>NW_006408525.1:31935649-31936867 GCF_000296735.1 Chrysochloris asiatica
GGAAACCCTGTACAGGGTCACTCTGGGTCGGAACCGACTTGACGGCACTTAACAAACAAAACAAACAATGTGGTTACAGCAAAGGACAATGATGGGTATCCCTACCTTCTTTACCTGCATTAGCCTCTGACCACTTCACCTGTGCTGAGCTGTCCATAGTCCAAATAGCCCTTGAGGGTATATATTTCTCAAGGAATACTTAGAATATAAGACAATAAATTAGCACTAGATTCCATGTCCCAATTCTGCCAGTTGTTAATTGCTTTGAGTTTCTATCAATAAAAGGGAGCAAATGCAACTTCATCTGCATATCCCCAAGAGTTCATGTGAGGCTAAAATAAGATAATTTGGAGGCAAGATCTTTTTATATTTTCAAGCATTTTTTCCATAAACATTTAAACACATTTGTTTTATAGTTGAATTGGATAATTATAATATCTGAGGTCCTCTGGAAGTCTCATTCCGCTGTTTGCTTTGTCTGCAGATTTTCACTCAACAGGGCCTAGTTCCATGTTATCGTGGGTTCTGAGCTCATGTTCACTTACCTTTGGGAATCTTATGAAATCTGTGTTGAGTATCAACTCCATAGATGATCATTATCAACCCATGATGCTATTAATGTGGTCCCACTGTAAATAAATATCCTAGTGTGGGGTTTTCCAAATCATGTAAGCAGTGTGCATGTAAACTCCACACCCAATAGAACAGAGAAGTCTATGATCCCAAATTTTCAGGGAAGATAGAATTTTTTTTCACTCAATACCTAGACCAAGACAGACATGTTTCCATCCAGTCTCTTTGCTGAACAGGTCCACTTTTCCATTTCAGATTTCACCTTCCAAGGATCTAGGCTTCATGCTAGAGTCTCAGTCCCAACCTCTCCCCTTGCTTAAGTCTCCATGTGTCCTTTAAAACTCATCACTGTATGTAAAGAAGAGGGCAGTTACCATCTCCCATTCTTACTTCCAGTCCTTTCTCCATTGGGGTGCCCCCAATGATTGCCCTCACCTGCCCCACATTCTTGTGAGTTCAGCACTTCACTGAAAGGCTGTTGGATTTTCCCAGCATTTCAAGGTATTTCAAGGTACAGTGAGAGAGTTTTTCAGGATGTCAGTAGACTCTGAAATCCCACTGTCCTTTTTTTTTTTTTTTAAATGTTTTATTGTGAATTATATGATAGTTTACATGGGAGAACATTAGTTTTACATTCATTCTATC
>NW_006408525.1:31937883-32026229 GCF_000296735.1 Chrysochloris asiatica
GTCATCGAAACTCATTGCAGCATGGCAATGGTTCTGTCTTAGGTTTGTCCTTTGTTTTTTAAAAGCCCTTTCTGTCACCCAATTTCCTTTTTTCTCTCTTATTCTCCTTCTTGTCTTTCATTCTTCCTCTTCACTCTCCACACTTACCTACTAGGTCTCCACGGTTCACATCTGAGTCCTAATGGGATTTTCTGGCTGGGTTTCTTCAATGCCTGTGGTGTGGTTGATCCTCCCCAGCTGCTCTTTCCATCTCTGAGTTCCACACCATGGCCGATGGTGTGAAACTAGCATCCCCACTCTCCCCACATCTGTGCACTTAGGTTTCATCTTCCACACACGCTTGTCAGAATTCCTCTTTAGTCTTCCTGATCTCATCAGCCCATCACTATTCAACATGTCAAAATGTGCTCCTCTGGGAGCAGGTTTAGGTCAGAGCTTTTATAATCTCTTTGAAACGTTTCTGTTTGGGATCATTGTGAACATTATGCATCAGAAAACTCTGAGTCTTGATCCACAGAGATTCAAATGTCAGTGCCAAGCCTGCTCTCACCACTCTGCAAGCTGACAAGGTCCTGGTTTGTAAGGTCCAATGATGAGTACAAAGGGGCCAGGATTTCTCTACTTTCTCATTACTGGAATGAATTCAGAGAATGTAAGAAAATTCTGGGGAAGAAGCAAGCAAACTTGCCCCAAAGGGGAAGGCAGTCTTTGGACTTTGTCTGAGAGTCATTTCTCTTCTTACTGACATTCCTTTCCCCGTTAGGATGGGCCCTCAGACCCTTATTCAAGCAGTTTTCCAGGAAGGATTGGCTGAGCTAGTCCATGACAGTGACTTTTGCAGGCTTTGCCTCTCTCTGTGTACTCAGGGACTTTACACGGAACAGGATGCAAAGCCTTAAGCCAAAAGGGCAGAATTCTATGCTTCAGGCAAAAAGAAAGTCAACAGTAGGGATCAGAGACTCACTTCTCAAGGCTACAAGTCTTCACCTGGAAGGCTGCCCCTAGTGAAGAGTCATCTCACACCCAGAATCTCATTTAATGCTCACAATCTCCCACTGAGCCAGATGACACTATTATCACCATTTGGTAAGAAACTGAGACTGAGAGAGGAAACAGAGGTCGTGTAGTTGCTAAGTGCAGAGTCAGGATTCAACCCCAGGTCTTACTTAACCCCAAACCTGTGCTCCACCCACTGTGCGGAATCATTTTCAGGAGGCTAAAGGATGAGCTGGCAGGCTGACAACTGCGCTAGTCTGGGGAAGAGCTGGCATCCGTGTGTCAGCCTCAGGGGGTAGCAGGCACAGGGATGAAGTCCAAGGGTTCTGGAGTAGATACATCGTCATTAAGTGCCATCAGCCAATTCCATCTCCTAAAGACTCTATAGAGTTTCCAACGCTGGTAATCTTTGGTTGTTGTTAAGTGCTGTCGAGTTGGTTCCAACCCATAGCGACCCTGTATGGTGTTTCCAAGGAGCAACTGATGAGCTTGAGTTGACGACCTTCCGGATCAAACTGACTTTACAGTCCAGTGCCGTTAATCTTTGGTGGTGGTGGTGGTGATGTACCGTAGAGTCGGTTCCAACTCATAGCGCCCCTGCATAGGGTTTCCGAGGCTATAAATCTTTACTGGAGCAGAAAGCCTTTCTTTCTCCCTTGGAGCAGCTGGTGGATTCAAACCGCTTCCTTGCAGTTAGCAGCCCAATGTGTAACCAAGTCATAACAACCCTGTATAGAGTTTCTGAGGGCGTTAATCTTTACGGGAGTAGAAAGTCTCATCTTTCTCTCTTGGAGTGGCTGGTGGATTCGAACTGCTGACCCTGTGATTAGCAGCCCAATAGGTAACTCAATCAAATTTCAACTGGTCACTGAACTGGCCAAGTGACTCTGGGCGATTCTCCACTCCAGCTCCTATCCCTTCTCTCTCTTCTCCCATAACCAGAGTGAACCATTAAACACTTTCCTGCTTTCAAACTTACAACAGCTTCTCATCATTTTTAGAATAAAACCCAAGTGCCTCACCAAAGCTTCCACGGTCTATGGCAGAGGTTGCTGGTGCTCAGTGAGACCCACATTCTCTTGGTCCCAGGCTCAGTGCTGTGCTGCATCTCTTGGCCTCCTTGTATGTGGGGTGGAGCCAGCTGAGAGTGGGGTACAGTATCCACACCCTCCCTTCCCCCATCTGCCAACTGGATGTGGAGGATCCCATGAGGACACTGGGGAGGGAATGAAGGAGATACAGCTGGGAGACAGCTGTATCCCTGAGTACATGGACCAGAGCCCTATCCTCCCACTCCAACGATGCCAGTGGAACTGTTCCATGAGCAAGAAATGAACCTTTACGGTGTTAAGCCACTGAAGTTTGGGGGCTCCTTGTTACAGCAACTGACTTACACTGACTAACACAAGGCCCTCATTGTCTGGCCCAGTCCAAACTCATCCATTTCTCTCCCACTTGCTCATTTTGCTCTATCCACAGTGACCTCGCTCTTCCTTAGACACTCCACGCTCATTTCCACCTCAGGGCCTTGGCCATTTATGCCCTCTGCCTGGAATGTTCTTTCTTTTAAGTTTGTGGGAGGGAACTTCTTCCTCACTTTATCCAGGTTTCTGCTCAGCTATTATCTCCTGAGAAAGAAGCTCCTGACCACCCTTTTGAAGTAGATCCGCTGTCACACTGCATCCCCTGACCTTGCTCTTTATTCCTGCTGCGGCACTGTGGGATCAGCCCTGGATTGCTTACCACAAGGTTGGTGGTTCAAATCCACCAGCCACTCCTCAGAAACCCCACACAAGGTTGCTATGAGTTGGAAATGACCCAATAACACTTATATAACCAACTTAATATAACCAATGTTATATTAAGGAATCCTGGTGGGATTGTGCACTAAACACTGGGCTGCTAACCATAAGGCTGGCAGTTCAAATCCACAAGCTGCTCTGTGGGAGAAAAATAAGTCTTTCTGTTCCTGTAGAGATTTACAGCTTCAGAAATCATATACAGGGTTGCTGTAAGTCAGAACCAACTCCATGGCAGTGGGTTTTTTTTTTTATGTATAGTATTCTATTATTTGCATTTCTTGGTTGACATTTATCATTTATTCTCTTCTCATGTCTGCTCTGGTAGCGTAGTGGTTACGAATAGGGCTGCGAACCTTAAGGTCAGCGGTTCGAAACTACCAGCTGCTCCGCGGGAGAAAAATGAGGCTTTCTACTTCCGTAAAGATTTACACCCTCGGAAACCCTATACAGGGTCGCTAAGGGTCGGAACCGACTCGATGGCACTTAACAACAACAACAACATGTCTGCTCATCCTCAGTGCTTGGAACAGTGACTGGTATGTAATACATAATCAATGTTTTTTGAATGGATAAATGAATAAACACACCTCTCTCTGCTTCTTTATCCATTTTGGTCTCCATTTTCTCATCCAGAACATGGGAATTATGTGTTGGGGATGAAGGGCAATAACACCAGCTCAGCACAGAGGACAGAGTGTGATGCGGAGATGTCTGCAGAGGTGTGCTTCTGGGGTTGGTCTGGAGGCAGAAGTACAAAAAGGCTTGAATGGTCGAGCAGTTGGCAGCAATAGATTCACTTCCTCCTTGACTCACAGTTGCACTCAGAGCAGCCCTCCCTGGCCCCCTCCTTATGAACCTCAGAGGCAGAGCTCATGAGTTAGGAATGAAGGATCTGGCTGGGTTCATGGTAGGAAGATCCAATCCAGTGTCATGGGCTGCCTAGAGCAGAGTCAAGGACGGGGATTAAGGCAGGAAGTCACTGATTCCCCATAAAAAGGCATGGGGCAGACCCAACAACAGCTCCCAGGGCTGGATGCCAGCTGATGACCTGACACCTCATGGAGGAAGCTTCACTGGTGCATGTAACCCAGCTAATGGAGTAAACTGACGGGGGGAAGGAAGCTTAAGCTGTGCTTTAAGAGGAACCACCCAACATGAAGGTGATGAGCCATGGAATTGGCATCTAAGTGGTTGTCCCCACAGGTAGAAGGAATTCACCTACCAACCCTGCAGGGAGGAGAACCAGGGGCCCGTGCACTGGTGGCCTGAGGGAGATGGGCAACTTCTGAGGTACCTTCTTGGTGCTGATGGAGGGCATTCAGAAAACGGCAACTGTGTTATGAAATGGCAGAGTGCTGGTCAGTGAGGACGGTGGAGAGAGGTGGAGCTGGCAGCCCTAAGACAGTGAGAACATCTGGAGCTGATCAGGAAAAAGTCACTGTGGAGAAGGCTGAGCACTGGACTAGAGCTAGGACATTGGGGCTTCCAGCACTAGGTCTGCTGTAGAGTGTGTATTGGTTAACAAGTCACTCACTCTCTGTGAACCGAGGTGTGTACCTTTCACACGACATCAGGAGAACAAAGAGTAGATATGAGTGACTTACAAATTGCAGTGGTCACATCAGATTAACAGTGAGACATGTACACTCCTGTTGGGTCCCAGGTGGGTCCCTGGAGGGACTGTGTGTGGATGAGCAGAAAAGGCTCTTTGCTGGCAAACAGTACAGAATGGAATTAAGCCAGCTCAAGCCAGAAGTGGGATGAATTGGGGAGACACTGGGGCTTGCAGCTAACAACATGGGTTGTGCTTTAGGAACTGTGGTGCTCTCTACCCAAACACCTTCCTTGTAGAGTTGTCACTACGCCTTTCTCCTGCTTTATCTCTCAGGTACACAGTTCACATTCCTTAGGGAGAGAGTCTGGTTGGCTAGCTCCGGCACATGTTCTCTGCTCCATTTAGCTCTGTCCAGGGCTAGTGTAGTGGTTACGAATTGGGCTTTGAACCGCAAGGTCAGCAGTTTGAAACTACCAGCTGTTCCGAGGGAGAAAGATGAGGTGTTCTGCTCCCATAAAGATATACAGCCTCGGAAACCCTATACAGGGTTGCTATGAGTCAGAACCGACTCCACAGCGCATAACCACCACTACCAGGGCTAGGGGGAAAGCTGGGCACATACTGGGACCCATGGCTGCAGAATGTGGAGGGCATCATGAACTGAGCAGACCATGAGGAGTCAGGCTTGTAAACCAAACATCTTCTCCTCACACCTCCTCTTGGAAGGTCCTGCCCACGGAGCAGGGGTTGATGTCACTTCATCCCACCCTCACTGAGCTGCTAATCAGTGTATCACAGGCACCAGGAGCCATGGAGGATTCCAAGGAGAAGACTATCCAAGCGAGTCCTCCAACTACAGTAACACAAGGCTGAGGGACCTGGAAGCTCAGGAGAGGCCTGCTAGGGTGGGAGGTTCCAAAGTAGTGCTATTTCTTCACCCAGCCAGGCGACGCTTAGCATGATCTGACTGAGCTGGCCTACACAGTCAACATGGATACAAAGTGCTAGAAGGTGTTTTCGTTTGCTCCACAAGTCCCTACGTGGAAGGCTTCAGGTTTGTGAGGAACTCCAGAGTTGGGCTTTATTATTGACTTCTCAAATTTGAGATTCTGTCAGTGACATTTCTTTCCTAGAGAGGAAAGCCTGCCCTTTGACGTCACTGTGGAACTGGCCTTGACTCCCTCAGCTCAGTCTCTCACCCTGGGTCCCCACATACTCCCTGGAGACTCCCTTTGGCTGCCTCCAGGCCAAAATAGCCTCCTGCCCTTCGGGGGATCCTGACCAGAGGCCCTGTTTTTATTTCCATCCATTCCCATTCAAGCAACGGTCCCTGTGGAAGGAGAGAAAAAATGTCACCTAGATAAAGACACAGAATATAAAGAAGAAAAAAATCAAAGAGTGACATTTGGGAAAATTTAAACAAGAATGGCCTGGGCAGGACTGAGCTTGCGAGAAGAGAGAAGGTCAGAGACTGGGAGATTGGGGACATCACAGGCTGACCTGGTAACAGGAGACCTGGGCTCCTCTTTCACAATGAAGTTCACCTGAGCACTTGCTATGTGCTAAGTATCGTCCATTCACAGTCTCATTTAGCCCACACAACAACCCTAGTCAGTTGCTACTATTATTAACTAGAACGGAAGAGGTTCCAGGAGGTTAAGTAACTTACTTAAGGTCCCAAATCCAGCCTGGATACTGTCCCGCACTTGTCTGAGTCATCCACCAAGACTGGTTGGGTTGACTCCTGCCTCCCAGGCCCCCTGTAATGCTGAGGATGGGGTCAGCTGGAATATCTCAGATGGGAAAGGCCTTCAGGTCATCATTATCTAAGCAGATGGATAAGAGATAAATCATTCTTTCTGGGAGAATAAGATGTCAAACTGGAAAGCCATTAGCTTGGGAGTCAGAAAGTGTTGAGCTTTTGTTAATAGCCAGGCTTGGCTCTCACTACTATGTTACCTTGAGCAACTTATCTTACTCCTGTGAGCCTTTGTTTTCTCATCTGTGAGATGGGACTGACAATACATTGGGTGAGCTAGTTGACACAGTGCAGGGACTCAGTAAGTCGGAAGCCAGTCCCCTACATTATAGCTTCCTGAGCATCCTCTTCTCTGACATGTGGTATGGCTCTTGATGACTTTTCCCAGGGCTCCACAGATGGGGCAGAAATTTCTGACCAGGAACCAGCAACTGTACAGGTACATAAGCTTCCCATCACCTTGGTAGTGGCCCAAGATGCAGTGTGGTTTTGTTCCAGCTTCTAGAAAAAGGGAGGTGGATGGATTTATTGGTTCAAATCTCTGGTTTGGTAGGAATGCAGCTGTCTCAGGGACACCTAGAGGTTTTCAGGCTTCCTGTTGTCTCCTCCCATTTCCAATAGCTTCTTCCATGCAGCTGTCCCTCCAAAGCTCACTACCCCTAGTTCCTCTCCAACTCCAGTTAGAGAAAGATTGTGATTGGCTAGGTTTGAGTTAGCCATCATCTTCTCCACCAATTGGTGAGAACTGAAGGTAGAGAAGTGTCATGATTGGTCAGATATGGTTACAACCATTGTGAGTAAGACGTAAAAAGATGTTTGCTCACATCTGGATTGCCTGGCTAGAAAAGTGCTTTGCCCAGAAAAGAGGGTCACATTAATAAATAGCTTTTGTCTTTCAAATTCCAGTTCTCTCTGCTTTGAATCATTCCCATCCCATGTTGAAGTACCACTCTGGGAATTTGCTCTACCACCTTTTGCCCCTCACTTGGCATTGAGGACCCTGCTCTCTATCCACTGGGCATGAGCTGACTTGATGAATCAGCTCAGCTTGCAGCTAATGTCTTTTGCAGAATTCAAGGAAGCCTTCCTTCCCCCAACCATCTTACATGTTTCCCTCTCTGCCTGAAGTGGCAGCTATTTCACTAGTAGAGATTTTCGTTTTAACTTGACAGGACTTGTTCCCATTAAAGCCCACATTCCCTTGTGCGCAGATACTTGCTGTCTTAATAATTACCCATGATTTAGTATGAGTGGCTTTATCTGCTTTTTCCCATTTTGGCAGGGAAAAGGAGGGAGGCTGGGAGGGGAATGGTTTGAGGCTCCACTGGAGAGAGGAAGAGACGGGATGCAAAAGATGGAGCTGGTAACTCTCCTGATTGGATCTGTCTGTCTGAGATGAGAGGAGCCCTGGTGGTGCAGTGGTTAAGCACTCAACCACAAACTAAAATGTGGGTGATTTCGACCCACCAGCCGATCTTCGAGGAAAGATGTGGCAGTCTTCCATAAACATTTCAACCTTGGAAACCCAGTGGGGTTGTTCGAGTTCTTCCTGTGGGTCGGAACCATCTTAATGGGGATGGGGCTCTTGTGTGAAGTCCTTATTTGGAAGACTTGGCCAATCTTATTTTATCTTGCAGAATGTTTTCCCACGTAGTGTTGCGTTGCTGTTGTTTTCCTTTCTTAAGTTTATTTATTTAAAATGCTTTGTTTTGAGATTGTAGATTCATATATAGTTGTAAAAAAAAAAAACACAGAGGGATCCAGTGTACCCTGTATCCAGTGTACTGATTGAATAGTGTTGTTGTTGTTATTAAATGCCATTGAGTTCATTCTTATTCATAGTGACTCTATACAGGGCTGCCAAGGAGCAGCTGGTGGGTTTGAACAACTTACCTTGAGATTAGCAGTCAAGTGCTTATCCTACCCACCACTCATCTGTCAGTTTGTCCTACTGTGGTGACTTGCATGTTGCTGTGGTGTTGGAAGCTATGCCACCAGTATTTTAAATACCAACAGGGTCACCGATGGTGGACAGGTTTGAGCCGAGCTTCCAGGCTCATACAGAGCAGGATATTGTAAGATATAGTGCAGGAAGATGAGCCCCCCAGGTCGGAAGGCACTCAAAATATGACTGGAGAAGAGGGGCTTCCTCAAAGTAGAGTTGACCGTGAAGAAGCAAATGGAGTAAAGCTTTCAAGACCCTCATTTACTGATGGGACACAAGTCAAAATGAGGAGAAACAGTTGCAAACATTCATTATAATTGGAACATGGAATGTAGGAAAATTAGAAGTTGTCAAAGTAAAACGGAACACATAAGCATCGATATCCTAGGTATTAGTGAAATGGATTGGTATTGGCCATTTTGAATCTGACAACCAAATGGTTTACAAATTCAAGAGGAATACTATCACATTCATTATCAAAAAGAATATTTCAAGATCTATCTTGAAGTATAATGTTGTCTGTGATAGGATAGTACCCATATGCCTAAAAGGAAGACCAGTTACTACTATTATTCAAATTTATACACCGGCTGCTAAAGCCACTGTTGATGAGATTGAAGAATTTTACCAACTTCTTCAGTCTGAAATTGATCAAACATGCAATCAAGATGTATTGATAATTACAGATGATTGAAATGCAGAGGTTGGAAACAAAGAGGAAGAATCAGTAGTGGGAAAATATGGCCTTGGTGATAGAAATGATGTTGGAGATGACATAATAGAACTTTGCAAGAACAATTTCTTATTCATTGCAAATACCTTTTTTAAACAACATAAAAGATGACTATGCATATGGACCTCACTAGATGAAATACACAGGAATCAAGCTGTGACTACATCTGTGGGAAGATATAGTGGAAAAGCCAAAACCAGGCCAGGGGCAGACTTGCTCATAGTCTAGTTCAGGCTGAAGCTGGAGAAAATTAAACAGGTCTATGAGAGTCAAAATAGGAGCTCTGATAGTGTAGTGGTTACGAATCGGAGTGCTAACCTCAAGGTCAGCAGTTTGAAAACTACCAGTGGTTCCATGGGAAAAATATGAGGCTTTCTGTTCCTGTAAATATTTACAGCCTTGGAAACCCTGTACAGGGTTGCTATGAGTCGGAATGGACTCCGCGGCACATAACAACAACAACAACAATAAGAGTCGAAATATGACCTATCCCACCCGAATTTAGAGATCATCTCAAGAGAAGATTTGATACATTAGATAGACATCAATGGCCCAAACCCAGAAAAGTTGGGATGACATCAAGAACATCAAACAAGAAGAAAACAAAAGATCATTAAGAAGACAAGAAAGAAGGAAAAGACCAAAATGGATGTCAGAAGAGACTCTGAAACTTGCTCTCCAGCATAGAGATGCTAAAGCAAATGGAAGAAATTAGGAGGTAAAAGAGCTGAACAGAAAATTTCAAAGGGCAGCTCAAGATAACAAAGCCAAATATTATAATGAAATGTGCAAATACCTGGAGTTAGAGAAAAAAGGGAAGAGCATGCTCAGCATTTCTCAAGCTGAAAGAAGTAAAGAAAAAAATCAAGCCTGCCCTTGCAATATTGACGTAGTCTATGGACAAAATACTGAATGATGCAAAAAGCATCAAAAGAAGATGGAAGGAATACACAGTCACTGTATCAAAAAGCAATGGCCAGTGTTCAACTATTGCAAGAGATAGCACGTGATCAAGAGCTACTGACACTGAAGGAAGAAGTCCAAAGTGCACTGAAAGCATTGGCAAAAGAACCCCCAAGGCTTTGGGAATTGATGGAATACAAATGGAAATCTTTCAACAAACTGATGCAGCACTGGAGGCACTCACTCATCTATACCAAGAAATTTGGAAGACAATTCTTCTTTATCATAAATTTGGATGACAGGGTCTTCTTTGAAAGACAATCCTGGCCAACTGATTGGAAGACATCCATATTTGTGCCCATTGCAAAGAGAGGTGACCTAACAGAAAGTGGAAATCATCAGACAATATCATTAATATTATATGCACATAAAATTCTGCTAAAGATAATCACAAAACAACTGCAACAGTGCGTTGACAGGAAACTGCCAGAGGTTCAAGCTAGATTCAGATGAGAACGTAGAATGAGGGATACCATTGTTGCTGGTGTCAAATGGATCTTGGCTGACAACAGAGAATACCAGGAAGTTGTTTATCTGTACTTTATTGACTATGCAAGGACTTTTGACTCTGTGGATCATGACATTGCAGAGAATGAGTATTCCAGAACATTTAATTGTGCTCATGAGGAACCTGTATATAGACCAAAGACAGTCTTTCAAACAGAACAAGGGAACACTGAATGGTTTAAAATTAGGAAGATGTGCATCAGCATTGTATTCTTTCACCATTCTTATTCAATCTGTATGCTGAGCAAATAGTCTGAGAAACTGGATTATATGAAGAAAAATGTAGCATTAGGATTGGAGGAAGACTCATTAACAGCCTGTGGTATGCAGATGATACAACCTTGCTTATGGAAAGCAAAAAAGACTTAAAATACTTACTGATAAGATTAAAGACCATGGCCTTCAGCATGGGTTACACTTCAATGTGAAGAAACGAAAAATCCTCAGCACTGGACCAATAAATAACAACAAGATAAATGTAGAAAAGATTGAAGTTGTCAAAGACTTCATTTTGCTTGGATGTACTATTGATACTCATGGAAGCAGCAGTCAAGAAATCAAATGATGTATTTGCATTAGGCAAATCTGCTGCACAAGACCTCTTTAAAGTGTTGAAGAGCAAAGATGTCAGTTTGAAGACTAAGCTGAGCCTGACCCAAGCCATGGTAGTTTCAATAGTCCCATATGCATGTGACAGTTGGAGAGTGAATAAGGAAGACCATAGAAGAATTGATGTATTTGAGTTATGGTGTTGAAGAAGAATATTAAAAGTATTATGGACTACTGTTAACTGATGGTACATGGAGCGGATTATAATCATTATAATGAAATAAAGTATATGATTTGTTGAATATAAAACTGATCATCTGCCCTGTAAACTTTCACTAAATTCTCAATAAAAACTTGAAAAAAATGTATCATGGACTGCCAGAAGAACAAACAAATCTGTGTTCTAAGACATACAGCCAGAATGCTACTTAGAAGCCAGGATGGTGAGACTTTGTCTCTCATACTTTGGACATGTTATCAGGAGAGACCAGTCCCTGGAGAAGGACATCATGCTTGGTAAAGTGGAGGGCCAGTGAAAAAGAGGAAGACCCCCAATGAGATGGACTGGCACAGTGATAGCAGCAATGGGCTCAAGCATGGCAATGATTGTGAAGACAGTGCAGGACCAGGCATGGTTTTGTTCTGTTGTGCACAGGGGCACTATGAATTGGACCGGATTCAATGGCACGTAACAACAACAACTTATCATACAGGGCCACATCAGAATCCACCAGATTGACTAGAATCCCCCCCAAAAAACTCATGTTTACTCATGTGAAGTGCTATCGAGTCACTTCTGACCCATAGCAACCCTGTATAGGGTTTCCAAGTAGCAGCTGGTGAGCTTGAACCATCGACCTTGCAGTTCAAACAGCTTTGCAGTCTGGCGCATTAACCCTCAGCGCCACACCAAGACATGTTTACTTGGAACCTGTGAATTCGATTTTATTTGCAAATAGGTCCCTTACAGATGTAATCAAGTTAAGATGTGGTTATACTGGATAAGTGTGGGTCCTAGATTCAATGGCTGGTATACTCATAAGGAGAGATTTGGAGACACAGAGAAGAAAGTCATATGAAAATGGAAGCAGCGATTGGAGTGATGCGTCTGCAAGCCAAAGAACACCAAAGATTGCTGACGAGACTGGAAGTTAGAAGAAAGTCAAGCAATAGATTCTCATCTAGACCCCAGAAGGAACCAACCCTGCTGTCACCTGAGTTTGGACTTGTGGTCTCCAGAACTGAGAATTGATTTCTGCTGATTAAGCCCCCTTTTGTTTGTTGTTCCAAGACTGTGAAGACACTGATGTTCAATCTTTTACTATAGTCTTAGAGGTCCCATATTCTGTTCATTTGTCAGTTTCCATTTATTTTCTCTCTGGTGTTCAGAGTGAGTCATTTCTATTGTTCTATTTTCCAGTTCCGTCCATCTTTCACATGCATATGAGGTTATTGAAAATAACATGGCTTCGGTCAGGCACACCTTAGTCTTCAAGCTGACATCTTTGCTCTTCAACACTTTAAAGAGGTCTTGTGCAGCAGATTTGCCTAATGCAATACGTCGTTTGATTTCTTGACTGCTGCTTCCGTGAGTGTTGATAGTTGAACCAAGAAGAATGAAGTCCTTGACAACTTCAATCTTTTCTCCATTGATAAGAATGTTGTTTATTGGTCCAGTTGCGAGCATTTTTGTTTTCTTTACATTGAGATGTAATCCATACCGAAGGCTGTGCTCTTTGATCTTCATCAGTAAATGTTTTAAGTCCTCTTCATTTTCAGCAAGCAAGGTTGTATCATCTGCATATTGCAGGTTGTTAATGAGTCTTCCTCTAATCCTGATGCCATGTTTTTCTTCATATAACCCAACTTCTCAGATTATTTGCTCAGCATACAGGTTGAATAAGTATGGTGAAAGAACACAACCAACCCTGTCTCACACCTTTCTTAATTTTAAACCATTCAGTGTTCCCATATTCTGTTCAAACAACTGCTTCTTGGTCCAGGTACAGATTCCTCATGAGCACAATTAATGTTCCAGAATATTCATACTTCACAATGTTGTCCATAGCTTGTCATGATCCACATAATCAAAAGCCTTTACATAGTCAATAAAGCACAGGTAAACATCTTTCTGATATTCTCTGCTTTCAGCCAAGATCCATCGGACATCAGCAATGATATCCCTCATTCCATGGCCTCTTCTGAAGAGCAAAGATGTCAGCTTGAAGGTGTGCCTTACCCAAGCCATGGTATTTTCAATAACCTCATATGCATGTGAAAGCTGGACAGTGAATAAGGAAGACTGCAGAAAAATTGGTGCTTTTGAGTTATGGTGTTGGAGGAGAATATTGAAAGTGCCATGGGTTGCTAGAAGAACCAATGGATCCGTGTTGGAAGAAGTGCAGCCAGAGTGCTCCTTAGAGGCCAAGATGGCCAAACTTCGTCTTTCATACTTCGGACACATTGTCAGGAGGGAGCAGTCTCTGGAGAAGGATATCATGTTTGGTAAGGTGGAGGGTCAGAGAAAAAGAGGAAGATCTCCAATGAGATGGATTGGCAAGTAGCAGCATTGATGGACTCAAGCGTGGCAACAATAGTGAGGTTGGCCCAGGATTGGGCAGTGTTTTGTTTTGCTATGCATAAGGTAGCTATGAGTCGGTACTGAATAGATGGCACCTAACAAAAACAACAACTTTCCAGTTCACTGATTCTTCCTTTGTTCCCCTTTTTTCTATTGTTGATCTCATCCACTAAGCTTTTTATTTCAGCACCACAATACGGTGCTGTGGGTTAATGAGCTGGGCTGCAAAGTTGGTTTGAACCACAAGGTTGGTGGTTCAAGCTCACCAGTTGCTCCTTGGAAACCCTGTACAAGATCACTATGGGTCAGAACCGACTTGATGACACTTAACAACAACAACAACAACAACATTGTATTTTCAGTCCTAAACTTTCCATTGGGTTCTTCGTGAGTTCTTCTTTTCTGAGATTTTCTATTTCTTTGTTGAAGCTTTCTGTTTGTTTCAAATGTGTCCCTAATTGCTTGTAAAATCTCTTGTAACATTACTGCTTTAAAAGCTTTGTGAAAAAATTTTAATATCGCTGTCATATCTGTGTCAGCTGTTATTGATTGTCTTTTTACATTCAGTTTGGATCTTTCTGGTTTTTGGTATAATGAGTGATTTTGGATTGAAACCAGGACATTTCTGTATTTTGTTATGAAATGCTGGATCTTAGTTAAACCTTCTGTTTAAGCTGGCATTTTCTGGTACTGTTCCAACAAAGGGCAGAAGAGCAGGGGTTAGATGCTGCCTTATTGCTGACAGGTAGCGGTAAAGGCACAGGTGGACCTAAAAGCTTCCACTGACACTTGAGTCTGGGCAGGGCTCCTCATCACTTCTGGGCAGGGGTGGAAGTTTCCGTTGACACCATGTGACACCACGGTGGGGACTGCTTTGTCATTGAGCCGTTTTCCTGTGAACATAGTTTTTATTTCTCTTAAAATACTAGGAGTAAGGTTGCTGGATTGTTTGATGAGTGTGTGTTTAATGATGTAAGAAACTGACAAATTGTTTTTGCAAATCCTGTTTTATATTCCCTGAAGCAGTGTCTGCCACTTCCAGTGGTTTCTCTTTCCAGCACTTGGTCTTGTTAGATTTTATTCCTACTTTGGACTCCTGGTGTGGTACTGTGGGATCAGCCCTGGACTGCGAACCACAAGGTTGGCAGTTCAAACCCACCAGCTGCTCTTCAGAAATGCTATACAGGATCACTGTGAGTCAGAACTGACTTGAAGGTTAACAACAACTATTTTAGCCATTCTATTTAAGCAACTTGGTGTGGTGCTGTAGGATCAGCACTGGACTATAAACTGCACGATCAGTGGTTCTAACCCACCAGTCACTCCTCGGAACTTGATGGTGCATGACAACATCAGCACTCAGTGATATACATGAGAGCTGTCTCTCAGGACCCTCTTTCTATCTCTGCGGCCTGTCCCCATGTGTACCAGAGAGGAGGGGTCACCTTCACAATCAGGAGAGGCAGAGGGACCCAGCATTTAGAAACTTAAGGAAGGGGTGACTGTCAGCAAATGGGTCAAGAGAATGAGGAGAAAGACCAAGGCAGGAAGGGCACAGGGCTGGCAGCGCTGGGCCTGTGGGGAGCAACAGTCCAGAATGAAGGACCCAGAACACCTGGTGTCCACTGCTAGTTGACAATGGAACAGGGTCCCTCAGAGTCCAAGAGTGTCCCAACTGCCTTAGGAACTGCCCTCTTCCCTTCCAAGCCCTTCAGCCATTTCCTGGGGTCCCACAGGACTGAGGGAGGAGGAGTACATCCTGGGAACCACAAGGCTGGCTTGGGCCCCAGGTGTATGACACCTGAATCCTGGGAAGGGTGGCTGAGGGACCAGGCACCGGAGCCTCTGGGGACAGCCAGGGACAGGGAGGGGCAGCTCAGGTTTCACCTCTGTTTGGTGTGTGACCTGGGCTCCCACTGGACAGCAGAATGGTGCCAGGCCCTGGCCCCTGTGGGATGATATCTTTCACTGAGAAACTGCCTCCCCCTCCCCATTCCACAGGGACTTCCCTGGCCCAGACTTTGGGTCCTGTGGCCTAGAAGTAGAGGGAGGAGAGTTTAGTTAAACTCCAGGACGAAAACCTGGAGAGTTAATGCCATGGGCCCAGGGCATGCAGGAGGAGGAGCTATGCGGGCAGGTCTCCATGTGTTGTGTCTGGGGCAGGGAGAGGTCATAGTGAGTGCAGGGTTTTTGTGTGGCTCACATGGTGCTGACTTCAGGAGAAATACCCTCCTAGAAGGTCCAGGGAAGAGAGGCCCAATCAATAGAAGTGGACACAGTAAGGGCTGGGCTTCCTCTTGTGATGGAAATGGAAGTTTGGAAGCTGTGGTCTGGCAGGCAGCCTGGAACAGATGTCTCTGATATTGGCTGCTGTGGTTGGGGTGTGTCTCCCATCCCAGCACCATCAGGCAGTTTGAGGGGCACATTGCCTTTGGAGTTCAGGAGGAAGAGGATAGAATGGTGGGAAAGGAAGGGAATGGGTCTAGGAGAGTTACCTCTACCTGGAAGGGCACCATAGCCTGGCAAGACCCTAAATAGCTCATGGGGAATAAGTGGCCCCCTTGGGCCCCACCAGCCCACCCCCACTGCACCTGTCTCTGCTTGGAGGAGGCAAGAATCCTGGGCAAGTTACTTGACCTCATTAACTCTGTTGCTTCAACTGTCACATGGGGATAATAATTATATTAACATGGAGCTAATAATTATATTCACATGGGGATAATAATTATACCTTTCCTGGGTAGCACAATTGATTAAGCACTCAATTAATTATTAGCTGAAAGGTTGGCAGTTCAAACTTACCCAGAGGCACCTCAGAAAATTGGCCTGGCGAGTTCTGCTCTGTATACATGGGACAAACTTGATGGCAACTGTGGGCTAAAGCACTGGACTGCAAGGTCGGGTGGAACCACAAGGTCGGTGGTTGGAAACCCTACACAAGGTCTCTATGAGTCAGAACCAACTAGACAGCACTTAACAGCAACTGGTCCAGCCATCTTTTTGCCTACGGCCATCACACCCTGAAAGCGCTGGATCTCATCTGATCTGGTTAATACTTGGCTGGGAGACCGCCTGCGGATCCCGGGTGCTGTAGGCTTTGTAGTAATTCTGGTGAGGTGCCATAGGATAAGCAGCAAACTCCAGGTGTTACTGTGGGTGTCCCCTGAGGTGACAGGTGGCTGTACTCTGTCACCTGCAGTGTGGAGCCCAGGTAATAAAGGACAGACACCCCTCTCTGGTCCAGCATGGAGCATCTGCACTTAACATAAATCACACAAGTTAATCTCCTTTTAAATTGTTAAATGTTGTTATTAAGTGCCGTCGAATCGGTTCCGACTCATAGTGACCCTGTTTAGGGTTTCTGAGGAGGGGCTGGTGGGTTTGAACCATCGACCTTAGGGTTACCAGTAGAGTACTTACAGTAATTTCCCCCTTGTCCCCGTTATCTCACTTACTTTTTGTTAATTTATTTTGTATTGTGAACTGAGTGGGTAGTTTCCATGGAAGAACATCAGCTTTACACCATCGTTTCATTGCAATGATTATAGTCTCCTCCATGCATCATCATTCAACGGTATTTGCTTCCATTCCGTTTTTCTTTTTCTTTTTTTGGGGGGGGCAGGGGGAGTTTGGCGAGATGTACACAAACACACTCAGGAATATATAATAATTTAAACAACCAAAGGACACATTCTGCAAGCCTGCCTCTTAGCCGCCAGCACTCAGCCCCTCTCTTTCCATGAGTCCTCAGCTGCTCCCTCTCTCCATGTCCTCATCTCTGCCTCCGTCTCTGGTGTCACTGCTTCTCTGGAAAGGGTCCCACATTTCTCTTGTGCTCTTCTCCCTTGATGGTCCTAGGGTCCTCTGTTTCTGGACTGTAAGATTAACTACTCCCCCATTTTTGATGCAAAACTTCTACCTTTACAGTTGTGACAGTCGCAATTAGTCATGATAACAATTACTATTGAATCATAAGAATCTTATCCCCATCTCTTTTCACCAGACCCATTTAGACAAGATGAAAACTATTCAGTTCCCGCTGCCACTCCCCGACTCTTAAACTATATTCCCTCTTGAAAACTTGTAAGCCAGTCACTCGGTGCATTTATTGCTCCCTGATTTTAGGTAGCCGATGTCTAAGTTGCCCATCCTTAGCTACCCTGTATACAGAGGGAATAGAATTGACACTTTATCTTTCACCCCACTTTCAAAGATAAAAACTTAAGAATTTGGTGTGATCCTTCCACATGGCTTCCCCCCCCCACCCTTCTTCTCACAAATATGAGGGGGTTTCTCAAAGTTCACGGACAAATGAAATTAAAACATAATGGAATTTTTCCACAACCATTTTGAAGCCCCCTCAGATACATTGGCCCATGGAAAAGATAGTATGTGTATGTGTGTGAGGGTTTTGTTGTTTATTTTCTAACACAATTAAATATCATTCAGCAAAATGCTTTTTTTTTTAAATTCAAGACTTCATATTTGAGATCTAATTGTTGTTGTTAAGTGACTGTCAAGTTAATTCTGACCCATAGTGACCCTGTATAGGGTTTTCAAGGAGCAGCTGGTGAGTTTGAACTGCCGACTTTGCAGTTCAAAGTGACTTATGGTAGAGTGCTTATCCTACAGCACCACACCAAGAGTCCTTTCCTATATATATGGTGTTGTGCGGTGCAGTCGGTTCCGACTTGTAATGACCCTGCATAGGGTTTCTGTAAATCTTTATGGGAGCAGAAAGCCTCATCTTTCTCATGCGAACAGCTGGTAGTTTCAAACTGCTGACCTTGAGGTTAGCAGCCCGACTATACACTACCAGAGCTTCTTATGTATGTTGTTGTTGAGGGCTGTCACATCAGTTCCGACCCATAGCAACCCTGTATAGGGTTTTCAAGGAGCTGCTGTTGAGCTTGAACCACCAACCTCGCAATTCAAAGCAACTTTATAGTACAGTGCATTCACCAACCCACAGTGTCCCACCAGGACTCCATGTATGTATGTATAGCAACTCCTGTACATATGTTGTTGTTGTTGTTAAGTGCTGTCTCGTCAGATCTGACTGATAATGACCCTGTATAAGCTTTCCAAGGAATGGCTGGTGAGTTTGCACCGACAACTTTGCAGTTCAAATCGACCTTGCAGTTGAGTGCTTATCCTACAGCACCACATCTGATTAGGTGGTACTTCTTATCTGTCATGGAACATTCCACCACATGACTTTCTTGTGTCTGGCATTCATATAGCTCCTGAGCTTCCTGAGTCTCTTCTTACCCGGGCCTGATGGCAGAACAACTCCCTGCCGCAGGCTAGGCAGAGCAGGCCCAAGGGAGGGAGCCTAGGGGGGGGGGGGGGGGGGGGGGGAGGGCGGCAAGCACCCCTCTGGACCCAAAGAGGTGATTCACCCGTAACCTGAGGCAAGGAAAGAGGGAGGGAATGAGAATGCCTTACACCTCTGTGTGGAGAACTAAGGTGTAGATGAGGTGTGCAGTTCTCCTCACCCTGCAAAGGGAACCAAGGCTCTTGCAACCAGAGAAGACCTTGTTGACAGGGGTGTCCGTCTAGTACAGCAACACGCCTCCCTTTAGGCAAGCAAAGTGAGAGACCTTTGACTCAAACCTACTACATAATTTGTGGGGCCTCGGTCCAAAGAAAATGCAGGGCCCTTGTTTAAATATGAGTACGAATTTCAAGACGGCAAAAGCTCATGCTGCCAAGGACAGGGCCCTTCTAAGCAGGAGGCCCCGAGCCATTGAACAGGGCACAAGCCTGAGAGGCTGCCACACCTAGAACGGTGCCCCCGGGGAGTCTGACTGTAGGGTGGGAGAGTCTACAAAACTCTGCCAAGGGGAAGCATAGGCGGTTTGCTGTGCCCGGGGTCTTTCCTGCAATCATACCGACACCCTGGAGGCCAGTGCACCAACAGGTTGGGAAACCCTGTGTGTCTCCTCCTCTGGATGGGGCTGGAAGACCTGGTGGCTCCGTGGTTAACAAGTTTGACTGCTAACCAGAAGGTCACGGTTCGAACCCACCAGCCACTCTGGGAGAAAGATGTGACAGTCTGCTTCCGTAAAGATCACAGCCTTGGGAACCCCTATGGGGAAGTTGTGTTCTGTCCTACGTGGTCCCTATGAGTTGAAATCGACTTGGCAGCAGTAGGGTTTTAAGATGCATCTGGGGTACGTGAGAAGCTGCAGAGACAGCAGGTAAGATCTTTCCTCTGTCCGTGATGAGCTGAATGACCGTGGGCTTTTTGCTTAGCCTTTCTGTGCCTCAGTTTCTCTCTCTGTGTTAATGTACCTATTTTGCAGGATTGGTGTGAGTATGTATCTCTGTGGAGATGCTCAGGGCAGTGCCCAGCAGGTGGGGAGCACTCAGTCAGTGCTAGATATTGAATTGGGGGTCGGGACAAAGATGAGGAGAGAGAGCCCTGGCTCCAGAGCCAGGAGTCCAAATTCTAGCTCTAGCTCTGCTACCAACCAAAGGCACTTTCTCTCTCTTCTCTAAGTCTCACTTCTAAAGTCCCAGGTTGGGGCAGTGACTTGACCCTTTCAGCTTTATTACGGCTCCCAAGGCATTCTACCTCTCCCTGTCATCGGTTTATTCTAGCATGTATTCCCTCTGAGAGCCAAGAGCTTCTTCCTCTTACCTGATTGCAAATCTTTCTGCTTTAAAGTCCATTTCTTCTTGTTCTGCCCTTGAAAGGAAAACAACTGGCCAGTTTTATAGAAGTGACCTGTTTTATAGAAGAAGACACTAAGGCACATGAACCATCTGCTCTCCAGATAAAACAATCCCAGTCCCCCTGCCCTCAAATTTTCACCTCCTCTCATGTTTGGAGGCCTACCTGGGGCACTCCTGTGAGTCAGACACTGCGCCGGGTCCTTTATGTACAACACCGGCGGGGAAGGCAACCTTACTATCCTGTTGTGCAGCTGGAGAAGATGACTCCTGGGCCTGGGACTGAGAAGGGAGCAAGGCCCTCGTGGTGGTGGTGGTTGTATGCCACTAAGCCAGTTCTGACTCATAGGGACCCTGTATAGGGTTTCTGAGGCTGTAAATCTTTATGGGAGCAAAAAGCCTCATCTTTCTCCCTTGGAGCCGCTGGTAGAGTCAAACTGCTGAGCTTGCGGTTCTCAGTCCAGCTTGTAATCCACTACACTACCTGGGGTCTTTGATGCCTTCATAGAAACCGTGTGAAACGCAAAACAAAACCCAGTTGCCATCAAGTTGATTTCAACTCCTGGGAACCCCACGTGTGCCAGAGTAGCTCTGTACTCCTTACTCCAGAACCGACTTGTAGTAGGTCTCCAGGCCTTTCTTCTGAAGGAGCTCTGGTAGCGTAGTGGTTACAAATTAGGCTGCGAACCATAAGGTCAGCAGTTCGAAACTACCAGCTGTTCCATGGGAGAAAGATGAGGCTTTCTGCTCCCATAAAGATTTACAGCCTCAGAAACCCTGTAACAGGGTCATTATGAGTCAGAACTGACTCCATGGCATATAACAACAACAACAGGCCTTTCTTCTGAAGTGTCCATGGGTGGATTCGAACCTCCAACATTTTGTTTAGCAGCTGAGTGTGTTAATCATTTACATCACTCAGGGACTCCTTGTGTTTTGTTTTTGATGTTAAATGCCATCGAGTTAGTTCCAATTAATATTGTGGAACTAACTATAGAGTAAGCACTGGACCACAAGGTTGGTTTGATTTTCTTTTAGGGTCTATCCGTCCTGAGGTTCGTTGAGCTTCTTGAATGCTTATCCTTGCTCTTTTCAGGATGTTAGGGACATTTTCTTCCAAAAGCGCTTGAGCTATCTCCTCTGTGGACTTGTGTGATTCTTCCTATTCTGGAATGCTGATAATTCTTATGTTATTCCGCTTCATGTTGTCCAACGTGAATCTTAGGCCTTCTTCAGATTTTTTTTATCCTATTTTGTATTTGTTCTTCTATCTTAGTAGTGTTGAGAGATTTATCTTCTAGCTCACTAGTTCTAGCTTCCATCTCTTCAATTCTATTCCTTTGCCCTTTCAGTGTATTGTCCATTTCTGATATTCTATTATTAACCGTTTGGACCTCTTGCTGTAGGTTTTGAATTGTTTCCAATGCTGTATCTATTTTATTTGATTGTTCCTGTAGCGCTTTCCTGACTTCTTCCTTATTTTTCTCAACTCCGTGGTATAGTGTTTTGATACATTTTATAATCATTTTTTTAAGAATTCCTTCTCAGGCATTTCCAAAGCCTGCCCATCTTCCAGTATGGAGTGTAGGTCTACCTCCAGCTCATTTGTCTCAGTCATTTTATCTAGTTTCTGGACATGTGCTAATATGGTCATCTGCTTCTGTTTTTTGGGCATATTCAGGAGTTATCTGTAGCCTTAATATTTAGATGGGTGTGTATTTTGGTGTGTTTTTTTTTGTTTTTTTTTTATGCTTTCTGTTTGCCTCCAAATAGATGTGATCAGGAAATGGGCTTCCTTTTTCACTCTTCTTCCTGAGAAATTTCAAGATGCCACTGTTGGTCATTGTGAGATAACTCAGGATTTAATTTTCAGTCTGTTGCCTTTTTAGTCTGCTTGTCCTGCTCCACAATACCCGTCCAGGCCTTTTCCCTAGCGATAAATAGTTAAGGGCCGGCTGTGGCCATTTTGCACTGCCATTTGGTTTTAAGTGGAAACTGTCTCTTTAAATTTTGAGGACCTCTGTACTCATGCATAGTAGAATCCTCCGAGGGTGGGGGTGGGGTGTCCACTCGCTCCAGCACCCACTTAGGTCACCAGAATGGAGGTGCACAGACAGTGCGAGACCGTGAACAGATACAAAAAAAATAAGAAGAAGAAGAATGTCTACACCTGTATTTCCGCAGTTCTGTGTCAGGCATCTGTGGCTGCTCTGATCCTTCTGGTTCAGTCTCACTCAAGATGGCCACTCAGGAAGTAGCTGAGTGCCTTGGATTTAAAAGCACAGGATTTCTTGCTTCTACTTAAATTCCACTGGCTGTAAGCCTTCCAATTTTGTAAATATTCCTTTATATTCCAGAGTTCTGGCACCATCCCCTGAGCCTGCTTTGTCTGGTAGGTATTCTGTGTTGTTGCTGATGGAGCTCTTCACTGCACTTCTACCCCATCCGCCATCTTGTTTGTTTTTCCACAGAGTTGGTTTGAATTGCAAAGTTGGCAGTTCAAATTCATCAGCTTCTCCTTGGAAACCCTATATAGGGTTACTATGAGTTGGAAGCCAGTTGATGGCACTTAACAACTACAACCAAGGGTTTTTAAGGAGCAGGTGGTGGATTTGAATCACTAACCTTGTGGCTAGCAATCCAGTGCTTATTCTATAGCACCACACCAGGACTCCAAGATGTCATGTAGGATCCTGTAATGCTGCGAGGCAGAGACCCCAATCTGGGGGCCTGAAATAGAGAAGACTTTTACCTCCACACTTAAACAACCTTCTCTCTCCCACGGCTGACAGGACACAGGTCGTTCCCACAGCTCTACGTATGCCAGGTGTCACTCGAGCCCCTTTGTGCCCACTCAGGAAGACCTACTTGAATGTGAATAGGTGAGAGAAACCTTGTCAAGGGGCAACCTTGGATCCGGTCCTGGTCAGCCACAGCACTTGGTAGGATGCAGGGTCAATATTTACTTGGGGGGCATTATTCAATGTCCATCTCCTCCACTTAAAATATTTACTGATGAAGATCAAAGACCACAGCCTTCGGTATGGGACCAGTAAATAACATCAATATAAATGTAGAAAAGATTGAAGTTGTCAAAGACTTCATTTTGCTTAGATACACTATGAACACTCATGGAAGTAACAGTCAAGAAATCAAATGACATTATTGCATTAGGCAAATCTGCCTGCACAGGACCTCTTTAAAGTGTTCAAGAGTAAAGATGTCACTAAAGTGCACCTGATCCAAACCATGGTATTCTCAATTGCCTCATATTCATGTCAAAGTTGGACAGTAAATAAGGAAGACCATAGAAGAATTGGTGCATTTGAGTTATGGTGTTGGAAAAGAATATAACAAGTACCATGGACTGCCAGAAGAACAAACAAATCTGTGCTTGAAAAACTATAACCAGAATGTTCGTTAGAAGCCAGGATGACCAGACTTCACCTCTCAGATTTTGGACATGTTATCAGAAGGGACCAGTCCCTGGAGAAGGACATCATGCTAATTAAAGTGGAGGGTCAGTGAATAAGAGGAAGACCCCCAACCAAATGGATTGGCACAGTGGCAGCAGCAATGGGCTCAAGCATAACAATGACTGTGAGGATGGTGTAGGACCAGGTGATGTCTAGTTCTATTGTGCACAGGGTTGCTATGGCTTGGACTGACTTGATAGTGCCTAACAACAATAACAACATCTCCCCCACCTTCATATAAATTCCTGGAGGCTTGGGGCTTGCTCATGGTGTTTGCCCAGGTGTCTGGCAGGTGCTCTATCAATGTACCATAGCTGAGCAAGCAGATCCACTGTGATTTATTTAAAGAAAACCTCTGCCAAAGGTTGGCTGTTACTCCTAATTAGCTAATTCAGTATGAGCTGGATGACTATGAACTGGCCCAGAGTTTGAAAAGCACTGTTTTATGCTTCATGTTGTAAACATTCATTCATTCATTCAGCATAGATTGAGCACCTACTATGTGCCAAGATCCCAGTCCTCATGCAGCTCACGTTGCAGTGGAGAGACAGTTAGAACACAAATGTAGACATGTAATCTAAGAGATGCTTTGTGCAGTGGAGAAATAGAAAACAGGAAAGAAGCCAAATAGAGGTGGAGGTGAATTCGTTTCCTGGAACTGCTGTAACAAAGTACCAGAAAATGGATGTTTAAGACAATGGCAATTTATTATCTTGAAGCTCTGGTGTCTAGAAATCTGAAATGAAGGTGTTAGCCTAGCCTTGCTCTCTTGGAGGTTCTAGGAGAAGACGCTTCCATTTCTCTCCCAGATTCTGATGACTCCAGGGATTCCTTAGCTTTTGTAAAAATAATGCCAATCTCTGCCTCCATCTTCACAGGAACTTCTTCCTTCTTCATTGTCTCTTCTTCTTCTTCTGTGGACACCAGTCATATTGAATTAGGGTCCACTCTGCTCTAGTATGACCTCATGTTAACTGATAACTTCTGCCAAGACCCTGTCTGGGTTGGATTCTCTAGAGAAAATTTTATATGTGCGCATATATATATATATATATGGAGTCCTGGTGTGGTGCTGTAGGATAAGCACTTGACCACAAGGTTGGTTTGAACTGCAAGGTTGGTGGCTCAAATTCACCAGCCACTCCTCAGAAACCATATACAGGGTTACTATGGGTCAAAACCAATTCCACAGTACTAAACAACAACAACAATGAATATATATATATATATATTGTCGTTGTTATGTGCTGTGGAGTTAGTTCCGATTCATAGAGACTCTGCGTAGGGTTTCTGAGGCTGTAACTCTTTATGGGAGCAGAAAGCCTCATCTTTCTCCCGCGGAACAGCTGGTAGTTTCGAACTGCTGATCTTGTGGCTCTCAGCCTGATTCGTAACCACTATGCTACCAGAGCTCCATACGTATATATATGTGTGTGTGTGTGTTTATATCAAGAAAATGACTCACAATTGTAGAGATGAGGGAGTCCCAAGTCCCAAGTCTGGATCAGATGAACCAAGACTAGCAGGTAGACAGGCAGGTCACTGACTCATGTCCAAAGGACAGAAGGTTGGAGGACGAGCCAGATGCAAGATTCAAACCGAGTAGGAAAGCAAACAAGCCTTTCCTGAGTGTCCAATACATTGGAAACAGGCCACATGCCTGAGGAAACATCCTTGCAACTGATTGGCTGTTCATAGTCAATCATCATAGCATTAACTAGGCCTGCATTAGGTTTCATTACCATGGGGATAACCACATCTCCACTGCCAAACCACAGGGAATCCTGGCCCAGTCAAGTTGACAAAAAAACTTAACTATCACAGACACTATTTCCAAATAGTTCATATTCACAGGTACTAAGAATTACGACCTCAACATGCCTTTTGGGGGGCTAGAAGGGGACACAATCCAATCTGTTAGGGTGGGTATGCTGGTTTTTCAGAAGGAAGAGTTCGTGAAGCCCTGCAGAAGAGCAGGAATCGGGACACTAAAACGCCGCTGCAAGTAAATTGAGGGCAATGGGACTCAGGAAAATTCCTTGAAGTCCCAGGCTCCTTGGCAAGCCAGTAGAGATATGCTTTGCTTGCCATCAAAGTAACTTAAAAACACATACAGCTCAGAATCTATGCCAGAATCGGCTGGGCAACAAGAGCCTCTTTTAAAGAAAATAATTTGCAAAACAATAGAGAGAGCAGTGTAGTACCCAGGTGACCTTCACCTCTTTAAGGTTTTCGGCAGACATGTGTTGAAATGCCAGGGCCAGCGATTTTAGGTCCACTGCTTGGTCTCACTGTGCCTTGGTTTCTTCATCTGTGAATGGGGTTAATAATCATGTCTTCTGCATAGGGTTGTTATACGGATTCAACAATAACCTGGATAAAGTGCCAGGCTGAAAAAAAGAGTTGGAAAAATGGAATCCTTTATAGCTGTTGTCCTTTGGATCCCAGCAGGGCTGTTTGCCTCTCATTCATCCCACTGTCATGGAGCACCTACCGGTTGCCAGGCACTAGATGCCAGGGTTCCCAGAGGAAGCAATGGGGTGACATAGAGGATGCCAGTCTAGGAGGCAGAGCCCTGGGTGTTAGGTGGCCATTTTCAGCTGTGTGAATGTGGCCATGTTGCTTTATTGCATTGGTCTTCAGTTTCCCCAACTATAAATGGAGACTTGGCAGTCACTAGGTGATTCTCCTGAAGAGCTACTGGGTTGAGGCAGAGGTGTTACTAGAGAGACCTTCTGTAACTTCAGGTGACCCAAGCCACCAACAGGGCTGGTCTGGTTGCATCCTCTACTGGGGGTGGGACCAGGCAGAAGTCTATGTGCTATGAAAATGGGCCAGGGCTAGGACGTGCCACCTCCAGGGACACACCCATGTTACCTAAGATCCCCATGGTGGGGAGGTGGAGGAGCAGCCTGCACAGCAGGCAGTGGGGGCGGGGATTAGCCTTCGCCAGGGCAGAAGGCTGCAGCCATTCGGGACCCTGAGGGAAGCTCCTGAGGAAGAATCCAGAGTGGTCTAATGGCAGGTGGATGTGGAGGAAGAGGAGCACCACTAGGAAGGGGTGCTTGTCTCCTTTCCTTCCAAATCCCATTCTCATTTCTAGTTCTGGGAGTGAGTTTTTAAGTCCATCTTTGAGGTCACCTCACTTTCAGCTCCCCCTCCACTGAATGCCTTGGACCCTTCCTGTTTCTCCTCTTTTCTTCCAATATTAAAACGTACTAGTCCTTAAACTAAAAAATAAGTCCAATCTGTTGCCTTCCAGTCGATTCTGACTCATGCAACCCAATGTGCTTCGGTCCCCAAATGGTGTTAATTTATGTATTCAACACTCATTGAAATAGCGCATGCTCTGTGGCAAGAGCTATCCGGGCACTGATGGTATGTTGTTGTTGTTAAGTGCCATCGAGTAGGTTCCGACCCTTGTGATTCAAACTGACTTTGCAGTCCAACGCATTAGCCCACACAGCACCACACCAGGACTCCACTGATGGCATGTTGTTGTTGTTAGGTGCCATCGAGTTGGTACCGACTCATAGCGACCTTATGCACAGCAGAATGAAACACTGCCCGATCCTGGGCCAATCTCACTACTGTTGCCACGCTTGAGTCCATCGATGCTGCCACTTGGCCAATCCATCTCGTTGGGGGTCTTCCTCTTTTTCTCTGACCCTCCACCTTACCAAACATGATATCCTTCTCCAGTGACTGCTCCCTCCTGACAATATGTCTGAAGTATGAGAGATGAAGTTTGGCCATCCTGGCCTCCAAGGAGCGCTCTGGTTGCACTTCTTCCAAAATGGATCTATTGGTTCTTTTGGCAGCCCATGGCACTTTCAATATTTTCCTGCAACACTATAACTCAAAAGCATAAATTCTTCTACAGTCTTCCTTATTCACTGTCCAGACTTCACATGCACATGAGGTTTTTGAAAATACCATGGCTTGGGCCAGGCGCACCTTAGTCCTCAAGCTGACATCTTTGCTCTTCAACATTTAAAAAAGGTGTTGTGCAGCAGATTTGCCTAATGCAATACATTGATTGATTTCTTGACTGCTGCTTCCATGAGTGTTGATAGTTGATCCAAGAAAAATGAAGTCCTTGACAACTTCAATCTTTTCTCCATTGATAAGAATGTTGTTTATTGGTCCAGTGGTGAGGATTTTTGTTTTCTTTACCTTGAGATGTAATCGCAGGGAACAAAATAAACAAACTTTCCTGTCTTCTTGGAGTTTGCATTCTAGAAAGTCAGTGGACATCTAGATGTGTCCATGAACCACCTGGGCATCTTGTTGAAAGGAAGGTTCTGATTCAATAGGCCTGGGGTGGAGCCTGACATTTTAACAAGGGATGTCTAAAGTTGCTTGTTCCCAATTTGAGTAGCAAGGATTTTCTGTCCTAGATCATATTGGCCAGGATGATTAAAATCTAAGCTAGAACTCTCTAAGAAGCTCTGACTTATCCAAAGGAATGGGCGGGCTTAACAGTGGAGCCCTGGGTGGTTATTAGTGGAGGTGGATGGTACTTGAGGGCAATTGGGTCTTTGGACCTGCCTCTAAGACTGGCTCAGCTTTCCAGCCCTAGCTCCTTAGCTCCTGCTCAGTGAAGCGGTGGGTGAGAACATCTGGAAGGGATTCCCTGGAACTGGAGGGAATTTCCAGGCAAATGAGGTTCTGTCAGCCCAGTGGGAACACCCACCCTGCCATCTGCTCCAGACATTGTTTGTGCTCTGTGTGAGGTATCCAGCAGTTTCCCCCGCTCCTCCTAGGGAATGCTCACATCTCTGGGTCCTGCCCTGTGCACATTCAGGGACTGGTCCTGCTACATTGGAGTCCAGGTTCCTGAGTGCTTTTCCCAATGTGAAGATAGTCCTCCCATTCTCTGCTGGGAGATGAGAAGCTTTAGAATTCCAAAGATGCTCTCTGAGGGTCTTCCAGGGACAGTGATGGACGATAGGCTGACTTGGTTGTTTAGAAGCAATGTCATTAGCCCAGAATTTTCTCAACCTTATTAGGTAACAACATTTGTCAACCACTTCCTGTGTAATGTTTTAACAATACCCACTTCTGTATATTGATGGCTACCCTGTCCTAGGGGGCTTTACAAGCCTTACCCCACTGGATCACACCGGAAGCATTCAGAAACTACTTACTCTCCCTCTGTGATGATAAGGACAGGGCAGCTCAGAGAGGCCAGGCTACTGCAGGAAGTAGCAGAACCAGGATTTAAATCCAGCTCAACTGATACCAAAAGCCAGTGTTAACCCCGGCTCATAGTATTTCCCTGCTTTCTCTTCTTGAAGAGCATTGATGTCTCATTGGTAGAATTCTCGCCTTCCATGTAAGAGACCTCAGTTCAAATCCCGGTCAGTGCACCACTCTCTGTCAGCGGAGGCTTGCAGATTGCTGTGGTGCTAAACAAGTTTCAGTGGAACTTCTGGACTAAAACACACTAGGAAGAAAGGCCTGGTGATCTACTTCTGAAAATCAGTTCATGAAAACCCTATGGATCACATGGTCAGGTCTGCAACTAATCATGGGGAGGGTGCAAGACCCCAACGTGCATGGGGTCACATGAGTTGGGGCCTACTGGACAGCATCTAACACCAACACATTTCCACCAAGATGGGCAGGGCAGCTGGACTGGACAGGAACTCTTTCAGTAGGAAGTCTCTCTCCTCCAGTCAGTCCCACAGGAAGCTCCTTGTCCTGGGTTTCGGGTGGCTGGACCCAGACATTTGTCCCTTGCAGCTGTCTGAGACCAGCTGCCCTCCAGCTCCTTTAAATGAGAGTGCTGAAAAGCTGTCACCAGTGTGGGGTGGGGTTACTCAGACCTGAGGATGACACTCCTTTGTGTAGACAATTAGCACCTCTTTCCTCTTCTGGAAAACCTCCATGCTGGGTAAAAGGGAGGTGCAAAATCTCGGGACTACATGCGGAAGCTCTGGGTTTGGCAAAATGTACTACAATCACATCCTCATTAACAGCAAAGGTGTAGAGGTGCTTCCCCAAGCCCTGGAGTCCCAGGCCCTTAGGAATTCCTGGGGGAGCTTCCAGGAACAACTTTACCAGACACAGGGCAGTGGGTCTGAAGAGACAGGGTTTGGGCACTGCTTTTCCAGGTGAGTGAAGAGGCTGAGACCACAGCATCTCTACCCTGCACCCCTCCAAGCCCCCCAGCCATGGGGGAAAATCAGGATGTGTAAGTCCCATGTTGACCCTTCTCATTACTGTCTTCTGCTCCCTCCTAGAAAATATACCTGTGGGCAGGGAGACTGCAGTGAAATGTCAGGTGGGTTAACTTGTACCCACCACGATGCGATTGTCCCCACAGACACCTTCCAAGGCCTACCTGACTTCCTGTCCCTCCCAGCTAGCTAGGCTGAGGCAGCAACAAAATAGCTCTTTATCTGCCGGTGTCCTGGGCTTTAAACCCGAACCAGCAAGTGTGACCTGGGAAAGAGGGCTCCTTGCCCACATGTACCACGAGATTAAGGGCCCCTGAGGAAAGGCCTTTATTCTGTGTTTTGGTTTCGCAGCATGGGGAAACGGGAGATAACCCAGGTTCCCCTGAGCAGACAGCCTGTGAAAGGCTCAGGGCAAGCCAGCTCCCGGGGCTCTTGCCTGTAAATGGGTGGCTAGAGCCCAGTCATTTTAAGGGGCTGCATCTTCTTGTCGCTGTCATTGCTAAGTGCCATTGAGTTGGTTCCAACTCATAACAACCCTGTATAGGGTTTCCAAGGAGCCGCTGGTGGATTTGAACCACAAACCTTGTAGTTAGCAGTTCAGTGCTACACCAGGACTCGTATTGCCTGTGTTGCTGTTGTTGTTAAGTGCCATGGAGTTAACAATAGTGTCAACGCACAGCAACCCTGTATAGGGTTTTCAAGGAGCAGATAGTGGGTTTGAACTGCCAACCTCACAGGAGGAAAAAAAGACTGGCCTTGCCTCACTCCCAGTGACGAAGCAGCAGTCAGACCAGGACGATGACAAGGAACAGAATCTTAGGATGCTTGGAGGCAGGTACAGGCAGTGGCATTGCTGTGTGTCTCCAAACCAGTGAGGTACCTCTCTGGACCTTGGATCCCAGGGGGAAGAAAAATGAACCGACCAGATACCGTTGAGTCCATTCCAACTCAAGACAACCCCACCTGTGTATGAGCAGAACTGTGTTCTGTAGGGTTTTCACGGCTGTGACCTTTCGGAAGTCGATCTCCAGCCCTGTCTACTGAAGCACCTCTAGGTGGGTTTGAACTGACAACTTTTTGGTTCGTAGCAAATCCGTAACTGTTTGCACCACTCTGGGACTCCGGTGGGAGAAAGCCTAAACCCACTGCCAATGAGTTGGTTCTGACTGAGTAGAACTAACTCCATAGGGTTTCCAAGGCTATCATCTTTGCAGAATCAGGTCACAGTTTTCTCTCACAGAGCAGCTGGTGGGTTTGAGCCACCAAGCTTTCAGTTAGAAGCCGAGTACTTTAACCATTGCACCTGCCAGAGCTGCTGTTGGAAAGAGGAGCAGTGATTTCAGATGATAAGGCTGCAGTGCTGGGGAGAACTTCACGAGATAAGGAGATGGCCTTCCAGTCTAAGACAAGACAGAAGGAGGCTAGGAGGCTGCAGGTGAGATGGGACAGGAACCCAGGGCTGATGGGCCGTTTTCCACTCACCTCCACCTTACACTATCTCCCATTCCTTCCTCCTGAGACACATACGGGTTGGCCAGTCATGATGTGTAGAACCCATGCCCACCAGTGAAATAGACCCTGCAGGCCTCCAAAGCCCTCCCAGAGCTACCCTACCCAACAGGGATACTTAGCCTACATCTGCAAGTTGGCCCACTCCAGGCTTAGCTTCCAATCCTCTTCCTAGATTGAAGGTATTTAAGGGGTCACTTGATTCAGTACCAGCTATATGTTTGGCAGCTCAAGTCCACTCAGTGGTGCTGCAGAAGAAAAGCCTGGCAATCTGGTTCTATAAAGATTACCGTCAAAAAAAACCCTTGGGGCAGTTCTACTCCATCACTGTGACTCAAAAATGATCTCGAAGACTCCTGACAATAGATCCAGCATCATGCCACTTGGTGATGTCTTCGTTCCTTTCTGGCCTTCATCTTGGTCTCAGGTTCCCATTGTGACTTTGGCTCCTGGCTCTGTAGCCGGCTGCCCTGAGTCTCAAACCCCTTCTTCCTTAAAATGAGTATAATAGTAGCACCTTCCTCCTAGGTTCTTCGAACACAAAATGAGATAGCTGGAGTTCCCAGCAGATCACCTGAACCTGAAAGCAGCTCACTGACTATTAGGTCATGTCCCCTCACTCCCATCTTGTTTGACTCACTCAGTTGTGCAATGAAATATGTCTGGACGACTGCCTCAGCTCAGCCCTGCAGGTGAGAGCAGTAGCAAGAGCTCTCGTTTACTGTCTTCAGAAGGTCAGGTCTCTACCCGCAAAAGCTCTGATCCACAGAACAACCCTGTGACCTCTTTCAGAGATGAGGAAAAAGAAGGTCAAACTTCTTAAAGGTCCCACAGCAAGCGAGTGGTGGAGCCTGGACTCGAACTAGCTCCAATTTCTAAGCTGACTGGACTCTTTTCCCTACCCCACTCTGTAAGACATGGACTCATTCAGGGAATGGGTGGCTGAGGGTAGATGGACCAGGTGAGGAAGCAAAGAACCCCAAATGACCAGACCAGGGCAGCAAGTTATGGTCAGGTGAACACAGAGACCTAAGAGCAAGGCAAGGCAAAGATTCAGGGGCCTGCAGGAATGGAAGACATGTGGGCAGAGACCCAGGCAAACCAGAAACCCAAGGACACAGCTCTGACAGCTCTGACTGTAGGAGCTGGGCCCATAGGGGGCAGTGGTCTGGGAGGAAGGGGAACCCATGAAATTCTCTCTGGACAACAGTGGTAGAAAGAAAATTATCCACTCTACATAAACCCAACATGCACACATAGCCAACCAACAATTCCAATGATCCATTGAGTCAACTTTGTTTTATGGTGACCCAATGTGTGTTAGAGTAGAACTGTGCCCCATAGGGTGAATGCCAACCTCCAGACTTTCAGATAGCAGATAGAAGTTTCAGGGTGCTCCAAATTTCTATCACATTCCCAACTTAAGTTGTTTCCCCAAAAATCCTGCCAAAGGACAAAGCACTTCGGTAATGTGCAGGCTCATCAAGGTCAAAGACACTATTCCAGGTATGAACTTTATGGTTAACCAGGTGACATTTGAAGCGACTCAGAAACCGGGGTGAGAAAAAGCGCCCAGTTGTTATTATTTAGCCCAGCCTGGGAAGAAGAAAGGGCTCTTTGTGGAGCAATGAAAAGAATCCAGACAGAGGTGTGCCCCTCCCCTCCTGAGCAGAAATCATCTTTTCCATCAGCAGTTTCTGCTTTGCACGGGCCCCATCTCATTGTTCTGCCGCATTCCGCCGAGGCGAGAAGACTACATCGCTTTCTCAGTGTTCCCACACTGACATGATTTTAGATCTATGCTAGTCATGGTTATTGAGAAATACTTCGACAAGTAGTTTCTTTAAAGGTACTACTACGATCTCCCCACCCCCATTTCTTTTGTTTATCTTTTTTTTCTTCCCCTCCCGGGAACAATGTACTTCTCTAGCAAAGCTTGCATTGTGAGGCCAGAACAACATTAAAGATTTGGTGGTGGGGCCATGCAGAGAGAAGATACTGAAAGAAGAACATAAAGACCTGTTGTAATTACCGGCACCCACATTCCTTCTCCTACAACTTCTCTCCACCTGTCTCTGTCTCTCTCCTTCTGTCTGGCCCACTGCGGGAGCTATGGTGGGGAGCTGCTTAGATCTCTTTCTGCCCCAGGGGGCCAGGATACTCAATAATCAAGCTGGTGGGCAGTGGCACTGCACAGCTCCCACAACGTCAAGGCCAAGGCCAGCAAGGCATAAAAGATACTGTCTCAATTCTTAGATAGACAATACCATTGAATCTGCTCTGACTCATGGTGACCCGCGGGCACCGTCCTCACAATCATCTGTAGGTCTGTGCCTATCGGTGCTGCTATTGTCCCAGTCTGTCTCAACAGGAGGCTCTTCCCTTCATTGGGCCTCGACTTTACCAGACATGATTTCCTCCTGTAATAATTAACCCCTCCTGATGACATGCCCGATGTCAGTGAGCTGGACAATGTTCTGCTGTGATCCGTAAGGTTTTCATTGGTTGATTTTCAGAAATAAATCTCCAAGCCTTTCTTCCTAGTCTATTTCAATCCACCCTGGGTGACCCTGCTGGTATGTAAAATACCAGTGATGCAGCTTCCAACTGTCACAGCAACAGGTAAGCTACCACAGTACTGCAAATGACATACAGCAGTGGGCTCCAATTTTTGTTCTAACTAAGCAGATAAGATAAGCATCTCAGCAAATCACCGAGGCTTGGACTTCAGTGTGGAAGGCACTGACGGTAAGAGAGAGGTTGTTAGATTGATGAACATGGGAGAGCTGGTAAAACACACAGAGGCTGCCCCAGGGTCGGCGGGGAGGGTGTACAGCTTGTTTCCAAGATGGCTGCTGTCTGGTCCTCGCTTTTCTGTAGGCACATCCTCATCAAAAAGAGGGATCTATTCTTCCCCTCTGCTTGAATCCAGCCTTTTTTTTAGTGACCTATAAAATGTGATGGAAATTATGCAAAGGATTTTCTAAGGCGAGATCCTAAGCAGCTTGCAGCTTCTGCCTGGGTCCCCTGGGACTCTCGCTCTTGGTAGCATGAGCCCCCATGTAAGACTGACCTCCCTGAGGCTGCCATGCAGTGAGAAAGCTCAAGTGGACGTCCAACCATTCTAGTCATCAAAGCTGCAGTCACAGACATTGTGGGGCAGAGCTGAGCCATCCCCCTGTGCCCTCTACAAATGCCTGAACCACAGTACTGTGAGATATGACAACCAATTGTTGCTTTTAAAACACTCAGCTTTGGGGTTGTGTGTCATGAGTCAGTTGATAACCAGAACAGACACTCAGTTGATAGCAGGTGTGTGTACAGTGTCATGTGTGTGTACATGTGTCATGTGTGTGTACAAGTGTCATGTGTTGACCCAGCCCTTCCCCCTTAAGACCAACACCCACCTTTCTGCTCCCCACCTCTGTCTTAGACCCTGGTACCCTCATCCCTGGAACCAGTCCTGAGTCTCACCCAGTGATTTTCTAGAATCCCAATTTGAGAACAAATTTACTAGCAAGCAAAGAACTAGGTTGACCCTGGTAGAAGGGTAGAGACTCCAAGTGGCCATCTCTGGACGCATTAGGAAGGACTGGCTGGTGTGAGGGGAAGCGGTGGCACTGAGAAGTGGGCTCTGTCTGTGTGTGCACCATGACTGTGAGTCCCTTTAGAGAAAACAACTCCCCCTTCCAGAACTCCCATCCACCATTCCCAGGCCCCTGCTGGACTCTCCCCAGAGCCCCCCTCAGTACATCCTAAACCCAAGGGAATCCCCCATCCTCCCCGATTTCCACCAGGATCCACCCAGGTGTGAGAAGCCTACCCCTCTGGAGATGGATCCAAAAAGCTTGCCTGAATGGCCGGAGGTCATCTCTGGGGCTATAAGATAGGAGTTCTGGTGTGGCACTTTGAGATAAGCACTAGACTGCTAACTGCAAGGTCAATGGTTCCAACCCATGAGTGGCTCCTGGGAAACCCTATACAGGATCGTTAAGAGTCAGAACCAACTCAACAGCACACAACAAGGTAAGAGAGGGACCTTCCTTATATCTGGGTAGGGACTAAGGTGGGAAGACTTGAGGCTACAGAGCTGGGTAGGGCCCAGTGGAGTATTCCTGCTGGAAAGGTCAGGTAGTTGGGGGCTGAGAGCACCCCAGGAGACCATCAACACCATCCGCAGCCTCTGAATCATCCTGCCTCTTCTCCCTCCACCACCACTCCAAAGCTGCTCTCAGGACACCTAGAACCTCTCTCCTGCCCTGGTCCCTCACACTCCTCATTTCACTCCTTTCTTCCTGCCAGAGCTCTGCTCAGATTCTCATCCTCTAATCCCTTACTCTGGCTTCTCTCTGGTCCTCTGCCCCAGCCTCCCTCTCCAGCCCAGTCTTCTATCACACCACATTATGTTTATCATAGCATCTACCTGCTCGAAGATCTCCAGTTGCTTCCCATTGCCTGTAGGACCCCTGCCCCAGCATGGTCTCCTTCTCGCTAACTTTCTCTGAGGGCCCCTCACCTCTCTTCCTTTGCCCAGGCCTTTGCCCTTGAGCCCCCTAATCTAAACTTGCTGGGACTTCAAGCCTGCCATCCAGTATGGTGGTACCTGAAATGTCACTGAGTAGCTGAATTTGTCATTTAATTTAATTCACATTAATTTAAATTTACAAACTGATACTCAATCCAGTTATTAAGAAACTTTTAAGCATGTTTAGAACAACTTGACTACATGAATCCACATTTTCAACTATAAACTTAATGGAGCCTACATACAGATCAAGTATAACCAATAAAATACATGAGTATAAACTTAGCATCCAAATTGAGATGAGCTATAAAATACACACTAGAATTTGAAGACTTAGAACCCAAAAAGGAATAAAATATCTCACTAATTTTTAATATATTGCCCAGTGAAATGGTAATATTTAGAATATATTTCATTGACTAAAGTGTATTATTTACATTAATTTTACCTGTTTTTACTTTTATGATATGGTGTCTTGGTGTAGCACTGTATGTGTGATAAGCACTGGTCTGTGCAGTCAGCAGTTCAAATCCACCAGCTGCTTCTTGGAAACCCTATACAGAGTCTGAACTGACTTGACAACACTTAACAACAACAACTAGAAAATTTAAGATGATTTGTATGTGGGTCAAATTATATTTCTATTGGACAGCACTCAACTAGACCGCTCATTGGTTGTTGGATGCCATCGAGTCCATTCAATTCATGGTCACCTTGTATGTTACAGTCTGGCTGTTCCACGGGATTTTCTTGGCTATAATGGAGGAGTCCTGGTGTGGCGCTGTGGGTTAATGCGCCAGACTGCAAAGCCGTTTGAACTGCCAAGGGCCGCTATGGGTCGGAACTGACTCGACGGCACTTAAAAACAACAACAGTAATCTTCATGGAAGAAGATTGCCAGGGCCCTTCTTCCTCTGTACCACCGGGTGGATTCAAACCTCCAACCTTTAGGCCAGCAGTCAAGTGCTAACCGTTTGCCTCACAAGAGACCTTGACCGCTGATGTAGCATTTCACTAGTTCAGCCCTGTCCTTCCCTTCCCCATAGCCTTAGGTTCAACCCCAGGTCCCTATGGACTTGTATGACCAATACCTGCCATGCTCATCTCGCTGTGACTCATGCATGTTTGCAATCAGCACATGTGTGTCTCCGTGTGGACTTATGCACAATGTCTGTATCTACATACATGTGTGTGTAAGTCTGCAGGCAGCCCCTTTCCATGTTTTGGGGGGTGGGAGCCAGGTGAGAGCCCATTTCATGGAGATATGCATGGGCCGGAGCCTGAATGGGAGTCCAGTGCCCATGGGGAGTTGACATGGGGACAGGGCCTCGTGCGTGAACCTGGGGCTGGGTGTCCACCTCCAGGGAGGCTGGAACAGACAGTGTATTCTTGGCAAGTTGATGAGAATGTCATGTAGGACAGAACCAACAGCCGCCCTGAAATCAAGACAGATGACAGTTCCCCGTCGCCCCTCGCTGACAAGGCCTGTCGCTCAGTCACTGGAGAGGAAATTAAATTGGTCTGGCACAGATTGCTCTTCCTAAAGCCAATTTGGTTGCTGCTGCGAAGTGTGTTATGCACCTCTGCTGTTTAATTGATCATTTGGTTTGTTGATACATTTCCAAGGTGTGTTGTCTGTAAAGTTAACCACACTTTGGGGAATCAAAAGGATGTCCTTGTTCCTTTTCTAAAGATAAGAGGCACACCCATCCACCCATTCAATTCAATATGAGTCTATTTGTGCCTGCTGTGTACCAGGCAGTGTTTAGTATAAGAACCATGGGGCGAGAACTTGGAAAATGAGTCTGACGTCAGCTCTTAGTGTGTCCCTGGGCAAGTCTCGGTTCACTCTGGGCCTCGGGTTCTCTTTTTAAAATAAGGAGGTTGGGCTGAAAGACTTCATAGCCACTTTTAGCTTTGGCATCTCAGGGTTCAAGATCAACTTCCCAAAGAGGCTCTCACTGTACCTTTTGGGGTCTCCTGGACCCTCAGGCCTGCTTGGGCAATCAAGGGATGAAGGATACAAGAGGGACTACAGGGACATGGGCACCACTAACTCCTCTGGGTGTTAGCCTGGGTGACAGGGAAATAGACGGCTCGATTCCTGTGAGTATTTGGGGGTTTGATTTCAGGGGACCAGACCAGTCAGCAGAATCTCCAAATAGGATGTGGGGGCTGGGCTTGTGTTGTATAGCCTCTTGTTGTTGTTGTTGAGTGCCTTCGAGTCGATTCCGACCCATAGCGACCCTGTGTAGGGTTTCTGAGGAGCAGCTGGTGAGTTTGAACCGCTGACCTTGCAGTTCAAACAGCTTTGCAGTCTGACGCATTAACCCACAGAGCCACGCCAGGACTCCGTATAGGGCCTTAGCTCCTGGGATATATGAGGTCACTGGAAGTTCTTTCTCTTTCCTAACCCCCTCCACAGCCACAGTGTATTTGGGCAATTCCAGGGCTTTCTGCCCTCCTTCACTGGAGTCCCTGAGTGGTGCAAACTGGCATGTGCGTGGCTGCCAACTGAAAGGTTGGAGTTTCAAATCCACCCAGAGGCACAGTTCTGCTCCGATACACACGGGGTCACCATGAATGAGGTGGTCTCAACTCAGTGGTCTCAACTCAGTGTTTTGATTTTCTCCCTTTATTATGACAAATAAGCTCTCACCAATTCCTGCCCCCCTCTCTCTGTCTCCCCAGCCACCCTGTTTTGCAGTACCTTACACACTAGGAAACTCACAGTGGGGCCTTGGGACATATCACCCAGCTGGCTATCCTAGGCTCCCAGGGTCAATCCCAGGTCGTCCTGCGGAGCCCTTTTTCCTCAGTCTGGCTGATTGGCGCACAGTAAGGGGGCTGTGTGAGCTGGTGACCCAGGGCTCTAAGTTCCTACCATGAAACTCAGACAAAACAAAAGCTCTCTCCCACTCCCGCCAGTGTAGCATCCATCTTCGTAATGAAGGGGTCTGATTGCATTGCGCTGTCTGGATTACAGACGGGTAAAAGCAGAGACAGGGATGGGGAAGAGGCTTTGTGGATGAGCTTTTGTTGCTTTGATCTTGCCAGCAAAGAGTGATTTCCTTCTGATTCCTTCAGCCATCAAACCCCTGCCAGCAAGCCAGCTATGATAGATTGAATTGTGTCCCCCCAAAAGATAGGTTCAAGTCCTGACCCCAGCAGCTGTGTACATGACCCTGTGTGGAAGCAGGATCTTTGAAGATGTAACCAGTTGACATGAGGTCATACTAGAGTAGGGTGCGGATCCATATAAAAGAGAAGAGACAAAGAGAGACAGAGGGAAGATGCCCCTGTAGAAATTGAATGCCAAAGATTAATGTCTGCTGTCACAAGAAACTAGGAGAGAGGGATGGAGTACATTCTCCCTCACAGCCCTCAGAGGGAGTCAGGACAGCGGACACCCTGATTGCGGACCCCTAGCCTCTGTGAGACAATCAATGTCCATTCATGAAAATACTTGGTTGTGGTAGCTGTAGGAAATGAACATGCCCACCACACTCCCAAACCCCAATCACCATGAGGGCATGTTGGGAGGGAAGGATGGGAGGAGATGTGGATATCTTGACTTTAAATCAGTTCAGGCGTGGCTGAGGGTGACATTCATTCTTTCAGCAAACATTTATTAGGTACCTCCCAGGTTTCCAGCCCTATGTACGTTACAGAGGCTGGAGATAAACTGAAATAATTGGTTTATTACCTTCATAGAGTGATCCTAGAGCTAGAATTCCATCTACTCAACAATATTTATTGAGCAATTGCTATATGCCAGCTAATTCATCTGTTCCACAACATACATAGGGCCAAGTGGTGGAGTGAGAGCAGGGAATACAACAACCTCTCTCTCTGCCTCCATATATACTCCTCATACGCTAATAGGGGACCAGCAGATAAACAAGAGATAAATAAACAAGATTATATATATGTGTGTGTGTGTGTGTATAGACAAGAGATAAATAGACTAGATAGTATCGGGGCTATAAAGGAAATACATATATTTCCTTTAGAGATAGAGATAGATAGCAGACAGGAGAAGTCTGGGGAGGGGCTCACTCAGACATGAAGCTTGAGGAGAAAGAGCCAGTAGCCAGGAACCAGGAGACAGCACAGGAAGCGCAAAGACCCTGGAGCCAGAAAGGGCTCTGTGGGTTTGAGGAACAAAAAAGGAAATGAGCACAGTAGGAATGCAGGGCTGAGGGGACAGCAGGACCACATGGGGTTGGACATGGCCCTGACCTGCAGCAGGAGGGAGGGGGTCAGCCCAGCAGAGTGCTGAGTCCTATCACAGAGGTGGGAATGTGCAGGGAGGCCCTGAACTTGTCCTGAAGGAGACAATACTGGTGCCATGAAGCTTACTCCAGGGTCCCCCCCCCCCTTTCCCCATAAGTAGTGGGGGTTCTGGAGTGGGACCTCTGCAGGGCTCTCCCCTGGCTCCTCTCCCCCTGACCAATGATTTCCTGCCCAGAAGCTCCGTGCAGTGTCTGCTATTGTTGCAGAAAGTTGCTGGGCAGCAGCTGGAGTTCCAGGGGGGTGAGTGGCTTTGGCTGATGTCATTATGGTTGCATCAGGAACTATCACCACCATGGCGAGTCCAGTCCTTTCATCTCCCTGATCTCCCTGGAGCTTTTACACTCTTCGAGCCCAGCATCTAGCAAATAGCCCCATTGCTGCTTTTTATCCGGCTGGCTTTCAACTTTAGACACCCTCTCCAGGGACTGGACTGCCAACAACAGGACTATTTGGAAATAAGGTCCTCAAAATGGGCTAGATAAGACAGTGTTTGAGTAATAATCATAAATAATCATTTCAGCTCCCCACTTACCAGGGTTCTGAGTGTGCCAGGCACTGGGCTAAATGCTTTGTATGTGCCATTTCATGTAGTTCTCACTACCACCTTACAAGGCAGGTGTTGGTATTATTATTTTGTTGTTGTTGTTGTTAAGTGTCATAATTGGTTCCGACTCATAGCGAGTTTCCAAGGAGCGGCTGGCGAATTTGAACCACTGACTTTGTGGTTCAAACTGACCTTGTGATCCAGTGCATTATCCCACAGGACCATATTGGGACTATTTTAGAGGTAGGAAGACTGAGGCTCAGAGAGGTTCAGTAGCTTGGCCGAGATTGCACAGCAAATGAGTGCTGGTGTTACTGGGAGTTCTAGCTGCATCTCTTCCATCAAGAGAGGAGTCTTGCCTTCTACTGATTAAGAATAGTCAGGTGAGGCAAGTTTCCATATGAGCAAAGGTTTATAACAGCAAAGAGGCTTGCAAGCAAGTGGAGACCCAGAGGGTACTTAATGCAATGCTTAACCCTCCTCTCCCCAGACAAAGGTTTTGCTAGGGCTTTAGCAGATTTGGGAAGGGAAAAGTCACCATGTTTATTCATAGGGCTAGATGGGGATTTTCCAGGAATAGCCTGTTTAGGAGGGGCCGTGCTAATTGGATGCGTGCACAGCATTTCTTCATGATAGATTCTACCAACAAGACCTTTGATAGGGACAGACAAAATTTATTCTGGGATGTTGAGCTTGCATGGTTCTTTGGTACTCTGGTTCAAGCCCCTCTCAGGGGCTAGCATTCTCATCTACCCCAGTAGATGCTGAGTCCTTGAAAATTATGCCTAGGGCACTAGGTAAACCAGTACGACCTGTAAAATATCTCACATGAAAATTAAAGAACAGAGTGTTTATGGGTGGTCTTCCTTAATGGCCTGTCCCAGCTAGCACTCTGAGCATGTCCTGCACATCTTAGCAATCGCTCAAGTCAAGAGGAGTGCAAGCTTTAACCTTCCTCAGGACTTAGGTCACAAGATTTCAGTCAATACGTGGCTCATGTTTAATCCTGATTTATGGTCCCCCTTTTTCCCCCCAGTCTCACCAGAATTAATATCAGACCCAACATTGTTAATTCCACAGGCTCTTTCCTCTGTATACCAGGGGCTCCCAACTCTAAGCTGACCACATCAGAATAGCCAATGAAGTGATTCTTAAATAAGATTTCTGATTCCTCATCTCCAGACATTCTCAGGTTGAGGGTGGTACCCATGACTCTGTTTTGTATGGTTGTTTCCAACTTTAACCTCAGGGAATTTGGGTTCTGAGTCAGAGTATTCAGACACCTATAGTTGTACAGGTACCCCTCTCGAGCAGATGAGATGGGGATGAGGTGGGAGGTGTGCCTAAAACACACATCTGACTCTCTGGCTCCTCCCTCCCCACCTGCCCCTCCTCCCATCCTTGTTAATTGCCAAACGTTGATCCCTGACTTCACCTCTTTCTCTTCTGGTAAAGAATAGCAAGAAAAACACAGTTGAGCATGGGCCAAGTAAAAGGACATTCAGGGGACAAAGAAGGAGTTTGGGATCAGAGTGTCCACAGTTGCAAGGCCACTGAGTAAAAGATGTGAGATAATATGAATCAGGTGTGCTCTGGTCTAAGCCAATTCAAACCCTTTAGAACCACAATAGCATTTGGCTCTTGATCATATTTTACTTCTGGAAATGGTTGAACATCAACCTTTTTTTTTTTGGTACTCTGTGTATTTCTTCTATCTTCTTTTTATTTTTTTTGAGCACAGACAGCAAGTTTGGTGACTGCTACTTGCAAGCATTATCCAAGAGAGAGAATCTGGGAAAGGAGCTGTGACAGCCAAGGAGACCTTCAGGGCTAGATGACAGTCTCCCACAGGAAAGGCACAGGGCTCTGGGGACATGCGAAAAGCTGCCCTCAGCCATTCAGCACCATCCGGACAAGCTCTTCATAGTTGATACAACCATTGCTGTCCTCATGCCCTGCCTGGCCTCCAGTATCTCTACTTCTTTCTCTGTCATCTTCTCACCCAGTGTGACAACATGCGGGATTTCAGCTCCCATGACAGTACTGTTCCCTTCCTTGTCAAACACCTCAAGTCCTTCAACATAGTCCTCAGAGGTGCCCTGGTCCTTGTTCTTGGCCATAGTCTGCAGCATGGGCAGGAAATGCTCAAAATCCAGCACCTTCACATTCATCTCATCATGCTTGGGATTCCACAGAACCTTGAGCACCTCAGCGTTGGTGGGGTTCTGGCCCAGGACCCTCATCATGTCCCCACATTGCTATACAGCATCTTGCCATCACCTGTGCTGTCAAACAGCTGGAAGGCCTCCTTCAATTCTGCCGTCTGGTCCTCGGTGAAGTCACATATCTTGGCTACTCGGGTCTGGGGACCTTTTCCTGCAGTCTCCTTCTATCTTCTTTTGATGCTTTCTGCATCGTTCAATATTTTACCCACTTGTTGGTGGTGTTCAGTGCTGTAGAGTGGGTTCCAACGCATAGCGGCCATATGCACAACAGAAGAGGTCCTGCTCCATCCTCACAATTGTTGTTACGATGGAGCCCATTGCTGCTGCCACTGTACCAATCCATCTCGTTGGGTGGTCTTCCTCTTTTTCACTGACTCTCCACTTTACCAAGCATGATGTCCTTCTCCAGGCATTTGTCCCTTCTGACACCATGTCTCAAGTATGAGAGACAAAGTCTCACCATCCTAGCTTCTAAGGAGCATCCGGGCTCTCTTCTCCCAACACAGGTTGGTTTGTTCTTCCCACAGTCCTCGGTACTTTCAATAGTCTCCTCCAACTCCATAATGCTCCCTGTCTCCACATGCATCCATTCTCATTTTTCTTTTTTAAAAAATCAGAATGAAGTTTTATTAAAAGAAAAATCGATACGCACCACATACCCCGCAGCCGCTCAATCAGAGAAGCTGGAGTTTCAAGGATTCACCCGCGTCCCAGCCATTGCCTCTGCCAGCGTTCTTTCTGTCCTGAGATCTTGGGGAGTTGCTTCTGGGAGCCAGCTGTAACCCCTCCTCAACAGCCCCTCCCCCCTGCCATCTTTGTTCTCCATCCTGGCTGCCTGCCCAGCCTCCAGAAGACTTACTTCTGCCCCCCTCCACCACCACCCCTCACCCCACCCCACCCTCAACCTTGGTAAATAGCCTCTGCAGATGTCCCAGCCCTTTTTCAGTAACTGTTGTAATGTTACGTCCTCCAAGAATGGAGTCAACAGGCTTGGGTGTCTACCACCTCCTGTATGACCTTGGGTCCATTGTATCACTTCTCTGGGCCTTGAGTTCCTTATGCATAAAAATATGGATAATGGCACCACTTTCACTGCATTATTGGGTCTATGAAATTAGCTACTATGTGTAAGAGCCCTTGGTGTGTCTCCAGTTCACAGTGTTGTTGTTGTTGTTGTTATGTGCCGTGGAGTCGGTTCCAATTCATAGCAACTCTGTACAGGGTTTCTGTAAATCTTTATGGGAGCAGAAAGCCTCATCTTTCTCCCACGGAACAGCTGGTAGTTTCGAACTGCTGACCCTGAGGTTCGCAGCCCAATTCATAATCACTAGGCTACCAGAGCTCCTTTGGCTCTTGGTAATGTTGGTTTCCTTGGACCCAGTCCTCTGGAGGAAGGGGGTCAGGGAGGGGATGGAATGGGAAGTAGACATGAGGAAGACCCAGGGTCCAGAGGGTAGACTGAAGTCCCCAGACCTGGGACAGTAGGTAGGGGACAGAGCAGCCTACCCCTTCTTTGCTTGGTGCCTGGGGGAATGTCCCCTCTGGGGATTCTGTCTGTAATGAGCACTCACTCAGGCCAACTGGAAGAAGGGCAGAAAGGCAGAGGAGGGGAAGGAGGAAACAGGGAAAGGAAAGAAGGAGAATAAGGAATAAAGGGAGGAGCAAGAACCCAAGTGAGGTGCAGGGTGAGAAGGGAAGAATGGAGGGAGTCGTTTATCAGCAATAGACATCTTGTAAATTCCGTGACAGTTGATAGAGTAGGGACTCCAAGTACTTTGGCTGGCTGACTAGCTGTTGTTGTTAAGTGCTGTGGAGTTGATATAGCGACCCTGTATAGGGTTTCTGAGGATCATCTAGTGGATTTAAACCCCAACCTGTAGTTAGTAGTCCAGTGCTTATCCTACAGTGCCATACCAGGACTTACACTGGATATGTGTTTGGATGATAACAAGGAAGGAAGGAAAGAAGAAAGGAAGTGGGGAGGGGAGGGGAAGAAAGACAAAAAGGGAATGAGGAAGAGAAGGAGGAAGAAGAAAGATGGAGTTTGTCTGTATCCCCTGGCCTGGGCTTCCCTTTCTGTCTAGCTCTGCTCCCTCCCAGGTGGGAGATGGGGCTCCTAGCTAAGAGTCCTTTGCTCTAGAGGTCCTATTCATTCCAGTTTCACCCCTGCTAAAAATGTGCATTTCCACACCAGATGTACTGAATCCAAATCAACATCTTGCTAAAAGGAACTGGCTTCTCACTTCTCCACTTCCTGCCTAGGCTCCCAACAAGCTTCCTCTCCTTTATTCCTTGTCCCAGGGCCTGCTTCTGGGAAAGTCCAACCAAGGACACAGTGTAGATCCAGCAATAGGTATCAAAATAATAAATGCACATGTTCTCAGAGCAGTAGTTTTGCTTCCAGGAATTCATCCCATAGATTTACCCTCATATTTGTATATTTCAAATGCGGTATGAACAAGATTATTTATTGCAATGGGGCTGAACAAGGTTATTTATGGCAACGGGGCTTATAAGAGCTAAAGGTTGGGAACTCTCTGGGGAGCAAGTTAAATAAATCATGATTCATCCAAGCCATGGAATATTATGCAGCCGTACAAAACAGAATGAAAGGGGCACATTTTCTAGATGGATTTAGAGCAATCTCTAAGATAAATTAAGTAGAAAAAAAGCCAGGCGCAGAACAGCATGTTTGTATAAAAACAAAAAGATTATACAGCCATAATTGCTTATTTGTGCACATAGATCATCTCTGTGAGAGCGCCAAGAAATTGATAACCACAGAACCTCTGGAGAGAGGAATTAGGAGGCTGGGAGCAGAGCAGGAAGGGAGAGGCCCATGATATAGCCTGTGTACATCTTGATTTTTGCATCGTGTGCAAGTTTTGTGCTACCTATTCAAAACTGTATACAGCTGGGTGCTTGATAGCAGAATTTTGCTATTATGATCAATTCTATTTTAGCTTGTCTAAGGAGCTTTGGTAGCATAGTGGTTATGAGTTGGGCTGTAACCTCAAGATCAGCAGTTCGAAACTACTAGATGTTCCATGGGAGAAAGATGAGGTTTTCTGCTCCCATAAAGTTTTACAGCCTCAGAAACCCAGTGCAGGGTCATTATGAGTTGGAACCGACTCCACGGTACTTAACAACAACAACAACAACAACAGGAAAGTTGAACCCAGGGCCAGCAATATTCCACCTTCCTTTTCTCAGTTAGCATTCTCATAAGGTGGTTCCATGTCATTACTCGGCACTTCTAAATAAGGAAAGTAGGCCTGGGTCCAGGCTGTCCTTCCCCTGACCCTTACCTGAGACACCTGCAGCCTCCCAAATCTTCCTGGCACCAGAACCTGTCTCCACAGAAACAGGTTGCCAGTTCTTCCTTTAGTGAGCGATTTAAAATGTAGACAGCTTGTCCTAATGATGAAACAGTTAAGCACTTAGCTACTAACCCAAAGGTTGGCAGTTTGAATCCACCCAGTGACTCATGGGAAACAGATCTGGTAATCTGCTTCCATAAAGATTACGTTAGATGCAGACCAATGCAGAATGGATAAAGGAACAGAAGATACTTCTTGAAAGAAACACCTGGTTGGGGAGGGTGGCGGGGGTGGGGGTGGGGGTGGAGGAGTGTCAGATGTTTGGCTGTGACAATACCAAGTAAGCTGTTTGCCTTGGAGCCATCAAGGTAAGAAAGGTAAATCTCTAAGACTGAAACTCAAAGGCTACACACGAACAGTCCAGTATGCTCACTGATGACCACTCTGGTCAACTTGTGAGTGGAAGTAGGGGAAATACAGCTATGAAAACGTGGGCTGAGTTTAGCCATGTTCCATAGACACCCGATGATCTTGAGATGAGAGAGAAAAGAGGAAGGGCTGGCTGGTTTAAAGTTCAGGGAGAAGTGTGAACTCCTGAACCCAAGGACACTCACCTAGTCACTGAGAGCTAGAGTTAAGAGTGAAGCAGCCAGTCTGAAGTGGGGAGAGGTGTGTAAGAACTCCCAAACCTAAAGATAGTATCCATCTGACCTAGCTTGGATGGCTTGCTGGCCAGAATTCAATCAGATGAAGATAAAGAAGTTTGGTACAGGGAGCAAGCATAAATTGCAACAACTTGATGAACTGGGCCTTTGCTTATGGATGAAGTTGCCCAAAATTCCAAGCAAAAGGAAAGGATTCTTCATATCAAGGATCAAGCTTGCCTCCTCAGTACACTGAGTTGATAGGGACAGGAAACTTAGACTTTGGCTATCAAAATTGGGGGGGTCTATAAAGACATGAAGTGCTGGCTACATGAGGGTGCTTAGTGTCAGAAAAAGGAGGGGACTAAGAGAGAATCCCTACTGAATAGTTTTCTTCTTGTCCAAATGGGTCTGGTGAAAGGGGATGGGGGAAGATGGGGATAGATTTTATGATTCATTGTAAGTAATTGTTATCAAGATTAATAACGATTATCACAACTGTAAATGTAGAAGAGGTGTAACTAAAAGAGGTGAGCAGTTAATCTGTCATTTCAGGATGGTCCCTAGGACCATCAAGAGGGAAAAATGTGTGAGGAGCGAGGAATCCTAACCAGAAAAGCGGCAACAACAGAGATGGGGGCAGAGGAGATGGCCTAGAGAGACAGAGAAGCAGAGGACTGAGAAAGGCAGTGTGCCTGTAGGCAGGAAGCTGGTTTGCAAAATGTGCTCTTTGGACATTTAAATGAATATATATTTTCAATGTGGAATGTGTACACTGGGAGGAAAAATGGTAATAGAGGTAAATAGAGCTAGCTGATAGCGCATGGAGGGGATTGTAATCATTGCAATGATTTGTTGAATGTAAAACTGATGATCTGCGCTTTAAACCTTCACTCATTCATAATAAAAGCTTTAAAAAAAACAAAAAGATTACAGTCAAGGAAACATGATGGGGCAGTTCTGCTGCATAAATTGGGTCACTATGAGTTGGAATTGACTTGATGGCACCTAATAACAACATCTTTAGAGAGGATAAGAGGTGGGGGTGGGGGGCATAGGGGCAGATAAATAGCCTCTCTGTGTGAACTATTTGTGGGCGGGCACCAGTTCTATTTCTCTATTCCAGGGTAGATGGATCATGGAAGGTGGATGGATGCTGAAGGATATCGATTTACCCAGAATTCCACTCCAGGGAGATCACTTCTTCAATCTCCTGACACCCTAGGTCAATGAAAGCTGGTGAGCAGAGTTTTGGTGTTCATATCCAGCTCCAAATCCCAGCTCTGCCCTCTTTATTGGCCATGTGTCTCTTCTTCCAAGTCTTAGTGTCTCCATCAGAGATCCCTTACACAGAGGGTGAAATAAGATCCCACCAAAGTACCCTACTCTGTGCCTGAGCTATTGTAGACTCTGCAAATGTTCATTCCTCTTTCTCCTCTTTAAGCTGACCAGACATTTTCTCCACTTTGCCTCCATCACCCTGTTATCAAGGAGGTCCTCCTTTGGTCTAACTGAAAGCCCTCCTGTTGTTGCCCAAGACTGTGCTATTGTCCATGAGCAAGAGGAGCAGCTGCCAGCATGCCCCCCCAAACCCTCCCACCAACACACACCACCCCCACCCCCAACCCCACCCCCGCTGTAGGAGCCTTTTCCAAATCTGAAAGCCCAAAAAGAGTCTGGGTTAGTCAAGTGGGCTTTGACCCAGCAGCTGCAGCCTCTCCCACTCTGCCCCACAATCCAGCCTGCACCCTATCATCTTCTCAGCGCCCCCCTGGATCTTGAACTTTCATGCAAGGTCAGCAGTGAATTGCCAGGGCCCAGGGACAAAGATCCTAGCCCCTCCCCCTCCATCCAAAGAGCCAGGAAATAGATTCTGATAACAAAGAGATGGAGCCCGGACACAGCAGCATCTGACAAGTTGCATTTTATAATAAATCCCCACAATTAGACCCTGAAAACAGTGCTTCTCTCACTTCCCTGATAAACGGCAGGGGATTCGTTTAATGTCCCTGGCAACCAATTCTTGCACTAAAAATAGTTGGCTTCTGAGTTCACCTTTCCCTCCTCAGCATCAAGTCGGTGCAGGTGCCAGGAAGGGAATGAGCCTGGTAGTCCAGGCCCTGACTTGGTGCAGCAAGGGTTAACCCAGCTTCAGCTAACTTAGCAGTCAAGGAATTTTCCCTTCAGGGCTGGGATGGAGGCGTTCTGGGGGGAAGGGGAGCCAGGCTGGGCTGGTTTATTTTGAGTGTGGAGGCTTTTTGAGTAGGCAGCCACCCTCTCAGTGAACTTACAGGCCTCTTCCCCAAAATACTACCTCTTTTCTGCATCCACTATATCCCTGCCCACACCAAAGCAACACACAGACACCTGAGGTTCCACCGTGAAAGAGTGTGACAGACTAGGTGGGGTTCTAGCCCACTGTGACACCTTGGACCAGTCATTTCTCCTTCCTGACTTTTAGTTTCCTCATCTGTGAAAGGAATGAACTGATCTATTTATATCTTGGATTCTCCAAATAGTCATATTTTCAAGTATTCTGTCCCAAACGTCCCCACACATATCAGTGTCGCTGAAATGCCAATACATCCAATATATCCATGTGGAAAAGAACTCACTGTCAGAAAGATTATTGCCCAGCAATAATCATTGTCAGATCCTGTGCGCTAATATTTCCTCTGAAAGAAAAGGTCACTTTAATGTTACCTTTGAAGTTCTGACCAACCTGAACATTTCCAAAATCCCTCTGCTCTAGAGCCATTGCCAACAGTAAAACATTAACCATCTCTAAAACCCAGTAGTTTACAAAGTATACCAGTCAATCAATCACACCTTAGTATTAATGAGTCGATAAAGTCCTTTTCCTGGAAAAAGGAGAGGAGTATAGAGTCTTGGGGTCCCTCATGGGGCTGGTAAGCATTTGAAGCCCTCCTTGGCTCCCCACTATCTCTGTGAGAAATTTACCCCACCACCTTAATGAAGACCAAGAGACTCCACTAACTCAGACCCCAGGCCATCTTTGTGTCCTCAGAGCCTCCCAGTCATTCTCTGCCCCAGACTCATAGGACTTCCCGCTGATGTTTCCCTTCCTTCTTTTCTATTCCATCAGACATCTCTGTGGGTGCAAACCTTACTTATCTTTAAAAGTGGAAATGCCATCATCTCTTTGGTGAAGCCTTTTCCTACCCCATGGCCCTGATGAGTCCCTCAGGGTTCCTCTCTAACAGCATTTGGGACTATGAGTCCTGCTATGGTGCTGTGGGTTAATGCGCCAGACTGCAAAGCCGTTTGAACTGCAAGGTCGGTGGTTCAAGCTCACCAGTTGCTTCTTGGAAACCCTGTATAGGGTCGCTATGGGTCGGATCCGACTCAATGGCACTTAACAACAACAACAATGTTAGAGCCAGAGTTCTGGTGTAGCACTGTAAGATAAGCACTGGACTGCTAACCACAACACTGGTGGTTCAAATCCCCTAGCCACTACTTGGAAACTCTGTACTGGGTTGCTATGAGTCAGAACCCCATCGATGACACACTTAACAATAACAACACAATGCTAGAGCCAGTAGAGTCCTTAGGGACCATTTGATACCAATGTTCCCAAAGTATTTTGACTGTGACTCAAGATAAAAAATACACTCTGTGTTGTGTACATGCAGACACATACAAGCATATACATATACTGTACCGCATGCATAGAACATACACACACGTTTAAATACATAGACATGCACAGTACACTCGACATAAACACATGGATGCACAATATATACATGTACATTTATGTAAACACTCAAGCATATGAGCATAATACACATATGTAGACACACTTACACTTGCAGTATATGTACACACACATACACACACATACTCACAACCTGACATGGCACTGTAGGATAAAGCATTGGACTGCAAAGTCGGTTCAATCCATGAGGTTGGCCGTTCAAACTGACCAGCCTCTCCTTGGAAGCCCTATACAGGGTTACTATGAGTCTGAACCGACTCAACATAGTTAACAACAACGCAGTTAACAACAACACAGTTACTATGCACAATGCTCTGATATGGTTGCCTCTTTATTTTCTTCTCTATCTTTTTTTTTTATTGAATGTTGGCTCCAACTCACTAAATTGATTTCGCCATCTTCCAATGGGTTTCATGAATAAGAAAGACCAGAGAGGAATCGATGGATTTGAATTATGGTGTTGGCGAAGAATATTGAAAGTACCATGGACTACTAAAAGAATAAACAAATCTGTCCTGGAAAAATTACAGCCAAAAACAACAACAACAACAAAATTACAGTCAAAATACTCCTTAGAATACAGGATGGTAAGATTTCATCTCAAGTACTTTTAACATGTTACCAGAAGAAACCAGCCCCTGGAAAGGGGCATCATGCTTTGTAGAGTAGAGGGTCAGTGAAAAAGGACCCGCAAGGAGATGGATCGATGCAGTGGCTTCAACAATGGACTGAAACAGAACAATAGCTGTTATGATGGCGCAGAGCCAGGCAGCATTACATCCTGTTGTATGTTGTTAGAGTCCAGGGTCCAGGAGCATAGATCCTTAGGGTTGCTAGGAGTGGGAGCCAACTCCATAGCATCTAAGACTAAGACCAACAATGGATTACAACCTGCAGTTTGGAAATTGATCCATTTGAACCCCTTATTTTACAAATGCAACTACCAGTACAGGGAGAGGAAGTGACTGGTCCAAAGTCACTCAGTGGGCTGCTGGTGACAAGACCCAGACCAGACCCAGTCTGCTGGCTGTGCAGCGGTGGTCTTCCCTCACACACACAGAGCTGTGTACATCTCTGCTGCTCCAGCCAGGCTGCTGTTCCCAGCCCCTCAGGCTCTCACCTGCCCAAGAATCCATAACGAGAAAGTGTTGGGGTATCCCTGATGGCCTTGTCTTTCTCTAAGTGCCACTGCCACAGCCTGGAGATAGGTCAGCTTTGGCTCATTAGTGTTGCTGGATTTGTCCAAGATTTAGAAATTCTGAAATTCACCCATGGAACAGAAATCCTGCTGTGGGTGGAGGAGAGGGTGGAAGAAAGGTAGAGATGCAGGGAGGTGGAGAGGATGTTGGAAAGGGAGGTAGGCAGGGGTGTGGTGATAGGGGTGGGTGTCAGCCTGTGAGTAGAGGGCTAAGGCACATTGAAATTTTGAACCAAGCTCCAAAGAGAATGTAAGCTCCTTCTGTCTCCTCCTGTCTTCCTCTGAGAAGTGGCAGGGGAGGTCGGAGAGGGGAGGCACTGATGTTCCTAGGCAGAGATGAGAGAGACAGAGGAGCCGCAGAAATGAGTAATTTCAACCCAGCTCTGCCAAGTTAATATCAGAGTCTGTACTGCTCAGAGGTGACCATGGAGTCACATGGGGCCTCTCACAGCCCCTCGGCCTCCACTGCCACCCCCTCAGAGCTCAAGCACTCTGGCTTGGTTAAGCCATCTCAGGGACAAGGCCAGTGCTAGTCTATGCCTCAGAGGTCTCCCCCATCCCAAGTTCCTAGGCCTTGTGAGAAATTAGAATGCCAGGATTCAGCAACTAGAAATGACAAATGTCCATTAATTGACAAGGTAAAAGAGGAATTACTGCTATCTTCTGCACCCATGTGGGGGTGGCTGGTACAGAAACAGGTGTTCAGGAGGCCTGGAGGGAGCAGAGAGTCGGCAGATGATTTCGTCATACACAAGTATCTACTGAGACGGGCCCAGGGCACAGGATGCAGCAGGGATAGCGAGGACTCTGGACAAGTGGCAAAGGAAAAGTCTGAAGAGCTAACCTAGCATGGAGCACTGAGGGAGGGACATGTAGGTGAGATTCCCAAAGATGGAGGAGAGGGGTCTAGAGGCCGGGTAAGGAGTTGGTCTGTGATGGATGGCCAGAGGATACTGTTGTGTCTAAGCTTTGGTGGGGTCTCCTTAGCCCTGTGTGTAGTTCGTGATTTTGTAGCATCAAGAACTCTGTTATTTTCAGCTGCATCCAGTAGGATTGAACTCAGTGGAGCTGATTCACAATAAACAAACCTTCCAGAAACTGAGTCATATGTCAAAATGCCAATTTGTTTTTTCTGTAATAGGAGTACATTTGGCAAGCTAAGCCTCAGAGGCTTTAGAATCACAAAGCCAGTATGTGATTAGAATCACAAAGTCAATGCTACATCACCCCAGTGTAAAAACTCTACGAGCCTTGGTTTCCGCATCTGGAAAATTGGGATGATAATGACTGCATCAGAGGACTGTGATGAGAACTACACGAAAGCACTTCAGCTATCAGAACGACACAGCGCAGTGAGCGCTTACCTTTGTATTTTTCATTTTGCTCTTGTTAAGTGCCATTGAGTTGGTTCCAACGTTGCGTAGGATTTCCGAGGAACAGCGGGTGAGCTTGAACTACTGAGCTTGCAGTTCAAACCAACTTTTCAGGCCAGCGCGTTAACCCAGGGTGCCACACCAGGACTCCATTTTTTCATTTTAATAGGTGATAAATTGTAGTGTGGAGTCCTGGTATGACTCTGTAGAATAGGCACTGGACTGCTAACCCCAAGGTCAGCAGTTTAAACCCACCAGACGTTCCTCAGAAACCCTATACAGGGTCGCTATGAGTCAGAACAAACTCAGTGACACTTAACAGGCAACAACAACAACAAATTGTGGTATAGTCAAGTACTTTTCGAGACTCTTCTAGCCACAGACTTTGTAATGCCAACAAATGACTGGGCTGTTGTTGCTAAGTGTCATTGAGTCGATTCGGACTCATAGTGACCCTGTATAGAGTTCTGGAGGAGCAATGGCACGTATGGATTATTGACCTTGTTGTTAGCAGTCCAATGCTAATCCTCCAACGCCACACCAAGACTTTGTATCTCCCACCAAATGACTGGATTGTTGTTGTTAAATGCTATAGAGTCAGTTCTGACTCATAGCATCCCTGTATAGGGTTTCCAAGGAGTGGCTGGTGAGTTTGAACCGCTGACCTTATGGTTCAAACTGACCTTGCAGTCCAGTGCTTATCCTACAGTACCACAGCAGGACTATGCAAATGTGCTTTGGCCCACTGAGGGGATTTGATAGCTTACCAATAATGTAAATAAGGTACATGACAGCCTTGTGGGGGTTGTTGTTGTTATGTGCTGTGGAATCGGTTCCGACTCGTAGCGACCCTGTTCAGGGTTTCCGAGGCTGTAAATCTTTATGGGAGCAGAAAGCCTCATCTTTCTCCTGCAGAAAAGCTGGTAGTTTCTAACTGCTGACCTTGCGGTTCACAGCCCAATTCATAACCACTACACTACCAGAGTTCCTTGTGGGGGTGGGATCATGCAAATAAGGTATTTGGAATCCTAATGTTGGGATTGGTCAGTTTTACATTACGAATCGGGCTGCGAACCTTAAGGTCAGCGGTTCGAAACTACCAGCCGCTCCGCGGGAGAAAGATGAGGCTTTCTACTCCCGTAAAGATATACACCCTCGGAAACCCTGTACAGGGTCGCTATGGGTCGGAATCGACTCAACGGCACTTAACAACAACAACAACAGGCTTATATCAACACTCCTTGAAGCAGCAGCCAAGAAATCAAACAACATTAGGCATTAGGCAAATGTGCTGCACAAGACCATTTTAAAGTGTTGAAGAGCAAAGACTGCCAAAAGAATCAACAGATCTGTGTTGGAAGAAGTGCAATCAGAGTGCTCCTTGGAGGTCAGGATGGCCAAACTTTGTCTCATACTTTGGACATATTGTCAGTAGGGACCAGTTGCTGAAGAAGGATATCATGTTTGGTAAGGTGGTGGGTCAGACAAAAAGAGGAAGACACCCAGTGAGATGGATTGGCCAAGTGGCAGCATCAATGGGTTCAAGCATGGCAACAATTATGAGGTTGGCCCAGGATCGAGCAGTGTTTTATTCTGTTGTGCACAGGGTCACTATGAGTCGGTACCGACTCGATGGCACCTAACAACAGGCTTACAATGAGTCATCCCAGTGGCAGAGAAGGGCATCTCTCTACTATCAAGAAAGAGCCTTGAGTGGAGGGTGTCCTTGGTCTTCAATGTAACCTGAGGTCCCTGAGCTGAGCCTCCTACATCAGGAGACAGAGCTGTGACACTGGAGAGGGCGAGAGACCATGAGAAGCAGTGGCAGAGAAGCAGCAGCAGCTGTATAGAGTCCTGGTGTCAGGAAGGAGGTTTGCTGGTTGAGTGAAGTGCCTCCGGCCACTTAATTGGCAGAGCTAAACTAGCTTTGCTAATACTTGCTCAAGTAGAGGTCAGGCCAAGCTGTCCAGGGCCAGAGAGAGGTGTGTCTACAGGTACATCTGACAAGAGGCTCTCCTGACTGAAGAACTGTATCCGGAGTAGTTTCTGACCCTGAATTATAACATTGCTTCCCTAAGGAGTCCTGGTAGTGTGAGCTGGGCTGCTAGCCACAAGGTCAGTAGTTTGAATACACCATTCACTCCTCGGGAGAAAGATGAGGCTTTCTGCTCCTGTAAAGACTTAAAGCCTTGGAAATCCTATGTTGTTGTTGTTAAGTACAGTCAAGTCGGTTCTAACCCATGGTGATAGTGGTGGTGGTGCTGTGCGTGGAGTTGGTTCCGACCCATAGCGACCCTATACAAGGTTTCCAAGGCTGTAAATCTTTATGGGAGCAGAAAGTCTCATCTTTCTCTCGCAGAACTGCTGGTAGTTTCAAACTAGCTGACCTTGAGGTTAGCAGCCCAACTACTACACTACCAGAGTAACCCACTGTTGTTGTTGTTGTTGTGGAGTAACCCATAGCAACCCTATATAGGGTTTCCAAAGGTCAGCTGGTGAACTTGAACCACTGACACTGTAGTTCAAACTGACTTTGCAATCCAGCACATTAACCCACAGTGCCACACCAGGATTCCAGGAAACCCATCCAGGGTTGTAATATTTTAGAGTCCTAGTGTGGTGCTATAGGATAAGCACTGGACTGCTAACCACAAGATCAATGGTTCAAAACCCTATACAGGATCACTCTAAGTACAGCCAGAGTGCTCCTTGAAAGCTGGCACAGTCAGACTTCGTCTCTCGTGCTTCGGACATATTATCAGGAGGGACCAGTTCTTGTTGAAGGATATCATGTTTGGTAGAGTGAGGGTCAGTGAAAAAGAGGAAGACCCCCAGTGAGATGTATTGACACCATGGCAGCATCAATGGGCTCAGGTGAGCATCAAGGGTGAGTTTGGTGCAGGACCGGGCAGTGTTTCATTTTGTTGTGCACGGGGTCGCTATGAGTCGGTACTGACTCGACACCACCACCAACAAGTTGGAACTTGATTGATGGCACTTAATACAACAGCACTTCCCCATCACTGTGAATATGGCCTTAAGTTCTATGTGGTCATTGCAGCGAATTATCCAACTCAGCAGAGAAATAGAGCGCTGTGGAAGACATAGTTGGTGTCAGAATTGATTAAATGATTAGAGGGCGGAGGTCTGACCTCCACTTCATAGGAAATCAGCCTTGGGTGGCTGAAGCTGATGATCTTGATTTTCTTCCTCCCACCTTGTGAAGTTACAGGTGGTCAGACGCCCCTGCCATGTCATTTACAGAAATGTACACAGTACAAAATTCCAAAGTACCAATGGCTATAAGAAAGCATGTGAAACCCCCTACCCAAGTCCCCAGATACCCAATTCCTCTACTTAGTGGCACCGCAATTTTCAATTTCTTATATAGGACCCCCCGCCATCCCCCACCCAAAAAGAACTCGTTTTATACTATACAAGTAATTTGTGTTTAAAAAAAAAATCCAAGGAGAACAAAAAGGAATACAAACAACACTCTGTATATTTCTTCCTCATAAGTCTCCCCAAGTCCATGCCCCACAGGTAACTGTGGTCAATAGTCTCCCATGTTCCTTTAAAGATGACTTATTATCGCTGGTTCTGGATGTGCCTTTCAGGAGAGGGCCTGTTCAGGAGGTCAGGTTACAGATGAGAGCATGCAAGATCCTTCAGGAAGTGGGCAGAGGCAGTAGGAAGCTCCCAGGAGATGTTTCTACCAACATAGGGCCATGGGATGAATTGACCTTCTTCGCTCCAGAGATATTTATCATCCACCCACCCATGCAGCCAGCCCCTGGGCCCTCTGCTAGGCAAGGACGCAGATATGTGGACATATCCCAGTTTAGCTCTGGGAAGGGACATGAGAGATCCCATAATTTACCATTCACAATCCCTACCATTTTGAAGGGAGGAAACTGAGATCCAGAGAGAAGGCTTGACTTGCCCCAGGTCACACAACAAGGTGATGACTGGGGCACAATTCTAATGGAGGCGTCAAAAAGTTTGTGGAAAAATTGATTATCTTTTTATTCCATCAAATGGTATAAAGTCCTGGATGGCCTTGTAGGATAAGCACTGGACTGCTAATCACAGGTAGGAAGTTCAAACCCACAAGTTGCTCCTTGGAAACACTATACAGGGTCGCTATGAGTTGGAAGCGACTCAACAGCACTTAACAAGTCCACCTTTAGGTGGGGACTAATGCTCAAGAGAAGGGAACCTGGAGGGCTGTGATGGCCCAGGAAAAAATAGCTGCTGTCCTAGACACAGGGAAAAGCACTTTGGACAGACAGCAGAGCTGGAAGGAAAACTCCAAGTCAGGGAGCTGGGCAGTGGCCAGAGTCCATTATGGCGCAGGCCAGGAGGTCTGCAGGAGAAAGCAAAGGAGTGGAGCTGGGGAAGAAAGTTGGGCAGGATATTTATGACCAGTCAGTGAGGTTTTCCCTGGGGAGTTCTACAGCCAGAGGTTCAGAGCCCCCAGAGAGCTCCTTCCCTCTGGAATCTGTGTGACTGCATCTCCCAGAGCTGTTATGTGCTCTGTCCTCCCGCGGACACAGCTGTGGGGATACGGCCGAGCCTTAGTGTTGCTGTTCTTTCTAGATTTTTCGACTTCCTGTCCTCCCTTGCCCTCTAAGGATATCTGTCCAATGAGGCTTGGGGAGACCCCGAGTCTCCTCTATAATACCCACCAACCATGCATCCAGCCGAATTCCCTCCACAGGGGACTCTGTTCATTGGTGTTGAGTTGACTTCAGTCCTGAGTTCACCTGTTGTCTGGTTGGTCTGATCACATCTTCTGCCGAGGTCTCCGGACCCCTCTGTTCACTAGGGTCACATGCAAGGTCTCACAGTGCACTCATGTTTGCAAGCTAAGCTCCCAGGCATTCTGCTCTTAGCCAGAGATGGATAGCACTTGAATCCATCGAATCAAGGAAGGTTTATTAAAGGGACTGCTTACCATGATAAGTGGAGTCCTGGTGTGGCGCTGTGTGTTAATGTGCTGGACTGCAAAGTGGGTTTGGACTGCAAGGTCGGTGGTTCAAACTCACCAGGCACTCCTTTGAAACCCTATATAGGGTTGCTATGAGTCAGAATTGACTCGACAGCACTTAACAACAACAATAACAAAATAATCATATGCACAGGGTGAAGAAACCACAGGGATCATGCAGCATCCTAAGACTGCTATGGACCCAGCTGTTACCATCCTTAGGTTCGAAGGGAGGGAGATTGGTTACCAGTGGTACTGGGGTTAATGTGCTGGGCTGCAAAGCGAGTTTGAATCACAAGGTCAGTGGTTCAAGCTCACTTAACCACTCCTTGGAAACCCTATACAGGGTTGCTATAGGTCAAAACTGACTCAACGGCACTTCACAACAACAACCCTGGAGGAGAGAGTCATAGAGAGAGGCAGCCATGACAGCAGCAGGGACCTTCAGTCGAGGGACACAGCCAGCCCGGGGCCATCACACAGGAGAGAGCTTGTGGGAGAAATACCCTGACCTCTCTTTCCTCCCACATACTGTTGGGGCTTCCTATTGGGTACACCCAACTGGAAATCAGAAAGTAGAGAAACCCACTGGTGTAGTTCATATGGATCAGTTCTGGGGAAGAGTAAAGGGAGGACTTGGAGGAGCAAATAGAAGAACCCCTGGACAATCACCTTGATCTTTGGCACTGATTGCTTCCCATCCTCCTTGGTGTCCTCACAGAGTCTACGAGGCTGTTTGCAGCTGGTGGATCTCCCTCCCTCTGCCCCATGATGAGGGGCCTCTGTGCTCCTTCCCATCTGGTCTGCAGCCTTTATCGCTCTTGGCCCTGACCACCTGGACATGGGGACCTCCAGTCTCAGGAATGAGCAAGAACAAGGCCTTGCTCTTTTGTGTGACCAGCGGGCTGAGACTCAGCACGTCTCTGACTCAAGCATACGTATGTATGAGGAGCTGGGTTTTGTACCTGGCCAGGTGGCAGTCAGCAAAGCCCAGCCTAGTGTTGTACCACAGGCTTTATTTTAGAACTAGACAGCGAATAGATGTGCCTACAGCCACCTCAGGGCCAGGTGACCACCCAGCATGCCTACAGCCACCTCAGGGCCAGGTGACCACCCAGCTCTCATTGTGGCAGGGAGTCCCTGGACTTAGGTCTCAGGTCCACTGAATCTCATAGGGTTTGTGGGGCAGCAGCCATGCCTGAGGAAGTCTGGGGGTTCTGAGCCCCTCCACCGACCCAACACTTTTTTATCCCCCTATCGAAACTACCAGCTGTTCCGCGGGAGAAAGATGAGGCTTTCTGCTCCCGTAAAGACTTACAGCCTCGGAAACCCTGTTCAGGGTCGCTATGAGTCGGCACTGACTCGACGGCACTTAATAACAACAACAACATTCTATCTCCAGCATCCATCTCTGAAGAATTGCTTTAGAATCCTGGGGTTCCATTGAAAACAGTTCAGAAACCCTGGTCTATATGCTCCCACCATCCTAGGTGGCTCTCAACTACTGTGATTTTTTAAAAGCATCTACAGAAACAGGTAAAAATGAAATCATAAACACCCAGGAATCCATCATACAGTACAACTATTAACAACTCAGGGCCAACCTTGTTTCATTGGTTCATTGGCTTTTCCTGCCAACCCTCTGTCCCCTGTGCCCTCCCACCCACCGCTTCCTTCCATCTCAATTATTCAAAGCAAAACCTAGACATTAGGTAATTTCATCTATAAAGATTTCAGTTTGTATCTCTAAAATAAGGACTTATTTTTTAAAAATTGACCATATGCTGTTATTACACTTTTAAAACTGCCATTCTTTAAATCACCAAATATCAAATTATAGTTTCAATTGTCTATATATAGATCTCACCACTCCTCTGTCAGTTTGTCATACTGTGGCAGCTTGTGTGTTGTTGTGATGTTGCAAGCTATGCCAAAAGTATTTTACGTACTAGGTGGACAGATTTCAGCCAGCTTCCAGACTAAAACAGACTAGGAGGAAGGAGAGATGGACCACTTCACTTCTAAACTGAAAGCCTCAGGAATAGCAGCGGATCATTGTGTGATAAGAGTGCCACAAGATGAGTCCCTCGGCTGCCTCCTCAAAGCAGAGTTGACCTTAATGACATGAATACAGCAAAGCTTTCAGGACTTCCATTGCTGATGGGGTACAACAAAATGAGAAGAAACTGCTGTAAATATCACCAATTATCTATCTTTTTTTTTCTTTCACAAGTTGGTGGTTAGATTCGGTATCTAAATGAGGTCCACACAGTCCGTTGGCCCGACACATCTCTTCGGTCTCTCTTCATTTTGTCCAGTGAACTGTACATGATTAGTGAAGGTCATGGTGGCCAGTTTGCATGGTCTTCTCTGGGGGCAACAAAGGTCCTCTCAAGGCCTTTCCTCCCATTCCCCCTCTTACCTTATCCCTCCCCTCCACCCTTTGGAAGGCCTGTGGAAGGGGAGGGAAGGGGAAGAGGGAAGGCGTGATGCTCTGACTCCCTGCCTTGGGGAGTCCCCATCCAGGTCTAGGGTGGGATCAAACCACAGAAGAGGGGGTGCTTCAGCAGTGATGAGAAGGATCTTGAAGGAGAGGGGTTCCTCAAGAGTGCATCGTGAAGGAGGCAGAAGCCTGACTCTGATCTGCTGAGGAAACTGGCTGTTAACTGAAAACATTTCCCCTGGCATCTGCTGGAACAGGGACAATGGAGGCAGTCTGCCCTCCAGGAGCTGGTGGTTCCTCAGGGAAACAGATGGGTCTGTTGTGTTTAACCCTTAGATAGATTTCAATGTGCTAATCTGTAAAATGGAAACTGGTACCTGGAGCCCTGAGCGGTGTAAATGGATAACGTGCTCAGCTGCTAACTGAAAGACTGGAAATTCAAATCCACGCTGAGATACCTCAGAAGAAAGGCCTGGTGATCTAGTTCTGAAAAATTTGGTTCCTGAAACCCTATGGAGCAGGGTTCTGCTCTGATACACTGCTATGGAACCTCGTAAACCAAAAAACCAAACCACTGTTTGTACCACTGGAATGAGAGTGCTTATGGCTTTAAAATGGGCTTTTATAATTAGGGAAAAAAAGCTACAAGCTTTACAATAAGAGAAATATGAAGTCTGGGGCCTTAGGTGGAATCCTGAGCCCCACCCAGAACCTTCTGAGTTGGTACATGTGCATTTAAAAGACGGGGGTAGGGTGGGGGGTGGGGCATGGACGGGGGCTGTTTGCTGTTTGCTTTAGATGCATCAAAGCAGGAGATCAGGAAAACCCCTCTTCTATGACTGAAGGAGCTCTGGTAGCATAGTGGTTACGAATCGGGCTGCGAACCTTAAGGTCAGCGGTTCGAAACTACCAGCCGCTCTACCAGCCGCTCTGCGGGAGAAAGATAAGGCTTTCTACTCCTGTAAAGATTTAAACCCTCGGAAATCCTGTACAGGGTCACTATGGGTCGGAACCGACTCGACGGCACTTAACAACAACAATGACTGAATGTTAAAGGCAACCTGTGAGTAATCTGGAGTTGTGGTGTGGCGCTGCGGGTTAATGCGCTGGGCTGCAAAGTCATTTGAACCACAAGGTTCGTGGCTCAAAGTCACCAGCCACTCTTCAGAAACCCTATACAGGGTCACTATGGGTCGGAACCAACTTGGTGGCACTTAACAACAATAACATGAGTAGTCTAGTATGCTGCTGGTGACCAGCTGGGTCTACTTGTGAGTAGAAGTTGGGGAAAAATAACAATGAAGACACAGGCTGAGTTTGACCATGTTCCATTGGCACCTACTGACCTTGAGATGAGAGAGAGAAGAGAAAGGGCTGGCTGGTCTTAAGTTTAAGGAGTTGTATAAAGTGAGCTCATGGGCACTGACCTAGCCCTTGGGAGCTAAGGTTGAGAGAGTGAAGGGGCCATCTGGTCTGAAGTGCAGGGAGATGTGTGTGAACTCCCGAACTTGCAACTAGTGCCCATTTGACCTAACTTGGATGGCTAGAATTTGATGAACTGGGCTTTTACTTGTGGATGCAGTTGTTCAAAATTCCAACCGGAATGGAAGATTTTTCATACCAAGGAACATGCTTGTCTTCTCCGTGTACTGGATTGATACAGACAAGCAATTTAGACATTGGCTATCAAAAATGGAGGGGAGGGGGACTATAAAGGCATGAAGCGGCTGATTTACACGCTTTCATGGGTATACTTAGTTTCAGAATGAGGAAGGTTAGATAAAATCACTACTGAATAGTTTTCCTTTTTTCCAGATGGGTCTGGTGAAAGGGGGTGGGGATGAAGCTGATTGGATTTTATGATTCAGTTGTGAGTAATTATTAGCAAGAATAATTGTGATTGTCAAAACTATAATTGTGGAAGATATGTAACTAAAAAGAGGGGAGTAGTTAATCTTTCATTTCAGGAACAGATGATTCCAGGACCATCAAGAAGGAAGAATGTGAGATGCCCACCTCTGTGACAGCAGAGGTGGTGGCCAAGGTGGTGGCATGGAGAGACAGAGTAACTGCAGACTATAAGCCCATGCACTGAGTATGGCTGGGCACCTTCAGGCATGAGGCTGGCTTGCAGAATGTGCCATTTGGACATCTAAATGAATACATATTTTTTGTTTTATTAGATGTGCATCATATATTTTTGCTTTGTTCATTTGTGAAATATAAGATGCAAAAGGGAAGCCATAGGGAGGAAGCAGGATAACCGTTGTTGCAGGGAGGGGAATGAAATCATTGAGATGAAACAAAGTCTATGATTTGCTGAATGTAAAGCTGATGATCTTGTCTGTCAATCTTTACTCAATCCACAGTAAAAAGTTAAAAATAAATAAATAAAATCACATTTGGAACAGACTGGAAAGAATCTATTGGCAATGGTATATCCGATAAGGAATTACTTTCTATATTTTATAGAACACCTCAACAAGAAGGCAAATAATTCAATTTAAAAATGGGCAGAGGACATGAACAGACACTTCACCAAAGAAGACATTCAAGTGGTCAACAAACATGAAGAAAGACTCATGGTGGTCAGCCATGAGAGAGCTGCAAATCAAAACAACAATGACATATCTTCTTACTCCAGCAATAATAGTGAAGTTCAAAAAACAAAAAACAACCAGTGTTAGCGAGGGTGTAGAGAGTCTGCGACCTTCCTGGTTGGACTGTAAAATGGTATAACCACTGTGAACAAATAGTATAGCAATTTCTCAAAAAGTTGAAAATAGAAATACTGTATGACCCAACAATCTCTCTGCTTGGGATATATCCTCAAGAAATAAAAGCCATGACACGAACAGATATATGCACATCCATGTTCATTGTAGAATTTATCATAATAGCAAAAAGGTTGAGACAGTCTAGATGCCCATCAGCAGAGGAATGATTGAACCAAGTTTGGTACACACACACAACAGAATATTATGCAACATTGAAGGATAATGATGAACCTGCACAGTACCACATAACATGGAGGAACCTGGAGGACGTTATGCTGAAAGAAATGAGTCGGTTACAGATGGACAGATGAGACAACCATTGGAAAAAGTCAAGAAAAGATTTTCATGATAAAAGAAACATTCTGTGGTGGTTACCAGGGAAGGGAGGGAAGGGAGAATTATTCATTGGCTAGAGGGTAGACATGTGTTAATGTGGGTGACAAGGAAGGCAGTTATAAATAATAAGAAAGAAGAAAAATAAACAAGAATGAAATATCTACAATAGGTACACAGACACACAAAAGATTTAAAGCCTCAGAAACCCTATACAGGGTCAGCAGATCTGAGCCGACAGCACTTAACAATCACAGCCAGAAGAATAAACAGATAGATCTGTCTTGGAAGCACAGACAGACTGCTCTTTAGAGATGAGAATGGCAAAACTTCATTTCATGTACTTTGGACATGTTATCAGGAGGGACCAGTCCTTGGAGAAGGACATCATGCTTGGTAAAGTAGAGGGTCAGCAAAAAAGAGGAGAAGCCTCGATGAGATGGATTGGCACAGTGAAACAATGAAGTCTAAACATAGCAGCGATAGGGAGGTGGTGTCAGACCAGGCAGGGTTTTGTTCTACTGTACCTAGTGTGCTACGATTTGAGCGTCTAACTCTGGTAGCGTAGTGCTTACAAATCGGCCTGCTAACTTCAAGGTTGGCAGTTCAAAACTACCAGCCATTCTGAGGGAGAAAGATGAGGCTTTCTGTTCCTGTAAAGATTTACAGCCTCGGAAACCCTGTGTATGGAACCGACTCCATGGTACATAACAACAGCAGTTTCTCAACCTCAGTACTATGGATTTTTTTGGATATATTCAGTATGCTTTGAATGTGGAAACTTCCTGTGCATCATGGGATGTTAGCTACGAGGAATCTCTAGACTTTGTTAAATGTCCCCTGGGAGGCAAAATTGTCCATAGTTGAGAATCACTACTCTAGGTGAGAGGGACGCTCTTGATTTGTAAAGATGCATGTGTGTGTGTTCTTTCTTTCAATTCTGCACTTCTGGCTGACACCTCTGATCTATTTTCACATCCAGAATGTTCCCAGGGTGCTTCCCAGCCACTCCACCGTTTTGCCTTTTTTAAGTGCACCTTTTAAGAGTTATTTTCTTAAAAAAGCAAAACAAAACAAAGCTTGAATGACCTTCTTTGACACCATTAATAAATGCAAAATGATACTTGTGCCCAGGCAAAGTGCACTTGCTCTTGACTGACATAACTCAGACTCAGGGAGTGGGGAGGAGGAGCAGAGGCCACTCTGAGGGGCCCTCTGTAAAGAAGCAGCCTGTCCTTGTCCTGTGGCCACTGCCAAGCCTGTGACTTGCCTTTTGTCCATCCGCTGGGAAGAAACAAGGGAGAAGACAAAGGGAACAGCTGCTCCTAGGGCATCATTTTCCAAACCTCCTAAAGGTGCTGTCACAGCTCCCCTCTCCATGGCACACTGGGGGGGAAATCCACAACAGGAATCAGGAATCTGGGGTTCAGATCCTGCCTGTGCCAAAGCCAGCTGTGTGACCTTGAGCAAAGCATCAACATTTGAGCTCAGCTTTCTCATCTGTAGTGAGGCTTCTTAATATATCCTACATAGGGTTGTTACAGGGATTAAATGAGATTATGTTTATGAAAGAGCTTTAGGTAATGCAAACTGCCATACAAATTCCAATGACTATTATCTGTTGTTCTGAATGAGAATGAATAATATTAAGCCCCTTAGTCCAATGGTCCAGAAGATCCTCAGTGCAGGCCCCTCCAACTCCACTGAGCCCCATCCAGTCCCTCCATCCCCATCTCTTGTTTCCCATCAGACTAGTCTTCTCTCTTGACCTTGGATTTGCTCCCCAGGCTCTGTATCTAAGGGACCTTCCTGCTTTGAAGGCCTATCTCCCTCTTTCATCTTCATCTGTCCACAACCACTTCTTTCAAGATCCAACTCCCAACTCACCTCCTCTAAACATTTCCACTAACAAAGGGGTGGGTCATGGCCAGTGTGTTCCCTTTTCCCAAAGGAGCTATATATTGTGACACCAAGCCAAAGCCTGGCACGTTCTAGGTAAGTGCGGGTGGATAAATACGATGATGATGATAACGATGATAAGATTTAGCATTTCAAGTAGCTAACACCTTCAAAGCACTTACTGAGAGGCAGTCACTTCACTAAGGGTTTTACACATATTAACTCCTTCACTTATTGAGGACTGACTAGTCATATGGGATTGAATACTTGCCTCTCTGCTTTTAGACCTCAGCACAAGCATTTCCTCCTTGGTAGAACCTCCCCACTGGCCCCATACAGAATCAATATTCCTGCCTTTGTACCCACGGTGACTGGTCTGGTCTGTTGTTGACCTAATTTCACTAGGTTTTAATTATTTATCAAAGTGACTGTCTCCCCTTCCAGCTTGGCACATCTTGAGGGATAAGACCCTGTTCTATTAATCCTTATCCGCCTCTGGGTCCAACAATGACTGGCACATTTTTCCAAGCCTCCTACCTCAGGAATGTTCTAGACCAGTGCTGCCCCAAGTATGATGTACAGAATGGGACCCATCTGACCATTTTTGCTGCTACCCTGTGATTAATGCAGAAACTGAGAGTAAGCATTTAGAAGTTTTTAAGCAATTGGACAGTGTAATTTTATGTCCACTGAATCTTATAGTTTTACAGATTGAGCTTTTGTTTTATATTTTTATTTCATTTTCTTATATTTATTTTCACTGTCTTTTACAATAGTATCTGAAATTCAAAATGAAAACAAAAAAACCCTGGTTCTTAGGGTCCATGAGCGGTGCAAGTGATTTGCACTTAGCTAATAGCCAAAGAGGAGTCCGTGGGAGAAAGATGAGGCTTCCTGCTCCGGTAAAGATTTACAGCCTCGGAAACCCTACGCAGGGTCACTATGAGTCAGAACCGACTCCATGGCACATAATAATAACAACAATAGCCAAAGGAGTCCTCGTGTGGTGCTGTGGGTTAATGCGCCAAACTGCAAAGTCATTTGAACTGCAAGGTCGATGGTTCAAGCTCGGAAAGCCTATGCAGGGTCACTATGGGTCAGAACCAACTCAGCGACACTTAACAACAACAATAGCCAAAAGGTTGGTGGTTCGAACCCACCCAGTGGCACTACAGAAGGGACAGCCCTGACAATGACTTCTGTAAACGTTACAACCAAGAGAACCCTATGGAGCAGTTCTTCTCTGTAACAGATGGGGGAGCTCTCCAAAATCACAAATCAACAACAAAACCCAAATCAGGAAGAAATCCTGGCTCTTCACACCAGATATTCTGAGAAGTATGATGATTGCAGAGCAGTGATCCTCACAAAGATTCAATGATTAGAATCAAACATGGCCGCCTACATAAACCCCACTGGTAAACAATGCCTGGGTCCCACTCCACCACCACTTGCTCTCACATGTTTCTCCTACTAGTTGGGAGGGCATCAAATTGTCTTTTACTTGTTTGGGCCCCTCATATCTCTTCTTTCTTCCAAATCTGACTAGTTTCACAAACAAAAGTCTGGGCCAGTACTAAAAAATGAGAAGACAGAGGAAAGATCAGAAGAGACTTTGAGAAGGTTCAGGCTGGGAACAAAATAGTCTAATGGGCCCAGAGCCTGTCCCGAGATGCAGAGAGCTTCTGATTCGGAATCAGCTGGGATCCAGGCCTGGCTGGAAGGGCTGGGGCTGAGAGGAGAGGAAGAGCACAGAAGGTTCTGGAAAGGCACAGACAGACTAGACATGGCATCTTCACTGAGCTGGGCCTTGAAGGTGAAAGGAAATAGTTTGGGACAATGAGGAAATTTGGAACCTTTTCACAGAGGGAGTATTTAATATGAGACTCTCACTATGCCCTGAGGCTGGCTAGGTCAACACTAGAAATAGGGAGGTCACATGGTTATGGAGCTGGTCTCCTTTCCCTACCTCCAGGAGCTCAGTCAGTGAAATCAAGAGATGCCACTTCAGAAGGAGAGGTCTAGCAGGCCAGAAAGGCAGGAAGTGCAAGACTTGATTACAGCCAATCGATGGCATTAGCATATTTAAAGATCAAGTCAAGGAGAAGGAGAAATTTGATGGTGTTTATTAAGTAGAGAGAAACTCAGGATCTGGAAACATGGAGTTGTCTGATCCATGGAGAGTGTTGGGGATGAGGGGTGGGGTGGGGGACCCTACAGATTCTGATTCTAAAATAACCTTTTCTAATCCAGAATTCTGCTTCCTACAAAGAACTGCCTAGAGGGAGAGAACGAGCTGACCCCCATACTTGACAACAGTGAGGATGATGAAGATGGTGATAACCTGAATTAACCACCAGTTACTGTTCCAAGCCCTTTGCAAATATTAACTCATTTAATCTAAACAACTGGAGGCATGGTGGCTCTGTACAATAAGTACTGGACTGTGAACCACAAGGTCGGTGATTTGAGCCCACCAGTTGCTCCACTGGAGAAAGATGAGGCTTTCTGCTCTTGCAAAGATATACAGCCAACGAAACCATAGGGTCACTATAAATCGGCACTGACTCAATAGCACTTAACAACAACAACAAACCAAACAACAACCCTACCAGACAGGTTTTCCTATAAATGAGTTGATCGAGGGATTATGACATCATTTTTCAGTTTTAAATGGCTTGAAAGCACAATAGTCAAGATTCAAATTCAAGCTGTCTGTCTTCACTAGATTCCTACAGCTACTTTTTGTTGAGAACAAAACGTTGGCAATCTGGTTGGTACATCCATCCTTCTGGGATTGTCCAGGGTGAGTCAGCCCCTCTCTCAATATAACCAGCTCTGGGGTCCTAACTTAGTGGTCCAGTCCAGTAAGACTCTAGACTACACCTAAAAAGTAGCACCTGGTGAAGCTCAGCTTGTGTGACCAGCTGGCTTCCTGGACGATACCCCTCCCACCTTTGGTGCCCAATCCTCCTGGCACTTAGAATCTAGTTGCTCTGGGTGGCAGGCACACTGGAGAAGGCGGCAGAACATGCTGGGAAGGTGAGTAAACGGAAAATCAGCAGACTGAGGACGACTGGGCTCATCAACTGTGGGACTTCTCATAGGCCACCAACATCCCTTTGTGCCCTCAGTTTCCCGTGTGTGTTGGATCACATGACCTCTTACTATAACCCCAGTTCCCAGTGAAGAGTCGGTTGGATCCCTGGCTCTTGCCCAATGTGCTGATAAGTGAACCCAGGGCAGCTAGGTTCAGTGTTTGATTTCAAAGCCGGCTGACAAGTCTGCCCACTGGGATGACGTTCGTGCTAGAGGCTGAGGTTCCCTGGATAGAATGAAGATTTCCATACCCTCTGGGTACCTCCTCTTCAGTTCCGGAGGAGGAGATGGGGGGAGGAGTCAAAAGTTCTGCCCACCTAGAAGGGTTAGAGGTACTACGGTGGAGAAAACGGCCTTCCCGAGCTGGGGAAGGGATAGAAAACTGAGCTTTAAAGCTGCCTGCCAGAGCTGGGGAAGGGACGGAAAACTGATGCTTAAAGCCGAATGAAGACCCCAGGTTTAGCAGAGCACCTGATCCCTCCCCTGTAAACTTAGCCGAAAGGGGGCGCTGCTGCCTCCTCCATGTTCTGCGCTCAAGGTTCCCTCTGTATTCCCGGCGTTATAGCCCTTTGCGCGCTCTTCACTTTGCCCAGCCTTCAGCTGCGGGCTAGTACTGCAGGGCGCCGCCGTCTTTCTGTCATTTTAGGGTTCCCAGGGCAAGCCCCTTGCCCAGACAAACTGAGAAGGCGCTTAGCTTGTCAAATGAATGAATGAATAAATTAACGAGAAGGGCTCTTCCGCCGAGTTTTAGCGTCTCTGATCGCACAGGGTGTGTCAGTACCAAAGGCTCTGAGAATCGGACCTTGGCGTTGGGCCTCGGCTGGAGTAGGGATTGCGGGGGATCTTCATGCCAGCGCAGGGCGAGAACTGCCCAGACGCAGTTGCCAGCTTCACCGCGTCTCCACGGCTGCTCCACTCAACCCGGCCGCCCTATTCCCCAGTCTCCGATAGCCATACTCTCACAGACCCTTCTGAGCATCCCCCAAGTCTCCCCCAGACTCCCTAGGAATTCCCAGGCTAGGTCTCCGAGGGTGAGCGGCGGGAGGCTGCCTCTTCCCCAGCCCCCCATCCTCGGCTTCTCCCGGACTGCAGCGGCTGCCGCCACCGCTGCTAATGCGCCCCACTGACTGCCGCAAACCTGGGCGCCCGGAAAGGGGGTCAGAGCGGCTAGGGCGCGGGGAGGAGCTCGGGGAGGATCGGGGCCGGAGGAGGCGGGAGGGGCAGGGAGCCGAGGGGCGAGGCGCGGAGGAGGAACCGAGAAGAGGGGAGGTGACCGCCTGGGAAGAGGACGCGCGAGGCGAGGGGGCGGGGAGCCAGGCGAGGAGCGGCGAGAACCGAGAGGGAGGCGGCGGGGGCGAGGCGCGCTCAAGGCGGGCGAGAGGCGGCTGAGGACTCTGGCAGTGTCGGGTAACGGCGGCGGGACCTCCCGAAGAAGGGCCGAACCGCAGGGTCAGGCCAGACTGCCGAGCGGGGGAACGTGGTTCTGGGCACCTCCGCTCCGGGCAGCGACGGAGGAGTCTGGTCGCCCACTCCGTGACACCAGAGCCCTCAACCGCCTGCCGGGTCCTCTGAGATGTTCGAGGGACCCAGGCATCCAGGACGTTGACTGAGCGAGCTCGAGGATGGGACGGCGCCCGCAGCTCCGGCTTGTCAAGGTAGGAGCACGCTGGGCAGCTCTCGAGCGCGGGCGCCCCCGGCCTGGGTTGGCTTGGGGCGGGTGGCAGGGGTGGCCTGTGGGGAGCACTCAGCAAAGCTATGACCAAGTACCGGGCTGCCGAGGGTTGAGGGGCAGCCGAATTCCCTGGACCGGAGCCAGGGCTGGGCTGATGGGGGAGAAGTCAGGTGAAAAAAGATGTGGTTACACTGCCGGGCTACTGGCGAAGGAAGGGGCCCGCCCACCGCGGACACGGCTCGGTGCCCAGACTAGCTCCAGGTTGTGGGGGCCGAGGCTTGCTTCCACCTCCCGTTTCCATGCGGGGTCGCGGCCCTGGGACAAGAAGCTCCGGAGGTGGGTCCCCACCCTGTCCCCGGCACCCTTGTCGGCTCGCGGACTCCGCACGGTCCCACCCCCAGTCCTGGGACCTCTTTCCTGCCCTTTCTACTCGGTGAAAAGCGGCTAGTCCAAGGAGATGAAGGTTCCCCGCGCCTCCAAGCCCTTGACTGAAATCGCAGTCTCCCGAGAGGAGAGTGTGTCTGCTTCTGCGACCCGCCGCTCTCCTAGCCGTTGCTCCAGCGGGTCCCGGGGTTGTGTGTCCCCCCTAATCTGCTCATTACTGCCCCAGGTCTGGCGCCCCGAGTTTAGGGAAGTCGCCAGACCGCACGCCAGCGTCTGCCGGCTGAAGTTCTGGGGCCAGTGAAAGGATGGGGGCCGACAACTGGGCCAGGGTTAGTGACAGGCGCGGGGCGCTTCCCAAAGCGATTCGGCTGGCAGGGGGAGGCACGGTGCAGCAACTGGCTGGAGAGGTTGGTGGGCCTGGGACACAGTCAGGGCGCCCTGCGCGGCGGAAGCCTGCGGATCGCGTTGCGGTGGGTCTCCCGGCTCCGCAGGGTCGGTGTGCCCGGCCTGAGCCGCAAACAGCGTTTAACGAGGCTTTGTGCATTTCAAAGCGATTATGCTCAAGAGAATGGAATGAATTTGGGGGAAGGGTGCGGATGGACTAGTTCCCCTCCCTCCATCAGTTATTAAATCAACTGTGTTTTATACCGACTCCCAAAGTGGTTTAATGGAGTTAAATCTACAAGCTTTTAAAATAAATTGCGGTGGTTCAGCCGCTGAGACGTTACTAGTTTACGAAGGCTTTTCCTTTTAGTTTCCCACCCAAATATTTTATAAGTGGTTGTTTGAAAGAAAATGACACCGGACTGGTCAGATTGAACCTGTATCTCTTTCCCCCACCCATTAATTGAGAGAGTGAACTTTGAAATTATTTCTGCGTGACAAAGGAGACCCGGCAAGATTAGGTAGAAAGAAAAATACCAGAGGCTGAATAGATGGTTTTCAGTGGGAATCTTTCCACAGGGGTCTCATGTATATGAGCCTTAATCTAAATATACAAATCAGACCGAATTTGATCTTTTAAAATAGATTCAAAGGGTTAAACAAAACCTTTTTTCATTTTCCTTTTTTCATGTTTACATGGTAATAGGTATGCCCTTTCTCTGACTTAGAATCATGTACAAATCTCTATGTAGAATTATCAGGTTTTAACTAAAATTGTGTCTTCTTTCCTTATTTCTTCCTAAAACTAGATAATGACATCTGAGTCTTTTGTGTCTGGACTAAGGAGCTCATAGGCAGTCATTCAATGCTGACTTTAATTATAAAGTTGGGTTTTTTCCTTTCATTTATGTAGAATGTGCAAGTTGCAGGACAATGTTATACCTGCTTTGCAAATATTGTAATTTTGTCCTCACAACAGCCCTGGAAGGTAGGAAGTATTACTTCCATTTTATAGGTGAGAAAACTGAGGCAAATAGAGGCTAATTAACTTCTCCAAAATCAAACAGCTAGTAAGTAATGGAGTCAGAATTCAAACTCTGGATCTAAGGTTTTGTTTTGCTAGCTGTTGTCAGAAAATATTCTAAACCACTTCAATCTCACCACAGACCTCCCCTAGATGAGAGCTCAGATTATTTTGAGTATGAATCTCGAGGCGCTATAAAAAATCTAAACTCTACGTCTGTTCCCAACAAATCAGCCAATAATGGGAAAGGAGCCACTCTGGGCCTAGCACTATACTAGAGTCTCTGGAGTTTTGAGTCCATCCTGAGGTGCTGTGGAAGAAAGACCTGGTGATCTGCCATTGAAAATCCTGTGGAGCACAATTCTACTGTGACACACATGGGGCTGCCATGAGTCAGAGTTGACTCAACAGCAAATGTGGTTTTTGTGGGGTTTTTTTTTATTATTATTTTAAGCACTGTACTGGTAACAGTGCACAGAGAATGTGTGTGCATGTGTATACGTGAGATAGAATTTGTAGAGATAGAAAGAGTGCGTGTGAATCTGCATGAGAGCGTATGTGTGAGTGAACAAGAGGCATGTGTTAGTGTGCACAATGAGAGAAATGTGTGTGCATGTATATGAGAGAGGTAGGTGAGTGTGTACTAAGGGGTGTGTGTGTGTATATGAATAAGGGAGAGATCTGTGTGTGGAAGATGGAAGGGAAAGGTCAGATATTTGCTCTCCCCACCAAGGGAGCACACCTTGGTCACCTACCCACCAGCTGCAATTCTGTCCTCACAAGGAGACCAAGTGTTTCAGAAGGCTGGTTCTGTGATTGTGGGTTAGTAGGGAGAGTAAATTCTGAGAGGGAGCTGGTTGTATTGCTGTTGCTATTATTATCAATGCCATTGTACAGCATTACACAAAGTCTGGAAATCAGAGGAGAAAATGAGTACAACCCCTCCCTAATATGACTGTTACCATGAAAAACCAATCTTTTCCTCAAGTGTAGGCTTGGGCACAGCTGTGGTCACTGAGCACCTGACTTTTCACTTAACTCTCGTAGAGTCCAAGTCTGCCCTTGTAATTCCCAAGTCTATCAGAGGGAGAGTTTCAATGTCTGCCTATTGCCTGGGAGAGGATGGGCTTTGCCATTTGGACCATTTCCAAGTTGTTTCTTTGATATATAATGTGGAGTCAGCTTTTCAAGGGAAGACATTCGTAAGAAAAAAGAGAAAGCAAAAAAACAAACTCAGACTGGGGCCATGGACTGGTGGGGCCATAGGCCTGACCACAAACAGGGAGTAAAACAGAAGTTGGGAAGGGACCTTGAAGTCAGGCCACGCCTTTCGGATTTGATATGGCCAGCTATAGGGAGAGAGAAAATGCAGGTCAGCCCAGTTGTCAAGGAATCTGTAGATGTACAAGGAAGCAGGACAATGACGTGGAAAGACTGAGGACAAGTACAAGTGGGAACTCCATTTCTCACTCTTTCTAACACTTGGCAACCGTTGGGATTCAGCTGCACAGAAGAAGTTTGGGGGTCAGAGGTGCCTCTCACCATCACTCCAAATACCAGGATTCTTGCTGAGCCCATGAGCCTGAGCCTTGGCCCTGGCCATCATATGGCAAGAAGGAGGGCATTAGGTGCAGGCTGATCATTCCTGCTACCATCATTCTGGTGTTGTCGTTAAGAGCCATCGAGTCGGTTCCAACCCATAGTGACCCTGTATGGGGTTTCTAAGGAGTGGCTAGTGAGCTTGAACCACCAACCTTGTGGTTCAAACCAACCTTGCAGTCCAGCGCATTAATGCACAGTGCCGCAATTGGCAAATCTGACTTTGGTCCAGCTCTGCTTCCAAATTCCTGTGTACCTTCAGGTAGATCACCTTCCCTCTCTGAACCACAATTTTTCTAGCTGTAAAAGAGGACTATTGTGCCAGATTCTTTGTTATCTTTTCCTACCTTGTGAAAGGTGTGTGTTTGGAACACTCCTTAGAGCTCTGACCTCACATGGACAGGGTGAGAGGCAGCAGATTCAACTCCTAGCTCTGTTCATTTCCAGCTGTAAGACCTAGGGCAAGGTGCTTGACCTCTCTGAGCTTCAGTGTTCCCCCTTCTGGAATGGGGGCAGTACAACATTCCTGAGGTGGAGGAGGCAAGGGTGAAATGAATTAATACATGGAAACTGCCTGGCAGAGTACCCGGCATGGAGTTTGCATTCAGACCAAGTTGCAAAGTGACTGATGTCCATAGACCCTCCACCAAGGAGCTTGATGGAAGGAGAGGTGGTGAAGGTATGGAGGTTGGGATATAGGGTACTTGGCAATGTCGATTCTCCTCCTGCCCCAGGGTGCTTTCCACAGTCCCTGGGGAAAAGGATAAAGCCACCTGCCATCAGCTGGGACTCAAAGCTCAAAGGACAGAGGGGCCCACAACTGACCTTCTGAACATTTCAGACACAAAAATAGAGACACGTACAGAGGATACTGTAAAATGATTAACTCACAGATGAAGCAATTATTTTGAAAACAACTAGAAAATAGCTGGATTCTATTAAGCAGCAGAAGAACCCTGGTAGCATAGTGGGTCAGCAAGGTCAGGAGTTCAAATCCACCAGCCACTCCATGAGAAAAAGATGAGGCTTTCTGCTCCTGTAAAGATTTATAGCCTCGGAAACCCTAGACAGGGTGAGAACCAACTCTTCAGCATGCAGCAAGCAGTTAAGCAACAAGTTATTTATGACCCATTTATTTTCAGAGTAAGTGGTGTTTGCTTCATTTAACAAATTTGAAAGGAAGGAAGGAAGATAGGGAGGGAGGAAGGAAGAGCGCCTTTTGAGTGTAGACATCTCCCAGGGGGCTTCAAAAAATCTGGAAAAGTGGAATTAAAAGATAATGAAATGTTTCCACATACTCTTTTTTTTTTTTTTTTTAATGTTTTATTGTGAATTATGTGATAGTTTACATGGGAAAACATTAGTTTTACATTAATTCTGTCGTATATTGTCTCATTGCCATAGTTACAATACCCTCCATGCAATCCTTCCCCCGTGCCCCCCAGGTCTTCAGCACACAGTTGCTTTCCCTCTCTGGATCTAAAGTCTCCAGCATCTCCATCGCTCCACATCATCATCTCTGGCTCCATTTCAGGCATCACTGCTTCTCTGGGGAGGGTCCAGCTCTCTGCTCTTCTCCCTTGATGGTCCTAGGGCCCTCCGCTCCTAGACTGAAAAGTTAATCACTCCCCTCCTTGCTATAAAACGTCTACCTTTACATTTCCAACCCTCACAATCAGTCCTGATAACAATTATTCACTATTATACCACAAGAGACCCGTCTGCATTTCATTGCATCAGCCCCGCCTAGACAGATTGAATACTACTCACAGGAGATTCTACCTTCCTCCAGGCCCTCTGGATCTAGGTTCCCTCTTGAAAGCTTATAAGCCAGTCACTTCTTGCCTTTGTTGCCCCCGTCCCCCCCCCCACCCCCACCCCACTTTGGGTAGCCCATGTCCAAGTTGCCCATCCCTGTCTACTCTGTGTTCCACTTACTCTTTGAAGCCCCATCGCACCTCCTTTCTGTGAAATGGGCATGCCTGGATGCAACTCTGGAAGGCAGGTCCTATGCACACAGAACTACTGATCCAAAATGGTTTTTGGCCACTTTCCTCCCAACTGTTTCTGGGGCGAATGAAGATAATCGTGACTGCACTTTGTTCTGTGTTGTTGTTGTTGTTGGGCTCTGTCAAATCAGTTCCCACTCACAGCGGCCCCATGTGACAGAGTAAAACCATTCCATTGGGTTTTCTTGGCCATAATCTTTACAGGAGCAGGTTGCCAGATGTTTGTCTCATAGAAAGGCTGGGTAGATTTGAACCACCAGCCTTTTGGTTATATAAACACAGGCACTTTCAGGGTCCCACTCCTTGGCTCTACTGGACCTGGGGGGAGCTACTTCAGTTAATTGCATTTCAGTGGGGCTTGTGGGTCATCAGCTTGTTCCCAACCTCCAGCCAGTCTGTATGGAGCTAGGGTGCCTAGGTCAAAGTGAGAAAGTGGCCAGACTGGTCCAGCCACTTCTGAGGCTGGAGAATTAGGGAGGTTGGAGATTTGTAAGCAAAGCAACTTCAATGGAGTGTCTACCCATTGTCCAAGTTTTCAGAGGTAGTAGGGGGTCCTGGTAGCATAGTGGTTACAAATCAGGCTGCGAACCACAAGGTCAGCAGTTCAAAACTACCAACTGTTTCACCTGAGAAAGATGAGGCTTTCTGCTCACGTAAAGATTTACAGCCTCGGAAACCCTGTATAGGGTCACTAGGAGTCGGAACCAACTCCACGGCACATAACTAACCAACAAGGGAGTCCTGAGGCACAGCGGGAGTTTCCATTGAACTTTTAAGCATTGGGAGATCAAGACACTTAGAACAGTTGGAACAGGGTACATATTGCTTAAGAACTGGAAGGCAGACCGCCCAAGAGGAAGGGTTGGAGCTACGGGCTGGCTGCAGTATTTCCATTGATAGTGGGGACCCCACTTCAATCCAGTATGGGAGAAAGGTGAGGCTGTCTGTTCCCATAAAAATTTACAGTCTCAGAAACCCTATGCAAGGTCACTACGAGTTTGAATCAGGAGCTCTGGTCATGTAGTGTTTACGAGTCGGGCTACTAACCTTAACATCAGCAGTTCAAAACTACCAGCTTTTCTGTGGAAGAAAGATGAGGCTTTCTGCTCCCATAAAGATCTACAGTCTCGGAAACCCTATGCAGGCTCACGATGAGTCGGAACTGACTCCACGGCACAGCACCACCGGCACAGCACCACCACCGTGAGTTGGAATTGGCTCAGTGGTGGTGGGTTTTGATCCATTAGGAGCCCCTCCCTGAGTGGTGAAAATGGTTAATGCCTGTGGCTGCTAACTGAAAGGTTGGAGGTTCAAGTCCACACAGAGATGCCTCGCAAGAAAGACCTGGCAATCTACACTGAAAATCCTAGGGAACATAGTTCTGCTTGGACACACATGGGTCGCTCAAAGTCAGAATTGACTTGATGGCAACTGGTTTGACCCATGTATCCTCTAGTGTTGATCCAGTCTTCTTGGAAGTTTCCATAAAATTTGTCCCAGCTTAAGGTCCAGAGGCACTTCCACTGTGTAGACACAGCTTGGTGGAAAGTCTGTGAACAGAAATGGGGAGAGGGATGGAGGCCCAGAGATGAGGGACTGGACTGTGCTGGCTGGGAAGGAAATGAGTCTGGGTAGGGGTGGGGAAGTGGGGGCATGGCAGGGAAAGTCCAGGGATGTCTGAGGGGTCATCCTCCTGTGCCCAGGGCCCTGATCCACCATCAGAGGAAAGAGCAAAGTTGCAGCTTTTGTGTGGCTCGAGAGTGGACATTTTACTAGTCTATACCATGAGCACACACACAGACAGACAGACAAAACGGTGAAAGGGATGCAGAGAGAGACTAAAGGGGATGCAGAAATGGACAACACTGGCTAAAGTTGGCATAAAAGAGGACAGAAGGACAGAGAGTCTGGAAAAGGAGAGACAGACAGACAGACAGAGCGACGAGAGAGGGAAGTGACAAGAAACAAAAAGACCCCAGTATCTTCCCTGGTCATTCTTAACTTTCTCCTGAGACAACACCATGTGTGCCCTAGTTCTAAGCCAGAGATGGTGATTCTTGGAAACCCCTCTCTTTGCTTTTCACTAGAACCTATGGCCCACATCCCTAACCCCATCCCTAGAGCCCTCCTCAGCTGCCAGGAGGTGCTGATGAATATTGATGAAAGAGCCCCACGCATGCCGCCCTCCCCCAGCAGCTCAGTACAAGAGAGACAATCTGCTGCCGCTGTGTTCCTAACAATCCCGTGTACAGTGATCTGTCTGTCTGTCTCTCACACACATGCACATGTGGGGACCCTCGGTGCTGTAATAACACTCCCTACCTGCTACCCCCTCAGAGGCTATGACACAGACCTCACGTCTCCTGTCAGCACAAACAGATGAGGCAGAGGCCAGAGGGGCAGCTGGGAACCCAGGGCTGCAGGGTTAGTGATTGGGGTGAATGGCGGGTTGGGCAGCCACCATGACCACCCCTTGATCATATGTGCCTGGCTGGGAGCCTCAAAGGCTCAGCCAACCTCTCTCTTCCCAGCCTTTCAGGGGGAGGCAGGTCCTGGGAGGGAGGGCTACATCCTGGGTGTGAGCCCCTGCCTCCCCCTCCCTCCCATGCCCTTTCTCTCTGCCCAGCCGAGTTCTCCTGGCCAGATGCACCATTCACAGAGCCGCTCCCCTGCCACCGGGTCTATACGCAGTACTCCATTGAGCCCTCCCATCCTAGCTCAGACCAGACTCAACCTGCATCTCCCATACCTCCCCCTCTGGCCCGCTGCCTCCTTCCTACCCCTAAAACACAGTCTTCCTGCTGCCCTCAGTCTCTCCACACCAGTCAGCACCTATCCTGTCCACCTACATCACCTCCTCCAGGAAGCCCCTCCCAGGTGTATCACTCACAGGTTGCCTTGGCTCACTTCACATCTCCTCCCTTGTACGCTCCAACCACTAGGAGTCCTCTAGCTCTTTGATGTGTTGCCACACCAGGTGGACCCCTTCTCATCCCTATGTTCCCACAAGGTTTCTGGGAAAAGGCCCATGTATGTGGAGCGTGGCTGGTCCTGCGCTGCTCAGTTCCCTGCGTTGGCCGAGTCAGCAGGCAGCACCTGCCACGAGACTTACTGGATACGCTAGCGGCTCCCGTGAGCACCCAGGAGGCAGCCTGGAGGATGCTGACCAGGCAGGGCCAGCAAAGCAGCAAGGAGAAGGACCTCCTGTCTGCCCAGCTGTTTGGAGAGATCATTCTCACCAGTCCCCTGCTTCTAGACTCAGGCCAGGAGAAGGGGAAATGACTAGTCCGAGGTCACCCTGGGTGTTTTGTCAGGCAGAGTGAGCTGGAGGACCTCTTCTGGCCTTGAAGACCCCTCTGGTTCTGTTTTTTCCAGGGCTTGCCACCCCCACCCTTCCATGAATGGGCTCACTATTCTCCTGCAGGAGTTCTCAGCCTCAGCACTATTGGCATTTGGAGCTAGATCATTCTTTGTTGTAGGAGGCTGTCTGTGTGTTGTAGGATTTTAGCAGCATCCCTGGTCTTTATTCAGTAGATGCCAATAGCCACCTTCCAACTAGGGCAATCAAAAATGTCTACAGACACTGCCAAATGTCCTCTGGGGATCAAAGCCATCTGCATTTGAAGAACCACTGGGTTATTCCTGTTCTCCTCAAGCTCCACCAGGAGAGTAGTAATAATAGACTAGATGCCTGACCCCAAATCTCTGGGGTAAGACCTGGGAAATGGAACGTTCTGGTTCCCAGATGCTAAGCCCTGTCTGGAAACTTCTGGCCTCTGCAGACTAAGAAACAGAAGGTGAAAACATGGATTATTTTATAGAAGAGCCTGTGATTATCCCAGATCTCTACCCAGTAGGGTTTGGTGGTCCTGCGTCCCGCTTTAACCTGACCCTCATGGCCTTGGGAGGTAGTCAAGCCTTGAGGAAAAATCCCCTACAGTTGAGCCCATTGAGACTCTCAGTGACGCTGTAGGATAGCAGAAGTACCCCATACGGTCTCTGAGGCTGTGATCTTTACGGACACAGACAGCTACATCTTTCTCCTGGGGAGCAACTGGTGGGTTTAAACCACTGACTGGGCTTTTGGTTCGCAGCCAAGCACTATAACCACTGTGCCACCATGGCTCCTTCCACTTTTCCAATAGGCACCCATTTCTAGTCATCAGACACCTCACTCTGCCCTTTGTGCTTCTCAGAAAGAGCACAGCTGATAGTGCCACTTGCCTAGCAGGTGTCTCCTAGGCTGTCCCCGACACCTCACTCCGTCTCCTAGAGCAGCAGATGTTCCTCATGCCCAGCTTCCCAGTGTCTTCCCACACACTCACAGCTCATGGGGGAGCTGCTCCCAGGGGCCCCGGCAAGGCTCCACCTGAGTGAGCAACAACCCAACTCAGCCCTTCCTGAGTCCTGCCTGTGGTGGATAGAACCGGGGAGCCAGTGATTACAAACCGAGTGGCTTAAAACATTTATTCTCTCAATGCCTGGGAGACTGGAAATCCAAGATCGGCAGGGTTGAGATCTTTCTGGGACTCTCGGAGATCATTTATTTCCTTCCTCGTTGGCTTCAGGTGGCTTCAAGAACCCCTCCCCACTGCTGCTTTGCCCCCACTTTCACACTGCCCCTCTCATGTGTGTGTGTGTGTGTTTTCGCCTCCTCACTGTCTCAGATCTTCCCCTGTCTTTTTCGTATTAAGATACATGTCATTGGATTAAAGATTTACCTGGGTAATCCAGTATGATGTTCTCCTCTAAAGAGCCTTAATTGAATTACATCTGCAAAGACCCTTTTTCCAAATAAGGTCATATTCCACAGGTGCCTCAAGTCTCTGGGTGACACAAACTACAAAGTGTCCAACTACTGACTGAAAAGTTGACGGTTCCAGCCCATCCAGAGGCACTTTGGAAGGCAGGCCTGGCCACCTGCTTCCAAAACGAAAGCTAGGTGGAGCAGCTTCACACAGCGCCCAGGGCTGCCGTGAGTCAGAATCAAGTGGATGGCAACTTACAACCACAGGTTCTGGGGATTCGAAGGTGGACATATCTTTTGGGATATGTGTCTATTCAATCCACTACAAGCCCACTGCTAGCTGTCAGGGATCAAGTCTGTGGTTGAGAGGCATGTATGGAGGGGCCACACTTATGAGGAGGAAGGGACAGGAAGGGTGAAGGCAGACAGTCCTGTCTAGGAGTGGAGAACCCAGTTCTGATTTCAGTCCCTCCATTTAGTACAGACTGAACTTGTGGAAGACTTCATTTTGCTCAGATCAAACATCAACACTCATGGAAGCAGCGGTTAAGAAATCAAACGACATATTGCATTAGGCAAATCTGCTGCATAAGACCTCTTTAAAGCGTTCAAGAGCAAAGATGTCAGTTTGAGGACTAAGGTGCACCTCAAAAATCCATGGAATTTTCAGTAACCTCATATGCATGTGAAAGCTGGACAATGAATAAGGAAGACATAGAAGAATTGATGCATTTGAGTTATGGTGTTGGAGAAGAATATTAAAAGTACCCCGGATTGCCAAAACAACAAACCAATCTGTGTTGGATGAAGTACAGCCAGAATGCTTGTTAGAAGCCAGGATAGCCAGACTTTGTCTCTCATACTTTGGACATGTTAGTAGCAGGGACGAGTCTCTTGAGAACATTATGCTTGGTAAAGTGGATGGTAAGCATAAAAGAGGAAGACCCCCAATGAGATGAATTGGCACAGTGGTAATAACAGCAATGGGCTCAAGTGTAGCAACGATTATGGGGTTGGTGTACGAATGAGCAGTGTTTTGTTCAGTTGTGCATAAGGTTGCTATGAGTTGGTACGGACTTAACAGCACCCAACAACAACAACTTAGTACAGTTAGTGGTGCAGCCAGGTACCATTTCCATCTGAGTCAGTTGTATTGTCTATACAGTGGGAGATAGCAAAGACTCCAGCTTCTCAGAGGCCAGAGCCTGGCCCTATGCAAGCCTTTAGTCAAAAGAAAACAGAGGCTAGAGAAAAGACCAACAGAGATGGCGAAGCAAAGGTGGAAGAGAAAGGTAGACAGGTTGACGGTTCCAGCAAGGTTGCAAGGTCAGGATGTGACTTGACCATGACCACAGAACAAGTCAGAGCAGCATCGCAGCCCTGAACATCCCTTCAGCGCACACTTCTGGGTTTCCAGGTGGGGAACTGCTACAGAAAAGAAAAACCCAAAAGTTGGAGAAAGCTCTGGCTGATGCGGACACAGGAGAGATGCTGAAAGGAAAAGAGACTCTGAAAAATGGGGAAAAGAAAGTAAATCCATCAACATGTCCTGGGTACAATCTTTATGGGACCTGATGGTCAAATCCATTCATTCATTCATTCATTCATTCACTCACTCATCAAACACATATCAAGGTCCCTACTCTGTGTCAGGCTCCAGTGAGGGGCCAGAAATAGATACAGGCCCTCAGGAAGCTTATGACCTGAAGGGCACAGTCCATCTAGGTCCTTGGAGGGGCACATGTGAACCCAGAGCCGGGGTCTCCAGGCCCTTGCTGTCCCTGGTGTAGGTAAAACAGGTGGTCCCTTGGTTTTAGCCCTGCTTCTGACCTCACCAGGGGCTATGACTAGGGAAGCAGCATAGATAGAGGCAGAGCATAGAGCAGGGTGCCAGGTGGGGCAAGGCACACCCCGAGCCAGGGCCCAGCTAGAAGACCTGGAGGCGGGGAACACCCAGGCATGCTCCCCACAACTGTGGGCAGATTTTTCTTTCCATTTTCTCTTTCTGTACAACAGCAATTTGAGCTAATTAACTGTAACAAATGATTTCTCGTCTGCCTAGAATAATCTTTCACTGCTCACCCACTCTTTAGGGGAAGCACAGACTCTCTGCCAGGTGCAAAAATATCTGGCACCAAACAGTCCTCCACAGCTCTCTCTACTCAGCTGCGTTCGATAATTCAGTGCAATGGCCACACAGGACCCAGAGACAATACTCACAGTTGTGGGTTTATTAGGGAAATTGTTGTTGTTGTTGTTAAGTGCTGTCAAGTTGGTTCTGACTCATAGCGACCCTGTATGGGGTTTCCAAGGAGTCGCTGGTGGGTTTGAAATGCCACCTTGCAGTTCAAATCGACCTTGCAGTCCAGTGCTTATCCTACAGTGCCAGCTGTTGCTATGAAGTGTCGTGAGTCAGTTCTGACTCATAGTGACCTTCTATAGGGTTTCCGAAGAGCCGTCGGTGGTTTGAACAGCTGACTTTGTCATTTGCTGCCTAGTGCTGATTCTACAGTGCTACACCAGGAGTCCACATGGTACCAGTTAACAGGTGACAATTTGGGATCAGAAATTCTCAGAGCACAATTCCAGTCAAGCTGCTAACCCCAAGTTCCCTGCCCAAAGTCACTCAGCTTTACTTGCTCTATGGGCTGAGAAGCCCACTGCTCTGTCGCTTTCTCTGGCTCTTGGCTCTGCTGCTGCTGCTCCTCTGGTATCTCAGCTTTCTGTCTCTGGGTCAAAGAGGTTAGGAATCTTGGGGTTCAAAGGATGCACTCGACTCTTGACTCTTCTTTAACGATAGTGAGATCCCCCTTCCTGCTTCTGAGATGGTTCCTCTCATACCCATGCTGGAGTTTCAAGGAGTCCTGGCGTGGCGCTGCAGGATAATACGCTTGACTGCAAGGTCAATTTGAACCTCAAGGTTGGTGGTTCAAACCCACCAGCCGCTACTCCGAAACCCTATACAAGGTTGCTAAGTGTTGGAATTGACTCAGCAGCACTTAATGACTTAACAATAAAGAGAGTTTCAAATTTTTACAATGACAGTGAAGTCTGTTAGCATTTACAGCTGAGCCATGCCATCCTATCAGTATCTTCTCCCATCTTCTCTCACCCAGACCTAAAAAGTATTGATTGGGGAGAATGATAAACTCTGGCTAGAAGCAACATTAAATAATGCACTACACCACATCAGGAGATGGGAGAGGTTGTGACTGTTCTGAAGGGAGGTGGGGAGGGAAGGGGCTGACCTGCAGCAGGATGGGAGGTTCTATTCATGGGATTGAAAAATCTTGGACATCTGATGGCTCATCTCTGCCTGAGTTCTAAGTCTAGCTTGGTTATTATTTGGAGGGAATCCTTGGGTTGTGCAAATAGTTTACACACTCAGTTACTAACCAAAAGGTTGAAGATTCAAGTCCACTGAGAGGCACCTTGGTAAAAAAAAAAAGCTTGGTTATCAACTTCCAAAATATCAGCCATTGAGTTTTGGAGCACAGTTATACTCTGACACAGACTTGTGGGCAACTGTTTTGTTGTTGTTGTTATTTATTATTATTATTATTCTGTAGAGCACCTCTGGTAGATTACAGAGCCTTGGTAGCACAGTGGGCTAAGTGATAGGTAGGTGGTTCAGACCTACCAACTGCTCTTTGTAAGAAAGATGAGGCAGTTTGCTTCCATAAAGATTTCCAGCCTCGGAAACCCTATGAAGCAGTCCTATCAGGTTGTTGAGTCAGAATAGGAGTTGACAGCAATGGGTTTTTGGCAGATTAGAGGGGAAAAAAATCCCCTCAGGTTCCGTTTCTGGCGGTACACAGCTTGCAATTGCAGCCCCCACCGACCCCTCCCACTGGCATCTCTGTGCAGAAATCATACACTGGCGTGTGGGGCCTTATGCCGCCCCCATATTCAATCAGTTGGTAACTATAGATATATCCCTGTCAGCAGAGGCAAGTTTCTGAAGAACTCATTGCACATATGTCTTTTCTCTGCAAACCAGAGCCTGGCTTCTAAATACAATGGGGGAGCTAGTTTTTAAAATAAATCTTGATTTATGACCCCCCACCATCACAAATTTTCACATATAGATTTTTCTTCTCTTAGAGTTCCTTAAAATAGGCTGTACCTGAGGACTGTGCAGAGCAAAGCTAATTCCTAAACCATCTGACTTATGTTGTTGTTGTGAAGTGCCGTTGAGTTGGTTTCAACCCATAGCGACCCTGTATAGGGTTTCCGAGGAGCAGCTGGTGAGCTTGAACCACCGACCTTGCAGTTCAAACTGACTTTGCAGTCTGGTGCATTAACCCATAGCTCCACACTAGGACTCCATCTGACTTATAGTGACCCCATTTGTTACAGAATGGAACTCCTCTAAAGGGCTTTCTCAACTGTATCTTTACAGAAGAAGGTTGCCAGATCTTTCTCCTGGAATGCCTCTGGGTGGGTTCAAATTGTTATCCTCTAAGTTAAAGTTGTTGTCATCAAGTCCATTCCAACGCATGATTGAACTGAAAGCAAACCTTTATGCCAGCCAGGAAGCTTGACCCTGAGCCAACTGCTTAAATATAGGGGCTGTGGACTCAATTGTACTTAACAACAACTCACACAAGGGTGCCATGTTCCTTATTTGCATTATTAGCAAGTTGTCCAATCCCCTTGGAGGCCCACAAGAGCCTCATTTGCATAACCACATCCAGTCATTTGGGGGGAATTAAAAAGACTATGGTTGTTGTTGTTAGGTGCCACTGAGTCAGTTTCGACTCATATCAACCCCTATATACAACAGAATGAAACACAGCCCAGTCCTGCACCGTCCAATTACTGCTGTGTTTGAGGCCATGTTGCTGCCACTGTGCCAATCCATCTCGGTGGGAGTCTTTCCGATTTTTCACTGATCTCCACTTTATAAAGCATGAGGTCCTTCTTCAGGGACTGGTCCTTTCTGACACTATGTCCAAAGTACAAGAGACGAAGTCTCACCATCTTGTCTTCTAAGGCGCATTCTGGCTGTACTGCTTCCAAGACAGATTTGGTTGTTCTTCTGGTTGTTGTTGTTGTTGTTGTTGTTGATAAGTGCCGTGGAGTCAATTCTGACCCAACATGGTAATTTCAATATTCTTCACCAACACCATGATTTAAATGCATTGATTCTTCAGTGGTCTTCTTGTTCCTTGTTCAATTTTCACATGCATTTGAGGCTACTGAAACCACCCAGTCTTGCACACTTTAGTCCTCAAACTGACATCTTTGCTCTTGATTTGCCTAATGTAATATGTTGTTTGATTTCTTGACTGCTGCTTCCATGAGCATTGATGGTGGATCCAAGCAAAAGGAAGTTTATTTATCATGTTATTTGTTGGTCAGGTCGTGAGGATTTTTATTTCCTTTACATTGAGGGGCAACCTATGCTGAAGGTTGTAGTTTTTGATCTTCATGAGTAAGGATTTCAGCAAACAAAGTTGCATCATTTGCATATCACCAGTTGTGAATGACTCTTCTTCTAGGTCTGATGCCATGTTCTTCTTCATATAATCCAGATTCATGGATTATTTGCTCAGCATACAGATTGAATAAGTGTGGCGAAAGGATACAATCCTTGCGCACACCTTTCCTGATTTTTAATCATTCATAATATCCTTGTCCTGTTCAAATGACTGCCTCTTGATCTATATACAGGTTCCTCATGAGTACAATTAAGTGTTCTGGAATACTCATTTTTCACAATGTTATCCATAGTTTGTCATGAAAGGGTCTGGTTAGAAGGGTCATATTAAATAATTCATTGCTGCACATTAACAACCATAATAGTCTATGTCTCAGGAAACTACCTGAAGCTCCAAGCTCATGGGTCCATCTCAGGACAGTGATCAATCCCCTCCACAGAAGACCCTTCCTCATCACCCCATCTCTTCAACCCCAAGCTCAGGGCCCTCTCTTTAAGATCCCTCTCTCATTCCTCCCCATTCTGCCCATCTTCCAGCCCATCTCCCTCAGGAAGCCTGCTCTCCCAGCACATTGTACCAACTGCCCCTGAAGCCCCTAGATCCCACTGCACTTCACCTGGGTGCTTTGCCTTGCCTTTTTCCTCTCCACTGGATCCCTTTCCTTCCTCCCAAACCTTGTACCTAGACTTGGGCTCTGAGTGTAGAATCCCAGTCCAGAGGAGAGGCTTAGTGAGGTCACTAAATCCATTGGTTAAAAACAAACTTGCACTTTAAGCAGAAAAACCCTCCCCGAAGGAAAATTGTGGAGAAGATAGAAGTGCCAACTGAGGGTGGGTGGGAGGGGAGGGCAGGGGTCTTGACTAAAGCTGCTCCCCAAGAGGCCCAGGAGAAGCACCGGGAGTAAGCCCAGATCTAGTTCAACCCTCTGTGTAGCCAAGGAAGATTCCGGGGTCCAGAGTGTCCAAGTTGCAATATTGGTCCCATTGACACTTGTTGTTAAGTGCCATCAAGTTAGTTCCAACCCATAGATACCCTGTATAGGGTTTCCGAGGAGTGGCTGGTGAGCTTGAACCACCAAACTTGTGGTTCAAACCAACCTTACAGTCTAGCGCATTAACCCACAGCACCACAGTGACACTTGTAAGGGAATTTAGCTTTCTGAAAGTATCTCTGGTCTCCTTTTTCCACAGATGATCCATTTGTCTATGATGCAGATAGGAAAGATCTCATTGTTAATATTCTTTCACAGACGAGGAAGCTGGGGTTCAGAGGGGCCAGGTGGCTCCCTGGGACTTGCACAGCTAGTTAGTGGGAACTGAGCAGTGGGCAATGACTCTTCGTGAAACACACCCTGACACCCTGACTGTGTCATCCCTGGCTGTCAGAAGCCCTTCTCGGCCTGGGGCCCTGGACCATGAAAGGGGAAGGGAGGCAGCCACCCTATTCTCCTGAACTTTTAGGAGGTGAGGGCATCCCCGGAGGCCTCTCTGCCAACTCTCCAGCAGCCCTTCAGGACTCTCCCCTAAAGGTTAATTACCAAATCATCCCATCAAAGGAAATTGCACTTTTGTGCCTTAAAGACCAAGCAGAGCTTCAGCAATGTGGCTATTTATGGTCTCTAATAAGCATTTTCCTGGGTGATTAACCTTTATACCAAAATCAAACTGGGATTTGGGATGGCAGCTTCAATTCCAGCTTGCTCTTGGCTGGCCTGGGGGTGGGGCATGGGCAACAGCTGGAGCAGGAAGGTGGCTGTCAGACTCCGCCCTCCATCCTCTTGGTTGGGGGTGGGGAGCTAGGATAGGGCCTCCCTCTCCTCTGCCCGACTCTTCAATGTCCTCCTGTGCCCAATCAGAAGACTGGCATTCCTCTCTCCATCATTGTACTCATAGCTAAACCCAAACTTGCTGCCATAAAGTTGATTCCAACTCAGTAACCCTATATAGGATTTGTGAGACTATAAATCTTTAAGGGATCTTTAAGGTGATCTTTAAGCTCACCTCATCTTTCTTCTGAGTAACAGCTGGTGGGTTTGAGCCACCAACTTTATGGCTAGCAGCCCAACACCTAACCCACAGTGCCACCAGGCCTCCTCCTATGCATATACAAATCACCTACTGGCCTGAATTGTGTCTCTAAAAGATATGTTGAAGTCTGGACTCCTAGTATCTGAGAGTGTGACCTTATTTGAAATAAGGTCTTTTTACATGCAAACAGGGTCATATTGGAGTCAGGTGGGCTCTAATCCTGTGTATCTTGTGTTCTTATAAGATAGGAGAAGAAACACAGAGAGATGTATGAAATGAGTGCTTTATGATGACAGAGTCTGCAGAGATTGGAGTGATGCGTCTCCAAATCACAGAGTACCAAGGATGCTGGAAATCATCAGAGGTTAAGAAGAGACAGGGAAGGAAAGATGTTCTAGAGCCTTCCAAGG
>NW_006408525.1:32026394-32034472 GCF_000296735.1 Chrysochloris asiatica
GAGAGAGAGAGAGAGAGAGAGAGAGAGAGCGCTCTGGTAGCATAGTGGTTATGAATTGGGCTGCGAACCGCAAGGTCAGCAGTTTGAAACTGCCAGCTGTTCTGCAGGAGAAAGACGAAGCTTTCTGCTGCCATAAAGATTTATAACCTCGGAAACCATGTACAGGTTCACTATGAGTCGGAGCCAACTCCATGGCACAAAGCAGCAGCAGTATATATATATATATGGGGCCGTTTGTAGCCAAGGTGCAGATTTCATTTGGGGTCTTAGGGCTGTATTCGGTGAGTGAGCCTGGCGCTCGGCCAGTTTTCTCTACTGTTGTCAACTGATGTCAAGGAGATTCTGGCCCGTGGTGCCTCATGTGTACAGAGTAGAACTTAGGTTTCAAGGTTGTGACCTTTCAAGAGCAGATCTCCAGACATGTCTTCCAAGGAGTCTGTGGGTGGGTTCGAACAACCAAAACTTTGTCTAGTCTTCGAGTACTTAACTGTTTGTGCCACCAGGGGACTCTGTTATCACTACTAAACCCATTATCAATGACTCAATTCCAACTCATAGCTACCCTATGTTGTTGTTGTTCAGCGCTGTTGAGTCGGTTCTGACTCAGCTACCCCGTATAGGGTTTCCAAGGAGCAGCTGGTGGGTTTGAACCACCAACATTGTGGTTAGCAGTCCAGTGCTTATTCTACAGTGCCACACCTGGACTCTATACTAGGGGTCCCTGTTTATAGTCTCTCTTTACAGAAACAGACAGCTTTCTCTTTCTCACACAGAGCTGCAGGTGGGTTTGATTCTTGTGGTTAGCAGTCCAGTGCTTTGTTCTGTAGTGCCACCAAGGCTCCTTTGTCTCTCCTCTTGTTATTGGTGTTTTAAGTGCCATCGAGTTGGTGTCTACTCATAGTGACCCTGTATAGGGTTTCCAAGGAACATCTTAGTAGGTTTGATCACCACCAACCTTGCAGTTAGCAGTCCAGTGCTCATCCTACAGAGCCACACCAGGAGTCTTTATCTTTACTAGCTGTTGGAAAATGATAAATCTCATGACATCTCCAAAACTAGTTTTGTGAAAAATGGTTGTGAAAGCAGAGTTGGTGACTAGGATTGATGAGGGGTTGACGGGTGAAGTAAAAGGAGGGCTCTTAGTCTAAAAGCACTTTTGGTTTGATTTAAGGTCCAGTTTGGTGATATCTCAGGCCTCTGAAGGGATCCTGTTCCCATACGTTTCAACCAGTAGTTCCCCATTTGTTTGGGGTGCCAGATCTTCTAAGAAGTTGAGAACACTGTGAACTGTCCCCAGGAAAATGGCTTTCATTGCACACAACATTCTGCACTGAATTACAGGGTCTTCCTGGATTTCAAGGTGGTGCAGTGGTTAAGAGATTTCACCAAAAGATTGGTTATTCAAACCCATCAGCCGCTCCATGGGAGAAAGATGTGGCAGCCTGCTTTCTTAAAGATCACCTCTTTGGAAACCCTCTGAGACAGTTCTGCTTTGTCCTACAGGACTACGATGAGCCAGAATCTACTCAGAGGTTCTGGGTCGTGGATCCCCATCCCCATCCCAGCTGTTGTAGATTTGTAGACCCAGATTCAAAGCTTTCTACTTTAGAAGAAAACAAAGAGCAGCCTTGTGCAGTAGTTATCCATTGACTAAGTTAGAAAACTATAGTGTGTGTACTTAACTCTTGATGTTAGGTGTGTCGAGTCAGTTTCTACTCATAGGGACCTTGTGCACAACAGAATGAAACACTGTTTAATGCTGACAAAGTGATTCATAAACATTGTTTTTTAAAAGTAAACCTGTTGCTGTCAATTCAATTCTGACTCTTGGTGACCCATATGTAAAACTGCTTCATAGTATTTGCTTGAGTGTATTCTTTGTGCAAACAGATCATTAGGCCTTTGTTCCACAACTCTGATTGGTGAGTTTAAACTGCCAACCTTTAGATTAGTTATTGTTAAATGCTGTCAAGTCGGTTTCCAAGGAGTGGCTGGTGGGTTTGAACTGCCAACCTTGCCATTAACAATTCAGTGCTTAGATGATCAGTAGTTGAGCACAAATCATGTGTGCCAACCAAGGACCTCCTGGTTAATATAACAATATACACTGTTGCTGTGTGCTACCGAGTCAATTCTGACTCTTAACAACCCGGTGTAGGGTTTCTGAGGCTAATATATATTGGTGGTAGTTGTGTGCCGTGGAGTCAGTTCCAACTCACAGTGACCCTGAACAGGGTTTCCAAGGCTGCAAATCTTTACAGTAACAGAAAGCCTCATCTTTCTCCTGAATATATATATTAGGAGGAAAATATTAAATCTTGTATACAGGGAAACAGGCTGTTCATGGAAGTGTGACTCAGGAATAACCCAGAATTGACAAACATTTCCACAGAGCAAGAGTCATGAAGGCTTAAATCCTGCCACAGAGCCGACCTTTCTGGAAAGGAAAGGTTGGTTCAAGAATTTTAAGAAGTATTTCTCTTTGCATAATGCAAAACTGATCTCCAACTGGTAGAAAATGACTTTGTGAACCATCAGAGCCCAGAGGAGACATAAGTATCAGGACTGGGCAGTCAAGGGCAGACCTGCCCTGCACCCATGGCATTCAGTTTGATTTTCTGATGAAGCTTGATTTGCTCTGCTCAGCTGCAAAGCCCCAGACATTAAGATGCACGAGTAAGTATTCCTGGTCTGGGCATTACCACCTACTTGGAGCCTGGGGTAGTAAGTGCTTTGTCTTTAGATGGTTTTTATTCATTCAGAACAGCCCATGGCTGTCATCTGTGAGTCTTCTGAACACCAGGGTCCAGCCCGTGTACAGAGCGCTTTGGGGGCAGGGGACAAGGTAAAGGGGAAACTCGGTTGTTTTGATTTAGAGGATTAGGGAAGATGCTGCTCAAGGGCGAGTCTGTGGGAGGTGTCACCCCTGAGGACTGCAGAGTTCACCAGGTAAAGAGGAGGCTGAGAACTTGAGGAGCAAAGGTTCAGAAATGCTAAGTAATTCAATGTGAACAGAACATGATGTGTATTCAAGGGGGATCCACAAGATGAAAGCACATTTAAAGGATTAGATGGATAATGGTAGAATGTCAGGCAGTGGGCCTGATATTTTGGAATACGGTGTTCTCAGTTATTTTTAATTTGCCTGTGGCTGAGTCCAAATTGATTCTGTGTATGTATGTTGGGCGGGGGTGAGGCAGAAGCAGGGGTGGGGTGAGAAGCTGGGGCCAGGCATTCCTCATCCCTCTAGAAAGCGTCTGGCCACCCCAGCTGAGCGGAGTAGGTTTGATAGGAGTCACTGGGCTCTCTGCTTAGCAAGCAAACCACTGACTGTCCCCGTGGCTTCCTGCTCTCTCTGCGTTCGCATTTTCATTTGGAAAATGAGGGTAAATCTACGTCTCTGTCTCTCTGGAGACTGTGAGGTTTAATTACTGATTAATAAAGTGTTGGAAGATCCTTGGGGCCAGAAAGATGAATGGGTTTCTTATCCTCATCATTCCCGAGCCCTAGGAGCCAGTTAGTTACTCCTGGTATCCATTACCAAACGTCCACAGGATGGGGGTGCAAGAGGGGGGAGCCCTGGACAGAGTCAGAGAGAGGGGAATCCTGGGAAGAAAGGCGCAGGGGTGGTAATGACGGAGAACAACTTCCTGTGTGGCTCCTCAAACCTCTGGTCATCCACAGACAGCGCCTGGCTGGAGGCTCTGGTCCTCCAAACCGCTGGTGGCTCTAGACTTTCTGGGCAGAGAGGACAGACAGAAGCAAGAGTACAAGGAGGCAGAGGAGGGAACGCTAGAGGACAGAGGGTCTGGGGGAGACTGGATGTGCGTGTTCAGGAAGAGGAAGGGCAGGAAGCAGCTGGTCAGATGGCCCACGGTACCAGCCTAATACTCTTGTGTCCTTGTACCCACAGGCCCTCCTCCTCCTGGGGCTGAACCCCGTCTCGGCCTCCCTCCAGGACCAGCACTGCAGAAGTCTGTCCTTGGCTGCCAACAGCTCCGGTGAGCTCTCCACCATCCTATAGGATTCCAGCTGACCACAGCACCCTCACACCTCTACCCCTACCACCCAGGCCTGCATACGGAGCCTCACCTTAAAGTAGGAGTGTCGCGGTTGTTGTTAGGTTCTCTCTAGTCAATTCCGCCTCCCAGTGACCCCATGTGGCAGAGTAGAATAGCCCATAGGGGTTTCGAAGCTGTCATCTTTACAGAGTGAATTGCTAGTTCTTTCTCCAGCAGAGCTGCTGGAAGAATTCAAATCACCCACTTTTCAGTTAGCAGTTGAGTGCTTAACTGCTGTGCCATCAGGGCCCCCTAAAACAGGAATAGCAGAGATTTCCACTCAAGGGCTCCAACCAATTGGTCACGCCTCACAGAGCGCTGCGTCGAGAAGGGTCCCTCAAGTTGGATGGAGGTTTTGGGTGGATTCACATAGGAGGGTCTTTAGGAAGCTTGTTGCCCTTTAATGATTTATTGCCTTTTCAAGTCTCTCCTTGATTCAGTCCAACTCATTAATTGAGCACCTACTATGTGTAGGCCCTATGCAAGGCACTTGGGAAACAGAGGGGCTCTCAGTCTGGCCAGCTGGGACTTGTACACACTACGGGACAGAGTACAAGAAGTGTGCCAGCAGGGGGCGCTGTAGGCATAGATTTCTGACTGGGCCTGCAGGAGAGGGGGCTTCCATAGCTCACAGCAGTGACCCCCAGGAGGGTCTGGGATAGAGGAACCAGTGCTGACCTGAGAGAAGGCAGATTGGGTTTCTGATTGTGGAGTTAGGGGGTGGGGACTGGTGGTCTCAGAGATGAGCATGCCCTTAACCCCTGTGAGCTGCATTCTGCTCACCTGTAAAGTAGAAAGGGGAGGTGAAGCCTGCCGCGAGGATCTGGTATGAGATTCAGTGTACTGAGTTTGATGGTAGTATTTCACCAATGGTATTGTGTTAGACCACTGCTGGGTAGGATTGCTGGTGACCTCAGCAGGCTTGCTTACTAAATGCTTACTATATCTCTGGAATGAGTGGAAGACACTTGCCACAAATTATTCACCACAGTGGAGGAGGCAGGGAGGTTAGAGCAGGAGAGGTGGAAATCTCGGAGGGCTTCCTGAAAGAGGAGGTTTCACGGTGTCGCCTACAAGAGAACTCCGAGCATGGACTGGCAAACAGGAGCCAGTGCTCTGAACAAGGGTTGGTTTGTAAAGAGAATGTTGGCAGCAGCTGGGTTTAGTGAGGACTGGGGAGGGCTGAAGAGGGTGGAGCTGTAAGTCTGGGGAGGCGCTGGGAGCCCAGAGCATCTGGCTGCAAAGTTGGCTGAGCTGGACCATGGGAAACGTGGGGAGAGCTGTGGGCACTGGCCCATCAGCTCTAAGGGTCATCCCTGCCTTCACTATGGCCTGGTCCTGGCTGGGGCTGATGTCCACTCCTGTCCTGCACTCTCTTCTCTCGGTGGTCTGGAGAACTATCCAGGAAAGAAGGAGAGGGAGGGCAGGCCAACAGAGTACTAGGTGCCTTTCCAGACCCTGCCACACACAGCATCCAGCTAAATCCCCCCCTGTGCCTGGCTCTATAGAGATCTGGGAGTGAATGAATGAACTACCTACTGGGGAGGGTCTGAAGGTGTTACTAAGTGCACCCACCTGGCAGATTGTTGTTGTCAGGTGCTGATGAGTCGCTTTAGATTCACAACAAGTCCCTATGACAGAGTAGAAAAGCCCCGTAGGGTTTTCAAGGCTACGGCTTTCACTGGGACAGATTGCCTGGTCTTACTTCCGCAAAACTGCTGGGTAGGTTCAAACCGCCGACCTTCTGTTTAACAGCCAACCCCTTAACATGGCAGATAGAAGTCAACGTTGCTCCTCTCTGTAACTGTCTACGCTGATCAGCACACAGTGGTGATTTAGAATCAACGCTGCTCCTGGCCGTAGCTGTCCATGCTCATCGACACATAGTGGTGATTTAGAATCACAAACATCTGGCGTGAATCTTGTTTGTTTCACTCATCAGCTCATGACCTTAAGCTTAGTTTCCCTGGGCCTCAGTTTTCTCATCTGTTAAAAGGGACTATATAAGGACGAATTTTGAGAAAGCAGAGCATGGTCCATAATCTCATTGTACTTTAACAGTCACTTCCGACTCAGCACAACCGCACAGGCGCCAGAGGAGAACTGCCCCATAGGGGACTTTCAGGCTGTACTCTTTATGAAAGCATTACCAAGTCTTTTCTCCATGACGCAGCTGGGCAAGTTGAAAGTTCCCATCTTTGATTAGTAGTTGAGTGCTTAACCATTTGTGCCATCAAGGCTCCTTGCAATATTACTGCTCCTGCTTACTATCACATGCCTCAACCCACCCCACTTTCCACCTCCCCTCAGCTCAGCACTCTCAGCAGAATCGAAGACAGATGAAAATCCTAGAGACGTGTCCTTGCCACATCTGGCCCTGCCTGCTCTTCTCACCCACCCCCTTGTCATTCTCCAGGTGCCTCCTGTGATGGGGCACAAGCCTGGCCCACCCAGCCCCTCATGACCATTAAACCCCAGTCCAGAGTTCCTTCTTTTTCAATAAAACCTTCTGACTGCAAGACTTCAGTCTCGTGAGCCCTGACTTGCACACGCACACCCTGGAATAGATCTGATTAGAAAGAAAAACTCGCATTTGGAATAAGCCCTTCTCAGCACTTCCCTGAGTCCAGCAGGGAAAGAAAGCCAGTTGAACCCAGTGCCGTTTCCAGAGAGATTGGCGACAGGCTAATTTGGGGAGGAGATGGCAGGTGGCCCCAGCCGAGGCTTGACAATTGCTTGTGCCCCTTGGCTCAGGGCCCTCCCTGGCTGTCTCTGTGCCCTCATACCAGTGCCTGGCTATTAACTGACTTCATCTTGATGGTCACACCAGCCCCACAGAGAGAGGGTGTCACAAGGCAGGCACAGGAGGGTGACAGACCCTTGAAGCCCCAGACCTCCCACCCTCCCGAGGTATCACTACAGTTTCAACCATGTCCCAACACACACACACACACACACACTCCACCCCAGAACCCAATGAGCCAGCCACATGCTATCAAGTGGATTTCGACTCGTGCTGGTGGTGGTTGTATGCTGTTGAGTCAGTTCCGACTCATAGTAACCCTGTATAGTGTTTCTGAGGCTGTATAGGAGCAAAAAGCCTCTTCTTTCTCCCATGGAGCAGCTGGGGGTTGAACTGCCAATCTTGTGGTCAGCAAGATGCTTATCGTGCAGTGCTACCAAGACCCCTTCTCCACCCCAGCAATCTTTTTAATTAAGAGCAAATATATGGAATGCTTTTGACATCTTTTATGGGGTTAGTGCCACCACTCACCTGTCTGTCGTATTGTTGGCTTACATGTTGTTGTGAGGCTGGAAGCTATGCCACCAGTATTTAAAACACCAGCAGGGTCATCCACAATGGACAAGTTTCAGCAGAGCTTCCAAACTAAGACAAACTAGGAAGAAGGAGAGGCAGATTACTTCTGAATTTGTAGCCACTGAAAACATTTTGAACAGCAGCGGAAATTTTTCAGATATAGTGCCGGGAGATGAGCCCCTTGGGTTGGAAGGCACTCAAAATATAACCAGGGAAGAGCTGCCTCCTCAAAGTAGAATTGACCATGATGGCGCGCGTGGCGTAAAGTTTTCAGCACTTTCATTAGCTGATGGGGCACAACTCAAAATGAGGAAATATAGCTGCAAACATCCATTAATAATCAGAACATTGGAGGTATGAATCTAAGAAAATTGGAAGTTGTCAAAAAATGAAATGGCCATTACTGTAAAAGACTAAGAAAAAGAACCCAAACTAAAGGAGGAGGGAGTGTTTGCTGGTTGCTAGGATGTGGGGTGTGGGGTGAGGGGAAGGAGGGGAAGGTGGAGCACAGGGCAGAGAATAGACACAGGATAGTTTGGGTGCTGGAGGGTGCAATATACAAAAGTGGGGAGGGAATGGAAGAACAAAGTGGATGGGAAAACAATTAGGCAGGTTTGCATGGGCTAAGTGAGACAGAGGTAAATAATGATGTATGCACAACCTTGGAACAACAGGGCTCTGGGATACAGGGATTGAGA
>NW_006408525.1:32036124-32052000 GCF_000296735.1 Chrysochloris asiatica
AAAAAGAAAGAAATGGAATGCATAAAGATCAATATCCTAAATATTTGTGAGCTGAAATGGACTGGTTTTGACCTTTTTGAATCTAATAATTATATGGTTTTAATCTGTGTTGCAAGAAGTACAGTCAAGATGCTCTTTAGAAGTCAGAATGGCAAGACTTTGTCCCTCATATTTCAGACACATTATCGGGAGGGACCAGTCCCTGGAGAAGGCCATCATGCTTGGTAAAGTGGAGGGTCAGTGAAAAGAGGAAGACCCCCAAGGAGATAGACTGGCACAGTGGCAGCAGCAATGGGCTCAAGCGTAGGAAAAATTGTGAGAAGGGGGCAGGACGAGGCAATGTTTCTTTGTGTTGTGCATAGGGTGTCTATGAGTCAGAATAGACTCTACAGCACCTAACAGCAACAATAGGTTCACGGTGAAATGGAATCGACTTGATCACCACTGTTTTTCTTTCTGGTATCTAGTTTAGCTATTTACATCCTCTTTGAGCCCTAAGAAGTCCCTGGATGGTACCAAGGATTAACATGCTCAGCTGCTAACTGAAAGATTGAAGGTTCAAATCTACCCAGAGGCGTCTTGGAAGAAAATCCTGACAATCTACTTTAGAAAAAAATCAACCATTAAAAACTCTATGGAACACAGTTCTAAGACACGAGGTCCCCGTGAGTCAGTTCAACGGCAGCTGGCTTTTGGTTGTTTTGTTTTGTTTTGTTTTGTTTTTGAGTCAGAGACCCCTTTGAGAATCTAATGAAAACCAAAAGCCATGGACCCAGCTCCTCATTAAATACACCCAATTTTTCATTTAATTCCAGGGTCTTTAGGACTGCCTTGAGGTCTCCTGTGAACTAAGATAAAACATCCATTCACATCATTTTCTAAAGAAACAGGCCTAGAGAGGGGACGTGACTTACCTAAGGTCACAGCAAATTATTCACAGAACCCACACTGAAGCCAGGGCTGCAGACCCTCTAGCTCAGTGTCCTCTCCCCTCCCCCAGGTGATGCCTGTCTCACTTTTCTACCATGGTTCCCTTCTCAGCACAGACCGGAAGACAACAGTAGGTGCTCACTATATGTGCTCATCAAGCCAGCTTGTTTGGTTCCAGAGATGTGTGCTGGGGCTGGGACAGGGACGGGGTGGGCCAGGCCTGCTCCAGCAGTTCCTGTGACGTCTCAGAGCTCCAGTCTGTCATCAAACCAAGAGAGAGGCTCAGAGATGTGTGCTCAGGCTTTAGAGCAGAGAGCTTGAACTTTGTCTGCCCTTCTTCTACATGCCAGCCTTAGCTTTTAACATCATCTCAAGTCTTCTCTGTTCCTCCTCTGCTCTGAAACCCACACTGGCTCCCCAGTGTGATAACAATGAATCCAGATTCCTTCCTCTGGTGCCTCTTTGGTGTCCCCTGTATAGGACGAGCTCATTTCTGCTCCTGTCCTGTCCCCAGTTGGTGAGTAAGAGATGGGCAGGTCACTGGGATGTCCTCTGTCTTCCAGTCTTACCAGTTGTCTCTGTCCCCAGGACTGCACTGCAATGCATCCGTGGACCTCATTGGTACCTGCTGGCCCCGGAGCCCCGCAGGGCAGCTGGTGGTTCGACCCTGCCCTGCCTATTTCTACGGTGTCCGTTACAACACCACAAGTAAGGAAAGGGGTGGGCCAACTACCTGCTGGGAGGTGGGACAGGATGGAAATAGACATGATGAAGAGACCCCTTCAAGGGGACAGCCGTTATTTATCCAAGCCAGCCCTGTGCTCGGCTGGTCACTCTGCTCACCCTGCTAATTCTCACAGTTCCCCTGGAAGACACTATTGACCGTTACGTAACCAAGCCTCTGAAGCTCGGCGTGGAAAGGGAACTTGGTCCGGGTCACCCAACAGGGAGGTAGTGAAGCTGGAGTTAGCATTCAGGTCTGTCTGGCACATTCCTTTGCAGTTGAGAAATGTTGGTCCGCTTGAACTGGACATACAGCCCCGTGATGTGGGCAGGGGTCATTGGCATGGAGAGGAGAGCCCTGGGCTCAGAGAGGTTAGGGGACCTGCCTGGGCCCACCAGCAAAATAGTGAGAGACTTAGAGTGTTAGATTCATAGGCAGGGACTTGGCCTTGCCTCGCAGGCCCATTGAGGAGGGGTGGGGTGAGATGGGGAATAGGGCTGATGGGAGAAGATTGGCCTGGTTGTTCTGCTACTTGATCCCCAAGTGAACATCTCGTTCCCCTGGGGCCCCACACCTCTGGGCTTTGCAGGTCCCTCCTGCACCTCCTGCTGCCCTCAGCGTTAATTTGCTGTCCCTTGTCAATGACTCAGTCCTGCTTATGGAGGGAGCAACAGCTGCAGGCCAGAGAGGGTTGGGACTGAGATCCCTGGGGCCGGGGCCCCATGTGTAAACCCTCGAGTTCTGGGGTCACCTGAGCGCAGAGCTCTGAGATGCACCCCCAGTGAGCACAGACACTAGGTCCTATGAGACCCACTGATTTACCTCAGGTACATCTGTTTTCCACCATGATTCTCCAGCTCCTCACTTGATGGCCCCCAGGATTAGATGATATGGCTTCAAGACTTATTCCAACCCCCAGCCCCGAGATTCCTTCTCCTGCCCATCTCTTCTTTACCAGCTAGACTATGGGGACCAGGACTGGGGGCTAGAGGTGATAGTGTGAGAGCATCCGACCAGGATGTGGCTGTGACCTGTCCCTGGACCGAAGGCTGGAGAATGTCATCCTACAGCTGTATGGGTCTGTAACCGACATCCCAGCCACAGGAGGGGCCCAGGGAAAAGGAGAGAGACTGGGGGCGGGGGGGCGGGGGTTGCGGGCAGGGGGAGCAAGCAGAGGAAGGAAGGGAGAAGAGGAGGGGCTAACAGCATCAAATAGTTCTCAGAGCAGAGTTTGTGGGAGCACAGTTAGGCTAGTTTCCACGCAGTTGGGCTCATTTTACAGTTGAGAAATTGAGGCACAAGCAGCTATAACCTGTCCGAGGTCACAGAGCCATGATGACAGGGTCTGAATGACAGGAATCGGTACCCTCCTACCCTCCCCCACCCCCACTCCCTGCGCTGTGGGCTGAGAAGGGGCCCAGGTCCCACCAACTCCGCTGATAAAGTAGTTCTCACGCCCGACCCTTCCTGTCCTCTGTCCTCAGTGCCCCACTCCTGGTTCCCTCCTTCTCTCACTCTAGTCTTGGAGCTGATGCTAACACACCCTGCTTACATGGAGCTGATGCTAACACACCCTGCTTACATGGAGCTGATGCTAACGCACTCTGCTTACATGGAGCTGATCCTAACACACCCTGCTTACATAGAGCCAGTCCTCATGTGGCTCCCCATTACCTCCTGGTCCACACACTGAGTGGGACCCACCAGGCTCTCTGAGATGAGGGGTCACCTACCTTTGCAACCAACCCTGTCCACTCCTCACAAGTTCCTTTCCTTCTTATTCCAAAGTTACTTGGGATGCTCCAAATAAGTTCTTCAAGATACAGTCCTTGGCTCATGTTTTTGTTTGCCAACCCTGCCTTAAATGGAAGCTAGGAGTCCCGGGTTCAAGCTCCAGCTCCAACTGAACCCGCTTAAGGAACCCTCAGCACTGATCCTCTGTGGGCCTCAGTTTCCCCCCTGTAAGACAGATGGGAGGTTTAGGGATGTGCTCCCTGCCCCCCTCCCCTCCATTGTTTCCAGAGAGGAGCTAGAGATGCAGGTCCCATTGTCTGAGTCAGTATTTTAGACAGGGTTAGTGGACATCCCCTTCCTAGGTGCCCCCTCCACCCAGCAGGCTGAGCAGGGTGCCCCATAATCAGGAGCAAGTGGGAGTCCAGAGTTGTACCTGATAATTAGGTACTAATTCATTCATTTACTGATGAGCTATTGCCAGGACTTTGAGGCCTCTCCTTCATTCCCTCCCTCCTGCTGCATCCGATGGGAAGCATCTCCAAAAATAACCCTTTTCCCGTGATTCTTTAGGAAGACTGCTCAGCTCAGCAATTAAAGACAAGGAGGTCGCATGCATCCTCCCTGGCAACCACTCTCTCCTCCCGCTCCATCAAAACCTGTTTCCTCTGGATGGTCCCAGCATGGGATAGGAGGCATCCCAGGCTCCCTGCCCTGTAAGTGGGGTGCCTAGAGCAAAGAAGCTCCTTTCATAATCTCCATCTGTACCCCCTTTGATAGGGACAACTGACATGTTTCGAATCTTATATAACAAAACAACTCAGTGCCATCGAGTGGATTCAGAACTCATAGGGACCCCATGGGACAAAGTACAATTGTTCTGTAGGGTTTCTGAGGCTGTCATCTTTACAGAAGCAGACTGCCACATTTTTCTCCAGTGGAGCGGCTGGTGGATTTGAACTACTGACCTTTCAGTTAGTCTTAACAACTATGCCATCAGGGCTCCTGAATCTTCTGTAAGGTTATATAAACAGTCTAAGACATGGTCTTAGAACAGTGTTTCAAGGTCATATAAACACTGTTATGTAACATATATAACCTTACTATGTCTTAGAACAGTGTTTATATAACCTTACAGAAGATTCAGGAACCCTGCTGCCATAGTTGTATGGAGTCCTGGTGTGGCGCTATGGGTTAATGCACCAGACTGTAAAGCTGTTTGAACTGCAAGATCAGAGGTTCAAGTTCACCAGCCACTCCTCGGAAACCCTATACAGGATCACTATGGGTCGGAACCGACTCAACGGCACTTCACAACAACAAGACAATGGTAATAATAGTAGCTCACACCAATGCCAAGTACAGTTCTAAGTGCTTTGCACACTTTAATTAAAAATACTCACTCAACCCACTGAGGTAGGGGCTATTATGAAGATGCTTCCTATCTTACAGAAAGGATGATACAAGTGGTTTGTTATTGGCTAGTAGCCCACAGGTTGGTGTTTTGAACCCAGCAGCAGTGCAGTGGAAGGAAAACCTGGCGATCTGCTTCTTTAAAAATTAAACCCAGGATCATTAAGTTGATTTCAACTCATGGTAACCCTATAGAACAAAGTAGAACTGCCCGCAGAGGGTCTCCACGGCTATCATCTCTACAAAAGCAAGCCTGTCACATCTCTTTCCCACAGAGTGCCTGGTGGGTTCAAACCACCAACCTTTTGGTTAGCAGCTGAGTGCTTTAACCACTGCACCACCAAGACTCTCTCCATAAACCACAGCCAGGAAAACCCTATGGAGGAATTCTGCTCTGTAACACATGGGGTCCCCATGAGTTGGCATCAACTCAATGGCGTTAGGTTTATTTTATAGAAAAGCAAGCAGAGAGGTTGGGTGACTTGCCCAAAGTCACACAGCTAGTAAGGGGTGGTGCCAGGATTTGAACCCAAGCTGTCTAGGTCTAAGGACCAAGCTCTTAACCACTACTCTGTGCTGCTATTCTTAAGACAAGACCCCACTCCCACCCACTGTGTCTAGCCTCCCCAGTCAATCGCTGCCGGAGCCCCTTTCTTGCAGGACTTTTTGGAGTAGCCTCTTGTCCCGGTCACATCTGCTCATGGTATAGACACTGGGTTCCCCAATTCTGCCTCCGCACCCCCACTCCCACCCTTAAACTAAGCCGCAGTTCGCAGCCCTCTGGTAGCTTAGTCTTCACTTAGCAATTAGGAGAGAATCCGAGTCGAGGGCTCAGCACTGCCCAAGCAAGACTCAGGACCACAACTGGGAAGCTGGACAGAGCTGGACAAATCCATTTAGGCTCATTCCCCCACTGCCATGCTTCACCTGGAGCTGCTTCTCAGCAAAGGGGTCAGAGCAGTTAGCGCTGGGGCTATGCCAGCTTTCCTGCCCTGGAGGTCAGGCAGGGCACCCTGGGGAGGGAAGGGGGCACTCCTTCTCCTTGTTCTAGTGATGGCTTAAGAGATAACTCCACACTGCACAGACGCAGGGGCCAGGAAGTGTGCCCCTCCTTTAATAACTGACGAGGGGACCTAGGGCGGTGGGCTGAGGTCATTCATCCATCACCACCGAGACAGTCAGGGGTCCCAGCTCTTGACTCCCTGTTCCAGCATGACTCTGGGCTGGGGACCAGGACTCCAGAGGGTCTCCAACCCTCCTACAACCTCATGGGGAGGGTGGGGGTCAGCAGGAGCCACTCAAGTCCCAAAGCATGGGAAGGCTTCCATGGAAATGACTCAGGGAGCCCTGTGCAGTCCCTCGGATGCCCAGGAGGGCCGTGGGGCAGGGTGGGGTGGGGGCCTCAGCCATTACTGGGGGAAAGACTTAGTTTAAAACTCCCAATACCTTCCCTATTGAGTTTTAAATCCCCCAGGTCCTTCCTTACTGGATTCTGGGGTCCTGCTACCCACACCAGGGAGGAAGAAAGGAAGGTACAGCTCTGCTTCAGGGCTCCTGGATACTTCCCTGCTCCCACCTGGGCCACGTGCCAGGTTGGACGGCAGGTCCCAGGAAAGACACACCATCACCCCATGGGACACTTCCAGCACATTCCTGTCACCTGCCATTTTTCATTCCTACCACGGACCCTCCCTCCCCAGGCCTGCTCTGGGGAAATCCCCCTGGGGACCTTCCCCAAGGCCTGCCCCTGTCACAGGAGCCCTGCGCAAGGTCTGCCCACATGAAATCACCACACTAGTCCCACCATGTGAAACCCTGTCACTTAAATTTGCCACATAAGCTGTCACCACGTACCCTCCCTCCGTACCAGGCCTGGCCATGTGAGAAGTGACTCATGAGAACTCACCATTCATTTTCGAGACCACACGTGGGAGGTGTCTCAGAATGCCCACCACATCATCTGCCTCTACGTAAAGACCTGCACGGCACAGCCTAGTGAGCTGGCCATGACTGTCCATCGGCCTGTTCACAGGAGGGGAGAGCCAGGGCCCCACAGGCCGGTGCTGATGGGGGCCAGTGGGCAAAAAAAGGCAAGAAGATGGGGGCAGTAGGGAAGCCCTTCTCCCAAGCTTCACACCAGAGCCACCAGCAAACAGGCCCCTCTGCTGGCCCAAGGTGGAGGGGACAGACACCCAAGTTACTATTCAAGAGAGGAACTTGTGGATCATCACTCAGCCTCTCTCTTCTTTGTCCAGACAACGGCTACCGGGAATGCCTGACCAATGGCAGCTGGGCCGCCCGTGTGAACTACTCTGAGTGCCAGGAGATTCTCAATGAGGAGGTGAGCCTGAGCCAGCGAGGCTGCCAGATTGCAGGGTGGCTCACAACCCACACAGGGTGAGCTGGGCCCTTTCCCCTCCCCTTCTCCCTCTCGCCTGTGCGCACTGAGTGGCCACTATCACTGGACTCTTGTCCATTTTCCACCCCAACTCTCCGGAGGACTACATCAAAGTCCGAGCAGGGGGCTGTATTCAAATCAGGGATGGGGGTTGTACGATGCTTTTTGAAAAAAACTCTTGGAGGTCTTTTTAAACATCTAAATGGTTTTAAGTCAAAATGATGTACATAATGTATAAAGATCAAAAGATACAAATGGGAATACAGTAAAAAGTTTCTTTCTCACCCCAGCCCCCAGCCATTGGCTTCCCTCCTCAAAGGTCACTGTTTGCCAGTTTCCTAAGGTGTCTTTCCAGATATATTCTCTGCAAATATAAGTTATGATGAGTATATGTTCTTTTTTTGTGTTTACTCCAATGTTGCATATTATCTACATTGTTTGGTGCTATGTTTTGCCTATAACCATCCATCTTGTAGATTGTTCCATCTCAGTGCATAAAGCGCAGCTTTGTTGCATAACATCACATTGTACATATGTTCCACAATTTATTTAACCAATCTTTCTTGACTCCCAGTGTTTGATGACTACAAATAATGCTCAAAGAATAATCTCTTAAGGATAACATTTTTGTGAATAAATCTATCTACCCCCTTATCCCTGTGACGTTTCTCCTCTACCCCACCCACCCTTCAGTGGGTGCTGAGAAAGGTGGGAGCCATGAAGCTGAAAGAAAGGGTAAGCAGAGACAAAGAGCAGAAGGGAGGATGCCCCCCAGATTGTCTGAGGACCCCAGGCTTCTGGGTAGTCCCAAGAATCCCAGCACCTAAAGGATCTGAGTTGAAAGGAATCTTGGAGACCCTCCATCTCATCTTGAGTTCCCAGACCTGCCTGGTAATAAGAATCACCCAGAACATGTTCAAATGCAGGTTCCAGAGCTGCACCTAAGACACAGTGAATCAAAATCACTGAGGGCCAGGAATCTATTTTTAGTGCCCCACGGGAGTCTTCTGATAAGGCAGACATGAGAAACTCTCATTGATTTTACAGCTGGGGAGACTGAGGCCTGGAAAGAGGAAGTGACTGGTACAAGGTCACATGGGAAGAGTGAGTCAGAGCCTGGAAGTAGGGTCTGCTCTTTGCCAGGGACCCTGGAAAGCAAGAGTAATGGAGGAAGAACAACGCCCCCTATCTCCTCTGGCTCTGAGCCCTTTGGTTAGCCCCTGGCCCAGGCTTCCTGGCTGTATGCCACTGAGCTACTGGGGGTCTGTAGGCCCTTCTGGAAGCTACACAGACACAGCGCAGTGCTTAGCCGGAAGCTCTGGGCTTATGGGAGCTGCTTCTGGCAGAGTGAAAGCCTTACTCAGGATGCAGGTGAGAGGTTTCCTGGCGTCTCACATCACCCAGGTCAGACTGTGTGGCCCACCCTAGGCTGGCATGGGTTGACTCAGCTCCCCGAGGACCTGGTCTGAACAAAACTGTTGTTAAATGCTGATGATACGGTTCCAGACCATAGTGACCCCATATAGGGTTTCCAAGGGGCAAGTGGTGAGCTTGAACTGCCCACCTTGTAGTTCAAACTGACTTTGCAGTCCAGCGCATTAGCCCACAGCGCCACACCAGGACTCTAAAATTAGCCCCCAGTAAGTTCCTGAGTGCCCACACAGTGAGGCAGCCTGGCCGGTCTTAGCTTGGGGACAAGATGTATCCCCTTGAATGAGGGGAAGAAGTGGAAGTTGCATGCTAACAACCACAGTTAGGCCACAGGAGATGGACTTGGGTAGGGGTGGCAAGAAGGCCACTCAATTGGGTGGGGAGTCCCTTACCTGGCACGTAATAGAGGAGTTGGGAGGGAGGGAAATCACTTGTGCTCAAAGGGTAGGTCAGTTGCTGTGGAGGAAGTGAAGTAGACCAGCTACCTTAGCCCCTCCAAGCTACCATCATTTTCTCATTGGGTGCTGAGCCCTCCCAGCCTGAGGCCCTGGAGGCCAGCTCCTAGCCAGGAAAGTCAACCCTGCCCTGCTCCGTCATGGACATCCAAAACACTGGAGACGCCACTGTGGTTCCCAGCCTCCCTCCCTGGATTTGATCCTCATCCTTGGGTTGGCAGGGGAGTTTCTTCATGACTCCTACTAACCTCTCCTGCTGTTGTTTAAAGGAGCCCTGTTAGCTCTGTAGGTCAGGTGAAAAGGTCAGAAGTTCAAACCCAGCAGCCTTTCTGTGGGAGAAAGATGAGGCTGTCTGCTTCCATGAAGATTTACAGTCTGGGAAAACCTAGGGAACAATTCTCAGTCCTATAGGGTCACCAAGAGCCACAATCAATTCGATGGCAGTGGTTGGTGGGCCACATCACACTGGATGGGAGAATGGCTTTGTATGCGTCTTGGCCTGTGGAGGATGCTCCGTCCACTTCTCACCGCAGCCCTATCTCTCTGCCTCTGCCTCTGCTTCACCTGCAAGGGCAGGGCAGGTTGTCGTGTACACCTGGTGGGTAACGGAGCATTGATGAGGAGACCACAGGTAATGCTCCTGATCCCCACCCCACACCCCACCCTGCCTTGGCCACCCTTTTCTCAGTAATCCCTGCAAGCACATTTGCCTAGCACTCTGGGTAATCAATTAATGTAATTAGTTCAAATCCATTCCCTCTGTCAGTCTCCAGCCTCACCAGACCCCACCCCACCCTCCAGACTCCCTTGTCCCCTCCTGAAACTGCGAGAAAGTATCCAATTAATTGAGCAGCGGCCTCTCTGGCTCTTGGGAGGACTGAGCCCTAATTAAGCGCCAGTGCCCTAGGCTGTTACAGATTGTGGAGTCGCAGAAATTATTGCTTGTGAAACGGGACTGGCCAGGGTGCCCTGGAGGTCCCAAGTCTAGTAGGATCTGCACACTGCTGTCACCACCAGGAGACAGGCTCTGAATTGGGGAGCCTAGCTTGTGTGCTGACCCCCTCAGCTCCATGCTGTACTAGCCCCAACTCCCTGCCTCAGCCCCCCACACTCAGCCCCCCTCCACTGCAGTCAGCCTGCCCAGAAAGCCTTTCGAATTCAGCTTGTCCCTCAAGAAATGCACAAGGGAAGGAGGGACTAAACAGTCAGTAGCCCAGCTAGGCGGACCAGGTGTCTGGGATGGGTTATTCAGCCCCTTCAGCTGGACAAACAGAAAGGAGAGTCTCAGGGGGCAGTGTGAGAATGAAAAGTAATAATGTTTGTAAAGCACCTGGCCCAGGGCCCAGCATACAGTAGGTGCGCCATAAACGACCCCTTCCTACTCTGAGTCCATTGGCATGGGCCATGCAGAGGCGGCCAGCAGATGGCAGTGAAGGGCCCCCGCACTGCTGATCGGGGTGGACCTGGGCCTTGTGAGGAAGCGGGGCATCGTGCCATCCTGGACTCCACAGATGTTGTTACTACCCAGGGCCTTCTCAGCGTGGGCTTGTGGAAATTTTAATCAAAGGAAATTGAGAGCCAGCTCCACACAGGCCATGATGTGGGCATCTTCTGGCATCTGCTTCCCGCCGGATGGAGACAACGGATCCCTCTCCTGGCTCCCCCTCCTCTCTCAGCCCCTCTCTTTCCCTCCCAGTGTCTCTCTCTCCCCTTTCATTGACACCTCCATGGGGCCCAACCCTGGTGATGCAACCACTGCTAACCAAAAGGTCAACAATTCAGACCCACCAGCCACATCATAGGATGTGAGATTCTGCTTCTGTGAAGATTTGGTGGTAGCTTTGTGCCGTGGAGTCGGTTCTGACTCATAGCAACCCTGTACAGGGTTTCCAAGGCTGTAAATCTTTACGGGAGCAGAACGCCTCATCTTTCTCCCGCGGAACCACTGGTAGTTTTGAACTGCTGACCTTGCGGTTCGCAGCCCAATTCGTAATCACTACGCTACCAGAAGATTTACAGCCTTGGAAACCCTATGGAGCAGTTGTGCTTTGTCCTGTAGGGTAGTTGGGAGTTAATCGACACGATGGCAAAGGGTTTGGGGTCCAAGGCTTCTGAGGCCTGAGTTGTTAATATAATTTCCTGCCATGTTTCTAAATGCCTTTGCCAGGAAAACCAGTCCCCAGAACAGAGTTTCCTGGGCCTTCGGGACCTAGGAGGTTCTTTAGTGGGGACCCCCTTTTGGAATAGAGGGTGAGGGAGGGTTGGGTCCATTCTGGGATGCCTGTTGGGTGTCCAGTTTCTGAGGTTCACCAGTGAATGAATTCAGGGAAATTATTGGCCTGACTGGGACCTCAGTTTTCTCATCTGGAAAACGGGTAGTTGTTGTTGTTAAGTGCCATCGAGTCGGTTCCAACCCATAGCGACCCTGTACAGGGTTTCCGAGGGTGTAAATCTTTACAGGAGTAGAAAGCCTCATCTTTCTCCCGCAGAGCGGCTGGTAGTTTCGAACCGCTGACATTAAGGTTCGCAGCCCGATTCGTAACGGGTAGAAATGGACTTAATCCCTTAGGATTTAGCTCTGACTTCCTTGGATTCTGTATCTCCAATAGGAAGGCTCGTGGGAAGCCAGGAAACAAGGCTTTTAAAAGTTCATCCTTTTCTTAACTTAGACTTTCCCTGATTTTTTACATCATCATTGCCTGGCCTCACCACAGAACCCGGGAAAAGGTCCGGACTTCGAACCAGGGCATTCTGGTTTGACCCCCTGCTGAGAATTTGCCTCTCCACCCAGATATAATCAGTCTGAATCAACAGTTTAATAAGATTCCCCAGGCGAGTCTTACAGATCCCTGGAGATTTTGTTAAAATGTAAATTCTGACCCAGTGTATCCCAAGTGAAGGAGCTCTGGTAGTATAGTGGTTACGAATTGGGCTGCTAACCTCAAGGTCAGCAGTTCGAAACTACCAGCTGTTCCGTGGGAGAAAGATGAGGAGGCCTTCTGCTCCCATAAAGATTTACAGCCTCGGAAACCCTGTACAGGGTCGTTATGAGTCAGAACCGACTCCACGGCACATAATCACCACCACCATCATATCCAAAGTAGAGTCCTGGTGTGACACTGTGGAATAAGCACTCGGCCACAAGGTCAGTTTGAACAGCAAGGCCATTGGTTCAAACCTTCCAGTCGCTTCTCAGAGACCCTATATAGATAGGGTTGCTATGAGTTAGAACCAACTCGACTTCAGTTAACAACAACAAATATCTAGGATGGAAAAGCAAGTTCTCAGCTGCAGGTCAAACCAGAATGCATCAGTTTCAAACCCAGGAAAAGGAAGGATGTCTTATCAGGGATCCCCTTTTCAAAGCCAGTGACTTCCCCCACTTGGCACCCCCCAACTCTTTGAGCCCCACTGAGTGCTCGGCCTGTCTCTGCACTCAACAGGACCACTGGGTGGACTGGAAATGTGTGCAGATGTGAGCATGGGAGCACATCTGTGAGCTGTGCACACACAGGCATGTGTGCAGAGCAGGAAGTCTGCGCGATGCAGAGACTCAACTCAGTCGCCACTTAGATGGAGAAACGAATAGAGCCGGCCAATTCAAAGCCACAACCTTACACTGGGCAGCCGCTCTGAGGCAATCTTTGGCATGGGGAGGAACTCTGGAATGGGGGAAGAAATTGTTAGGGTTGTCTGCTATGTCTTGGCCACTGATGGGGGTCTGTCCTAAGAGCACAGGGAACCTCACAGGACCTCTGTCCCTCTCTCCTGCTTCAGAAGAAGAGCAAAGTGCACTATCAAGCTGCTGTCATCATCAACTACCTGGGTCACTGCATCTCCCTGGGGGCCCTGCTGGTGGCCTTTGTCCTCTTTCTGCGGCTCAGGTGAGAAGGCCAGGGGTGGAGTGGAGAAGGGGCTCCCAGAAGGGAGCCTAGAGTAGGGCACTCTGCCCCCTCCCCAGGAACTGATGGGGTGGGGACAGGTAGGGTACACAGCCCAGGCTTGCTTTGTGCCATCCACACCAGGCCAATGACACCCATTTGGGGTAACTGGGAGGTGGAGTCCAAGGATGGGTTTTGGACTTGCCTGGGGCCCCAGCATTACTCCAGGGGTGCAGATGGCTGTGCCAGGTAGGTCTGTGCCCAGAATGGGCATGGTGGGCAGAAACTGGGACAGAGGCTCCTGCCAGAGACCCCCTGGGCTGGTCCCTCAGGCTGCAATGGAGGGTCCACCCAGGGATGGATGGCTGTGGAAGACCAACATGGCTAGAAGTTCCCCTCACCAAGTGCAAGTCATCACTGCAGGGGAGAAATCGGTGTAGTGTCACCTGAGAACCATATGTCCCAGCTGGGCATCCTTGGGCAGGTTACCCAACCTCTCTGAGCCCAGCTTTCTCCCCCACAGCCAGGGAATAATGCCCACTTTGCATGGATGTTATAAGGACAGTCGGCCTGGAGCACATAGCAGCCATGATTCTGACTGATCACGCGGTCCTGGTCCCTATACCTTCAGAGACTAGCCGAGCCTTGGTGGGCTCTGACCCGAATCCTGGAACTACAGGAAGAGGAGGGGCACCCTATGAGAGTGAGGGGGGCCCAGAGGGTGAGAAGGCCATGATCTGTGGGAAGTCTGCGGATAAGAATGGCCTCTCTGCTGCCACCTCCCTGCCCAACTTGGTTAGTCAGCCCTGCTCTCAACCTCAGTTTCCCCATCTGTACATGTTCCTTATCCTCTCTCCCCACCCCCCCTGCTTCCATTATGCACCCACCTCTCAGGAGCATCCGGTGCCTAAGAAACATCATCCACTGGAACCTCATCTCGGCCTTCATCCTACGAAATGCCACCTGGTTTGTGGTCCAGCTCACCATGAGCCCTGAAGTCCACCAGAGCAATGTGGTGCGTCCTGGTGAGGGGAGACAGAGTCAGAGGAAGGGCCTCAGGGGGCTGGGAACAGGGCTTGTGGTCTATAGGGCAGGAGCAGGGTCTCGGAGGGCCCCCCATCCAGCTGAGAGAAGGCCCCTGGTCCCAAGTTGGGTGCTGCCTCTGCCTCTTGCCCCCATCTTGGCTTATCTTCTTCTCTGGTGGGGTTCGGGTGGCAGGTCTGGTGCAGGTTGGTTACTGCTGCCTACAACTACTTCCACGTGACCAACTTCTTCTGGATGCTCGGTGAGGGCTGCTACCTGCACACGGCCATCGTGCTCACCTATTCCACCAACAAGCTGCACAAGTGGATGTTCATCTGCATTGGCTGGGGTGAGCGGGGATCCTTCAGCTGCCCACACCTCACCCTGACCCAGATCAGCTGGCTGGGGGCTGTGAGACCATGGCTTAGGTAGGGTGTGTCCCATAGTCCTTTGTTCCTACTTGGGAAGGACTTGAAGGAGGCCCGTTGGGCTCTGCCCTTGGCTGCACTGTGACAGAACATCTCTTCCCCAGGAGTACCTTTCCCCATCATTGTGGCCTGGGCCATTGGGAAGCTGTACTACGACAATGAAAAGTAAGTCACCTCCTGCTTTACTGCCCTAAGTGCCTTAGGTCTTGTCACCTTCTTTCTTGGTGCCTCAGTTTTTGTATCTGTAAAAAGATGGACCAGTCTCAACCAGAGGCTCCCAGATAGTGCTCTGCCTGAGGGGTGCTGGACACCCCTTGTCCACTGGGCTTTCATAAGATGCAGAACAGTGTAAGGGTTAAGGGCTGTCTCTGAAGACAAACTCTCTTGGTTCTGACGTGTGGCTCCATCATTAACTAGTTATATGAACTTGAGCTGGTTACTGCAGCGTGCCTCAGTTTCCTTATCTGTAAAATGGGCATCCTAATTGTAGTGCCTATTTCAAAGGTTGTTGTCTGGGTAATGTGAATATCGATTAAGAATTTAAAATAGTGCCTGGCACATAGTAAATTCTCCATACATCTTTTGTTACTATTGAGACTTGTTTTAACAAGTGATTCCATGGATTTAATAAGCATTGAAAACTTCCAGATGATCTCAGATGATCCTTCTAGCTCTGAGGTCCTGTGAGTGCTTATGAAATGAACTTGAGGGTTACTAATCACTCCTGTAAGGACCTCTGGTAGCGTAGTGGTTACGAATCGGGCTGTGAACCTTAAGGTCAGCGGTTCGAAACTACCAGCCGCTCCGTGGGAGAAAGATGAGGCTTTCTACTCCCGTAAAGATTTACACCCTCGGAAACCCTGTACAGGGTCACTATGGGTCAATTGGAACCGACTCGACGGCACTTAACAACAACAACAACAATCACACCTGTAAAGGAGACTGCTGGAGCAAAAAACTGTTCAGGTGATTCAACTTTGCAGCTAAGATTGAGGCAGAGAGTGATATGGTGGGCGTGGACAAACTTGGCTGCCCAGGAAGCACCAGGATCTTTTTTTGCCAAAGAAGTCTTCCCTGGAGCCCACTGATTGGGGACCCAGAGTGTTCATTCCTTGAGTTCCATTGCAAAGGCTGCCGGGCATCGGCTCTCTGAGGCGGAGCTGGGTGCAACAAGGAGCCTGGAGAATGATATTCTATGTTTATCCAGTGACTCCTTCCTGACTCAGGCCCTGCTGCCTGTCACTTCATTTGCATAGCTGCAAAGTGGGGGCCCGAGCTCTGAGAAATGACTGTGGCAGATGGGGGGACGGGCGGATTGCCCAGATGCTGTCTGGGCTTCCAGAACAGGATCATCATAAGCCCCGGGCAATGGTTTGTGTGCCTGCAGGTGTGCAGATGTGTGTGTGTATGTGCAGAGGAAGGGTGGAAGAACAAATTTCTTTTGTGGAGGGAGGATTGGGGG
>NW_006408525.1:32052100-32089322 GCF_000296735.1 Chrysochloris asiatica
TGTGTGTGTGTGTGTGTGTGTGTGTGTGTGTGTGTGTGTGTGTTGCGCATTAAAGGAAAAAAAGATGCAGGGGCCGCAAGAGAAAGGCCATCCGAGCAGCTCTAACACCCCATCTAGTGGTGAAGTGCTGACACTGTAGCAGAAGAGATCCAGGTGAGTCCTCAAAAATTGTAGGTCCCAAGGGCTGACTAGACAGCAGCAGACAGGCTGTGTTTGGTCTTGGCAGTGTGTTTTAAAAATTTTGTTAACATAAAAAAATCAAGAAGTTTCATATCGAAATCTCAGTTCCTGATTTATGGAAGCATCCTAATATGCAGCTGTCTGCTTACCCGCCCACCACATCTCTGCAGAAGGACCCTCACTGGAACTTACTGATTCAGGATAAAGCAAAGTAGTTCAGCCTTCTGCTGTGGAACCTGGGGAAGTCTAGCTTGAGTTTGTTCAGGCTGAAACTGGACAGATTCAGCTAGAGATTGCTAATTGTTGGGCACCCTCTGCTGGACAAGTGCATCAAGGCCACGTCTCACTAGCGGGCATGCTGAGCCCAACCAGGGCTGAAGGTCCCAGAGGGGGAACCAAGGGAAGCAGGGATGTGTTGGGTTCTCACCTCTCACTGCATGTTCCCAGGCCGCACTGGTCTTTCCCGCAACTTTCTCTCGCCTAAGAGAGGATGCTGCTCATTTGCATATGGAATAACTGAAGCATAATGATGAAATCAATTGGCTTGGCCCTCTGGCACGATTAGGATTGGAGCACACAGCTCTGGGTTTCCAGCTCCAGTTTTGCCCTTTCCCAGTCCCCAGCCCCCATGCCACTGAATTGAACCAAAGGTCCCTCTTCCCTCACCTCCTCTCTGTGGCCTTCTAGGTGCTGGTTTGGCAAAAGGCCTGGGGTGTACACCGACTACATCTACCAGGGTCCCATGATCTTGGTCCTGCTGGTAAGAACCTGGGTGATGGTCAGGATCAAGGGGTACCTTGGGGAGGGGCAGTCAGTCCCTGCTGTGGACCTGAAACATCTCTACCTAGAGGTGGGGCCACACACACACACACACCCATTGAGGAGGCCTGAGTCAGGAATGTCCAAGTAACAGTGAAGGTGGAGGCACCCCACCCCCCGACCCCACCTCAGTGTCTTGTTCACATATATGCCCACATCATCTCCACTGGTGTGTTCAAATTTCAGATTAATTTCATCTTCCTCTTCAATATTGTTCGCATCCTCATGACCAAACTCCGGGCATCTACCACATCAGAAACCATTCAGTACAGGTAACTGGTTCCCTCCCCTGTCTTCCACCCATGGGGGACCTCAGACCCAGCCTCTGACTCAGGGTCTAACCTCCTGAATCCCCAGCTCCCAGGCTCAGAGCCAGCCCCTCCTGGGTGCGCTGTGACTCTGAACCTCCCCCCCCCCCCCCCCCCCCCCCTTCATCCACCAGGAAGGCTGTGAAGGCCACTCTGGTTCTGCTCCCTCTACTGGGCATCACCTACATGCTGTTCTTTGTGAACCCAGGGGAGGACGAGGTCTCCCGGGTCGTCTTCATCTACTTCAACTCCTTCCTGGAATCATTCCAGGTACAGCTGCCACCCCTTATCCTGGCCCCAGTTGTCCCCAGCTCCCGAGGGATCACATCTGCACATCTGGACAGAGGTTGGGGAGAAGTGGTGGTTGTCATATGTGGGGAGAGAGAACCAAACCCTTGACAACCTTTCCCTTCCACCCAGGGCTTCTTTGTGTCTGTGTTCTACTGTTTCCTCAACAGTGAGGTAAGGACCCCAGGGTGGTAGGAGGGTCCCTGTTATCCCTGATCTGTTTCTGCAGTGATACCCTTTGCCCTCATAGGCAGTTGGCATGGAAGCCCAAAGCAGGGGTGCAGTCTCGTCACGAGTCTGTGGTGTAGGTTGCAAATTAGCGAGGGTCACACACTGGTAACCCCACTGACCCATGTGTAGATTAGAAAAAGACGCCCTCTCGCGTATACTGAGAGAATGGTCTTCACGAATATGCCAGCAGACTACGCCCATGATGTGTCCACTTCTTCTTCTGGGTGGTCCCTGTGCTCAGCTCACCTGTCTAGGTGCTCGTGGGAGGACTCCTGCAGACCTCAGACGTCACTCTCTGTCCTGTGCCCACAGGTCTGCTCAGCCATCCGGAAGAGGTGGCACCGATGGCAGGACAAGCACTCGATCCGTGCCCGGGTGGCCCGCGCCATGTCCATCCCCACCTCCCCGACCCGGGTCAGCTTCCACAGCATCAAGCAGAGCACAGCTGTCTGAACCGGCTGGCCTGGAGTAGCCCCTCCAGGACTGTGTTTGAGGAAGAGGGTCGCCAGGCTCAACTGGCCACCCTGTTTGCAGAGGGTTTGATTCCTACCCCCAGGAGCAGCTGGCACTGAGAGCCTGGGGCCCCTTCCTGCCAGCCTCAGCTGAGCTGGGAACCTGGGCTTATGGGAGTGGATGGAGTCTGGTCCAGGGATGAATGGAAATTGCCAACAGGCCTAGGCTGGGCCCAGGGCTTGTAGCTTTCCTTGTCCCAGCCCTCCCTGGAGAACCAACTCTTAAACACAAAGCAACACATGGGTCTCTCCAATAGAGGCCTTTTCCCAGAGCACAAAATGGCCCGCCCACCGGGGACTATAGGCTGTCCTCAGGAACTGTGAGAGGCCATTTGCTGCCCCAGTGACTCATGGGAAACTCTTGTGCCAGCATCTGAACCACCAAGATGAAGCCTCTGGAACGAAGGCTACAGGGTTAGAGGTCGCTAGAAATTGGGTAACGCCATCTGACATCAAGTGCCAGCTCTAGAAATCAGCACTCCCAAAGCACCAAGACTTCTGGAACGGCAGCCTGCCACCAGAAACGCTCTGCGCCCTCAGACCTGTAGCCACCCCCCATTCCTGTCACCTCCCCGCTCCTAGGTGTTTCCCCTGTGTGAGAAGATGGAGTGTGTAGGGTGGCCCAGAGTGTGTCCCCAATCAAAGCCAGTCTCCCTTTGAGGTGGACAGAGGACACCTAGAGGCATCCCATTAGTGTCTGGGCACAAGCTGAGCCCTCCCTGCCACCCCCTCCAGTCTCTGGGGCAGGGCCATTTGCTTAGCAAAGACGGGAGACAGGGCGGGGCCTCGGCCCTCCCCACATAAGTGCCTGGAGCCAGACACGTGGTTTTTGTGGCAGTGATACCCCAGCCCATCGCTGACGCTCCACAATTTGGCCCCACTCCCAGGACCCTGGACAACCAGACTGGGGGTTCCTACCAGGGGCTGGGAGCAGAGTGGCTGCTGTAAATAATATTTATCTTCTCAACCAACATCTGTGAAGGCCTGAATGTGCCCAGGGCTGGGTGGAGAGGGGTCTCAGAGCAGTATAGGTCTCATGTCTTCTCCAGGGGCTCACCCCGTTCTACTCACCCCCAAGGAGGACAAGCTACTAGGTGGCAGGAGGGCAATTAGAGAGGCCAAGCATGGAGAGACCCATATAGAGAAGGCATGAGGCTGGCCAAGGTTCACTTGGCTTTTGTAAAGAGGTGAGTCAAAGCAAAGAAGGTCCTGGAGTAGTGACAAAAGGGACCGGCACGGCTTCAATTAAGGGTGCCAGTGAGTCCCGACAGAAGTGCTTCCCAGGAGTAGCTGGGGGCAGGGAGTAAAGTCTGCGAGTTGGGGAAGGGGCAGGCCTTGGATGTGTCCTGGTGTGGGTTCTCCAGGATGGATCTTGAAACAAGATCCTCAGCGTACACTCCCGGAGCAGGGGCGCAGGGAGCACGTGGGCAGTGAGGTCAGGAATGTGGGGTGGCAGTAAAGGGTGGGTGCACTAGAAACCCCACTTGGGCAGTTGGGCAGGGGAAGGTGTGGGGTAAGTATCCTGAGGGGGCACCAGGACAGAGATCAGCTGACAGCTTCCAGAGTCATCTGAGGCTTGAGTCAAGGGATAAAGTTCCATAAAGGGCCCTGGCTGACAGGAGAGACCCCAGGTAACCTCTGAACTTTGAGTGGCCACAGTTAAGATACCTTGCTTTTCTCTTACAGGAGACGTGAGAACATAAGGTTTTCCCTGGACCCTGGCAGTGTGTGTGTGTGTGTGTGGTGTGATGTGTGTGTGTGTGGTTTGGGGGGGGGTGTGTGATGTGTGTGATATGTGTTGTGTAGTATATGTGTGTGTGTGTGGTATAGTGGTGTGTGTCGTGTGTATGTGGTATGTGTGTGTGGTGTCATGGGGGTGATGTCATGTGGGGGTGATGTGTATTGTGTGGTATATATGTGTATGTGGTGTAGTGATGTGTGTGGTGTCATGTGTGTGATGTGTGTGTGGTGTAGTGTATATGTAATGTGTGTATATGGTGTGGTGTGTGTGTGGTGTCATGTGTGTATGATGTGATGTGTGTGTCGTGTGGTGTATGTGTGTCGTGTGGTGTGTGGATGTGATGTGTGTGTATGATGTGATGTGTGTGGTGTGGTGTGTGGATGTGATGTGTGTATATGATGTGATGTGTGTGTTGTATGTGTATATGATGTGTGTGTATGATGTGATGCGGGTGGTGTGGTGTATGTGTGTGGTGTGTGTATGTGATGTGTGTGCATGATGTGATGTGTGTGGTATGGTATATGTGTGTGGTGTGTGTGTCTGTGATGTGTGTATATGATGTGATATGTGTGGTGTGGTGTATGTGGAGGAGCTGGTGGCATGTCAAGGACAGAGTAGCTGGAGGACACACAGACGAGAGATCTTGAAAAGGCCCCGATAGGATGCTCAGCTCAGCACTTCCAGCCCTAGGTCAGTGGGGACAGGTGAGCGGCCACCCCAGGACATAGCCTGGGACAACTGTGAAACGCAAACCTGCCGGCTCTGGAATGAGGATGAGCCCAAGGCTGGTGGTCTTCAAAGAAGATGGGAGCAGGTGGGAGGCTGGCCCAGGTGAGCATCAGGATCCTCTCAATCCAGAGACTGTAAGGGATGAGGGACTGCTTTGAGGTATAGCTGAAGCTATCTGGACCCCAAAGAACTGCAACATTTCACCCTCCAAGTCAGATGTGTTTTCCAAGCTTCTGACTCAGACAGGTTTCTCAGGGAGCTTATGTTCAGAGCTTCAGCTTGTGGGTGGGGTTGGGAGAGATGGACCATCTGGGGTAGTGGGGTGGTGGAGCAGCAGATGCATCACTTACTCTGCAGAAGTTCCTGCCTGAAGAACTCTCCACACCATGTCCAGGGGCTGCCATCCCCTGAAAGTCTGCTCACCTGAGCCCCTTTCTTCTTGGGGCCCTTCCTCACCCACTAGCCCACCCAAGGACAGACACAAAATGACCTCACAGAATGAGCTGGACTGTGGGGGTTTCCCTTCTCAAATGTGACTACAGAGCTCCCTGGCCCTGGGTCCTCAGCAGCCCCTCCAGTCCTTCCCTGCAAGCCCCTGTTGATGGGTCAGACCCAGGGACCAGGACAGGGAGGGAGCACTGAGAAACCGGGATTGATGAGGCCTCAGGGAGGGAGGTTCTAAGGGACAAGGGGTTGTTTCAGGGCACAGCTGGGGATGTTGTGTTGTTATATGCCATCAAGTTGATTCCCATTCATAGCTACCCTGTATAGGGTTTCCAAGGAGAGGCGGGTGGGGTTGAACCACCAACCTTGTGGTTGGCAGTCCAGTGCTGATCCTATAGTGCAGCATTTAACCCTTGTGTCACATGTGTTTTCTAGGCTTCTGTCTCAGAGATGGGTTTCTTGTGTGTTTGTATGTTGCTTTGCAAGCCACACAACACTTTGCCTTTAGTATCTACTCCTTGTCTAGCCCAGCCCATTTTACAGCTGAGAAGACTGAGATCAAAGAGTCTGGGCTAGAACTCAGGACTTTCTGCTCCAAGCCCAGGCCCTTTCCAGGCCCTTCTGTTGACTAAAGTCTTTGGTAGTTGAGATTTGGGTGGCAGGACTGGGGAAGGGGTGGCCAGAGTCCTCATGGTTCAGAGAGTCTGGTTGTGGACACACCCCTGATGACAATTGTTAAGTGCCATCGAGTCAGTTCTGACCCATAATGACACTGTACAGGGGTTCCGAGAAGTGGCTGGTGGTGATGGTGTCAAGCTAGCTGAGTCCAATGAGGGTTCTGCACTTCACCCTGGCTCTCAGCCACCCCTTCCCTACACCCCTCCACTGGTCAAAGTGATTCTTAACTTCAAACAGTGGGCCTCCCACTCCCTGCCAGCCTCTGCCCAGCCCTGTGACATGCTGCTGGCCTCAGCTCAGGGGATCTCGGGGTCCTCTCATGTATTTCCCTAGGGGCTTGCTTTCTGCATCTCAGGAACACCAATGGTATCACCGATGTTGGCTTTCTGGGCACCAGACCACACTGAGCCCCTCTCATGTTAATCTCAGCTAATCTTCATACCCCCTTGGAGGCAGGGGCTATTATGCCCATTTAACAGATAAGGAAAGTGAAGCCCAGAGAGGTTGAGGGACCTTCTAGAGGGCACCCAGTAAGTGGCATGGCTGCATGAGAACTCAAGTCAACCTGACCCACCTCCATTCTTAACCACTGCAACAGGAGTTTGGTATAGGATTCCCTCCTCTCCCCCCTCAGTTCTCAGCTCTCCAGTTTGTGGACAAACATGGCTTGGAGCTGAGCTGGACTAATGAGTTAGAATGTGCAGAGTCCTGCCTGACCCTCTCCCTTCACCCACCCCAGCCTCCACTGGTCTTTGTCCCTGCTCCATCTTGTGCTCTCCCTCCCCCTCCTCCCTGCCCCCACCTTAACTCCAAGTCAGTGGCCCCAGCAGGGCTGGGCCAGGCCCGATGTTAAAGTTCCCGTGAGGTCATTTGGAGACAATTCCAGAGACCCCTTTGGCCACTAAAGCGCCACTCTGCCACTTCTGTCTACTTCTATCCAACTTCACTGCCCATTGGACCAAGGACCGGAGGAGGGGCAGTGTACCTGAGGAGACTTGGGGAGTACTGTGCTGAGATAGTGGTGGAGGGAGGAGATGGCATTCCCACCCTTCTCCATGTCTGCCATCTCTGGAACATGCAGCTGGGAGCAAGGCTAGTGAGCTAGGCACATCCCCTTCCTTCTGGAGAAGCCGCTGCTGGGGTCTGCACCCTCAGCTTCCCAGAGCAGTTGAAGACAAATGCTCCAAGCACCACCCAGAACCCCAGATGGGTGGCAAGACATTGCCCCAGACTCCTCTGGGCTGCCACTGTGAGAACCAAGGGCACAGCAGAAATGGAGAAAAAGCTGCAGATTGAGAGCTGTTTTCAATGACAGAAACCCTCAGTAGAGTCTGGGGAGGGTGGCTTCAGACTCTGGGAGCAGCAACAGACTGAGGGTGGACCCAGAGGGCATCAGTCCCTCATGTGACTCACACCCACTAAGGCATGATGCTGGTGGGAGTAAGGCCAAAGCTGGTGAGGCTGGACTGAAGAACTAGAGAGCAATGACTGAGCCGAAACCCAAATGCCTTCAGTGAACTGAGCCCAGGAAGAGCATCAGAGTGAATGAGCCTCCCGAGAATTCTGGCCCCGGATCCGCAAGGTAGATCAGGAAGGGAGTGCAGGAGCATGCTAGCTGGGGTTCCTAATGTTTCCTGACCCCAGTTGGAGCACATGTTGGTGGGACAGGTCCAGAAAAGTTCGGGTGAGAGCTGACAATGCCAGTGAGAGGCTTGGGGAGGGTCTAGACTGCATCCAGCAGGTGGGGGGCCACAAGGATCCCTACTCAGGAAGATTCAAAGGGACATCCAGTGTGCACATCGCTCCATAAGGCTCCCCTCCTTCCCTTCCCTAACGGCCCCTGGAGCACCAGAACCTGCTAGAAGGAAGTAAGAAACCCCTCCTCTGACCCTGCCCACCTCTCCCCTTACTCCCGGTTGTCAATTGTGTTTTCTCTAAAGCGCATTTCTGACAGTTAACTTGTCATTGTAATTACTGTTTGTAATCTAATTAAATGTTGTATTAATGGATGAAACCAGAGAACACAAACAAAGAGCTGTTTCTTCTGAGCACTCAGTTGAACGAATTGAGAGACACGATATACATGAGTCACAAAAATTATCTGTTACATTAGGTGTGGGTGAGATGAAAATAAATAATCGGGCAAGAGGAGATGGTCAAAATCTAGATGGATCATAAAGAAAACGAAAGGCAAAACTAGATGAGTTTTGTGGCAGTGCTTTGAAGCTCTGTCCCACTGGGAATTGGAGATGGGGTTTCAGGAGTTGAGTTTCACCAGGAAGGCAGTTCAGAAGACCAAGGGATGTGACCCATGTTCAAAGGAGAGACCTGAAAGAGAGTCGGAATCTACTCAGTGAAGTTTAACTGGATAAAGTATGTTTTTTTGTCTTAATACATAAGCTTGTACCTTTTGGAATACTTTTAGATTTACAGAAAAGTCATACCCCTCACCCAGACCCACTACCATAGAATCAATTCCAATCATGTGGTTGTTGCACCGCCGAGTCAGCTCCTAGTCATCTTGACTCTATATAGGGTTCTGAGACTATAAATCTTTGCGGAAACAGAAAACCTCATCTTACTCCCTCAGAGTGGATGGTGGGCTTGAACCATCAACCTTGTGGTTCAGAGTCTAGTGCTTATCTTACAAAGCCACCAGGGTTCCTTACCCCTCACCCAGTTTCTCCTAACATATTATGTAGGTGTCTTTTTACTGGGGGACTTAATTCATGGAATGTTTCAATGCACCAATCTCTTGCCCAGTCCCAACCACCTCAGACAAGTGTGTTGCTGATACGTCCCCTGGCGTACCACACAGCAGTAACAGGGTTAGTCTGAAGGGCCACCACCCAAAGCCAGCATCTGAATCTCGTCTCCTCCCCTTAGAAAAGTTCCTTAACTGCCCTTGGTCTTTGTCCTTTCTGCTGTGAAACAGGATGCACACCCTCATCATCCTCACATATTTACCAAGCATGAAGTGACTGCAAGCTGAAAGGTCAGCAGTTCAAACCCACAAGGCTGCTCCACTGGAGAAAGATCTGACAATCCATTCCCATAAAGGTGACAGCTTAGAAAACCCCACGGGACAAATGTAGAGGTCAGAACAAATAAGTCAGAACAAACTCAACAACACCCAGCTACAACAACAACAACAAATTACGATCCAGAATCCAAAAGCAGTGAATGAGACAAAGTTCCTGTCCTCACTGGGCTTATATTTAACCAGTGGGAGACAGAAAATCAACAATTAAATGCATCAACAAACAATCTCAGTTTGCCATAGTACAAGAAAAGAAAACTGTGATGATAACGTGCTAAGAAGGGACCCATCATTTTTCAGGAAGGAAGTGGGTGATGGTGTTGGAGCTGAGGTCTGAATGGGCCTGGGCCACCCCAACAGTAGGCTCTGGGCAGAGAGCAGACCTGGTGGTCAGGGACCCAGGCATCCAGGTACAAGAAAGAGCTGGATCTGGGACTCAGGGTGGGCCACAAACCTGTCCCTACAACCTGAGGCCAGGGTCTCAGGGAAAGGAGCCCTGTGTTGGAACATGAGCCAAATCATAGGCCATGTGCCTCCGGGAACAGAACAGCAGCTGGCTCTGCTTCTGGTGGCTGGTGGCTCTTAGAGGACAGGGAGTTGTCACCGCACCAGAGAGAAAAGCTGCCGAGTGCCTTCCAGGGAGGTGGAAGAGGACAGCATGTGAGTGGAGCACAAGTCAGGAGCACTTGTGCATCAGGACATGGGCAGGGAGCACTATTTGGGGAGCATTTAGGTAGCCGCACATGGCTGGTACCCAGATGGCCAGCTTCAGCCCTTACGCCCCTTTCTTTCTGGTCCCAAGGTGTCTCCCTCTCCACCCCCCATTCGTCAGCCCTTCCCTGTCTATGAGTGGCCTGGAGAAGCATAGGTAGAAATCCCAGTGACCTATGAGGTGACATGAGTCACAGAGTGGGGACAGACTCGTGCAGGACCAGAATGTGGCTTCCTGACTCAAAGTCACCTCTTACCAGTATATGAGCTCTGTTTCCAGCTGGAAGCCTGTCCAACTTCAAGGGCAAGACAGAGATTGTGACCTAGAATCAACTCAAAACGTTTGGGAGATGCTGAGATCCAGTGGTATCACCAGCACAAGAGCCTCCAACCCACTCCAGCTTTGTCTGTCTGGGCTTCCCTGGGCCTCTGGCTTACTCATCCATGAAGTGGGTTATTAGGGTAAGGCTAGCTAGGCTGCTGTAACAAAGAGGCTGCAACCATTCAATGCTTCAGGAAGATACTGAATCTCTGTAACAGCCCCCAGTAAGTGCTCCCTGCAGCACCTCAGGACCGAGGTTCCTTTCACTTTTCACCTCTCATCCCATAGGAAATTATCCTCCTTTGTGTGGTCATCTCTGGGTCACATATCAGTCCGTGCTTTGACTCATGAGACAGAAAGTGGACAAGTAGCCCCAAGTCTTCCAGCCTCAGTTTCAGCTGCAAAGGGGCTCACATTACTTCTGCTCAGTTTCCATTGACTTGGTCACGTGGCCATGACCAACTGCAAGCAAGGCTGGAAAATTCATTCTGGCCATGTGTTGGTAGAAGTGGGGGCTGCTTTTGGAGGACAGCTGGCAATTCTGACTCTGAGTGGAGAACATCTTGCAGGGGTGCCACTAGGGCAGATAAAGCATTTGGCACATAGTAAGTGCTCAATAAAATTGCTCAACATCATTGAAGTCAGAGCTCCAAGGAGCTTTAGAAACCCTTATAATCGGATGCCCTCATTTCTTGGCAGATAAAGGAACAGGTCCAAGGAGGAAAAGTGTCTGTCCAGGTCTTCTACTGGATAATCAGCAAAACCAAGCCAGAATTCTGTCTGGGGTCTCTAATCCTATCCTCCCACTCTGTTATCATGCTACCTGGTCCCAGGTAGAGGGTAGGGACCCAGATGTCCTCTCTGCCCAGAAGCCAGGTTGCGGGCAGTGTCCTGGGCCGGGGAAGACACAGCTTTATGACTGTGTAGGTGTGGCCCTGGTCTCCAGGACAGGAGGCAAAGCTGCTCTGTGACCAGGAGCCACACCCACCTGCTGGCAGGGAGAAGTGAGGTTGAACAGCCACAGCCCGAGGGGACACAGCTGTAGGTGGCTGAGGAGGATGGCAAGCCTGGGTTTCCTCCTCCTCGTGGGCTTCCTCCTCATCCTCCTCACCAGCACCGTGACCTGGGGGGAGTATGCCATGGTCCACGTGGTGTCAGAGAACTGGAGCAAGGACTACTGTGCCCTGTTCAGCTCCGAGTATGTCACCCTGCCTCGGGACTTGCGCCATGCCCCACTCCTGCCCTTGCACGATAGCACCATGACACCCTGGTGCCCGGGTGAGGACGCCTTCCACCAGGCCCAGCAGCCACTCCGCCACACCACCGCCATGGTCATGAGGGGTAACTGCAGCCTCTACTCCAAAGGGTGGCTGGCTCAGGGCCAAGGCGCCCATGGGCTGCTCATCGTGAGCCCGGCCAGTGGCCAGCCGTGCTCAGACACCACGCCGGCCTCCCAGGACCCCCACAAGCCCTTGTCACAGCTCACCATTCCCATAGCTGTGCTGCGTTACACTGACATGCTGGACATCCTCAGCCACACAAGCGGCCGCGCCCTCATCCGCGTGGCCATGTATGCGCCCCCGGAGCCCACCCTTGACTACAACATGGTGTTCATCTTCATCCTGGCTGTAGGCACCGTGGCCGCAGGTGGCTACTGGGCTGGCCTGACCGAGGCTGACTGGCTGCAGCGGCGCCGGGCCCGAGGAGGAGGGGGGCCTGGCGGTCACCATCAGCTGGAAGCTGTGGCAGCTGAAGGGGGACAGGAGGAAGACAATGAGGACCCTCCAATGGACTTCACGCCAGCCATGACTGGTGCAGTGGTCACCACGTCCTGCTCCATCATGCTGCTGCTTTACTTCTTCTATGATTGCTTCATCTATGTCATGATCGGGATCTTCGGTCTGGGCGCTGGTACCGCCCTCTACAGTTGCCTGGCCCCGCTGGTGCGCCACCTGCCCCTGCAGCAATGCCAGTGGTCTCTACCTGGCAGTCGGGCCTGTCTGCAACTGCCCCTGCTGCTGCTGGCCAGCCTGTGCACGGTGGTGACCATCGTCTGGGTGGCCTACCGCAACGAGGATGACTGGGCATGGCTTCTGCAGGACACACTGGGTGTGGCCTACTGCCTTTCTGTCCTGCGGCGCGTGCGGCTGCCCACACTCAAGAGCTGTGCCTTCTTCCTGCTGGCCCTGCTGGCCTTTGATGTCTTCTTTGTCTTTGTCACCCCCTTCTTTACCGAGAATGGTAAGAGCATGATGGTGGAAGTAGCCACGGGTCCAGCAGATTCCTTGAGCCACGAGCGGTTACCCATGGTGTTCAAAGTGCCCAGGATAAGCTTCTCAGCATCGACTCTGTGTGACCAGCCCTTCTCTATTCTTGGCTTTGGTGACATCGTGGTCCCTGGCTTCCTGGTGGCCTACTGTCACCGCTTTGATGCCCAAGTCTGTTCACACCAGATCTACTTCATGGCCTGTACCTTAGCCTATGCCACGGGCCTAATGGTCACTTTTAGTGCCATGGTCATCATGCAGATGGGCCAGCCCGCTCTGCTCTACCTAGTGTCCTGCACCTTGCTCACCAGCCTGGCTGTGGCCGCCTGCCGCCAAGAGCTCTCTCTCTTTTGGTCAGGCCAAGGCAGAACCAAGACAGCCTGGTCTGTGGCAAGGCTCCACGAAGCACCTGCTATGGGCTCTGAGCAGAAACAGGAGGACACAGCTGATGTCCAGACAGGCTGCGAGTTTGAAGAGGCCACCGACCAAGAAGCAGGGGACTTAGACAGGAACCCTGGGGAGGACATGGCCGAGATGGTCACCATATCTGAGGACGAAACCACAGGGGCTGATGGCCCCAGTGATAGCTCTGAGGGCTGGAGTGATGACAACTTGGACCCTGATGAGCTGCCCTCCATGCCCCCGGCCGTGCTTTTACCGCTGGTGCCGTTGGTACCGCCCCCCTCAGAGCTGGGCCACGCCCACACGCAGACCCACGAGGCCGGCCTGCCCCGGGCAGGGTTCCACAAGAGGAGGGGCTTCAAGGTCAAGAAAAGCATGTCAACCCAGGCTCCCTTGTGAGCCCAAGCCGTCAGTCAGGGCGTGTGCCTCCCCTGGGGCTGACAGCATATGGCAGAGCAAAGTTACATGTGGCAACAAGAAATCGGGGCATTAAAGAGATTTCATATCACCTACCTAGCGGAACTGTTTCCTATGTTTCCTATGGCGAAGAATCATCAGCCAGCATAAGTGCACGTGCTTTTAGGAATTGGCTAGAACTACAGTCAGTGCCTGGGAGGCACCTGACTCCGAGCAGGAAGTTTGGAGCTTCGACCCCATAAGAAGACAGGTCTGGCAATCTACTTCCAGAACTGTCTGGGTCAGAATTGGCTTAACAGCCTCGGGGCCCAGTGTTCATCCTTTCTCAGATCTCCCTTCCCTTTGCACATGCTGTTCCCTTTGGCTGGGATACCCTTCTCTTTCCAGACAGAAATATCTGGCTCCCTAGAAAGTTCCTAACCATCCTTCAAGCCTCAGCTCATGGTCTTTTGTTAAGCCTTTGTCCAAAGCTTCTCAGACACCAGCCCCCAGTCCTATGTATTCTATCTACAGACGATGAGTATGCGCCTACTGTGTGCACTACCCTGTGGTTGGCACTGTGGCGGCTGCTGTCTAGTTAAGGGAGGCTCGGGGAGAGAACAAATACGAAACAATCCAAGACTTTCCTCCAAACATGGGGTAGAGAGGTTGGGGCTGGGGAGAAAGAATTCAGGATACTCTTCTCTAGCGCTCATACCTCCTTCACTGATTCTAATAGACAAGCCTCTTAATCCTCAGAGCCTCTGTAGTCTCATCTGCAAAATGGGACTTATAATACCATTCCCTGATATGGCACTGCAGGATAATGCACTAGACCACAGGTCGGTTTGAATCATAAGGCCGCAGTTCAAACTCGCCTCAGAAACCCTATACAGGAGTCGCTATGAGTTGGAACCAACTCAACCACACTTAACAACAACAATTCCATGTCTCTCTGGAGGTAGAGGCATGGACAAGATGACCTCGTCAGAACCACACAGTTGGGATTTTTTTAGGCCATGTATTATGTTTTATGTTGTTTAATCCAAGGAAACAAACTCTTCCTAGAGAAGGCTAAATTGGAGGTGAGGGGATTAAACCCCAAGAGTGTGTGTGGTGAGGTGGTTAGCGCTCTAGAGACAGTATGTCCTCCAGGAAACTGGCTCTCCTACTGTCCTGCGGTGTGTCATTGAGCTAGCGAAATAGCCTCTACCTACCTGCGTCTCCTCATCTGTACAATGTAGCAATAGGACCTGCCATGAGGTTTTTGAGGGATTTGAATGAACTGGTTTCTATAAGGAAGACCTGGGATTCCTGGGTGGTACAAATAATTAAGCTCTCAACTACTAATTGAAAGGTTGGTAGCTTGACCTCACCCTGATGTACCTCAGAAGAAACACCTGGTGATCTGCTTCCTAAAGGTCACAGCCTTGAGAGTTCTGTGGAGCAGTTCTACTTGGCACAGGGGATGGGGGCAGTGCCATGACAATAACAAAGCAAGAGCTATATGCCTCTCGGCTCTTTGTATATAATCCTCTTGGTGAAAGTTTCAGAATCAAATCTAATTCCTGTGAGGCCGTCATGGTCTGGTCCCAAATCCCTCCTCTCCCCACACCCAGCACTCTTGCCCCTTTATCACCTCAAAGCACACCCCAGCATACCCCACCCGCCACCTCAGGGACCTCCCCCGGCTGTATCCCCCTAGAATTCGGTCTGGCTGGCTCCTGTCCTTCCAGGCTTCGTTCAGACATTCCCTCCTCCATCATTTCTCCATACACCCTCTTGGATAGGTCAGCTGCAGGAGGGCAGGGACCTTGTCTGTCTTGCTTGTCAGTACAGTTGCAGAGCTGAGAGCAGGACCTGCTTTATGGTAGGTGCTCGGTTTACATCTGTCGGTGAACAAATAAATGGGTTGATCCGGGTTGAGCTTCATGGGGAAAGGGTTCAACAGGAGGAAAGGCCTGTAGCCTAGACCACCTCACAGGGGTTCCTACTGGGCCTTGATTAGTGTGGACTAGACTCAGGCGTCGGGTTAAGCTTTCTGGGTCAGGGGGTCGGAAGTAATGGGAATCTTAAAGCCCCACTGACTAGGGAAGAAGCCCATCCCCCTCAGCAAATAGTACCAGCCATCTCGGACTGTACAAAAGCAGAGTGAGGCTCGGCCAAGACCCTGGCAGCCCTCCCACCGGATCCAGGGACCATCTGCCCTGGACAGAGGGGCCTCCACAGGCTCTGGCTTGGCCCCAGCCTAGGAGGCCTCCCCGCTGTTGACCTGCGTCATCAGGCCTGCCAGGAGTGCTATGTCCCTCAGCCATGCCCAAGGGGGAGAACTGGGCAGAGCTGAGGCCTCCAGGCCCTATTGCCTCCCAGATTAGAAAGTCAGGCCAAGGGACGTCCTCTCCCCGAGGCACTGTGGCCAGCATGGCTCTGAGGAAGCTGGCACAGAGCTCCCATGAGGGAAGGTCTGAGGAGGAAGGCTCAGGGGAAACTTCTCTGCTCCCACCCATCAAGGGACTTGCTATCTTGTGGGGTGGTGAAAGGACCCAGATTTGCTTGAAGCCCCCTTAATTGGGCCTGTGGTGTTTGGGAAGCAGGAACTGAGCACTCACAGGAGTCCTGAGACTATGCCTAGGATGGACAGCAGCCTGGGGGGGGGTGGATATTGTGTGTCGTGTCTGGACCTGTAGGCCCAGTGTCACGTCAGCTGTGCTCCAAACTGGGAAATCATCCTGGCATCCGAGGCTGCCCCCCAGGAGGCAACCTGCTCCCATGGCTGCCTAATATGAGGAGCAACTCTGAAGGGCACCCCCAACTCCTGAGCACAACATGGAAGCCAAGGCCTCAGGTGACCATGCTGTGGGCAGTGTCCCCCCACACTTCAGGTGACCACACTGTGTCCCCCACACCTCAGGTGACCATGCTGTGGGCAGGTCCACACCCGACAGACACCCCTCACTCCCTCACGCATGTTTCCCCGAGAGCACTTTCACCTCCCCATTCACCTCCCCACAACCCTAAAAAGTCTCACTCCTGGAGCCCAAGCTCCCCGCCCCTGGAGGGCAAGAGACGAGCCAGGACCTTTCTTTTCCCTTCCAAGCCTCTTTGAGCTGGGGCTGGGCAGAGACTCTCACAGGGAGTCTGAGGTGTCTAGGCCACAGCATCCAAGCATGACTGCGTGTGAGAATCACATTCTAAAATACAGACTCCTGGTGTCTAGAGTTTAAGGGAACCCCTATCCCTCCCCAGCACCTGCAGATGGAATACCTCTGCAGTCTAACCTTGGGGCTCTTGTTTCAATTAGCCAGGAGGAGAGTGAAGAGGAGAGACATCGGACTTAAATCAGGGCCCAGAACAGCTTTTGCCTCCACCTTGACATTCACATTCAGTCAGGGACCTGACTAGTTCCCCCCACCCACCCTCAGGTTCTAGGCCCCCACCTGACCCCATGTGGAGGCTCAGCCTTCATCCTGTTCCTGCCCCAGGCCAGGAGGAATGGAATCAACACCACCCTGCTTATTTCATTCATCATTATTCCCAACATAGAGTAGGTGCTTGGTCTATTGAATTAATGGATGAATGCATTACTAGCTGTGTGATCTTAAGGAAACAACACCGCTGAGCCACACGACACCGCCTACCTCAGGGTTGTGGCCAGTATTAAGCAAGCCACCCAGGCACCACCCTGGTGCATCGAACCTCCAGGACCGTTGCAGTGTTCTGTCACCGGTTTTTGGTGGCACAGTTTCTCCTGCCTCTCACTCCAGAGCCAGGGTCTCCTATTAGCTATTGATCCTGCTGAAAGATGTGTCTCCAAGAAGAGCTACTCTTGAAGACAGCGTGAAGCATTTGAAAAGTAAACCAGTGGGTGGGTAGGATTTTGTTGACAAACAAAAGGAATTAATCCCTGCAGCTGTTTCCAGAACCTATTTGGTGTTTAGGTGGCTATAGAAGGAGCTCTGGTAGCGTAGAGGTTACGAATCAGGCTGTGAGTCTTAAGGTCGGCAGTTCGAAACTTCCAGCTGCTCCGCAGGAGAAAGATGACACTTTCTGCTCTCGGAAACCCTGTACAGGGTCGCTATGAGTGGGAACCAACTCCACGGCACATAATAACAACAACAAGAATGAAAAGGGTTTGCCTTCACTGAGAATAGGCATTTGATTGCTACCCATAGGGAAGTAGTTCAAACCCACCTTGGAAATCCTATGAGTTGCTATGAGTGGACCCAACTTGACGGCATTCAACAACAGCAACTAACTGACAAAGGGGTCCTGGTGGGTCCCTGGTGGGTCCTAATGGGGTGGCTCTTTAACACAGGTGACCACAGTTCAAACAGAGGTGACCCAAATGAATGCGGAAATCATCCAACAATATCATTAATATCACATGCAAATAAAATCTTATTGAAGATAATTCAAAAACAGCTGCAACAGTACATGAAGAGTGAACTGCCAGACATGTGCACAGGAGCGCCCACACTTGCAAATGAAACCCACGTGACCTGGGCCGGATGACTGGATGAACTTGACCTATACCTATGGAGCAGCAACTCAAAAGAAGGAACAAATCCTTACAGCAAGAATCATTCCCACCCTCTCCACACACAGAGTGGACGGAGATGGGCAACTTGGACATTGGATACTCAAATGGGGAGGGAGGGACTACAAAGGCAAGAAGTGACTGGCTTACAAGCTTTCAAGGGAGAACCTAATGCTGGGGAGCATGGAGGAAGGCAGAATCTCCAGTGGGTACTATTCAATCTGTCTGGGCAGAGCAGATGAAAGGAAATACAGATGGGTAACTCGCAATACTGTAGTGAAGAATGCTTATCAGGACGGATTATGAGGGTTGGAAATGCAAAGCTAGACGTTTTGGAACAAGGAAGGGAGTGATTAATCCTACAGGCTAGGAGCAGAGCTATCTGGGACCATCAACGGAAAAGAGCCGAGAGCAGAACCCTACCCAGAGAAACAGAGATGCCTGAGATAGAGACAGAGATGATGACGTGGAGTGATGAAGCGACTGGGGACTCTGGATCCAGAGAAGGAAAGGGACTATTGGCCAAAAACTGGGGGGGGAGGGGAAGGGGCGGGATTCTAGGGTATACCCTTTGGCTGGTTGATGATGCATGGAGGGGATTGGAACCATGGCAATGAGATGATATACGATGGAATGGATGTAAAACTAAAGTTCTCTCATGTAAACTACCGTATAATTCACAATAAAACATTTAAAAAAAAAAAAAGAGCAAACTGCCAGAAATTTAAGTGGACAAGAACTTGGAACTAGGAATATAATTACTGACGTTAGATGGGTCTTGGCTGAGAGCTGAGAATACCAAAAAGATGTTTACCTGTGCTTTATTGACTACACAAAGGCTTTCAACTATGTGGCTCTTGACAAATTCTGGACAACATTGCAAAAAATGAGTATCCAGAACACTTAACTGTGCTCAGGAGGAACCTGTACATAGACTAAGAAGCAGTCACTTGAACAGAACAAGGGGACACTGAATGGTTTACAATTCCTGTGTGCCAGGGTTGTGTTCTTTCACCCTATTCAATCTGTATGCTGAGCAGATAATCTGTGAAGCTGGATTATATGAAGATGAATATGGCATTAGAATTGGAGGAAGACTCATTAACAACCTGCTATATGCAGATGGGAGTCCTGATGTGGCGCTGTTGGATAAACAGTAGACCACGAAGTCGGTGGTCCAAACCTACCAGCTAGCTACTCCTTGGAAGTGCTATATAGGATCGCTATGAGTTGGACCCAACTCAATGGCATTTGGCAACATATGTAAATGATACAACCTTGCTTGTTGAAAATGAAGAGGACTTAAAATACTTATTGATGAAGACCAAAAACTTTATCACTATGCCTCCGTTATAGATTGCACCTCAATGTAAAGAAAACAAAAATCCTTACAAGTGGACCAATAAGTAACACCATGATAAATGAAGAAAAGGTTGAAGTTGTCAGAGATTTCAATTTGATTGGATCCACAATCAACACTCATGGAATCAGCAGTCAAGAAATCAATCGAAGTATTGCATTGGGCAGCAAATCTGCTGCACAAGACCTCTTTAAGGTGTTAAAGAGTGAAGAGGGACTAAAAAGCGCCTGACCTAAGCCATGGTATTTTCAATTACCTCATATATATGTGAAAGTTGGACAATGAATAAGGAAGATGGTAGAAGAATTGATGCATTTGAGTTACGGTGCTGGAGAAGATTATTAAAAGCACTATGGACTGCCAGAAGAACTAATAAATCTGTGATGGAAGAATTATAGCCAGAATGTTCCTTAGAAGCCAGGATGGCGAGACTTCATCTCTCATACTTGGGACATGTTATCTGGAGGGACCAGTCCCTGAGAGTGACATCAAGCTTGGTAAAGTGGACGGTCAGCAAAAGGAGAGGAAAACCCCCAACAAGATGGAATAACACAGTGGCAGCAGTAATGGGCTTAAGGTAACAACAAATGTGAGGATGGCAGAGGACCAGGCAGTGTTTCATTCTGTTTTGTATAAGGTCACTGTGAGTCAGAAGCGGCTCAATGGCACCCAACAACAACATGTGAATAAACAGCTAACATTTGTTAAGCATTGGCTATGTATTAGAACCACACTGTCTCATTACATGACCTCCAGATTGGAGAGCAAATACAGCAATACCCCAAAAATCATCTCTCAAATCAGCTTCCTGTTCCTCAGGGTTCAGCTTCCAGAGATGGAGTCATCCTCTTCCCCACAGGCTGTGGGATGTGGTGTGTAAGGGTGCCCAGTGGTGAGGTGGTGCACTGCTACAACAGAGCCTGGTGAAGTGGTCCCTCTGCAGTTGGACTGAAACATGGAAGGTTTTCTGCTCTTGCTACAACGTTGAGCTTTGAGTGTTCCTATGCTTCCACCTGCTGGTCAGTAAGATAAGAGCAGGTGGAGTGGAATAGATTCTCTCATGGACTCCTATAGACTGCTCCCTACTTTCTGAGGCTGTAAATCTATAAGGGAGCAGACAGCCTCATTTTTCTCCATTGGAGAAGCTGGTGGGTTTGAAATTGTTTACCTGTGGTTAGAAGCCCAACGCATAAAACACTATACCACCATGGTTCCAGTGGTAAATGTTGTGTGCTGTGGAGTCGGTTCTGACTCATAGTGACCCTGTACAGGGTTTTCCAGGCTGTAAATCTTTACGGGAGCAGAAAGCTTCATTATTCTTCCACGGAACAGCTGGTAGCTTCAAACTGCTGACCTTAAGGTTCACAGCCCGATTCGTAACCACTACGCTACCAGAACTCTTTATAGAAACCCTTTGTAAGGTTCCCAAAGCGAACAGAAAGCCTCATCTTTTTTCCGTGGAGCAACTGGTGGATTCGAACTGCTGATCTTGCGGGTTAGCAGCTCAACGCATAACCCACTAGGCTACCAGGGTTCCTTAGTGGTTCTGTCAGACAGAGTAAACTGCCTCACGGGATTTCTAAAACTACAAATGTTTACTGTAGACTGCCTCCTCTTTCTCTCACGGACTGGCTGCTGGGCTTCAATGTCTGACCTTTCAGTGAGCAGCTGAGCACTTGAACCTCCAAGTCACCAGGGACCGGCAAGTGGACCTTTCTCGGGCCCAGGGTTAACCCTTTAGCAGCTGGATCGTCAGGAGGTGGCGGTATCCTAGAGTAAGGTCTGGAAGAATTTTGACTTATGAAATGAAATCGCTCCACATGGCAAGATGACATTCCCTGACGCTTGTTCCACACCAGAGAATCGGACTCCCAGCCCCACCCCGAATTCCTGGAAGGGGAAGACTCAGCCTCCTCTTACCCCAGGGCATAGAAATTAATCCCAACCACGGCCAGCAAGTTGGGTCAAATTCACGGTAACAAGAGCAGAACTGAGCTCTGGAGGGTTTTCTTGGCTATGATCTTTGAAGAAGCAGATCACCAGACTTTTCTTCTGTGGTGCCTCTGGGTGGGTTCTGCCAACTGTTCAGTTAGAACCCATTGGCATCAAGTCGATTCTGACTCATACCAACCCCACAGGACAAAGTAAAACTGCCTCAAATGGTTTCCAAGTAATCCTTATGAAAGAAGATGGGGTTTAAACCAGTGACTTTTGGTTAGCAGACAAGCTCTTTAACCATTGCACCACCAGCACCCTGTTTTCAGTTAGTTGTAATTAAGTGCCATCGAGTCATTTCCCACTCATAGGGTTTTTAAGGTGGGTTTGAACTACTGCTCTTATGGTTAGCAGTCAAGTGTTTATTCTACAGTAAAGGCAAACTCTTTTCGCTACACAGCTACCTAAACACCAAATAGTTTCTGGAAGCAGCTGCAGTGATTAATTCCTTTTGTTTGAAAACAAAATCCTACCCACCCACCGGTTTACTTTTCAAAAGCTTCATTTTATCTTTAAGAGCAACTCTTCTTCTCCCATGTAAACTAACACATAATTCACAATCAAACAAACAAAAAAGAGTAACTCTTCTTGGAAACCCACCTATCAGTGTCTCGAATGCCCATTTAGAGCCTCTCCAGGTAAGTCTGGACCCCGTTCTCACACCTCGCTACTGTCCCACCTAGGAGAGATGCTGAGCAGAGGAGGTTGTAAAGGAAAGCGAAGTGGCCAAGATGGCTCTACTGATACACCAGGCTGCCAGAACTCTGAGGAGTTGTTCTGAGAAACGCCTTTAAGCAGTTCCCAACAACCTCTTAATAACCTGAATGGCAAAGAAGAGCAGAAATACAGGGTGTGAGGTCTGAATGATGGTACCGACAGGCCCCTCAGAACTGAGGTCAGAAAGGGTCACACAGCAAACCAATGACAAGACAACTAAGAATGCGGAAATGAACCCAAGGAGCTATAAATGGGAGACCAGTAGCTGCTTTCAGTGATTGTTTCATGAGGTCCCAGTTTCCCGCTCATATTTGGTCTTCTTAAAATAGGAGCGGGTTCTCAGGCCCACATGATGGTCTGGGGGAAGCCTTCCACAGCCTGCACTTTCTGACCCAGACACTAATGTAAGTGTGCCCATCATAGCCTAGGCCAGTCCCCTAGCCGTTCCAACGGGAGAAAGGTGTGGCAGTCTGCTTCCATAGAAACCCTCTGGGGCACTTCTGTTCTACCCTACAGGGCCACTGAGTTGGAATTGACACAACTGGCTTTTTAGTTTTGTTTGATGTCTCTTGGTGGTACAAATGACTAATGCCCAGAAGTGCTCTGGAAGAAAGGTCTGGTGATCTATTGTTCAAATATCAGCCTTTGATTTTTGGAACCCAGTTCTACTCTGACACACACAGGATTGACATGAGTTGAAGTTGGCTCCCCGATAGCTGTTGCTTTGTTGTGGATGGAGGGAGCCACATTGGAAAGACTTCAGGAACTGAGAGTGACCCTAGCCACCAGCCAACAAGAAACTGAGAATTTACAGCCACAGTAACTGAACTCTTCCACCAGCCTCTAGAAATCTCAACAGAGAGGCAGCCCCAGCCAACACTCTGAGCAGCGTGCCCAGCCAAGCTCGCCACTCCACCGCAGACTCCCATCCATGAAGCCGTGAGGTACAAGTGGGAATTGTTCCATGCCACTTGTTACTGTCATGTGATGTCAAGTTGATTCCAAGTCATAGCAACCCCACATGTTACAGAGTACAACCTCTCCATGAGGTTTTCTTGGCTGTAATTTTTATGAAGCAGAGTGCCTCATCTTTCTCCTAAGAAGCCACTGGGTGGGTTCCAACCACCAACCTTTCTGTTAGCAGCTGAGCACTTAACTGTTGTGCCAACAGGGTTCCTTAGCTTGACAGTCATTTGTGAGCAGCCACAGAGCTAAAGGGAAAGATTATCAAGGAGGCAAGGCACCGCCCCTGGCCTCCAAGAGCCCACAGCTGAGCGTGACCAGAACAATCAACTCAGCTGCCTACCCTTGCCCTCTATTCCTAATGAACGGCTATGGGAGGATGAGGTAATGCCCTAGTGGGAGAGCTGGAGCTCTGGGAATGTCTGGGCTCCCAGCACTCACAATTGAGCAGCACGTGCCTTCCCTTCTGCCACTCCCGCATCCGTTCTGCCAGTGCTGGAGGTTTTACAATTGCCAGGATGGCAATTAGGCCCTGGACCATGAGCCAAACAGTACATTCTTGGGCCTCGGCAGCCTGCTTCTGTGCAGCCTGTCTCAGGGCCAAGGAAAATGAAACTTTCCAGAATGCAAGCTGGTGTCCAGACAAGACCCAGGCTAAAAATCAAAACCAAACCAGGTGCAGCGGAGTTGTGTCTGACTCATGGTGACCCTGGTGTGTCACAACAGAACTGTGCTCCGCAGGGGTCTCAGTGGCTGAAGTAGACCACCCACACGGTCTTTCTTCCAAGGAACTTCTGAGAGGAATCAAGCCTCCTGCCTTTTGGTTAGAAGCTGAGTGCAGTTGTTGTTAAGTGCCATGGAGTCGGTTCCGACTCATAGTGACCCTGTACAGGGTTTCCGAGGCTGTATATCTTTACGGGAGCAGAACGCCTCATCTTTCTCCCACGGAACAGCTGGTAGTTTCGAACTGCTGACCTTGCGATTCACAGCCCCACTAGTAACCACTACGCTACCAGAGCTCCTTGTAAGTATCACCATTTGCAACTTAGTTGTTGTATGTGCCATTCAGTGGATTCCAACTCACAGTGACCCTCTAAAACAGAGTAGGACAGTCCCAGAGGGTTTCCAATGTTGCCATCTTCACAGAAGATAGTGGTGCTTGACTGACAATCAGCTGTTAACTGGAAGAAAGGTCAACGGTTCAAACCCACCAACTGCTCCTTATGAGAAAAGACCTCGTCATCAGCTCCCATAAAGACTGTAGCCTAAGAAACTCTACAGGACCATTTTAATTTCTCATATGCATTCACCATGTGTCAGAGTCGACAATAACAAAGCTTACAAGAGCAGATCAAGTCTTTTTTTCTGTGGAGTGACTTGTAAGTACAAACCACTGACCTTTCGTTAGCAGCCGGAGAGAAGCAAGCAGCCGGGGCCCATGAAATGCTGATAAGGACACGCTCCCTGCCAGCTGGGAGCACTGGTTGAGGACTAAGGGAGAGGAAGCAATTCAGAGAGAGTAGAATTGAAGACAGAGTTTTTGTGGCTGAAATAGGCAATTCTCTCCCTAGCCCCATCACTAAATAGCTGGGTGAACTTGAAAGAGTTCTTTTAAAAAAAAAACAACAACAACAAAAAAACATCTACATGTCATTAGAAAATGGCAAAGAATCCAAGGCGGGTGGAGGGGAAATGGGCAAAGAATTTGAACAGGCATTTTGCAGAAGAAATGCAGATGGCCGAAAGCATACAAAAACATGTTCAATCTCTCTAGAAGTCAGGGAAATGAAAGTTTAAAAAAACAGAGCAGCAGGAAAATTGATGCGATCTGAATAAAGGTCTGTAGTTCAATTAATGATACCATCACCACACTAAAGTTAACTTCTTAATCCTGTTCCTAGTATTGTGGTTATGTGAGGTACCCTGGTGGCACCGTGATTAAAGCACCTGGCTGCTCACCTAAAGGTTGACAGCTCCAACCCACCAGCTACTCTACAGGAGAAAGATGTGGCGACCTGGTTCTGTAAGGATGTGCAGTCCAGGAAACCCTGTGGGGGCCGTTCTACTCTGTCCAAGAGAGTGGCCATGAGTCAAAGTCGACTTGACGGCCATGAATTTGAGGTTGGTATTATGGTTCTGTAAGATGTTAGCATGAGGAGAAGCTGGATGCAGGGTATATGAGAGCTCTGGATTTTTACTGTTTCTGTACATCTAAAATTTTTCAAAATACACCGCTACCCCAACAATGACAACAAAGAAAAATGTGTCACTGTTTGCTCAAGAGAGTGGCAAGAATTATGAAGATGAATCAAATGCAGTGTTGCTGATGGGAAGTAAGCAGTCTCATACATTGTTGTTGTTAAGTGTCCATTCAGACTCATCTCAACCCTGTACACGGTTTCTGAGACTAAAAATCTTTACAGGAACAGAAAGCCTTATCTTTCTCCCACAGAGCAGCTGGTGGACTCAAACCGCTGACATTGTGGTTCACAGTCTAGTGTTTATCTTGCAGAACCAGCGCACTCCCACATACACTGTTAAGTGTCGTCAAGTCAATTCCAATTCACAGGGACTCTGTATAGGGTTTCTGAGGATCAGCTGGTGGGTTTGAACTCCCAACCTTGCGGTTAGCAATCCAGTGCTTATCCTACAGAGCCACACCAGAACTCCACATACATTGTTGTTGTTATTGTTAAGTGTCATCCAGTCGGTTCCAACTCATAGGGCCCGGTATAGGGCTTCCAAGGAGCAGCTGGTAAGTTTGAACCGCAGTTCAAACCAACCTTGTGGTTGAGTGCTTATCCTACAGCACCTCACCAGAAATTTGATGCAACCTTTTGGGAGAGCACTTTGGCAGAATTGATTGCAATTTAATTATACACGCCCTTTGACCCAGAAATTCCACTATTTGTATTCAAATAGGCATGTCCAAAAGTGTTGATCATAGCCCTAATTATAATAATGTAATAATGTAAGACCATAAGCAGTCTAAAGGACCATCAACAGAGAAAAAGCATCTAAGCATACAATACAATGTAGCAGGTAAAGAGAATGCAATACACACACATGAACAAAACACGGAAAGATTTCCGAAACAAAAAAAGTAAGTTGCAAAATACTACAAGGATAAGTCAAAAAGAATTGCTATTAGAGTTCCAGGTCATACATGCACGAGTTTATTTCAAACAAAACACATTTAAACGTGTCTATAATCTGTGGATGGCTGCAGATAGTTTTTCTCAGTAATACAGTTGTCTTAGTCTGATTAGGATGGCTTCAAAAAAAGAGAGAGGATACTTTCTGTGTCATGGGGGGAAAGTGCTTATATGTGATCAGGGCTAATATGAAAATTTAAAACTCAAGTGGTTATCTTCCCAAATCATTGAAGCTTTGCAACAAGTTTACAGAAATGCTGCCCCATATAAAACAACAGTTTTTAGATGGATCAAGCATTTTAAGAAAGGTCAGAATGACCCCAAAGATGAGCCAAGAGAGCGAAAACCATCAACCTTGATAAACACAAAAACTGTAAAGTTCAGCAAGTGGTAGAAGTAGTCCGTAGGATTCTTATTAAAGGCTCAGCATTTTCCATTTTAAGAGACCATCTTGGCCTCAGCAAGCTTTTGGCTCAATGGGTGCCAAGAGTATTGCATGAAGATCAGCTAGTATTTTAAACAAGATTAAAGCTAATAAGTACGATTTTATGGAACGAATCGTAACCAGGGACGAGTCTTGTGATTTACCAATTCAATCCAGAGAGCAAGGTCCAATCAAAACAGTGGCTCCTGAGGGAATTTGCTGGGCTAAATTCAAAGCAGAGAGGTCAGACCTCAGCAAGTTATGGAGACTGTTTTAGGGGATTTCAAAGGGACAATCTTGATACATTTTCTCAAAGGATACAGAACAACCAAAGGGCTTATTATGAAGAAGTTATAAGAAAATAGAAAACTCCACCGGTAAGAATAACTCCAGAAAAGTTGCACCAAGGAATTTTTTCCCGTCATAACAATGTACTTGCTCATTCTTTGAGGGCAGCAAAGGTTGTCTTCTGAGAATTTTGTTGGGAAGCTTTACTCCTCCACCCTACAGTCCTACATCAACCTTCCCATTGTTCCTGAATACAAGAGAGAGAGCCAGCAAGGCTTGGGGTCATCTTGTGAACCAGGTTTACATAGCTTTATGAGTTAATGAGACCTCAGATTGCTGCAACTATAAGACCTTATGGGACACATGGGCCTTCTATATATAGTGTCAATATCTGCAGAGAATTAAAGATAGATCTAGATACCTCTACATATATAAGCCAATTGCCACCAAGTCAATTCCAATTCATGGAAACCCTATGTGTGTCAAGGTAGAGGTGCACTCCATAAGGTTTTAATGACTGATACTTTGGAAGCTGATCACCAGGACTTTCTTCTGAGGTATCTCTGATAGACTTGACCCCCTGACCTTTCAGTTAGCAGCTGAGCACGTTAACTGTACCACTTGGTTACAATTCACACACTCATTAGTTCCTGTACTCTCCGGACTGTTCATGCTTTTGTTGCTACCAATTTGAGACCCTCAAGAATACCCAAACTGACATTTTGATACAAATTGAAGAGCACAGAATTCCTGGGTTAGAGAGATGGAAACACTACCTTCTGAAGTGCATAGACCCAGATGGAGGATGTGTTGAAAAACTATAGCTTCAAGTTTCAATACTCTCGTTTAATAAAAGTTCCTGCAATGTTATAGCAATATTTCTTGACTGACGTTGATGTAAAAGAAAAGCATGAATAAAACGATACATTTCTAAATATACAAATGTATCTACAGACTAAGCACTCGACCTCAGTGTGAACTGCAAGGTCAGTGGTTCAAACTCACCAGCTACTCCTCAGAAACACTATACAGGGTTGCTGTAAGTTAGAACCAACTCAACAGCACTTAACAACAACAACATACAGACTAAAATGTTGAGAACGATGTCCTCTGGATTTTATCACAGGGCTCTCCAGAGAGTGCTGTGGGTTGAGGTGGGGAAGGGAGAGGTGTAGGGGAGGGATATAAAGGGATTGTCACTATTTCTGTGTTATTTGCATGTTTGTCAATGAAGCTGCCATATATTCCTTGAGCAGGTTTTCAAAATAAAAGTTCATCCAAGATGCAACAATTGCTCTCCAGTTTCCAGCAGCAGCAAAGGAGGAAGAAGATATGGGAACTGGAGAAGGAACTTGACTGCAGGTCTACTTGTTCCCATGGACAACTGCCTCCTTTGCAGTCGTCCATGGAAACAGAAGCATTAGCAACAGAAGCATTAGATGGGGCCCAGCTCCCAACATTAAGCATTTTGATTAAAGACTCAATAGAGGAATCTCGATCAAAGAGGAATTGGGGAGAGCAGGAGATGTGTAAGAGAATTTCAAATTTGTTATAGAATCCAGACTTTCTCGATCCACTGAGACTGGAGGAAGCTCTGAAAATTTGTTGCTCTGACAAAATTTTTGAACCTTGACCCTCCACTACCACTTGAAGTCATCCTAAACTAAACAATGGTGGCGGCGGCGGTTATGTGCCATGGAGTTGGTTCTGACTCATAGCGACCCTTCACAGGGTTTCCAGGACTGTAAATCTTTATGGGAGCAATGGAACCCCTGGTAGTTTCTAGCTGCTGACTGTGAGATTAGATGCTAACCCGTAGCCACTATGCTACCAGAGCTGCTTAAACAAGAGTTTAGCAGAATTGGTTTAAAATAAATAAATAAATAAAAAGGGTTTTTCCTTAAATGCTGCATTTTTTAAAAAGTTTTTATTGTGAATTGTGTGTTAGTTTACAGGCATTCTTTTAATGAGCTGTTTTTATCAGATGACGCTGATAACAGTAACACTAACGGAGAGTCTAAGTTAATGGTGGTGAAACAATTTGTGGAGAGAAATGGAGAATGAAGACATAACTTGAAGGATGTAACCAATGTCATTGAACTGCTCATGTAGAAATTGATCAGATGCCCCTATGATCTGCTGTGTATATTGTCACCAAAAACAAAATATATTTTTTAAATAACATCAGAAAAGAAGGGGATTTTTTTTTGTGTGTTTTTTTTTAATAGTAACACTGGTGACATAGTGGGTGACAAGGCGGACTACGAACTGCAAGGTTAGCAGCTCAAATCCTCCAGCAGCTCTGAGAGAGAAAGATGATGGCCTCGAACCACCGACCTTGTAGTTCACAGCCCAGTGCTTATGCTACAAAGCATTGGGATTAAGGGCATCCTAAAAATCCATGAAACCTTGGGGTTTCCATCTGATATTTGCAAACTTTTAAAGAAAAATGTGGTAAAAAAGGAAAGAAACCTGAACAGGTGTGTCTCACGTTTTTTAAGGCTTAAAGTTTAAGCCGTCAAGTTTTGTGGGGTTGGTTTTTTTTAACTTATGAAAGTTTAATCAAATTTTTCTCTTTTGTGCATTCTTCTATAAAGTACTTTATCATTATAAGTCGCTGATCTGCAGAGGACAGCTTTATGGTTTTCTACCTCTTGCTGCTATGTTAGGCATTCACCTCATGGCTCCAGGGGAATTCCTTGTAAGAGTCACATCAGTAATTCTGAGTAACATCAGCAGGTCTACCTGGTTTATCTAGTGGGTTTTCACACTTGTCTTCCTTAAAGAGGAACATCGTTGATGTCACTGTTGTTGTTGTTAGGTGCCATCAAGTCAATTCACAGAACAAAACACTGCCCAGTCCTCTGTCAACCTCACAAATCCTGGCTATGGGGACCATTGTTGCAGCCACTGTATCAATCCATCTTGCTGAGGGTTTTCCTCTTTTTAGCTGATCCTCTACTTTACCAAGCATGTCTTTCTCCAGGGACTTGTCCCTCCTAATAACATGTCTAAAACAAATGAGATGAAATCTTACCATCCTTCCTTCTAAGGAACATTCTGGCTCTTCTTCCAAGACAGATTTGTTCGTTTTCTGGTAGTCTGTGGCATAATCAATATTCTTTGCCCACACCCTTTTTCAAAAGCATCAGTTCTTCTGCAGTCTTCTTCATTCATTGTCTGGCTTTCAGTTGCCATTGAAAATACCATGGCTTGGCCAGGCGCAGCTTCCTCTTCAAAGAGATATATTTGCTTTTTAATACTTTAAAAACATCTTCGGCTGCAGATTTACACCATGTAAAATGTTAGATTTCTTGACTGCTGCTTACATGGTAGTGATTGTGGATTTGAACAAAATTAAATATACCCTTACATTTACAACTGGCACAACAGTTTAGCCTAGAAAACCCTACGGGGCATTTCTGTCTGTCACTTGGGGATACTATGAGTTGAAACTGACTCAACATCACCCAGTAACAACATTTACAATTGTTTAGTATAGTGTGTGGGGAGTTTTTTTCCCCTTCTTTAGTCTGTTTATCGTTTTAATCCCATATCCCAAACCCAGTCACTGCCTCTGACTTGCAAAAGAAAGAACTCATTGTGGGTTAACAAACAAAGTACGCTGGTCCCGAGACGCTCTTGTTGGACACAAAAGCCCCTCTGTGACTTGGGGAGAGGGGTCCTCCCACATCATCCTGCACGAGGAAAATGCCACACACTGTGCTCACACTCTCGCTCACCCCCCGGAATTTGTAAACAACTGAAATACAACACAAACAAGTTGTTTTTTTCTTAACTTGCTGAGGTTCCTAACTCAATAAAACATTTGTTAATTAACTTCATGAGTTTGTTTGTTTGCTTAACCCCACATTTTCTCTGTCTTTGTATGGGCTTCACTAGTTGGTTTGCAATTGATGAACCAATTTCTATGGACAGGTCTTAAGATAACCAGGTTAGGCTAAATGGTGATTTAGTATGATTCCCAAGTCTCAGTGGCATGGCAAAATACAAATTTGTCTTCCTTTCATCATGCCTACCCCATAAGCAGCCCTTGTGACATAATACTCTTCTGCTAACTGGTTCAAGCCCACTCAGCAGCTCTTGGGAGAAAGACCTGTCCATTTACTTCCACAAAGATTACACAGCCTAGAAAACCCTATGTGGTGGTTCTCCTCGGACATATGGAGTCATGTGAGTTGGAATCGCCTTGATAGTCCCCAACAACAACTTGAACCACGAAGGCCAGCCGGAGTGTGCTGCTTCGTGTAATCACTGAGGGATCCTGACTGACGGAAATGATCTCAAAATGTACTTCCACAGGCACCTGAGCAGAAGGGACTCACATAATCAAGTTTTGAGCCCAGAAGTGATAGAGTACCCTTTCTCAATTCATTGGCCTGAGCATCACATGATCCCAACTCCCTATGAAGAGCCAGGAAGTTCAATGTGCCATTTGTTGGCCAGGGTTGGAGAGCAGTCCTGCAGGCCAACACAGGACCGAGCACATACCCATCACTGCGCCCCCCCACCCCCAAAATCCCATCTTCATCATGAGATCAAGTAAAAGGCAATTAGTCAAAGTTTAGGGGTCAATTATGTGCAAGGTCCTGGACAGGACTGAGGAATAAGGGATCAGAGAGGGCAGTGGTGGATCGGTAGTAGAATTCTACCCTTCTGTGCTACATATGCATGGCAGTGGGCCTCAGGTGCAGCCACCACACCTCTGTCAAGCTTATTGTACCTATAGAAGCTTGTGGGTTGCTAGGATGCTGAGCAGGTTACAGTGGACCTTCCAGACTAAGATCAACTAGGAAGAAAGGACTGGCAATCTACTTTTAAAAAATAAAATAAGCCAATGAAAACCCTGTGGATGCCAGCAATTCACAGGCTCTCACAGGACTGGGCAGCATTAAGTTCCATTGTGCATGGGGGCACCGTGAGTCAGGAACTGACTTAATGACAGCTCACAACAATAGCATATAGCCAAAGTTAAGAAGTACTGCTGGTGTCTAGTGGGTGGAGGTCAGCGATGCTGCCACACATCCTGTAATGCACAGGACAACACCACAGCAAAGAATGATCTATTCCAGAAAGTCTATTGTGCCAGGATTAAGAAACCTGATATTAGAGCAATGCAAACCGCACATTAAGAAACCAAAATGGAAAACAAATCCACAGACCAAAGCAAACAAAAACTCTGTCTTGACAGACTGTGGCTGTGTACCTGCAGGCAGGAGGCTGGCAGGTAGAACGTGCCCTTTGGATATTTAAATGAATAAGTATTTTTTGTTTTATAAGTGTATGTCAGATATGTTTGCCTTGTTCATGGGTGAAATATAAGATGTAAATGGGGAGCCACAGGGAGGAAGTGGGATAAATGGTGTAGGGAGGGGATTGTAATGGTTAAGATGAAACAAGGTTTACGGTTTACTGACTGTAGAGCTGATGATCTTGTCTATAAACCTTCAATTCACAATAAAATGTTTGGGGGAAAAAGGGAGTTTTATGGTATGTGAATTCTATCTCAATAAAGATATTTTTAAAAGCTAACAAAAAAACCCTCAGCCTTGGGGTCCACGTTCCATTTAGGTTGCAGCTCCAGTTATAAATGTCATACAGGAGCCTCTGCATGCTGGTCTGCTGCCAGGCCCTGGACAGGGAGAATGACGGTGAATCATCTCCAATAATGGGGTACAAGCAGCCTTTACTTTCCAAATGTTAGTAGCACCTCTATCCCCATTGTAACACCCATAAATGTCTCCAGATATTGTCCAATGTCCCCATGCTGGGAGTGAGGCAGAATCTCCCCCAGTTGACAGCCCTGCTCTAACAGAACTTGCAAATTTACCATGAGCACAGGTCAAGGTGCTGCAGAGGACAGACTGGGAGCTATAGAACCAGGACTTGAGTCGGTTCCAACTCATGGAGGCCCGTGTGTGTCAAGGAGACTGACTGTTCCACAGTGTTTTCAAGGCTGTAACCTTTCAGAAACAGACTCTCCTGAAGCTCCTCCAGGTAGGTTTGAGTGGCCAATCTTTCCATTAGCAGTTGAGTTCTTAACCAATTGTACCACCCAGGGACTTCTGGGAGCTATAAAGCAGAGTTTAAATCCTTTACCACTAATTCTTTTAGTGTCTCCCTTCCTTGGTGTCAATTTCCCTGTCTGTGAAATGAGAAGATCTGGCGGGGGTGGGGCAGGTGGCATCAAACTCATTGCTGTCTACTCCACTGGGGACAAAAAATGAGAGGATGTCAGCTGTCCAGCAGGATATTCAAGATGATGGAAAGGGGATTTGAGGGGGTCACAGAGCACTGATAGCAGATGCAGGTGGGTGACTGGAGAAAGAGGAAGATAGAGAAAGGCACTGATGGAAGGTCATGCATGGATGAATTGATACCTCCCCACTCCAAACCATCATACTGGAAAAACCAAACCAGTTGCTATGCATTTGACTTGGTCTCCTGGTAATCCTAGGTGTGTTAGAGCAGAACTGAGTTCTATAGGGTTTTCAATGTCCAATTGTTGTGAAACAGATCATCAGGACTTTCTTTTGTGGTACCTCTGAGAGGATGCGAACCACAAATCTTTTGATTAGCAACCAAGGGCTTAATTATTTGTACCACCCAGGAACTCCTACAAAGCCATCAAGTGACTTAAGGAAGAAGAGGAGAGGAACAGAAGGTTGGTAAAAGGTTTGGGAATGAGTTAAGAGGACACATGGCGAAAAGCAGTGTACCCAGGAAATGAAGGGACCATTTTGTGTGTATGAGACTCTGCTATACCCTTGCTGTTTGCAAGGAGAATTGCACAGCTTCAATTTGGCTTGAATTTGCCTGTGAAAAAAAAATTTTTAACTCATTACCATGGGATTGTTAGATTTTCTGATCTTTTATTGGCCTCTGGACTCTTATTCAGTTATAATCAAAAGGCCGGGGCTCAAAAGCAAAAGGAAGAGATGACCCTTGCTCCCCGTCATCCACATTTACTCCTGATCCATTTCAGAATCCAATAAAGCTTGACAGTGAACTTGAAAGGGAATGAGTGGTATTTAATAAAAGACTGTTCGGTCTAAACAATGATGCAGGGCTTTTGAAAGCCAGAGCAGACAGCCTGCAGGGCCCTTTCCACTGTGGTTGTTCCTGTGAGCCCTCAAGTTGATTTCGATTCATAATGACCCTGCATAATTACCCCACAGGGTTTCCTAGGCTGTCAGCTTCAGGGTAGCGGGTCATCTGGTCTTTTCCTCTGTGGAGTCACTGGTGAGTTCAACCTGCTGACCTTTTGGTTAGCAGCTGAGTGCTCACTTCCCCACCAGGGACCCAGGGGTCCTTCTTTCCAGTCTGTTGTTCTTGGGTGCTTTCAAGTCTGTTCCAGCTCATAGCCACCACCTTGTACAGAATTGCCGAGAAGCGGTGGTGAGTTTGAACTGCCAAGCTTGCAGTTAGTATCCCAGTGCTTACCCTACAAAGCCACACAGGACTTTCCATACTATGTCCCCAACAGGATTTATGTGTATATTGTCTTTCTCTTTTATTTGTTTCTGTTTTGTTTTGGTTTTAAGCCACATTCACCTTTTGGAGGTTGCTAATCGCCTGTGTTCCCAAACTGTGTGATATTTCAAGTCAACACTCATTTCACAGACTTATTTCATCCAGTTTTCCTTCCATTCATCCAGGCTGCCAGTCAATCAGTACAATCTGTGAAATGTCTCCTGTGTGCCAGATACTGTGTTACCAGCCAAGGATACAAAGCGGACTACAGTCCAGGCTTTCTGGGATGTACACAGTGACCACACCTCACTGTGGTCAGTGGAACCCTCAGGAAGTGATACCTGGCCTTACAAGGTGAGTCAAGGTGAGTCCATCAAGTTGAGTCTTTAATTCGGCAGAGATGAAAAATTCTAAGCCACGAAAATGAAAACAATATATTGATTTTCTATAATAAAGACATGAGTAAAGTTAGAGATATCTAAACAGTTTATACTCGACTACTAACCGAAAGGTTAGCAGTTCAAATACACCTGGAACAAAGGCCTGGAAATCTGTTTCCATGAGGTTCTATATAAACCCTATGGTTCAGGTTCTGCTCTGAAATACTGTGAGCTGGAACAGACTCAATGGCAATGAGATTGGCTTTTTTTTGGTTTAATTTAATTAATTTAAGGGAGTCCCTGGCTGGTGCAAACAGTCAGCACACTCAGCTGCTCACCAAAAGATCGGAAATTCAAGACCACCCACGGGTGATCTACTGTCAGAAATTCAGCCAATAAAAACTCTATGGTTTATTCTGGCACACATGGGGTTACAATGAGTTGGAGTCAACTCAAGGAAAACTGGGTTATGAAGACTGAAGGTAGGGGACTCACGTATAGCTCTCTTACACTAAAGTAGTTCTCAGAAGGATGATGTGTCGGAGGGTGACTTGCAGCTTGCTCCCTGATGCCATGCAAGCCAGACTCACTGATGGAGCCGTATCTAACTAGAGCAAAGTGAACAGCTCAGAATCCCAGAGGGTCTCCTGGTTCTGTCAGCTGTCAGCACCAACATGTTCTGTATTCGTCTGTGGTGGAGTTTCAGGAAGTCGGTCCTACAGCTGCTGACAGAAACACCGCAGGCTTCACCCAGCAGTGTACTCAGAGAACATTTTAGGTGTCCCACTGCTTCAAAACCACCTAGGATTCAGTGACAAACTCCTTAAGTCACGAAATCCCAGGAACTCTTCCAGGGCAGTTACTGTAAAACTTGCAAAAACCTGAACTGGTATAAGGGAAAAGCCTATCAGAAAAAGAAAACTCAAACATTTTCCAGTAAAATGGGTAATATAAAAGTGAAGACCACAAGGTGGAAAACTTGCAAGACCAGAAAAGCCAGATTCACATAGGTTTCACTTTATTATTTCTGTTGCTAGACATTAGACAGATATGTTTTTGTTAATATTGAAAAACACATAGTTTCTTATGTATGAAAAAAATATATACTATAGAACAGAATTCTCTCAGAGATGACCCACTGAATTCAGCAAAGATTGTTCTTAGCATTTAAGAGTATAGTTCATTATTTGAAATTTGATTTTTAAATTTTTATTTATTTTATCTCTTTTTATGGCCTGGAAGGGAAAGTTCATATCTTCCACATGAGCCCAAAGAAACAAAAACCTGGGAAAGGTGGCCCCTGCCCATTCTACCGCCCACTTTGGGTTAGGTTTGTCCAGAGCCCTATGCTTTCTCCTCCTCCAGTTTAGGGTCCAGGAGAGCTTCACTTGGGCACGTGGGTTTGTGGTTCTAGAAATGCTGCCTCTGCTGATAGGGGCTGCTCCTTGGACACAAGCCCTGGCCAGGCCAGCTGCTTCTGCCAGCAGCACTCAGCCTGCCCAGTAGTGTTACTGTTGTTGTTATTAAGTGCCATCGAGTCAATTCCGATCCATAGCAACCCTGTATAGTGTTTCCAAGGGTGGCTAGTGAGCTTGAAGAGCCGATTTTGCAACTCAAATAGATTTTGCAGTCTAGTGCATTAGCCCACAACGCCTTTTTGACCCTTTCATTCACCTAAGGCTCATTGCTTCACATTTTTGTTGTTGTTGTTTTTGCTCTAGTCATTTCAAATTGCCTGCCATTTCCACGTTACCATGCCAACCAATTGTTGTTGTTGTGAAGTGCTGTTGAGTCAGTTTCGACCCATAGTGACCCTGTATAGGATTTCCAAGGAGCAGTTGGTGAGCTTGAACTGCCAACCTTGCAGCTCAAACAGCTTTGCAGTGTGGCACATTAACCCACAGACCCACACCAGGACTCCAATACTCCTTCACAATTCACCTCTCTGAGCCTTTTTCATACAGGTCCCTTTATCCGGAGCACCCTCCTCTCTTCCCTCTCCACCTGCATAATGACTTCCTGCTTTATGACTCAGCTAACTGCTCTGAGGAACCTTCCTTGACTCATCCCCAAATGAACCCAAAGCTCCTCTTCCAAGCATCATAGTGGGCTGTGCTTTTAAAAAAATATTTTTTTTTTCTTATGATACAAGGCAGTCTTCAAAAATATTTCTGAATCTCATCATTCACTATTATAGAGGTCGTTATTAGAGAAAATAAAATTAACGTGGAATAAGAGGTTGGACTGTTCTGTATTAAACAAATCATTACAACACAGAAAATGCTGCCGTAGTAGCCTGACCTTCATATTTCAAATGAAAATAATGTATAAACTCTTTTTTTAATGATAAAATAAATATACATTGTTCCCCTTCCAGTATATGAAGAAAAAAAAAAAAAGAAAGCAATATCCTTTTACCTTTCCTTATTTTCTTTGTCTTCATTTTCTTTTTAAGTGCCTTCCCCATCACCCAAGTTAGCACGTATCTACACCCTACCCAGTGAGTCATTCTCCTTCCCCCACCACTCCTGGTAACTATCATAGATACTTTATTACAGAATGAAAACCTTTTCTTGACTTTTTACAATAGTGGTTTCATACACTATCTGTCTCTCTGCTGATGATTAATTTCACTCACCATAATGTCCTCCAGGATCCTCGATGCTATGTGGTATTTTCAAGATTCATTGTTATTCCTCAATGTTGCATCATATTCCATTGTGTGTGTGTGTACCAAAGTTTGTTCAACCATTCCTCTGCTGATGAGCTCTAGGTTGTCTCCATCTTTTTGTTATTGTGAATAATGCTGTGATGAGCGTGGTCGTGCATTTATTTATTCAT
>NW_006408525.1:32102577-32103349 GCF_000296735.1 Chrysochloris asiatica
AACAACAACAACAAGAGAAAAGAGGGACAGTTAAAGAGTCATAAAAGAGATATAAAGAGAAATATAAAAGAGAGCTGCCGGACCCAGAGAGGAGAAAACAAAACTCTAGGGAGCTCCTGTTAATCAAGGAACTCACAAAGTGGTTAGGGGAGCACCTAAATAGGCCAGAACACTGTCCTCTGGACCAAAGGGTCACCAGGCACTGGGACAGTGCAAGGCCCATCAGGTGGCTCTGCAGTCTCAGTACACCTGGAGCAGAATCCACTCCAATCCAGGTGCCAGGATGGCACTGTCAGTGCCCACCTCCCTCTGGCTCAGCCCACAACCTTGAATACGAACTCCTGGACAGCAAGGAGCTGTGCTGGAGATGGATGAGGATGGAGGCTGACCACACCTCCATCACCAGGGGAACAAGAAATCCATTATCTGCACTGCCAAGCCTCATTCCTGAAGCTGCAGGCAAAAACTCAAAACAGTCCAGTCGGTTCTGACTAGGACAACCCTCACCAATCTGTCTCCTTCCTTCATGGCCCTCGCTCAACTTGTCCTCCCAGAAGATGATCAGTCCACTTCTCCAGGCTCTCCTTTGAAGATTAGAGCTCCAGAATTATCATCTGTGTGTTTCTTTGGTCTCCCCAATCTTAGTCCTTGTGTGGCCCTGCAGGATAATGCACTGGACAGCAAAGTCATTTGAATCGCAAGATCGGCAGTTCAAACTCACCAAGTACTCCTCAGAAACCCTATACAGGGTTGCTATGAGTCTGAACCGACT
>NW_006408525.1:32106559-32142137 GCF_000296735.1 Chrysochloris asiatica
GACTGTAAATTTTTGTGGAAGTCAACTGCCACATCTTTCTCCCATGGAGCAGTTGATGGGTTTGAATGGCCAACTTCAGTTAGCAGCCCAACATTTAAAAGACTATGCAACCAAGGTTGTTTATTGGTCCAGTGGTGAGGATTTTTGTTTTCTTTACATTAACATGCAATCCATACCGAAGGCTGTGCTCTTTGATCTTCATCAGTAAATGTTTTAAGTCCTCTTGGCTTTCAGCAAGCAAGGTTGTATCATCTGCATATCACAGGTTGGTAATGAGTTTTCCTCCAAGCCTGATGCCACGTTCTTCTTCACATAATCCAGCTTCTTGAATCATTTGCTCAGCATACCGGTTGAATAAGTATGGGGAAAGAATACGACACTGGTGCACACCTTTCCTGACTTTAAACCTTTCAGTGTTCCCTTGTTCTGTTTGAACGACTGCTTCTTGGTCTAGATACAGGTTCCTCATGAGCACAATTAAGTGTTCTGCAATACCCGTTTTTCACAATGTTATCCGTAGCTTGTCATGACCCACACAGTCAAAAACTTTTGCATAGTCAGTAAAGCACAGGTAAATAAATACCTTTTTTATATTCTCTGCTTTCTGCAAAGATCCATCAGACATTAGCAATGATGTCCCTTGTTCCACGTCCTCATCTGAATTCAGCTTGAAACTCTGGCAGTTCCTGTCAATGTAATGTTGCAGTCATTTTTAAATTACCTTTAGCAAAATATTACTTGTATGTGATATTAATGATTTTGTCCAATAATTTCTGTATTCCATTGAGTCACCTCTCTTTGGAATGGACACAGATATGGATCTCTTCTAGTCAGTTGGTCAAGTAGTTGTCTTCCAAATTTCTTGGAATAGATGGGTGAGTGCCTCCAGTGCTGCATTAGTTTGTTGAAAGATTTTAATTTGTATTCCAACAATTCCAGGAGCTTTGTTCTTTGCCAATGCCTTCAATGTGCCTGGGACTTCTTCCTTTTAATTATTGGCTCTTGATCATATACTGCCTTTTCAAATGGTAAAACATCGACCATCTTTTTCTGGTACCGTGACTCTGTGTATTCCTTCCATCTTCTTTTGATGCTTTCTGCATCATTCAGTATTTTGCCCATAGAATCCTTCAATATTTCAAGTCAAGGCTTAAGTGTTTTCTTCTGTTCCCTCAGCTTGAGGAATGCTAAGCGTGTTCTTCCCTTTTGGTTTTCTAATTCCAGGTGTTTGCACTTTTTGTTATAATATTTGGCTTTATCTTCTCAGGCTGCCTTTTCAAACTTCTATTCAGCTCTTTTACCTCTTCATTTCTTCTGTTTGCTTTAGCATCTCGACACTGGAGAACAAGTTTCAGAGTCTATCCTGACGTCCACTTTAGCCTTTTCCTTCATTTTTGTCTTATTAATAACCTTTTTATTTCTCCCTGTATGATGTTCTTGATGTCATCCCACAACTCTTCTGGTCTTCAGTCTTTAGTGTCTAATGCATCAAATCTGTCCTTGAGATAATCTCTAAATTCAGGTGGGATATGTTTGAGGTCTTGTTTTGGCTCTTGTGGACTTGTTTTAATTTTCTTCATATTCAGCCTGAACTTGCATATGAGCTTTGATGGGCTCTTACATAGTCTGCCCTTGGCCTTGTTTGGGCTGATAATAATGGAGCTCTTGTTTCATCTCTCTCCACAGATGTAGTCAATTTGATTTCTGTGTACTCCAACAGGTGAGGTCCATGTATATAGTAGTCTTTTATGTGTTTCAAAAGGTATTTGCAATGAAATCGTCATTGGTCTTACAAAGTTCTATCATGTGTTCTCCAACATCATTTCTATCACCAAGGTCTTATTTTCCAGCTACTGGTCCTTCCTCTTTGCTTCCAGCCCTTTGCACACCAATCACCAGTAATTATCAATACATCTTAATTACTTGTGTGATCGATTTCAAACTGAAGAAGTTGGTAAAATTCTTCAGTTTCATCCTCACTGGACTTAGTAGTTGGCACATCAATTTGACATCTGTAAACCTGTAAAAAGTTGAATTGGCAAAAATTGTGTGATAGATTCACTTATAACAACAACAGCAAAAGAGAAGCTTTTGGTCCTGCTTGTGTGCAAGGAAGCACTCCATGGGATTTGGTTCCTTGGTTTTGATGTATAGGGTCATAACTTCATGGAAAATCCCAGTTAATTGGCCTAATAACATGTTTGGTGTGCCTGTTCTACTACCTAGTGTTGTGTAACGCCTAGGGTCTTAAAAGTTTGCAAGAAGCCATCCAAGGCATAATAATTGGTCTCTATTCACCTGAAACAACAGAGAAAAAAGGTGAGTCAGGTACAGGAGGAGGATATGGTAAGTGGTTAATGGCCTCCAAGAACAACTGCCTCCTTTGCCATGACATCATAGAACTGAATGGCACCTGACTACCATTATTGAACATTTTGATCAAAGATTTCATAAGAGAATCCTGATCAAAAGGGGGGAAATGCAAAACAGAATTTTAAATTTTCATGCTCAAGACTTTTTGGAGCCATGGAGGCTGTATGAACCCCTAAAACTATTGCCCTGAGATACTATTTAAAGCTTAAACCAAATTTATCCCCTGAAGTCACCTTAAAACCAAATAATAACTAACTTCCTCTCCTGCTACTGCTGTTGAGTCAATTCCACTCAGAATCACCATAGAGAACACAGTAGAACTTCTCCATTGACTTCCAAAGATGCAGTTCTTTACATCTTTCTCTGTGGATCAGCTGGTGAGTTCAAATCACCAACCTTTCATTAGCAGCAGAGCACTTTTAACCACCAAATTTAGTTTCACTAGTGAAAACAAGGTGGGGGGAGGGGCATGCTGCCTTGAGCCTCTTTGAAGAATTGTCTATGTGGGATCTGCATCCCTGGCATGGCACTGTAGGAAAAGCTCTGGACTGCTCACCACAAAGTCAATGGTTCAAACCCACCAGTTTGCTCCTTGGATATTCTATACAGGGTTTCTATGAGTCAGAACTGACCTGATGGCACTTCACAACAAAAACAACAATGTGGGATCAAATTCACAACAGCAACTCAAAAGATGAGACAGAACTTTAGGGGACAGTGAGTTATGTTAATTAATGAGGGCAGCAACTCAAGAAGATGAGAATTGGTGTGCGACTCAATGAATGCAATCTGTGTCAATAAATTATACATGTTGAAACTGTTGAATTGGTGTATGTTTTGCTGTGTATATTATCAACAACAACTAAATAAATAAAAATTCAGAAGGAAAAATAAAAGGGCCATCAGAGTTGTTCCATATTCAGTATGGATGACTTAACCTGAGTCAGTCACTAGATGTGTGGTATCCCAGGAAGGCAGCTCTCTGCAACTGAGGGGATCTTTGAGAGGTACAACAGCTGAAGCCACAACCAGTAGCTGGTGAAACAAGTCCTTCCTTAAAAGAACATCTAGGTGGTATGTCTCCAGGTCCATCACAGTGCAGCTCTTGCTTTGCTCAGATCCACTGTTCTATATACATTCAAGGATCTGATTTTTCAAGATTTCAGTAGGCCACTCTTCTTGGGGGAAGTTTAAAAGAGGTAATCTTTGGCTCCCATAGCTATAACCTATACGTTAGGTCTTGGGACCATAACTGTATGCATCACGTCTCTCTACTACCCTTCCAGATTCCTCTCACCTTGAACTTTCACCTCTGCTTGTCTCAGGACTTACCCGATAGCATGACCCAGATCATCTTTCCTGGGGGGTGTGAACCTTGGTCACCATATTCTTCTGTGATAGACTAAGGTCCTCCTAGTCCATGGAATCTGAGTATGTATATTAGTTTACATGGCAAATAGACTTTGCAGGTGCGATTAAGTTAAGAATCTTGAATGGAGAGATTATCCTGGATTATCCAAGTGGGTCCAGTAATCACAAGAGTCTTTATGAGGAAGAAGGAGAGAGGAGAGACCGAGAAAGAGAGATGAAGATACAGGAAGCAGAGGTCCAAATGGTTTGGTTGCTGGCTGGAAGCCACACACTATGGAATGCAAGTAGCCCCTAGAAGCTGGGAAAGGTAAAGGAATGGATTCTCCCTTGGAGCCTCTAGAAGAAACAGTTTTGTCAATATCCTATGTTTGTAGTCCCATGAGACTCATACTCCAAAACTGAAAAATAATAAATCTGTATTGTTTTAAGCCAAGAAGTGTGTAATAATGTAAAACAATAAAACTAATATAATTTCTCAGGCTCAGATTCATGTACCTGTGCCTTAACAATCACAGTTGATTTTAGCCCAATGAGGTCTGTTAAGTGAGTAAAAAATAAATACGTCTTGCATTTCAGTCATTACATTCTGGGGTCTGTTACTATAATTTAGCTTTCTTTGACAATATAATATGCCAATAGATTTGATGGCAGAGTTCCCTAATTCTACAGGTACCTATATCCCCACCTAGGACATACCATTACATAAAACATTGAAGCCCAGAGAAGTTAATGAATTTGTCTGAGGTCATACAAGATGGCTAATATTAGAACCCAATGCTCCTGAGACCTAATTCAGTTCTCTTTCCCTTATGCCAACCTGCCTTCCAGGGTTCTATATACCTGGGCATGGTGTACCATATGTGACCATGAACTTTCTGTTTCAGCAAGAGGAAGGGGGAGAGACAGTGAATGCATTTTCTTGGTCGAATTGGTGAGGCATTAGCTACCTACAATGATAAAATTACCTAGAATGACCCCTTGACTCCACATTACAAACAGTTAGATGACAGCTCTGCTGTAGATTTTTAGTATTCATGATCTCATTTTAATGAATATGATTATTCAGTTTCAGGAGATCACAATGTCGCAGGTACTTGTCAGTTTTTTATTGCACTATATTTTAGAGGCAGGAAAAAGGCAAATTTGAATGGGTAGAAGTGTTGATTTGTCTGCTACCATTTATTTTACATAGAGAAATGAAATAAGGTATAGCAAAAGCATTGATAATGAAGAAGATGATGAAACAATTGATAATGAAAAAATGATGAAATAATAACTACTATTTATCATTTATTTGAGTCCTGGTGTGGCTCTGTGGGTTAATGCACCAGACTGCAAAGCCATTTGAACTGCAACATCGGCAGGCAGTTCAAGCTCACGAGCTGCTCCTCGGAAATCCTATACAGGGTCACTATGGGTCGGAACCAACTCGATGGCACTTCACAACAACACATTTATCATTTACATCATGCTTGGTGACATGGAAAAACAGCAAAAAAGAGGAGTACCCCCAGTGAGATGGATTGGCACAGTGGCAGAAACAGTGGTTTCAAGGGTAGCAGTAATTGAGGAAGGCACAGAATCAAGTGCTGTTTCACCGAGTCAATGGCGCATGGCAACAACAACAAATTTATCATTTGTTGGAAGTTTACATGAAAGGACATATCTGTATATATCTCATTTAATCCTTATATTGGTCACTTCACTCTAGTAATAAATAACTCTAAAATCTCATTGGCTTACACAACAAATGTCTATTTCTGGTTCATGTTATATGTGCTTTATTGTGTTTTTTCACTCTGGAACCTCCGCTGGAGAAGCAAACCTATAGGTTTATGCTATTGTTGTGAAGGTGGGGACAAGTATATTTCATGTGTATATGGTATCCACTATTTCCAGTTACCAAAGACTATGACAAGGCCAAACCAAATATCAGTAGAGGAGTTGAGAGTACATCACATAGTAACTTTAGAGGACATTTAATCCCAATACAAGTAAAGAGAAAAAGAAACAGGACAATAATAAAATCTCAATCTGAAAAATAGCTATTAATCAACCCTTCACCCCTCTGGATACTTTCAAAGAGATGAGTAGCCCTAATAGGCTCCTCCCAGAAGTTGAAAATATCCTTTCCTGGTGTGGTTATTGGGAAAGGATTTGGTAAAATGTGAACTAGGCTTTGAAGGACATGTTCTCAGGAGGGAATAGTCCCTGGAGAAGGACATCGTGCTTGGTAAAGTAGAGCGTCGGTGAAAAAGAAGACCCTCAGTGAGACGTATTGACGCATAGCTATGATATGGGCTCAAGATACAGCAAGGATTGGGAGGGTGGCAGGAGACCAGGCAATGTTTGACTCTGTTGTTCATAGAGTCACCGTAAGGAGGAACCTATTCGATAGCATCTAGCAACAACAAATTGTGTGTCTAGAACAGCTAGGTTGGGGGCAGTTAGAATAACAGAAAAGATCACTTACGAAGACTCAGGAACAGTGGCTTATGAAATCAGCCTCACATCTGTCATCCTCTGTCGCCACCAGTAGTCACCCACTGTCACTGAGTCGATAAGACAGAGTAAAATCAGTCCTTAGACGTTCTGAAACTGTAAATCTTTAACCGAGTAGACAGTCTCATCTGTCTCACAAGGAGTAGTTGGTGGGTTTGAACCACTGACTTTTCAGTTAACAGCCCAATGCTTAACCTGCTGCTATCAAGTCGGTTCTGACACAGAGACCCTGTATAGGGTTTCTGAGGCTGTAAATCTTTATGGGAGCAGAAATCCTCATCTTCCTCTTGAGCTGCTTGTGGATTCAAACTGCGAACCTTACAGTTAGCAGTCCAACTCATAACCCACTAAGCTACGTGAGCTCCTTGCCAATAATAATGTATGCTAATTAAATCCGTGAAGACCCTGGGTGGTGCCAAGGATCAACATTCACCTGCTAACTGAAAGGCTGGAAGTTAGAGTCCATGGAAAAGAGATCTGGATATTTATTTCCTAAAAAAAAATCAGCTATTGAAATCCTTATGAAGCACACCTCTACTTTATACACATGGAATTGCTTTGAGTTAAAATAGACTGGACACCAACTGAAAAAAAATTAAATCCATGTATATAAAGCATTCTTGGTTTTATTGTGTGCCATGGAGTTGGTTTTAACTTATAGTGTCCTTGTATAGGGTATCCAAAAGCGCTTGGTGGATTTGCACTGCCACCTTTGTTTGAGGTTACCAGTCCAATGCTTCTCCGACAGCACCACAAACTACAAAATTCTTAGTAACTTATTTTTATATTAATCTATAACATATAATGATTATTGGTGGTGGTTATATGCCGTGGAGTCGATTCCAACCCATAGCGACCCTATACAGGCTTTCCGAAGCTGTGAATCTTTCTTTACTGGAGCAGAAAGCCTCATCCTTCTCCCACAGAACAGCTGGCAGTTTCAAACTACTGACCCTGAGGTTAGCAGCCTGATTCGTAACTACTACGCTACCAGAGCTCCTTTGATTATTAAGTGAAATCAAGTTGGTTTCAACCCATAGCAATTTTACGTGCAAAAAAATGAAACACTGCCCAGTCCTGTGCCATCCTCACCATCATTGTGACACTTGAACCCATTGCTGCTGCCATTGCTGCTGCCACTATGCCAATTCATCTCATTGGGGGTCTTCCTCCTTTTTGCTGACCCTCCACTTTACCAAGCATGATGTCCTTCTCCAGGGACTGGTCCCTCCTGATAATAGGTCCAAAGTATCAGAGACAAAGTCTCTACATGCTAGCTTCTAAGGAGCATTGTGGTTGTACTTCTTCCAACACAGATCTGTTTGTTCTTCTGGAAGTCCATGGTACCTTTAATATTCTTCTCTAACACCGTAACTCAAATGCATCAATTCTTCTATGGCCTTCCTTATTCATTGCCCAACTCTCATATGCATATGAGGCTACTGAAAATCCATGGCTTGAGTCAGGTGCACCTTAGTCCTCAAACTGACATCTTTGCTCTTGAACACTTAAAAGAGGTCTTGGACAGATTTGCCTAATGCAATATGTCATTTAATTTCTTGACTGTTGCTTCCATGAGTATTGATAGTGGATCTGAGCAAAATGATGTCTTTGACAACTTCAATCTTTTCTCCATTTTTCATGATGTTATTTATTGCTCTAGTGGTGAGGATTTTTGTTTTCTTTAGAGGTGCAACCCATACTGAAGGCTGTGGTCATTAATCTTCATCAATATTTTAAATCCTCTTTACTCTCAGTAAGTAAGGTTGTATCAGCTGCATATCAGAGGTTGGTAATGAGTCTTCCTCCAATCCTGATGCCATATTCATCTTCATATAATCCATTTTCTCCGATTATTTGCTCAGCATACAAATTGAATAAGTACAGTGAAAGAATACAACCCTGGCATACACCTTTCTTGATTTTAAACCATTCAGAGTCCCTTTGTTCTGTTTGAATTTCTGTGCTCATATTTCTGAGTAGAATAAAGTGTTCTGGAATACTAGTTCACCACAGTGTAGATGGTCATGATCCACACAGTCTAAAGCCTTCACATAGTCAATAAAGCACAAGTAAGCATCTTTCTGGTATTCTCTGAATTCAGCCAAGATCCATATGAATATCCTTAGTTATGCATCCTCATCTGAAACCAGCTTGAAACTCTGACAGTTCCCTGTCAAGGTACTGTTGCAGCTGTTTTTGAATTATCTTTAGCAAAATTTTACTTGCATGTGGTATTAATGATATCGTCTCTAATGATTGCACATTCTATTGGGTCACCTTTCTTTGGAATGAGCACATATATGGATCTCTTCCAATTAGTTGGCGAGGTAGCTGTCTTCCAAATTTCTTGGCATAGGTGAGTGAGCACCTCCAGTGCTGCATCAGTTTGCTGAAAGATTTTAATTTGTATTCCATCAATTCCCAGACCGTGTTCTTTGCCATTGCCTTCAGTGAACCTTGGACTTCTTCGTTCAGTACCATTGGCTCTCGATCATACGCTACCTCTTGAAATGGTTAAATATCAATCATTTATTTTTGGTTGAGTGGCTCTCTGTATTCCTTCCATTTTCTTTAGATGCATCAAAACATACAATACTGAATATATATATATATATGTTGTTAAGTGCTGCCAAGTTGGTTCCAACTCACAGTGACCCCGTATAGGTCACAAAAGGGTCAACCTTTTGGTTCACTGTACTCTTCTACAGTGTATACCTGTTGCAGACCGTGTAAGACTAGTCAGAGGTTCGAGGCCCTCTAGGGCTGAGTGTAACAAATGAGGCCACTGGCAGTTAATGGAAAATTGCTTTCATCTTAATATTCAGGTATATATATTAAATTAATACCCTGGAGCCTTTGAAAATCCACAGATAAATGTGATATTTTCCTAAAGCTGAGACTAAAGGTTGCAAGGTTAAACCTTTCTCCAAAGGATTAACTAAAAATATCTTAGCTACTTCTCGGTTCTTTGTTCTATAGACAAAGAACCCATCCTCCCTAATCCCTTTTCCAGGTGCAGCTCATTCTCCTGCAGAACTCTCACCTTCCCCCAACTGACCTCAGGGGCTATAGATATGTTAATTGGGCCTGAGAATCCAAGTTGCTGGCCTGGGATTCGAACCAGTGAAGCACAATGTAAAGTTACCTGAATGTCTGGAAAATTACTGATATTAACTGTATCCTGTTTTAGTCCCTCCCAGCTTGGTGTGAAACTCCTCCCCTAAATAAAACAGAGGCCCGGGCCTCCCCAGGTGTGCATTACTGGTTGGAAGGCATGGAGTAAAGATTGCAGGGCAGTGAGTTGCTGCCTGCAGAGGCCATGATGCCTGTAGTCCCAAGCCTGCCCACCAGTGATGTATCCACCCTAGCTTTGGGGTGCCTCATTGTCTCCCTTCTTCTGTTTGTCTGTGTATTCTTTCGCTATCCCTATCGCCGCTGGATCGCCCCTCCTCATGAACCAAAAACTCGTGACAACTATGTCGAGGGAAAACCCCGGCATATACCAGACTGTAATAAATCTGCTGCAGAAGACCTCTCTAAAATGTTAAAGAGCCAAACTGTCACTTTGAGGACTAATGTGTCCCTTTCCAATCCATGGCATTTTCAACTGCCTCATAATGCATGTGGAAGCTGGGCAATGAATAAGGAAGACTGAAAAAGAACGGATGCATTTAAATTATGCTGTTGATGAAGTATATTGAAAGAACCATGGACCACCAGAAGAACAAACAAATCTGTCTAGGAAGAAATATAGTCAGAATGCTCCTCAGACGTGAGGATGGCGAGCGCCTGTCTCACATACTTTGGACATGGTATCAGGAGGCACCAGTCCCTAGAGAAGGTCATCATGCTTGGTAGAGGGTCAGCATAAAAGAAGACCCTCAAAGAAATGGATTGTGTCCATGGCTGCAACAATGGGTTCAAACATAATTGCGAGGATGGCTCAGGTAGGGTTTTGATCTGTTGGACATACTGTTACTTGGAGTCAAAACCCACTCGAAGGCACTCAACACACACCCAAGCAAATAAAGGTTCAAGACAAGTTCACATTCCCCTAGGAAGAGATGAATGTCCCTAGACACACCCGACATAGTCTCCAACTGCCAGAGCTTATATTAAATGTTAGGGGATGAGGAATTCAACTGGGTTCTGGATGACTGGGAGAATGTGTGTATCCAGGTTAGAATCTCCAGCAAGTACTTAGAAATTGGAATCTCAGCTCTCCTTACAGTATACTGGTGTTTCAACAAACGAGATAAAAATAACTGTGTATGTGAACATGTTCTGCAATGTAATAAGCACCATTTGGACGTCTTCTAATTTACAATTTTATTCTAGGGTCAATTGGCACACCCCAAAAAGTCACTATTTTTAAAAAACGATTACAGAATTAGCTAATCGGATTTGCTAGGGGGAAAAAATCACCTTAGTCAATAAGAAAAAAGATGGACAGCTAGCGGAAAGAGGAAACAAATCCAGGGAAAATGAACTCCATCAAGGGAGTTCATTTCGGGAGACGCCGGGTAGAGTAGGGACCGCCACATCAGGGCAAGGAGAACAGGTCTGCGGTGTCTTGAAGAGGGATCCGGCGTGGACTGGCAGGGGAGCCAGTTATGTGAATATCCACTCATGGCCTTCCTGAGCAGGGACACCGCCCGGAGGTGACGGGGTAACAGTGGGCAACAGGCCTAGGGCCCGAGCAACCCTCCTTCCCCCAACGCAAGGATGTTGGAGAGCCTCATTCCCGAGGGAGGAGACCCTTTAGACAAGACAAAGACGCCAACGACAGGAGGCTAAGAGTGCGCGTGCGCCACGGAGTGCGCGTGCGCGTGGTGGTTAAAGCAGCGGCCCGAGGCGCAGAGGGAGGGAGAGCTGGGTGAGGGCAGTGCCTAAAGGATTGAGGGAAGAGGCGGGGAAGGACCCGCGGTAGGGCGCTGGCGCGCGCCCACTAGTGGCAGAAGGAAAAGACCTCGATGGAGGCCTAGCTGCCCATCCCTCCCCCGGGGAAGCTCGCGTTCCCGCTGCTCGCGCCTGCGCTGCCCGCCGGCCTCGGCAGCGCGCTCTCTCGCCGACGCGCGCGCACTCGCAGTCACCGCCACCCACTAGCTCCGGCACCAGTAGCAGCGCTGCCATCACTACAGCCACCTTCTCGCCCTCTATCCTCTTCTACCCTCGACCTCTGTCGACCAGCAGGTAAGCGATGAACCTCTGGAATTTGCCTACCCCTCGGCCCCGCGGCATGCCCACGCAGTCATCACTCGCTGTCAGCTTCAGAGATGTGCTTCAAGCCCTGGGCACCGGTGGCGGACAGCGGCGGAGCCCCTCCTTGCACCCTCTGCGCTCCAGAACTGGGGCTAGAGAGGCTTGGGCAAGGACGCGTGCAAGGGATGCACGCGCGCGAGTGAGTGCGTGTGTATGTATATGTGTGCTAGGGTGGGGTGGGGGTGTTTGCACGTCCGTTTTCACCCCGGACCCTGGGCCGAGGCTGTGCCCTTAGGGTGGGGCGTAGATGGCAGTGACCTGGGGGAGGGGGCTGCTCAGCGCTCTCGACCGCCACCTTTTGCCGCAATGGGCGTGTGTCTGCGTGTGTATGTGTGTGTGTGTGCGCGGGAGGGGGGGGGCGGGAATCCAATGACGACCCCCGAAACCAAACCTGTAAACTGATTTCTCTGCTCCGGTTTCCATCAATCCTAAGGGATCTGATTCTTGAAAAGATGACTCCTTGCCCGCCCTGCCCCTCCCTTTGACTCCGTGACAGCGATTGACAGCGATTCCTATGGGGCTTTCGCTGGCCCTGATTTAAGGCGGAGGCCGGCCCCCTCCCCCTTTTCCTCCTTCGTAAACCGCTGGAGACATTTGGGGGCTGGGAGTGGAATCGGAGAGATGGGGAGGGGTCCAGGCGCTGCCTTTCCCCCTGCGCGCGCCTGATACGGAGACACGAGCAGCGCCGTGCCCGAGAGAAGGTAGTGCGCTGATGCCAACGTAAAGGTTTCGAAAGGACGGGTGCACCCGGCCTCGCAATTGGACCAACTGGGCGGTCGCCTGTCCCTGCGCCCGGGCGCGCACAGTCGCAGCCGCGCACCGCCTGCTGCTCACAGCCGGGCGCTGAAGCTGCAGGTGCATTTCGGGGCGGGCCCCTTTCTCTGCGTTCGGCGCTGAGCGCCCGGCGTGTGCGCTCCCTGCCGGAGGCGCGGGGCTGGCGCACAGGGCTCGCCCCTCACTGCGGCAGTGGGTGTGGACCCGGGTGGGAGAGGAGGGGGAGGGTGGGTTGTGTCTTCTCCCACCCACACCCGCTTTTTTCCCCTCAGAAAGCGAGGTGCCATCTTTTTGCACTTTGTCACGTCTTTCGGTACTATGCCAGGCCGGGTGGCTGGCCCTAGGAGGATCTGGGCGGAGACTGCTATTTAAAGGGGGACAAGCAATAGGAGCTGAAATCTTGTCGTCTTGCCGCTGCGGGCATAAGCACTAGGGACAATCATCTAGGACCTTTCTTCAAGGCTCGTTGCTTTCTTTGTGGGATTTACGTGATCTGCGTTCCCACACCTGGCTTTTTGGCTTTTAGTTTATGAGGGTTTTTTTTTTCCGCCAAGCCCCCCTTCTCTCCCTTTTTTTTTTTTTCTCTCGCATTTCCGAGCCTTTGTTGGATCTCTGGGTTTGCTGGGGTCGGTGCACTCCAGTCATATAGCCTCAGAGGCACGTGTGAAAGGACAGGACCCCCAGCAGCCCTTTCCGGAGCCCAGCTGCGCTCCAGAGGCAGCCAGGGGACTGTAGGAGTGGAATTTGAGGTTCCGCGCGCTCTACTAGTGGCCACAAGAGACCACGCCCCCCAGGTCCCGCGCGTCCTGGAACCCACGCCCCACTAGGCTGCCCAGCGAGGGGCGCCGGCGAACCCACCCCCCACACACACACACACACACAAGGGTTGGGGGAGTTTGCAGGCAGGGCCTGTCGCCACGCCCTGTTTCTTCGTTGAACACCAATTTGTGAGGGGCGCCTTGAGGCACCCTTGGATACTGGGGCCACACCCATTCTCCCTAGTGAACTGGGGCGGGGGATGGGGGGGAGACTGGCGCTTCGTTTTGATTGCCATGGAAACCACACGCGTCTCAAGAAGGGGCCTTGGGGCGTTTTCCGCGGAGATTGAGGATATGGGGTGGGCGGGGCCGCGCACTTGACTCCCCTTGATGGTGCCATCGACCGGGCCGCTACTCCTAATTGGCCACTGGCGGCCTTAGCCATCCGGAGATGCGTCCCAGGTGTCTTTTTTATTATTATTATGGCTGTTTTGATGAATATTGTCTACGAAACGTGCGGAATTTTCACATAGAGCCTGAGTTCACAAGTGCCCTTGAAACCAAGGACGGAGGACCCCTTGCAAGCAGGTGTGCGCCTTGCCCGGGTACTGTCTACACGTGCGATGAAGCGCGTCCGCGCGGTTTCTGGTTATGTGGAATTGATGCGGGGACGTAGTTCCTAAAGACATGGCCGATTCATCCGCTGTGGCCGCCCAAATTGATCTGGATTCTTGCGGAATGACTCCGTGAGAGCCCATCCGAGGTCGGCGGCTGCCCCTCCCTCGGCTGTGGGTTCTTCCACAGAACTGGGCCTCAGCGCCTCCCTCCTCTTCCCCACCCCCCACCCACGGTACGGCTGCTTTGAGTGCAAGATTCTCATTGCAGACAGAGCAAGAATCCTGGGGCGGCCCTGGGAAAAAGGAGCTTGCAGCCGCAGCTTTCTGAAGCCATCAGCAGATTGAAATGCCACCTCCTGTTTGTTAGGAGAATAGGAACCAATAGAGAGGGGCGCACTTAGTCCAATGCCGGGAACAAAGCGCCGTCCACGCGTCTATGATTTCGCTCCATTTTGAAATTTGTTAGCGGTTTGATGGGGTGCTTCCGCTGGCAAAGAACTCCGGGGCGAGAGAGAGGGTGGTCTTTGGGCGGAGATTTGTAGACCCATCCCTGGCTTCCAGCTCTCTGAGCACGTGTTAATCTCAAAGGATCAGCATTTGCGCGGTCGCTAAAGCGTTGGACTAGCCGCAGCGCCTCCAGAAATATCCCTGCATCAATCCAAGTGTCACCGAATCCCTGCTCCCCACCCCTGGCACCAAGCACGCGTGACTTCTCTTCCACCCCGCGAGACAACCACTCGCAGTTTCGGGTGCTCTGGGATCTGTAATCCCATACAGTAGTACCGAGGCCTCATGGCAGGTTAGGATGATGGGTCATAGGCAGCGATTGCCCGGCGGACCTCTCCAAGCCACCGCACGCTCAAGCTCCAGACTCAGCACGATGGCTTTGGATTTTTTCTGACCCGTCTGTCCAGTAGAAAGAGAAATGGCTTTTCTACAGAACCGTGGTTAATTCTGAGATGTCCTAAATGCTGTTAATGCTTACGATATATGAATTGCTTATCCATGTCCCCATCTTCAAACCCTTCCTTCTACCTCTGGAAGGAATGGGAAACTTCCCCCGCCGGGCCCCGCCGCGCCCCGCCCCGCTCCCGCGCCCTTTCCAGAATGACTCTTGAAATTAATTTCTTGGCCAACATTTGCTTCCCTAACAGATGTGTTCAATGCAGTAACCTGGCTTGACACTTGAATTCGCCTTTGGCCCATCGCTGTTTGGTCAATGGGTTTGTTGGTTTTGCTGTGTTTGGGATGAGTGACAGCCCGTGATGCACTGGCCGTTTGTGGAAGGGCGTGGTTTTAAGTGGTTTCTAGCATCCGACACGCTCCTCTGACAGGAACAAAAGAAATGGCTTATTCCCATAAATTGCAACAAGAAACCTTAAAATTGGTTTGATTGAGGAAGGGTCAGATGTATTCAGGTTAGAAAAAGAACCCCTTCCTTCTATTGAGCATGCCCTTTGATCTACGTGACCTTTGAGGTCAATGGCAGTCTGGAGGTGTGATAGAACTGAGAGCTTGATTTAGACGGAATTTTCCTTCTGCCCTTTTCATATCTTTTCATGCAGCTCATTTGTTAAGGATTTTAAGAAATTGGGTTTCATTCCACAGCTCCTCAGCATAATGTACTTAATTGGAACAACTCTATAGCTGTGTGCGGAGTCCTGGTGTGGCGTTATTGGATAAGCACTGGACTGCTAACCACAAGAGTCCTGGTGTGCCTCTGTGGGTTAATGTGCTGGACTGCAAAGTTGGTTTGAATTATAAAGCCCGTGGTTCAAATTCACCAGCTGCTCCTCGGAAATCCTTATCCAGAGTCACTGAGTCAGAACTGACTAGATGGCATTAACAACATAACTGTGTGTATGAACATGTGTTAGTTTTCCAATTGGACATGAAAGATATGCACTGGACTGCTAACTATGGTTCCCCTTGGAAACTCTATACAGGGTTGCTGTGAGTCAAAACGGACTCCAAGGCACTTAATATGCAACAATTTAGTCATATGGCTAGTTTCTTCCTTACTTCAACTTGGTCAGGGGGCAGGATCACTTGAAAACAAAATCACCTTTTAAAAACTACAAAGTCACACTCACAAAAAGCGGTCACTGTGGAGTCAATTCCGACTTGGGGCAACCCCGTCTGTTACAGAGTACAACTATGCTCCTTTCCTAAGCAAACGGTCAGAACTGTCTCCCAATGCATTCTTTTTTTTTTTTAATGTTTTATTGTGAATTATATGATAGTTTACATGGGGGAACTTTAGTTTTACATTCATTCCATCATGCATCATCTCATTGCCATGATTCCAATCCCCTCCATGCATCATCAACCACCTAAAGGGTATATCCCAGAAACCCGCCCCCTACACTTCCCCCTCCTCCCCCCAGTTTTTGGCCCACAGTCCCTTTCCCTCTCTGGGTCCAAAGTCCCCAGTCGCTTCATCACTCCGCGTCATCATCTCTGCCTCCATCTCAGGCATCTCTGTTTCTCTGGGTAGGGTCCCGCTCTCAGCTCCTCTCCGTTGATGGTCCCAGAGGTCTCCGCTCCTATCCTGGAGATTTAATCACTCCCTTCCTTGTTACAAAACTTCTACCTTTGCATTTCCAACCCTCATAGTCCGTCCTGACAAGCATTATTCACTACAGTATCACGAGTTACCCATCTGTATCTCCTTTCATCAGCTCCGCCCAGACAGATTGAGTAGTACCTACTAGAGATTCTGCCTTCTGCCATGCTTCCTAGCACTAGGTTCCCTCTTGAAAGCTTGTAAGCCAGTCACTTCTTGCCTTTGTAGTCCCCCCCTTCCAATTTGAGTATCCAATGTCCAAGCTGCCCTTCTCCATCCACTCTGTGTGTGTGTGTGGGGGGGGGGGGAATGTTTGTTGCTGTGAGGATTTGTTCCCTCTTTTGAGTCGCTGCTCCATAGGTATAGGTCAAGTTCATCAGACTGTATCAGATCACTCTTTTTTTCCCCCCCCTTCTTCCAATGCATTCTATTGTTCAGTGCTATCGAACCAGTTCTGACTCATAAGGACCCTGTATAAGGTTCCAGAAAAGCCATTGGTAGGTTTGAACTGCCGACCTTGTGGTTCGTAGTCCAGTGCTGATTCTCCAGCACCACACCAGGAGTCCAGTGCAATTCTGTTGTTGTTAAGGGCTATCGAGTCGATTCCAACCATAGCAACCCAGTATAGGGTTTCCAAGGAGCAGCTGGTAGGCTTGAGCCGCTGACCTTGCAGTTCAAATGGCTTTGCAGTCTGGCGCATTAACCCACTGCGCCATACCAGGATTCTAGGTGGGTTCAAATCTCCAACCTTTTGGTTAGTAGTTGAGTGCTTAGGAAACTTATGTAATGCTAGACATATAACATATAATCTACGCTTATTTAATAAACAAATGCATACAGAGGGAAAAGACAGGTCAAGAGTGTGATTAAGACAAAACAGAACAGGGCTTTAGTCACCGTCACTACATCTAACCCAGTTTATCTCCAGCTCTGTGTTCTAATGAGAACTGCCCGGGTCCTTTGGGTACATTTCCATGCACGCCCTTCCTTCTTGATTTCTGCTTTCCAACCCTGTCACTCATACGCCTGGTCTCCACTGCTCATCTCACCCTTGTTGGCCAGACAGGCACAGAACAGAGGGGAGGGGAGAGACCATACCCAAACTCAGGAGAAGGAAGACCCTATCCTGCCGCTGGGGTTGCAGCTACTAGAAAGCCCCATTCGCCACTGCCGTGTCCTCTTCCTTCCACCCTGCTTTTCCCATCATCCCATTGCAGAACCCGTGGGCCCCTTGACACCTCAAGCGCACAGATCACCACTCCTAACTTGCTACTTCCTGGAGTTAGGTGCTTCTACCAATGACTTAGAGCTGGGTGTGGGCCGCCTCAGAAAGTGAGGAAGAGACCCCCTAGTTTCACCAATGAGGCTACAACAGGTGAAGGGACCCTCATGTCCAAACTGGACTCTCAGCTGTTTCCTGTAACACAGTGAGATTCTCAACTGGAACGATTTAAGAGACTTTCTCACACACACACACATTAGTGCTACAGGCATCAGGTAGAAGCCAGGGATGCTGCTAAACATTCTCCAATGCTCAGGACAGCCCTGCACAACCAAGAATGAATGCTTCAGCCCCAAATGACAGTCTGCAGTGGAGGCATTGTTACGTTGCTGTCTTAAAGGCAGCATGCACTCTGAGTGCCTTCTAGAGAGTGCTCTTCTGAGTGCTCTGCCGAGATTATCCTTCCAACACCCCGCCCCCATATGGTGGGGCTGGTGTCTCTCCATGGTCTAGGTGGGCCACAGAGAAGCTCACTAACTCACTTAAGTTCCCACAGCCTGTGAGTGGTGGAGCTGAAATTTCAATCCCAGGTATCTGCCTGGCTCTACTACTCCCTCTCAGCCACACATGGATTTAGTATACTTTTGTGGGTTAGCCAGATCAAGCATGATCTAGAACATTGATACAGGGGAGTATTCTGATTCCACATTTACTGATTCACAAATTCATTTTTGGATGAGTCTATAAACAGAGTATGGCCTGGAATTGGGTTGGAAAGATGTGGGATAGAGCAAAGAACCACACTCTACCTCAGTGCCACTGAGCGCAAAATAAAGAATATTTCTTTCTGGGAATTTAAACCTCTTCCCTCAAATTCAGGTTTTTCAAGAGGACTGAAAACCAAGTTTGGGGCATGGGTCACTTGCGCTCCGCTTGTGGCCAGGGGCAACCTCACTGGAATCCAGGGGGGTCCAATCCTGTCTTAGGCTCTGCACCTCAGAGAGGCCTTGGTGTCTACTACTGATGGGGGCCCAGCTCTGAGACTGTACATTCCAAGTGAGTTGGGCCCTCAAGCAAGAGTCCCAGGTCTCCTTTGACAGAGGTGGGCACTGGACCTGGCTGTTCCCTCCATCACGACTCACTGCCGTCTCCCAGACGAAGGTGGGAGGCAGCTGATTCCACAGTCCCACCATCACCACTGGGTGGGCAATCCAGATAGGTACCCTACAAGCCTCTGTTGCCTTGCCAAAGGGGCTGCCATCCAAGAATCTGTTTCCTGCCCCCTGGCACCCATCCTCCAGCCCCCTCTGCCAGGTTCCCTTCCTGCACGTATGGCCCGGACCTGAGTGTGCGGCCAGCCCATGATGGGCACTGAGCTTTGGGGGTTCTTTGATTAGGAAACATTTTGTAGGTGTGCAAAGGCGACTCTTCGACAAGGCATAAACTTCACTCTCTCCCAGGTGATTCTTTTCAGTTTTTTGCTTGATTGCTATTTCAGCAGGTATATGCTTACCTCTAAGGAGCTCTGGTAGCGTAATGGTTATAAGATGAGCCGCTAAGCTCAAGATCAGCAGTTAGAAACTACCAGCCTGTGAGTCGGAACCAACTCCACGGCATACCACCACCACCATGCTTGCCTCTGAGGAGCCCTGATAGCAGAGTGGGTTAAGAGCTGGACTGCTAGCCAAAAAGTCAGCAGTTAGAATTTACCAGTTGATCTGTGGGAGAATGAGGCTTTCTGCTCCCGTAAAGATTTACAGTCTCAGAAACCCTATACAGGGTCAGTGTGAGTTGGAACCGAATCAATGGTGTACAACCACCACCCTGCTTGCCTCTGGAGTCCCTGAGTGGTGCAAATGGTAAAGCACTCGGCTGCTAACCAGGAGGTTGTGGTTCAGGTCCACCCAGAGGCACTTTGCAAGAAAGACCTGGTGTTCTACTTCTGGGAAAAACAATCCATTTTCAACTCCATAGAGTACAGTTCTACTCAGGCACACATGAGGTCTCCATGGGTCAGAATCAACTCCATGGCAACTAGTACCAGTACTTGGCTCCATATAGGACATTCTAGAAATCCAAACACCAGGCCAGTTCATCTCCAAGAAGTGGATTTTTGTGCCTCAGCGATTCGAAGGAAGGTTTGTTTCAAAGGAAGTGATTCAAAGAGAGACGCTGGTTTTTCCTGGCTAGGTCCCTGGTACAGGGCAGGGTCTTGCGTGGGGAGGTAGTTTGGGCTAGTGGTTAAGGGTGTGGACTCTGATCAGAGCTCTTGGCTGCAAAATCTGCTCTTTGCACTCTCTCCCTCCCCAACTGTGAGACCTAAGCCATGCTACTTAACCTCTTGGAGAGTTTTTTGTGATCGATAATCTGGGATATCAGGAACTTACTTTACAAAAGGTTGCTGGGGGTTTAAACAAGGTAAATGGTGTGCTCAGCCCAGAACCAAGCACACAGGGTGCTCAGTAACCACAACACCAGCCCAGCCCTGTGGATGGATATTTGTGGTTGGATGGTTGACCCTGGCAACCCAATCAGCATGACAGGTAAATTGTTTCACTGAGTAGGGGTTAAGCTGTCCAGCACCTCTGGAATCAGGCATTTGTTGTTTAGGTGGAAGTGAATCTCCCCCAGACCTCCCACACCCATGTTTAAACATCCACATAATACTCTTCCCCCAGACAAACAGTGATTTATCATCTGTTGTCCCTGTTGCTGCCCTTTTCCTTCCTAAAGCCCTCACCATGCCAAGAATAGCATGTGTGTGTATGCTCCACACCAGCCTATACTGAACTGCCTGCCCTCCCACCAGCCTGGTTATGGTGAGCTGGCTTTGAGTGACAGTTTCAGAGATCCTTCTAGTGTATTCATTGAATAAAAGGTGCACTAATACAGGGTCGCTATGAGTCGGAACCGACTCCACGGCACATAACCACCACCAGTGATTGAGATGGACTCCTGGTGTGGCGCTGTAGGATCGGCACTGGACTGTGAACCACAAGGTCGGCAGTTCAAACCCACCGGCTGCTTCTCGGAAACCCTATACGGGAACCGACTTGATGACATTTAGCAACAACAATGATAGCGATAGCAAGGACTGAGTAATGGAAGGGGTGGTGATGGAAAGTAAAATAATGTAAAGCAAGTTGAAGTCAGCAAACTGGCAAGCAACCTTCATGGTAGACAATTGAGAGTCCAGCAGAAAACCATGAAGTAAAACTAACTTGCCCATGTAGTGAATCCAAGGAACTTGAAGCATCTGAAAACATAGTTGTATTTGAACTGGCAGATTAGGCTTAAAATGCCTTTTCATCCGCAAAATCAACACTTATATATTAGTTGTGTGTTGTTGTTTTTAATTGCTAAATCAGAAAATCTTTTTTTTTTTTTTTAACGGTACATACATGTCTTAAACACTTAAACCATATAGATGTTCACATAACTACCCTCTTTCCATCTAGGACCCGGGCCTTCTCTTGGCATTTGGATCAGCTGGTTGGAATCCCTTGTTGTTTTTCTACCTAAGCCATACTCATGATGCATTGCCTAGGACTTCTGATTGCGGCTCCTTGGAACAAGGACTTTAAGGCATTTTTAGAGTAATATGAATCCTTAACCACTCTTGTTGTTAAGTGTCATCAAGTCACTTCCGACTCATAGCAACCCTGTATAGGGTTTCAGAGGAGTGGCTGGTGAGTTTGAACCGCCAACCTTGCAGTCCAGTGCTTATCCTACAGTGCCACACCAGGACCACCCTATTTGACATTTAAAAGCAAAATCTCTTCGTGATTCACCTTTAGGAATTCTCTCCAAAGCAGTCAGTTGTCTTCTAAATGAGTTAGACTTCAGGAGTTACTCTTTCTTTTGGATGTCATCTGTAGGCTTTGTGATTGTTGTATGATGGATCTAAACACTTGGAGCACCAGTGACCCCTAGAAAGTGTCTGGGTACTGCAGGGAGAAGACCCCCACCCTGGAGTGTTTACAGTCCTCGTGTTTACTTCTGGGTTGCCAGCAAAGGGCCTACTATGAAGACTTTGGCATGAAGTAAATGGCAGGTACCCTGCTCCCCACCCATCTTTGCCTCTTCCTTTACTAGCAGAATACATTGAAGACATTTGCACAGAATTCCAATATAAGAAAGGGTTGCAAAATTCTCCTCTTAAGGCTCAAAATAAATGTAAATTTTCTTTACTATATTAATTTCACTTATTGAAGGAGTTTTAGGTCAAGGTTCAACAATTAAAAATAGTTATGAATCAACAAGTTAAAATCAAGTCCGCAGCCATTGGTTATGCTGTTTTATTCATGGTGTCTCTCAGAGTCTGGTCCTCTGCCCTGCTCAATTCAGGCATCAAAGAGATGAGGGACATAGATTAATTCTGGTCCCAGCTGCTGGTTTTCCTTCCAGCTTGGGGACACATTTTTATGCTCCTAGGAAGACCAGTTGCTGCTATCTGGAAACCCAAGTCCACAGTTGTACTAGAAGTCCAGGGATGTACGTTCTTCCTCCCAGGAACACCAGGCACATTAGAAGACCCTTGGATGTATAATTGCCTGTAAGGGGAGCTGGAACCCACACATAACTCCAAGGAGGAAGTGCTGGGAAGGGGAAATTATGGAATGATGGAGTTTTGACCCTCTCTCAGGGTGAAGAACAGCTTTACTCATGAGTTGGATCCAGTATTCTAATCCTCTTTACATTATAGACTCAAAAATGATTTGTGAGCAGCAGCATCTTGAACAGAATGATCATATCCAGTTCTGCCATTGGTGTCATTTCAATGTGCTTACTGTCAGTTGTTCTTAACTGGACTAAAGCGCCACATCATAGTCTACCCCTGAAAAACGGCTCATATGCCCAAGAGAAGGTCTCCAACTAAAAAATTATTTGGTTACAAAGGGTGTATGTGTGTGTGTGTAAAGTATATATTGTTTTGGGGTTTTTTTTTAGCATGAATATTCTATACCTTATTTCTGGTATGGTGCTGTGGGTTAATGTGCTGGACTGCAAAGTCAGTTTGAACCGCACTTAACAACAACAACAAATTTCTTGTATGTCTGGATTTTTATACTGAGTTTGCTGAAAACCTAAACAGCTTTTGACTTGGGATTTGGTTGTTGTTGTTGTTGTTAAGTGTTGTTGGGTCGGCTCTGACCCACAGTGACTCTGTATAGTGTTACCAAGGAGCAGCTGGTGGGTTTGAACTGCCCACCTTGTGGTTCGCAGTGCAGTGCTGAACCTACAGCACCACAGTGCATCAGAATTTAAATCCACATAGAGGAGTTAATAGGCCAAGCCAAGCTTATTTATTCAAGCAACACAGTTGTATATAGATAGCCTCCTGGTACGCTGTGGAACAGCCATAATTATGTAGCCTTATTATATATGAACCTGCTGGCAGCCTTGTTAACAATGGCCAGGAATCAATGTTTGAAAGACTCATCACCTCTTCTGCTTTCCACCTTTCCCAAGGAACAGGGGAAATTAGACATTGGCCCAACCCCTGGGATTTCACAGAACTTCCCTAAATCTGCTTTAATAACAGCGTGATCATTCCGAAACTCACCGAAACTGTCTTTAAACCTGTTTAATTTCATCCCCCAGAAATCCAGTGGGGATAACTCTTCTCCAAGACTTCTTTCAGCTTGCTGTAGTTCTTCCCCTCCAGTCCTCACCTCCCTCCCTGGTCTTGGTGAGCCCAAGTAAAGGCCACTGAAGGCTGCCCTCTTCTCGGCAGAGTACCAATAAAGATGGAAGAAATTGAAATAAATCCCTTTCCATGTTGTGAGCATGCTATAAATAATCACCAACCAATGTTGAATGGTGAAGGCAGAATGCAGAGAAAAAAAACAACAAAACTTCTTCTGTCTTTTTTTTTTAATGGCAGGATTCAGGTTATAAAGCGTCAACCCGGCCCAAGTAAAAACACTTCCCCACAAATCTCCTTGTCATTTTTTGCCAGCAACACTGAATTCCAGAAGCAAGCCACATGTTGGGCTTGGCAAACACTGAATGTAATTGCAACCTTCCCATTTAGTGACAAATAATAAAGATAGGGAGTCCTGGTGTGGCACTATGGATTAAGTCAGACTGCAAAGTCATTCGAACTGCAAGATCAGTGGTTCAAGCTCATCAGCTGCTCCTTGGAAACCCTATACAGGGTCACTATGGGTCAGGATCGACTCCACAGCACTTAACAACAATCAAGACAGGGGAGGAATAAAGACAGTCTTATATCTCCATTTTTCCATCTGTGAAATGGAGATTGTCTCTCCTTTCAAGTGGGTGATCATGTGGTCTCTCCTCCCACTGGATAGTTGTAAAACTGAAATACAACCATCTGTGAGAACTCCTTTGAGCTTTGCTAAAGGCAGGTGTTTCCAGGAGGGGTGATACTTCCTGGGAGCCACAGTCAGGTGTGTGTTCTGGAATGTCTGCTGGGCTAAGTGGAGCCAAATGCCTGAAAACATAGAAGCTACCACCACCTGGCTTCCTTTGCGCCAGCCCGGCGTGCAGGTGATTTGCTGGGGTGAGGCCTCAGGGTGGTCGGACAGACTCACCCTTTTTTTGGAAATAAGGCAGGTCCAGACCAGGGTCCAGGGCAGTGGGGGTGGAGTACCTCTAGCCTTTGCCAGCGCAGACTTCTCCGGAAGGGGCCTGGGACTTCCTTCTTGTCTCATTCTGTGTCCCTTGGAATTTCCTGGGGGCCTTTTCAGTTTTCTCCAGGATTTCCAGTTTCCTCCTAATCTGACCCAGCCTGGGGAACTGGATACAGATTCTCCCGTTCTAATTATGGCCAGAGGCAGCCTCTCCTCAGGCTTTCAGGGCGTGGAGCATGTGACCGGAATCCATTAAGGCAAGAATGATTCAATTAAAGCCCGGAGTTGACTTTGATGGTATCATATTCTAATGGCTGTTTGGTGACAAGAGGTACGGTGAATGCTCATTAATCGAACTACTTGCACTTGGAATTTGAATTGAGCTGGAGCTGGGATTAATTTCATTTGCTTTCACAGAGTGAATGGAGAGTTTCCAACCCTGACAACCTCGAGTCAGCTGTCCCCCCAGTGATGAGACTTGAGTGCCAGTCCTGAGTGGCAGCCCCCACGTCACCACATCTTGGGTATTCTGCTTCCACCAAAGCTACCCTCAGTAATACCTTCTTCAGACTGGTCCCTTCTCTGTGTCCTCACTCTAGTCATTGGAACCTACCAACTTCCAGTTCCCATGTGGTAAGCCTTGGACTCGTACAATTCTCCCTCGAGGTCTGGTAATTGAATTAATCATTGATTTCTTCTTCCCAGACATCACCTCAGTTTGCACCCCACCCCCCAATCCCAGGCCCCTATGGCACAAACAACTTGCTCTTGGCTACTAACCGAAAGACAAGCCGTTCTAACTCACCCATTGGCACAGTGGGAGAAAAAGTTAGCCACCTGCTGTCCTAAGGTTCCTATTTCTATTACATTCACAGAAATGGGTTTTTGGTTTTTGTCTTTCCAATCCTATCCTCATCAGCACTAAAACTGGTTTAGGCCTTATCACCTTACTCTCAGATCATTATAGAAAAACAATGAGTTGTTGGTTGTTCCCAATTTAAGTTCTCCAATTCAAATCCAATCCATTTTAAACATCACTGCCCAATTCTTCCCAGAACAGCCCTGTGTTGCATCCTGCCCCTCTTCATGCATGAATCCACAAACTAGCTCTCTGTCTAAGCCCCACCCTTGGCTGCCTGCGCAGGCCCCACCCGTGGCCTGGCGTCTCTGCAAGCCTACATCCTGCTGCGGCCAGCCCGGCCCTCGGCTTCTTCAGAGACAGATAGTTTTCAGCCCTTACTTACCTGGCTTACTCTTGCTGAGAATGCCCTCTTCCTTCCCCTTCCACTCTCCCCTGTTCAAATCACCCTGACACTGCCCCCCCATCTTCATCCTCCCCAAAGTCTTCTCCAAATGGATGTCTACACGTTTCACTGGCATCAGCCATCAGTCCTAATTGTTTCCTTCTGGCCTCGCTTTGTGTGCACACCTCATCTCCCTGTGGGTTAGAAATCCTCTGAAGGCAAGAATTGTGCCTTTTGTCACTTTCTTGTTTCCCTGGAGGCTGGCCCAGTCACAGAGCTGGGTACAAACATTGCTCAATGTAATTACTCTTGATTAATGTAGTTGGATGCTACTAAGACAAACAGACTGATAGCAGGCAGGTTTTACCTGTTTAAATAAAATCAGTCCTATGCCTACTAAGTACACAGTTCTACTTGAGGGGGCTTCAAAAAGTTCATAGAAAATGGGATTTTTTTAAAAATGGCATTGTTCCACGACTTTTTGAAGCTGCCTTTATATACATGAAAATAATAAAAATGATATTTCCTTTCAAATATTGTATAGTCATTACTTTGCACTACTTCAGAACCGACTCAAGAGCACAGAACAACAACATCAGACCAGGTCAGTTTTGCTGAGTGAAGATGCCGGTGAGTGAAGATGCCGGTAAAAGTAGCAGCGTTGTTTGTTGTTGAGTCGATTTCCACTGATGGGGACCCCACATGTTACAGACCAGGACTGCTCCATAAGTTTTTCTGGACCATGATATTTACAGAAGGGTCCCTGGTGGTTAGGTAGCTCAGCTGCTAACCCAAAGGTTAGGGTCTGAACCTACCCGCTGCTCCAAGGGATAAAGATATGACAGTCTGCTCCCATAAAGATTACAGCCTTGGGGACCACATGAAGCAGTCTTACTCTGTCCTACAAGGCCCACTCTACAAAAATAAGGGGTCGTTACAGAAAGAGTGCCTGTGATATAAAGGTTTAGCAGTCAGCTGCTAACAGAACCACTGACAGTTTAAATCCACCCTGCATCTCGGAGGAAGAAAGACCTGGTAATATACCCCCATAAAGATTACAGCCAAGAAAACCCTACTGGGCAGGGCTCCGTCCTATCAGATCACTATGAGTTGGAATCCACAACAATAATTTTTATGGAAGCCGTTTGCCTGGCCTTTCTTCCTCAGAGCCACATGTTGTTGTTGTTAAGTGCCATTGAGTTGGTTCCGACTCATAGCAACCCTGTATAGGGTTTCCAAGGAGCAGCTGGTGAGTTTGAACTGCTGACCAACCTTGCCATCCAGTGCTGATCCTACAGCACCACGCTCAGAATGCAAACTGCGCATGCCACCCAGCCTCCTTAATAACAGCAGTGCAGGCTGCATTTCTTTTACTAACATTGAATCCTCACTCTCCTACTGGGCGGGGCTCATTCCCTTTGTGTAGAGGAGTCTACTGAGGCTCAGAGATCTTTGGGCTGGCAAGTGACTCAGATAGTGTCTCAGTTCAGGGCACCAGCTCCCCAGCCTCGCCTTGCTACGTCCCCACCCTCCAGTCCTCCCACTCTGGTTCTGCTTTGCACACCAGCCAGCCAGCCAGCCAAAGGGGAGCCAACAGACATGTCTTCAGTGCTAATGACCGGAGGAGCTGTGCCCTCCAGCCTCCATGAATGGGTCATCTGTAACATGAGCCTGGAGAAATTATTTTAAACGGAAAGCCAAGGCTCTAAACTGGACTGCTGCTCTGTGTTACCGGTGACGGCAGGATCCAATTTAGGGTTGTGAGCAGGTCCACACTTATCAAAGAAAGGCTCATTTTTCTTCCAGCTTGCACAGAGCATGAAATTGAATTAAAAGTGGGGCAGTTTCCCTGGGCCAGGCAGACAAAGCAAGCCTTCTGCTGTGAGGAAAAAGAGAGGTATAGGGATCAGAGTGGAAGGGGGGAGGGAGGAAAGGAGCCCAGGCTGCCTGGGACACTGCCCCAACCCCACTGACTCAACAATCCACTTTATTTTTCCCCCCTTCAAAATCACCAGCTGCTCCTCAGAAACCCTCATAGGGTCCCTGTGAGTCAGAATTATCCTGACGGCATATAACCAATGTGCGTCACACTCTGTGACCAGGAAAAAGGGTCGTGATGGGGAACACAGAAAGGAAGGATGGGCTTATGCATACTGCAGTACTTAGAATTTGCAACCTCCCATGGCACTTATATGATACTGAAATACATTTCCCACAGCCACCCACCCCTCTAACTAAAACAAGAATTGTTTCTCAGTTCTGTTTTTTTTGCCACCCACCTTCTCCCCAACTTTTTTTTTTTAAATCCTCCAGCCATAAAGCTAAGATACCATATGTGAGATTCCCACCCTAGTGTTGGTTTTGTTGTTTCTTGGGAGGATCATTTCCAGTCTGTAAATTGCATCCAGGATAAGTAGTGAGCAGTTCTTCAAGAAAATTCTTAAAAGCAGCCCCAACTGAAAGATGGAGTTTTCTGGAAAGCACTCCAGTGGCCTTCGTGGGTCTCAGCAGGAGCTGTGGGCCCTGGCTGCCTTCACACAGAGCCCTGGATGTAGTTAAGAGCACAGGACAGCTGGAGGGAGGGCATCTTGCCCACTGGACTGCCCCTGGCATGTGGTCCTCTCTGTGCCCTTAGGTGCAGGGACTGCATTGCCAAATCCTGTGGCCACATTATAGATACCCAGACCCCGTGTCACTGGGAGTCTTCCTGCACTTTGTGGAATGTTATCTTCTATTGAAACAAAATCTTTCCCCAACTGGGCCCAAAGTTTGCAAAGAACCTTTCTAAATGCATTAATTAATACTGGACTCATCTGACCTAAATAGGCAAAGGACAGTATCATGGATTAAACTGTGTCCCCCAAAGATATATGTCCACTTGACTAAGCCATGGTTCTCAGTATTATTTTGTGATCTGATGTAAATATCGTGGTGGTTGGTTATGTGCTATGGAGTCGGTTCAGACTCATAGCAACCCTGCATAGGGTCTCCGATGCTGTAAATCTTTACAGGAGCAGAAAGCCTCATCTTTCTCCCACAGAACAGCTGATAGTTTAGAACTGCTGGCCCTGAAGTTAGCAGCCCGATTCATAACCACTATGCTATCGTTATTGTTGTAAATCCTAACCTCTGTGATCTTCATGAGGCAGGGTTAACAGCAGTTATGTTGATGAGGCAAGATACAATCTACAGGATTAGGTTATATCTTCTGAAATATTAAAGAGCTGAAGCAAGCAAGCAGAGATGAAATGGAGCTACTACCCCCAAGAAAGGAGCTGGGAGTGGAACGTGCTCTTTGGACACAGGGTCCTTGTGCTGAGAACCTTCTAGACTCCCGGGACATTTGATTCCAAGACACATGGAGATCTCCAAAGAACGCAGGGTGCTCAGATGTTGAAAGGAGACAAAGACCTTCCCCCAAAGCTAACAGAGAAAAGCCATCTTCTAGAGCTGGTGCCTGAATTTGGACTTCTAGCCTCCGAAACTGCAAGAGGATAAAGTTGTTTGTTAAAGCCATCTATTTTGTGGTGTCTCTGTTATAGCAGCATTATATACGTAAGACTGTCTCAGTTAAAATTTTGGGTTATTTTACTACTCCAATTTGGATATCAACCTCTAGGTTTGGGGTGGTAGAGGACAATGTGTGCAGGGGGGGCAGGGGCAGAAAAACCTAAGCATGGGGATAGCTTCACATTTGGGTTACCAATATATCATACTTTCAAGGTACTGAATTTCCCAAATTTCCCAATTACGAACAAGCACATAGTATTTTGGAGTCTTGATATGGCGCCCTAGGAGAAATACCTCAAGGTCAGTTTGAACAGTAAAGTCGGTAGTTCAAACACACCAGCCGCTCCTCTGAAACCCTCGATGGCACTTAAAACAACGATAGTACTGTACAGCTTATATTATCTCATTTAATCCTTGACATGAGCCTATGTGTTAAGTATTATGTCTGTTCTTTTACAAATTAGAAATGTGGGGTTCTGGGAGATTTAGCAGCATTCAGGGAAGTAGGCAGTGTTCAGGGACCTCTTGAACAGTAGGGGTTCCAAGAGATTACGTGGGAAGCTGGAGAAGCTATACAGAGTTCAGAGGTTTAGCACTGCCAGAAACCACAAGGCTAGTCTGAGTGTTAGTTTCTACAGAGCACGGCCTCACTAGACTTTTCACCCTCCCTAGCCCTGGTGGGTGCCCTAGCGCTTGGCTGCTAACTGAAAGGTCTGTGGACCAACCCCATCAGTGGCCCCACGGGAGAAAAGATCTGGTATTCTACTCCTGTCAAGATTACAGTTTAGGAAACTGTCTATGGGTTAATTGTACTCTGCCCTATGGAGTCCTGGTATGGCGTGGTGGGATAATACACTGGAATGCAAGGTTGGTTTGAGCCACAAAATTGGCAGTTCAAATTCACCAGCTGCTCCTTGGAAACCCCATACAGGGTCACTATGAGTCGGAAGTGAGTCGAAGGCACTTAACAACAACAAAATCGACTTGGTCTTATAGGATCCGATGGCTCTAAGTTGGAATCAACTTGCTGGCACTCAACTACAGTAACAAAACATGTTGCTTTAGCCTGAGGAGTCTTGCCATTTGTTAATTACCTATACCTGTGCTGGAGGTAAAGGGTCTCCCTGCTGTTCTCCATCAAGGCAAAGAAACAGTGCTAGCTTGTTGGTTTTTGTTTTTTTATGATAGAGACCTGGAATTTCTGCTTGAGACCTTCTGTTGTTCTTAAGTGCTGTGGAGTCCGTTCTGACTCATAGTGACCCTGTATAGGGTTTCCAAGGAGCAACTGGAAGTTTGAACCGCCAGCCTTGCAGTTCAAACTGACCTTACAGCGGAGTGCTTCTCCTACAGTGCCACACCAGGACTTCTGAGCCCTTATTGTTGTTGTGAAGTGTTGACGAGTCAGTTCTGACGCGTAGCAACCCTATATAGGGTTTCCAAGGAGCAGTTGGTGAATTTGAACCGCCGACCTTGGAGTTCAAACCAACCCTGCGGTCCCACAATGCCACACCAGGACTTATACATGTGAGGCCTTATGTTGTTGTTGTTGTGTGCCATCGAGTCAGTTCCAACTCACAGCCACCCTGTCTAGGGTTTCTGAGGAGCAGCTGGTGAATTTGAACCACTGACTTTGCAGTTCAAACCACCGACCTTGCAGATCAAACTGACCTTGAGGTCGAGTGCTTATCCTACAGCGCCACACCATGACTCCCTGAGGTGTGGGCATGATAAATAAATATGATAAATAAATCAACAGATTTTTGATATGATAAATAAATCAACAGAAAAATCAACAGATTTTTTATATGATAAACAAATCAACAGAAAAATTAATCAACAGATTTTTTTCCCTTTAAAAATGGTATTTAGCATACGGTGTGTTTTGGGGGTGGATACAATTGTGTTATAAAAGGACTCCCACAACTGTAGTAAAGGGAGCAGGAGGTGGGCCACTGGCGAGGAGAGAGATCATAGAGGAAATTGGAAAGAATAAGTTGTATTGTTTTAAGCCACGGTTTATGATAATTTGTTACAAACGCCACTAAAAACCAATACAATAAGTTTGTCCCAGGCAGTATTTGGAACATATTGTTGTTGTTGTTGTTGTTAGGTGCCATCGAATCGGTACCAACTCATAGTGACCCTATGCACAACAGAACGAAACACTGCCCAATACTGGGCCAACCTCACAATTGTTGCCACACTTGAGCCCATTGATGCTGCCATTTTGCCAATCCATCTCGCTGGGGTCTTCCTCTTTTTCTCTGACACTCCACCACACCAAACATGATATCCCCCTCCAGCAACCTGTCCCTCCTGACAATATGTCCCAAGTGTGAGAGACGAAGTTTGGCCCGCCTGGCCTCCAAGGAGCATTCTGGCTGCACTTCTTCCAACACAGATCTGTTGGGTTTTTTGGCAACCCATAGCACTTTCAATATTCTTCTCCAACACCATAACTCAAAAGCATCAATTCTTCTACAGTCTTCCTTATTCACTGTCCAACTTTCACATGCATTTGAGGTTATTGCAAATACAATGGCTTGGGCCAGGCGCACCTTAGTCCTCAAGCTGACATCTTTGCTCTTCAACACTTTAAAAAGGTCTTGTGCAATAGATTTGCCTAATGCAGTACGTTGTTTGATTTCTTGACTGCTACTTCTATGAGTGTTGATAGTTGATCCAAGAAGAATGAAGTCCGTGACAACTTCAATCTTTTCTCCCATGATAAGAATATTATTGAGAGTGCCATGGACTGCCAAAAGAACCAATAGATGTGTTTTGGAAGAAGTGCAGCCAGAGTGCTCCTTGGAGGCCAGGATGGCTAAGCTTCGTCTCTCATACTTTGGACATATTGTAAGGAGAGAACAGTCACTGGAGAAGGATGTCATGCTGGGTAAGGTGGAGGGTCAGAGAAAAGAGGAAGACCCCCAACAAGATGGATCAGCCTGGTGGCATCATTGATGGCATCGAGTGTGGCGGTGGTAGTGAAGTTGGCCCAAGATCGGACATTGTTTCGTTCTGCTGTGCATGGGGTCGCTATGAGTCGGTTCCAACTCAATGGCACCTGACAACAACAAGAATGTTGTTTATTGGTCCAGTGGTGGGAATTTTTGTTTTCTTTACATTGAGATGTAATCCATACCGAAGGCTGTGTTCTTTGATCTTTATCAGTAAGTATTTTAAGTCCTCTTCACTTTCAGCAAGCAAGGTTGTATCATCTGCATATCACAGGTTGTTAAGGAGTCTTCCTCCAATCCTGATGCCACGTTTTTCTTCATAGAACCCAGCTTCTCAGATTATTTGCTCAGCATACAGGTTAATAAGTATGGTGAAGAATACATCCTGTCGCACACCTTTCTTAATTTTAAACCATTCAGTATTCCCATGTTCTGTTCGAACAACTGCCTCTTGGTCCATGTACAGATTCCTCATGAGCACACTTACTCTAAAGAAATTTTTTTTGTAACTCTGAAGTTAAAATTTAACTAAATGTCCTGGATTTTTCTAGCAACTGGTCCAGGAACCAAAGAAAGGGGCTTTTGAAATTTGCGAGAGTGATCTGAGGGTGGTAGAAGTAGAAGTGACTTCTTTTAACTGGGAGTGTTTGTGAGCTGCCAACAACTGAAGCAATTATAAGGTGTTAATGATTTATTCTTTTAGCTGTCCTTTGCCCATTTTCTAGAAATCAGAAGCACTGGGAAAGGGTGAAGGAGGCATTAGCCAGTAATCCAGTATGTCTAGGCTATGTTAAGAGCCGTTCCAGATGAATCAAAAGAAATATTTCCATTAGCAGAACTCACTAGATGAGTCTATGGTGTATTTCTGATCTCTGGGCTGCACCTGGGGTCTCTACAGGCTCCCCATCCTCTGATTGAGGGAAGGTGGTACCCATGCAGAATGACCAAGACACTCCTGACTGATGAATGAGTGAACTTTCCACCAGGCCTGGAATTTGGAAGACGGCAAATGTTGCAAGAAAGTGCTGACTTCAGTTCCCAGGAGGTACTTTCAACAGCAGTAGATTCTCCAACATTTCCCATGATATCACACCCTAAAATCATTCAGAGAAGGGTTTGAAAATGTTCAAGACAAATGTGGCCCATTTTCTTGTAATAAGCAGGCTGCCACCTTCTAGCTGTGTGACCTGGGGCAAGTAGCTTGACCTCTCTGAGCCTAGTTCCTCAGGGCTTCTGTAAGGTGTAGCAGTGATGTCACTGGCCTTTAGCAGTCTTTGTGGCAGAGTTGTCTGTGGTGGCATGTGGCCTGGTTATGTTGTTAAGTGAGATAAGAGAAGACCAAGGTGGGTATCATGTGACTGTTCCAGAAGAAGGAAGAGAGTACGTGTGTGTGAGCTTGTGCATGCAGATCCTAATTCTGGAAGAAAACATGAAAATCAGGTTCTCATGGTAGCCTTTGGGAAGAGAAATTGTGGGTGGGAGCAGGAGCCATCATATTCACTCTATACCCTATTATACATTTTAAAATTATTTTTTAACCATGTATATATATATGAATTTTTAAAAGATAAATACGTAAGTTCAGGCCCCACATGCCTCTTCAGTGTAGAGATACCTGGTTCTTTTCAAAGGCTCCCCAGGTAATGCTGACTTATCCACCACTGGATAAGAAGCTGCCATAGGCCCAACCCTCTCATTTTACAATGGGAGACTGAGGCTCTGCTACAAAGCCTTTACTGGGAAAGACAGACAGACATAAAATATGCAATGGAACACAGAGGACACCTTTGGAAGTAGAGATGAGAGTGGGGGATCTGAGAACAGGTGAGGTGGATAAGTCAGCATTACCTGGGGATCCTTTGCTGACCCTGAGGTTAGCAGCCCAATTCGTAACCACTACGCTACCATCCTTTCTTAATTCTCAGTTTAGGAGGCTAGAAGTCCGAATTCAGAGTGCTGACAGGAACTTTGTCTCTGTCGGCATCTGTAGGCCTGACATTGCTTGGAGATCTCCGTTCATTCTTCCTAGGGATCTAGGAGCTTCACAGTGTAGGGACCCCAAGTTCAAAGGACGCACCCCACTCCCGGCTCCTCTTCTTAGTGGTAGTAGATCCCTCTTCTTTTATCTCTTGTAAGATAATAGGTGTTGCAGGCCACACCCTTGAGGAAACATCTATTCAACTGATTGGCTGCTCATCGCAGCTGATCACACCATGGAGGTGGTTAGATTAGAGCTGGGAGGGGGGCAGAGGGGAGGGTTTACAGCTCCATAACAGCAGAACCACTGAATTGTGCAGGCGTAGCCACGCTGACACAAACCCCTAACAATCACATGTATATCTCAACCCTGTTTTTTTTCTGTTAGTGCATTTACACACACAATCTCATTTCATCCCCCAGCCTCCCAGTGTTGGAAGGGGAGGAAACAGAAGATGCCATCTCAGACCTGGGCCCATCAGTGGTTCAGGCTTTGCTGGGCCCTGTCTTTGCACCACCCCACTTCCTGACTCTTCTGGAATCACTTCCAAGGTGCAGATTCTACATCCGTTCTGGGGTCCTCCCCATTTGCTCCCCATGTTCCAGAGTTCCTCCAGAACTCCCATTTAAGTTAACTCAGCCTTGTGTTACGTAAAGCCCCAAGACCTTCCCCACAGTCAGAGAAGTAACACAGGTCTTTAAGGTTCTGAATGTCAGCCCTTCCAGCCAATCCTCCAGGGCCTCTCTTCTGTCTAGATCTTTGTATGGTTGTGTGGACTTTCCAGAGAGGCTGAGGGGCAGAGCTGACTAAGAGTGATGTTTCCGACTTCAAGTCCTGAGCATCTCTCATGGTTTCTTAGTTAAGGATGACACCACCTGGCCTTTGGGACCATAACTTCCCAGAACCACGGAGGTGAGAGAACCTCAGAAGCCACCTGCTCCCCGCTCCCCCTCCCACCTGATGCCTCCCTGACAGAGTTGTCCGCCTCTGCCTGGGTATCACCAGTAGTGGGCGCTCACTGCCTCATAACCATCTGATAAGGGGTCTGGGAGGGAAGGGACAGGAGGGGCCAAAAGAGAACAGGGAAATCTGTTGGGAGAGACCCCAAATGTGTGAAATTCTCAGAATGAGTCATTTACATTCCGGTTAGCTGTCTTTTCTCCTCCTGGAAGGACCACTTGTCTCCTCACATCTGACCTACTTTCTGGGGTTTTACACAGGCACCCACATCACGAGGTGTTAACACCATGAGTTTGATGCCTTAACAGATGCAGAGAAATGAGGTAACAGTAAACTCTCAGAGTCACATAGCAAGTTCACAGCAAAGCTGGGCTAAGATAGATCTCTCTCCTCTCATGTTCCACATCACCCCCATCCATTGCCTGGGATACCTGAGGGGACCCTCAGATCCACCTGGATGGAGCTCACGCACAGATGTGGCCTGGGCAGGAGGCATTGATATTTGAGACCCCAAGAAATGAGAGGCACCCTCAGAGTGAGGGAAACCAACCAGTCAGTGGGACACACGATCTTCCTGATAGTGTGCCTTCTTGGCAAGGCTTCCCAGAATGCCCCACTTCCTCCCATCACACAAAGAGCTCATCTGCTCATCTCCTCTAGGGATCCCTACTTTCTCTGACTTTGTGGTAAATTGTAGTCTTTGTCTCCGGGGGCTCCTGTCAGCCTGCGGAACCAGTACTGAGACCACGTGAACAGGGACACAAGCTAGAGCCATTACGCCTGAGAGGTCAGTTCTCTCCTAGAATGGCTCTGAGTGAGGTCAGTTCTCTCCTAGAATGGCTCTGAGTGAGGTCAGTTCTCTCCTAGAATGGCTCTGAG
>NW_006408525.1:32143002-32162982 GCF_000296735.1 Chrysochloris asiatica
TTGCTGAAAGTGAAAAGGACTTAAGTATTTACTGATGAAGATAAAAGAGCACAGCCTTTGGTATGGATTACATCTCAATGTAAAGAAAACAAAAATTCTCACCACTAGACCAATAAACAACATTCTTATCAATGGAGAAAAGAATGAAGTTGTCAAGGACTTCATTTTTCTTGGATCAACTATCAACATTCATGGAAACAGCAGCCAAGAAATCAAACGATGTATTGCATTAGGTAAATCTGCTGCACAAGACCTTTTTAAAGTATTGAAGAGCAAAAATGTCAGCTTGAAAAAACTAAGGTGCGCCTGACCCAAGCCATGGTATTTTCAATAACTTCATATGCATGCAAAAGCTAGACAGTGAATAAGGAAGACCGTAGAATAATTGATGCCTTTGAGTTTTGGTGTAGCAGGAACATATTGAAAGTGCCATGGGCTGCCAAAAGAACCAACAGATCTGTGTTGGAAGAAGTGCAGCCAGAGTGCTTCTTGGAGGCCAGGATGGCCAGACTTCATCTCCCATATTTCGGACATATTGTCAGGAGGGACCAGTCACTGAAGAAGGATATCATGTTTGATGAGGCGGAAGGTCAGAGAAAAAGAGGAAGACCCCCAGTGAGATGGATTGGCAAAGTGGCAGCATCAATGAGCTCAAGCGTGGCAATTGTGAGGTTGGCCCAGGACTGGGCAGTGTTTCATTTTGTTGTGCATAGGGTCGCTATGAGTCAGTACCAACTCAATGGCACCTAACAACAACAAATCCCCATCACTATTCGAAGGTACAGGAAGTCCCTGGTGGGTTACCTTCCATTCAGGAAGCAAGCTGATTGCTCTTCTCTTGTTGTGCTTAAATAACAGAAGCAACAGCAAAATGTCAATTAGGTTAATAAGGTTTCTCTTGCCCATGGAGATGGAGCAAGTCCCAGTGATGTAAACCAACATGCTGTGTGGGAAACAGCTGCAGAACCACCAACCCAAATTGTGAAGCCTTGAGGATTTGACCTAGCAGATCCTGGGACCCTTCTCTTTTCTGCCTCAGGTGAAAGATGAAGCTTTCTGCTCCTGTTAGGATTTACAGCCTTGGAAACCCTATACATGGTTGCTATGAGTCAGAACTGACTCCACGGCATACCACCACCATCATGAACCACCTAGTTCAGTTCAGCTCATCTCTGTAATGCCCCATGTGTCACTGAGTCAGTTCCTACTCCTAGCGACCCTCTATTAATAGAGGGTTTCTGAGGAGCAGCTGGTAGGTTTGAACCACCAGCCTTTTGGTTAGCAGTCCAGCGTTTATCCTACAGTATCACACCAGGACTCCATAATGCCCCATAGAGGTTTGCAAGTACGATCTCCATTTTTTCTACTGAGGAACCTAAGGATCAGAGTGGCTAATTCACCTGCCTGGAGCCCTTAGCTCATTAGGGCCACAATCAACAGTACAGTGACCTCGTCCTCCACTTTGGCCTCTAGAGGTTCAGCCTGAGTATGACCTCCATGGGTTGCCTCTTCCCCTGGGATGGAGCTTCTGCCTTGGGGCTCCAACCTTGTGCCTGGTTTCTGTGGCTCTGACCAGAGGGCTGCCCAGGCTCCCCAAATGCCTCTGAGTGCCTGTGAGTCCCACAGACGTGCCCTTCTCAGCCATCCCTTATCTGAAGTCCCTGAAACAGGATCCAGTTGCAGGGTGACCTGAGTGGTCATATTAACAGCTGACGGGCAATCTTGCTGCTAAAAGAGAAGAGGACTTCAAACATTTACTGATGAAGATCAAAGAGCACAGACTTCGGTATGGATTACATCTCAATGTAAAGAAAACAAAAATCCTCACCACTGGACCAATAAACAACATTCTTATCAACGGAGAAAAGATTGAAGTTGTCAAGGACTTCATTCTTCTTGGATCAACCATCAACACTCACAGAAGCAGCAGTCAAGAAATCAAACAACATATTGTATTAGGCAAATCTGCTGCACAAGACCTTTTTAAAGTGTTGAAGAGCAAAGATGTCAGCTTGAGGACTAAGGTGCGCCTGACCCAAGCCATGGTATTTTCAGTCATATGACTGTTAACTTTTGCTCTTTGAGAGTTTTAAAAATCTGATGCTTATTGGTTGCCATCTTTTAAGTTTGGGATGTTTTACCAAAGTGTCCAAATAAAGTGTCCAGATAAATTATGCCTTAAACTTTCAGGAGGTCCAGTATGTCCAACAAAGTACCTACCATGTACCAGGCACTGTGCTACTTGGTAACAACTCAGCCCTGCCCTTGAGAAGCTCAGAGTCCAGCTAGGGACAAAATATAACACACCAAGGCGTTACCAGTCAGTTCTGTGTTCTACCTCTGTACGTTTAAAGTTTTATGTTGAAGCATGTTGACATGCAAAGGTTCTCTGAAGAGAGAGGATGCTGAAAACATGTGGCCTGAAGCTTCACTTCCCAGCAGTGGTTGTCTTGTCGGAACAGGCTTTTGCCTAAGAATGGAATAGGGACATAGTCCGAAGACTGGGCTGACATCGGGATTGGATGCCTACCAGGAAGTCAGGCAAGGCTGCAAGAGGTTCTAGAACCACCAGGATGGAGTTAACTACACTCAGCTCCAAATGCTGACGTGGACTCTCAGGTCAAGAAAGTGATGCTGTTGTTAAATGCCATCAAGTTGGCTCCGACTCATAGCTACCCTGTATCAAGTTTCCAAAGAGCAGCTGATAAATTTGAGCCGCCGATCTCGCAGTTCAAACCGACCTTGCGGTCTAATGCATTCTCCCACACCACCACACCAGGATGAAGGGAAGGGCAGAGATTGGTTGAACCAGTGTTTTCAGGGAGCAGCGTGGCGATGGGGCCCAGGTTCTGGAGTTGGAACATATCCCCTAGCCCGTTCTATCTGTAATAATTGAGGTAGCAGTGTCTTCCTTGAAAGGGTGTTGTGAAGGTCCGGTAGGGTGGCACATGAGGGAATCTTGGGTAGGAATAGGCAGTAATCAGTGCTGTCTTCTCCCTGCCCCTCCCCTCCTACATGCTGGTCTCTGCTAGATGCTGAGTCAGGTATGAAAGAGAGAAAAACCTGCCCTCTGAGAGCCTTTGAGTCTAGGGGATCATGAAGCTGGAGCCTCTGGTCTGCCTGTGGCCTTTCCAGAGGCTTAGCCCAGAGGCCCCATAGGGTTTATTCAGAAGCAATGACTCCTGGGAAGTACAGGCTGAATGTGACCTAGCATCCCTGTAGTTACTTGTGGGCACTGGAGCTTGCCTGGTGCCAGCCTTGGGACTCCCTGTGGTCCCTCCTATAAGAGGTAATGGGACTTCCTCCTGGAAGTCTTTCTCCCTCGGCTGCTCCTGCTGAGAACTGTGGCTGGTTGCTGACATTTCACGCATCACTAGTGTCTGGAGCCTTCAGCTGCCCACTTTCCTCTTCAACAATGGCTCCCTTCTTGGATCTTACAAACCAGTGAGGAAATGGAATTGAATGCTTACCCTCAGGTAAGCCTTGAGAAGATTTGTCATGCAGTTTCCTTGACATGTAGTGAGGTTTCACTTACACACGCCAGAGCCAAGCAGCCTGAGCTTACATCCTAGCTCTGCCCATTCCTAACTGTGTGGACTTGGGCAAGTCACTCAACCTCTTGGTGCCTGCATGGCCTCATCTGTAAAACTGAAATCATGAAGGCACTTATAGGATGCTGGTTGTTGTTGGTTGTTGGTTATATGTCGTGGAGTCAGTTCTGACTCATACTGACCCTGTACAGGTTTTCCGAGGTTGTAAATCTTTACAGCAACAGAAAGCCTCATCTTTCTCCCACAGAACAGCTGGTAGTTTCGAAAAGCTGACCTTAAAGTTCACAGCCCGATTCGTAACCACTACGCTACCAGAGCTCCTTATGGTAGTTGTTGAATACCATGGAAATTTGATTCTGCCTCATGGTAACCCCATGTGATACAGTTGGTTTCCTTGACTGCAGCTTTTATAGAAACAGATTACCAGGTTTTTCTCCCTCAGAGTCACCGGGTGGGTTCTAACCAACAACTTTTTGATTTGCAGCTGAACATTTAACTTGTTGCATGATGGTGGTGGTAGTGCCGTGGAGTCAGTTTCGACTCTTAGCGACCCTGTATAGCATTTCCAAGGCTACTGTACATCTTTACGGGAGCAGAAAGCCTCATTGTTCTCTTCAGGAGTTTCCGGTAGATTCAAACTGTTGACCTTGCAGTTGCAGCCCAACTCATAATCCACTACGCTACCAGGACCCCTTAACTATTGCATAAATTAACTAAGGTTTGTAAAGTGCTTAGAAGAGAGCCTTGCATATAGAAAATGTATGATTTTTTTTTGAAATCCTTAAGTAAATTCTTTGTGGGTTTCATTAGTCCTAAGAGTTGTCTTTCAAAAATACACCCTTGGACTCCACACTATAATTCTACTTCACAAGTGTGAGCCCGGCCCCAGCAAATCTTGCCTGAGGCAGCGAGAAAGCAGGTCCCCCAGGCCAACATGTGAAACCAGTACATCACGTTCTGGTCATGCCCCTGTGGACTCTAAGTGTAGAGACACACAAGCCTTAAGCCGCCTGTCATTCTGAAGGCACTTTCCTCAGTGCATTATCATTAGCTAAGGCCACAGAGAGAGTGTGGAGCTAAGGGAGTACCAGCCCCAGCCTCCTGGGACTCCACTCTCCTGGACCTGTCCATCTATCACTTGTTCTTTGAAGGCAGGCAAACAAGTCAAAAAACAGCATCAAATGTAAGGAAAGAAAGGCCCGGAACTCCAGTGACTTCACAGACCTGGCTTCTCTCCTGGGGTGACTGTGATGTCATGCCCACCTGATCCCTGGCCATGCAGCCCCCGGGGACCCTCAGGGACCCAAAGAGTCAGTTTACATCACTTGTCTACACCTTGGTGTACACAAAGCCTCCCTGTAGGCGAGCTACAGTCTGCTCACCCCCACCACTAGTGGCTGCTCCTGGAATCCAAGTGACAGCTAGGAGCCGCTTGTGGACAGTCATCCCAATGGAGTAATTACAGATTGCTGCCAACACTCAGACCAAGACTCATCTTTCATCTTTGTAGCTGAAGCCCGCTCTTTGTCTGTGGCTCCTGGCAGAGAGACGGCAGCCCCCGATCAGCGAGAGGCCAGATGTTTCCTTAGGTAACTTTGCTGGAGGAGTGGTGCGGGTCGCACACCAACTTCTTCCCTCCTGTATCTTCTTAGCTGCTTGGATTTTGGAGCTGATTTATTTAGGAGTTGTCACATGAAAAACGGAGTCCATAGACTATCAAACTAAAAACCAGTTGTGCGGTTGTTTCTTACCCATGGCAACCCCATGTGTGGCAGAGTAGAACTGAAAACAGGCTTTTCAGTGGCCAATTTTTCTGAAGTAAATCACCAGGCTTTTCCACCAAGCTGCATCTGGGTGGACTCGAACCTTAGACCTTTTGGTTAGTAGCTGAGCATATTAACTGCTTGCACTACCCAGGGACACCTTCCTGTGGTGAATTTAGTTTTGATTCTCTGTACACTCTCCCCGACCCCTGAATTGGCCCATTTCATCCCTCACGGGATCCCAAGATGAATCTGCTTCTTTCCCCCATCTCTTGTGTTGGACGCATGATAGGAATTCAGAAATACACTTTTGCATTTTAGTTTATTCCTGCAGCTACCATTTCTTGAGTGCGGGCCAGGTAGCGTGCAGAACCTGGGATGTGGTGTGTTGGTATGAACGATGAACCATGATGAGTTCTCCCTCCAGGTCACACCTCTCTCCAGCTATACCCCTTTTATCTTTAACGTCACACACACCCCAGGAACTCAGGTGTCCTCCCCTTCTCCCATTGCAATGTGAGTGGGAATGTCAAAGTCTGGACACATTTCCAAGAAGCAGTATACATAAAATGCCTTTAAAATGTTGCTACCTTCAGCTGACCGTACAGTTGGCAGTTCAAACTCGCCAGCCATTCTCAGAAACCCTATACAGAGTTGCTATGAGTAAGAACCGACTCAAGCACACATCAATAACTGCAACAATACTGTTTGTTCCAGAATTTAATTTCTAGGAATCTGAAAATATTTATCAAATAAGGTTTTGATCCAAGTGTTGTTTATAATATGAAAAAATGTAAATAACAACAAACTTTGTATTGCAATTTTGATCAAAGTTTACAGAGCACCTTGGTTTCCTGTTTAAAATAACAAACTATTCATTGTAATTTTGGTCTAAGTTTACAGGTTTCCTGTTCAACAAACCACACACATTCTGACTCTTAGTCCTTCTTACTGTGTATCCCTTCCTGCCTTCTGAGCTGGGTTCCTGGGCAAATGCTGCCCCTTTGATGGTTCCTGGTTGGTTGTTCTAAGGAGAATGCACCTCCCTGGTGTTTTTGTTCACCTCATATGCCTGTCTGTTGTTTGAGTGCAAGGTGAGGGGGCAGGGGGTGAGTTCAATTCCAGTCCTGAAGGATGTCTGAGGGTTCTAGTCTTGTGGGGTCCCCCAGTCTCTGTCAGACCAGTTCTGCCTGGTCTTTTTTTATTATTGTGAGTTTCCACATTTTTCTCCCACTCCGTTGTGATCACGTTCAGAGTGACTGACAGTGGTACCATCTAGTTCTTCTTTCTCAGGGTTGTGGAGGCTTCACATGGGCCATTAGTCCTGTGGACTGTTTCCGTGCATTTTTTATTTTCTTTACTCCTTTTTGCACCTTAACTGGCCATTCACCATAATAGGAAATCTTAGAAGATGATCTTAGAGGCTAAATTCCCAACCTCTGGGAAGTGGTTATACAGCCATGAGAAAATGATGTCTATGGAGTTTTTAATGACATGAGCAAATACTCCTGATACATCAAGAAGACTTGATACTGTGCACACCATGTTCATAGCAGCACTATTCACAATAGCAAAAAGATGGAAACAACCTGAGTGCCCGTGAACAAAAGGAATAGGTAAACAGGCTGTGGTTCTTACATACAGTACAATACCATGCAGTGTTAGAGAGTAACAGTGAATCTGTGAAACAACCTCATAACATGGATGAACCTGAAGGACATTATGCTGAGTGGAATTATTGTTGCTTTTGTCGTTGTTGTTAAATGCCGTCAAATTGGTTCTGACTCATAGCAACCAACCCTGTTTCTGAGGTTTTAAATCTTTGTAGGAGCAGAAAGCCTCATTTTTCTCCCAAGGAGTGGCTGATGAGCTCAAACTGCCGACCTTGTAGTTTGCAGTCTAGTATAAGACCACTAGGATAAAAAGCCAAGAAAAGGTTTACTCACAGCAAGAAATATTCTTTGAAGGTTTCCAGGCGTAAGGAGAGGGGGTTGTTGTTGTGAAGTGCCAACGAGTCGGTTCCGACCCATAGCAACCCTGTGTAGGGTTTCCGAGGAGCAGCTGGTGAGCTTGAACTGCCGACCTTGCAGTTCAAACAGCTTTGCAATCTGGTGCATTTACCCACAGCGCCACACCAGGACTCCCAGGAGAGGGGGTAAGAGGAGGGCAAATCACTAATGGAGACTAGACAGATTAACTTGAGTGAAGGGAAAGGCAATCTACAGTAAGGCAACAAAGGTAAATACTGTTACATACGCAATGCTGCAATAACTGTAATAACAGTAATCTAGGAGTGGATACGTGGATAGAGAGCAAGTTGGACAGGAGTGGGAAGGCAAATAAGTCCACAGCCATGAATATTGTATATCAATATTCATTCACTGTTATTCACAATAAGCCAAAGGATGGAAACAACTCAAGCACCCATCAATAGACAAACGGATAAACAAAATGTGATATGTTGCTCTTGTTAAGTGCCCTTGAGTCAGTTCCAACTTATAGCGATGACTGAGGACATTGCTACATGTGTAGGAGAGGACTTCAAAAAGTTCTTGGGAAAATGGAATGAACAGATAATGAAAATTTTCCATGAACTTTTTGAAGCCCCTTTGGATTTATATGCGCTGCAAATAGATCCATGAATATAGTAGAACATACAGGGTGCAAAGTGATGAAAATGTTTAGCCATAGCCAAAAACATGAGGAAACAAGTCACTGGGCTTGGGGATCAAGACCATAGTCTAACCAGAAATCAAGATCCGTTGGCGTTAAAGTCCACAAAGGCAATGTTCTATCTACATTCAACTTTGGTGAGTAGCAGTTATGGTGTTAGAAGTCTATGAGTGGCCACTTAAGGTGTAACTATTGGTCTCTCCTTATCTGGAGCAAAGAAGTGTGAAGAAAATCAAAGATGCATGGAGAAAGTACTCCAGCAGGCTAATAATAGTCCATGTAAATCCCAGCCTCCGCAACATTGAGACCAGAAGAACTAGATGGTGCCCCGCTACCACTATCAACTTCTCTGAAAGACATCACGTGAGAAGGTCCTGGGTAGGGTAGGGGAGAATGTGGAACAAAACTCAAAATCATTTTTTAAAAAGGCTTACTGATTGTATAGAGACTGATGAAACTCCAAGAGTGATCCCTAGTCACCATTCAGGTCTGGAAATGAACCCACTTCTGTGGCTCAAGTTCAGCCAAACAATAGCTCTCTAAAGAGAACAATAATACTAGTGAGATACTCGCACCTTAGAATAATCAACCATTCCAGATCAAAAGGGCAGCATTTACTCAAGGTCAAAGTTCAGAAGGATTAGAAAGAAGGAGGAATGGAAACAGGAAACACAGGGAGGAAGTGGGATAAAAGATGTTACACTGTGGAGATTGTAATCAATGGCGTGAAACACAATGTATACCAATTGTTGAATGGAAAATTGATCTGCTCTGTAAACCTTCACCCAATTCATAATAAAAAGTTTTTAAAAAATGATTAAAGCCTAGAAAATCCTATGGGTCAAAAATTCAACTCAGCAGTATCTAACTAACGTCATCATGTTTACAACTAATTCTCAAATAACTCAGGAGGGAAAAAGTGCAAACATACTCATCCAGAGAGAAAAGAACCCTGGTTGCACAAAGGTTAAGCACTCTACTGCTAATCAAATAGTTGGAGAGTAGAACCCACCAGGCACTGTGTGGGAGAAAACACCTGGCTAACTGCTCCTATAATGATTGTTGTTGTTGTTGTTGTTAATTGCCTTAGAGTCGATTCCAATCCATAGTGACGCTGTATAGGGTTTCTGAGGAGCAGCTGGTGAGCTCAAACCGCTGACCTTGCAGTTCAAACCGACTTTGCAGTCCAGTGCATGGAAACCCTTTGGGGATGGATGTTCCCCAGCAGCCAACAATACAGAGAGCGAGCGAATGTTTGCAGTTGGTGACTCTTGATGAAGGATGGAGGGGTGTTCATTGCATTGTTCTTGCAAGTTTTCTGTAGACTTGAAACTTTTCCAAATAAAAAAATGTCCGCCCCTGGGCTTTCCTTTAGAATGTTAGAAATAGAATCAATACCATATGGCAATGAGTTCCTTTTCCATTGTGGGCAAAACCAAACCCACTGCTACCGAGTCAGTTCCAACTCAGAGCTACCCTATACGACAGAGTAGAACTGCCTCATTGGTTCTCCAAGGTTGTAAATGTTTACACAAGCTAATTACCACAGCTTTCTGCTGCAGAGTGACTGGTGGGTTCGAACCACAGGCCTTTGGGTTACCAACCAAGTGCTTCAACCACTGGGCCACAAGGGCTCCTCATTGTGGGTCCTTAAATTTTGAGAGTGGAGATTCATGGAGTGTGGCTGTCTGAGAAGGAGGGAGCCAATGGCCAGCCCCTCAGGTGGAACTGCTCTCTGCTGGCTGACCCACACTGTGGGAGGCCTTGGAGTCAGTGTTTTGGCTGCATCATACTGTCCTGGCCAAAGTACTCTCTGGGGCCTCTCTGTCAGCACTCCTGAGTCATTCTAGAAGGCCAGCGTTGTCCACCCCATGCTCTGGGTCCCATCCTTACCCCTCTCCTATATCTAGGAACCTAGCTTTTCTTTTTCTCCCTCTCCTGTTTCTATCCAATCCTTTCCTTCCTGTTAGTACTTAGGAAGCCTCCCTGCAGCTGACCATCCTCCTCCTAGGCAGATTTTTAAAAAGCATCACTGGCACTTTTGCCACCTGTTTCCTTGTAGTAACCCAGCGTCCTCAGTTGACTGCAGCCTGGATGGTCTCTTCTTTACTACAGGGAAACCCGAGAGAGCCTGAACTTAACAGGACTTCACACAAATTTCCCCACCTTTGAAACAAGCTGCAGCCTTAACATTTTTCTTTTGCTCGTTTTAGTGACAGATATTTGAGATTTCCTTCTCTGACTGCCTTCCACCGTACAGGTTCTGGCTTTGCTTCATTTTACTCTATAAAACTCGCTATTTCAGATTTGGGGATGCTACAGTATTTGTCTTCTCGTATTTGGTGTGTTTTTCATAGCATTATGCTTTCAAGGTTCTTACCTGCCATCGCATATATCACAACTCTATTCCTCTCTGTGACTAAATAATACTCCATTGGGCTATATCACATTTTGGAGTCCTGGTGTGGCACTATGGGTAGGCACTGGACTGCTAATCACTAGGCTGGTGGCTCAAATTCACCAACTGCTACTCAGAAACCCTGCACAAGGTCTCTATGAGTTGGAACTGACTTAGTTACACTTAACAGAAACATATCACATTTTGTTTATCCATTTTTCTATGGCTATTGTATCCATCTTTTGGCTTATTGTGAATAACAGTGCGATGAATATTAATGTACAAGTCATCTGTTTTGAGTGTCTACCTAGGAGTGTGGAGCACTGGTGTGGTGTTGTAGGATAATGCTCTGAACTGCAAGATCGGTTTGAACTGCAAGGTCAGTGGTTCAAACTCACCAGCCACTCCTTGGAACCCCTATACAGAATCTCTATAAGTCTGAACTGACTTGACGGCACTTAACAACAACAACCTAGGAGTGTAATTACTGGGCCATCTGGTAGTTCTGCATTTACTTTCTGAAGCATGTTTCGTTCTGCTGTGCATAAGGTCGCTATGGGTCGGTACCAACTCGATGGCACCAAACAACACCCTGGACACTGTTGGCAGCTGTCAGGTACCTGAAATACAAGTTTCCAGTAAGTAGCAAGTGCCCAAGCCCATCTGTGGTCATCCTCCAGAAAGCCATGTTCCTTCCTGGACACAGCGCAGCCTCACTTGGCGTCCTTAGACAAGTTTCTGGGCCTGACCACAATGCCAGCCCTGAGGAAGGCGTGCCTCAGTCCCATAAAGCTTTGGCTCTGCCCTGTTGAGGGTTTGTTGTTGTTGTCTTTATGTTGTTGAAAACTAAAGGAGCAGAAACTAAGATAGCCTAATTTCACTTGCTCTCAGTGCAGCCTTGAATAGTGGGCTTATAGTCTTTTCGGGGATTGAATTGTGTCCCCCAAAATAGATGCCGCCATGGCTGGACCGGGATTGTCTGGTTTGGTGTAATGTGACAGTTACTTAACTGTCCCTCATGATGTGATCTGATGTGATAAACCAGTCAGTTGCAGGAGGATTAAGGGTGGGATCCAGCACCCTAGTCCAGTCACAACCCTGAGTCCTTGTGAAAGGAATTTCCCTGGGCTGTGGCCTGCAATACCGTCTTTCTTGCAAGAGCTGAAAGGAGAGAGAAGCTAGCAGAAATCAGAGGAACCTACTACCACCAAGAAAGAAAAGCTAGGAATGAAATGAGTCCTTTTATCTGGGGTCCCTGTACTAAGAAACTCCTAGACCCAGGGGGGAGATTGATGCCAAGACCCACGGAGGTCTCTGTTGTTGTTAAGTACCATGGAGTCAATTCTGACTCATAGTGACCCTGCACAGGGTTTCCAAGGCTGCAAATCTATACAGGAGCAGAAAGCCTCATCTTTCTCCTGCGATACAGTTGGTAGTTTCGAACATCCGACCTGGAGGTTAGCAGCCCAATTCTTAAAAGGAACTCTAAACCTACAGATGCTGATGAGACAAGGGCTTTTCTCTGTAGCTGACAGAAAGCCCACCCCTAGAGTGGGCACTCGAAATTGAGACTTCTAGCCTCCTAAACTGAGACAGAATAAATGTGTGTGTTAAAGTCATCCACATGTGGTGTATCTGTTACAGTAGCTATATAGAACTCAGACATAGGCCATATTAAAACATAGGGAGACGGGCTCCGAATGGTAAAGTCACTTGCCCAAGATCACACAGGTGGTAAATTACAGTTTAAACCCAGGTCGTCCAGTGCTAAGACTTAATCTTTAATTTCTAAAATCAGACTCTCCTTCTATCCATGACACTGTTCTGAAGGCTTCTATCCTGGGCTTATTCCACATTCACCTAATTTTGCTTTGTCACGGCTGCATGATCCCTGCCGGAACTGGGAAGTAGGTCATGGCTGTAGGGACACAGGCCTGCTGCCTGAAGGCCCAGCCTCTGGTTTCAGGCTGGGCAGGGGCCAGACCTCTCAGCCGTGCTCAGAATTCTCAGCCCAGGCCTGAGAAGTTACCCTGCAGCTTTATTGTTGAACTTTCGACTCTAGAATTCACTGTCACTGTGACTGCTAATGAGGAGCGCTGGTGTCGCAGTGGTCAAAGTGCTGAGCTGCGAACCAAAAGATCTGCTTTTGGAACCACACTGCAGAAGAGAGATGTGGCAGTCTGCTTCCGTAAAGATTTAAGGCTTTGGAAACTCTCTAGCGCAGTGCGACTCTGCCCTATGGGCTCGCTGTGAGTTGGAATCCACGGGACAGCAATGGATTTAGTTTGGTTTTGGTGGTAGCTATGGAGGTGGAGTTTACAGAAAGGAGCATCTGCAGGTAACAGGGAAATTAATGTCTGGGGGGAAAAGCATCTTTATTCTCTTGCAGATCTAGTCTGTGAATGGTTGAGACTGGCTGAGTCCTAAAGGGGATTGCTCAGTCCAAAAGCCGTATTGTGGTGCAGAGACTTGCCACAGCCAAGCCATTGTTTATCAGTCTCCTTATGACACAAGCATCTTCAGAAGAGATCCTGAAATGAAATGGTCCTCATAATGTCTAGAAAAGAAATAGTGGATGCTTCTTTTATTGAACTTTGTATATCAAACTATGCCAGTACGTTTTTTAATAAAATGTATTGCCATGTACAGGGTCGCTATGGGTCGGAACCGACTCGACGGCACTTAACAACAACAACAACCTTATTTTTGGAGTCCTGGTGTGGTGCTGTAGGTTAATGCGCTAGACTGCAAAGTTGGTTTGAACCACAAGGTCGGCAGTTCAAGCTCACCAGATGCTCCTTGGAAACTCTATGCAGGGTCGCTATGGGTCAGAACCAACTCGACGGCACTTAACAGCAACATTATTTTTATGGAATCCTGGTATGGTGCTATAAGATAAGCACTAAACAGCAAGGTCGATTTGAACAGCAAGGTCAGTGGTTCAAACTCACCAGCCATTCCTCGGAAACCCTATACAGGGTCGCTATGAGTTGAAACTGACTCGACAGCCCTTAACAACATTATTTTTTAAATCATGTTTATATCTACTTAGCTGAGTTTTGATCATTTGGTTACAGTCTGATATAATCATATTTTATTAGGCATAAAGTATAAACTATTTTTCAGTTACTAATGTTGTTGTGGTTAGCCATGGGATTTTCTGGGCTATGATCTTACAAGAGAGGATTGCCAAGTGTTTCTCCCGAGGAGCCACTGGGTGGTTTGAACCCTAGTTTTTTGGTTAAAAGCCAAGTGCTTAACTGTTTCTCTACCAGGGCTCCTTCAGTTTAATAATAATATATATATTTTTTAAACCCACTGCTATGGAGTTGATTCTGACTCATAGTGGCCCCTGTATAGGGTTTCTGAAACTATAAATCTATATGGGAGCAGAAAGCCTCATCTTTTTTCCTCAGAGCTACTGGTGGGTTTGAATGGCTGACCTTAGGTTTAGCAGTCCAGTGCTTATCCTCCAGTTTAATATTAGAATTTTAATAAAAGTAAGATAGCTATCAGCTCATACCACGAATGCATCAATATGTTGGAGGCCTAGTGAGTTGCTATGGGATAAGCACTGAACCACAAGGTGATTTGAACAGCAAAGTCAGAAATTCAAACTCACCAGCCACTCCTTGGAAACCCTGTACAGGGTCGCTATGAATTGAAGCTGACTCCATGGCACTTAACGACAACAATATCACTGTTTTATAGAATCTGGGTCGCTATGAGTCGGAACCAACTCCACGGCATATAACAACAACAACAACTGCTTAACAGCAGGAATATGAAGTCTCACAGGTTGAAGATGGAAACAGTATCAATTCTAGACTTGCTTTCAAAATGAACGTGTGTAGCTGGGTCCACATATGGCAGGCACCTGTGTGATCTTGGGCAAGTGCCTTTACCATTCGGAGCCCGTCTCCCTATGTTTTAATATGGCCTATTTGTGAGTTCTCACCCGGTGTCGAGCAAGTCTACGGGTGCCGTTTTTCCATCAGCACGTGCTCACTTCCTGTTTGTTTCTGGGTCACATTTTGGTAATTCTCAAGATATTTCAGACTTTTCCAAAATGCTGTTGTTGTTGTTGTTGTTAAGTGCCTTCGAGTTGGTTCTACCTCATAGCAATCCTATGTAGAGTCCCCAAGGAGCAGTTGGGATTTGAACCACAGACCTTGTATTTACCAGTCCAGTTTTTCTCCTAGAGCACCACACCAAGATCCCAAAATGCTGTTGCACATTTAATAGACTTCAGTATAGTCTAAACATAACTTTTATATGCAATGGGAAAACAGAAAATTCGTGTGGTTCACTTGGTTGCAATATGTGCTTTATTGCGGTGGTCTGGACCCACACCTGTAATATCTCCCAGTTATGCCTGTACATAATTTAAAGTGCTAAATTGAATCTTATATATGTGTCATTAACACTCAATAGCTATCACACCAATTAGTTAGAATTTCAACCAAGAAAATATTTTTTTCAGGGAGGAGCATTTGATCATTGACCTTGTTTAGAATGACCAGTGCCTGGTGCTAATAACAAGCAGACCAACTTTTAGTTGGTTTTACTCTTGTTTATAAATGCACTGCAGACAATCTACCCCTTCAGTGCTTGTCCACTCCGTCCTGGGTCCACCACATAACAGGGAAATTGTAGAACTGCTCTGGCAATCCTCCTAGGATTGGGGAAACCGAGGCCTAGTGCTAGTCGGTGGTTTGTTTGTTCAGGAAGATAAGCCTTTGTTAGATCCCATGTCTCTTAGCTATATTCATGGCTGATGGGACAAGCAGTGGACTGGAAGAAGCTGCTCTGGGTTCAAGTGCAGACTCTGCATGTTAAAAGGTTCTCTGATGATAGTTTTGTTGATTTCTTTTTTAAAATAACAAGCATTAAGATGTCAGGTTTGAGAAGGCTGAAACAAACAGTTGGTTTATAACTTAAGAATAGCAGGTATTCTTAAAAGAACGAAAATCAGTTGAATTGAGTCAGTTCTGACTCCTGGCAACCCCGTGTGTTGCAGTGTAGAACTGAGCTAATAGGACGTTCTTGGATGTTATCTTTTTTGAGGCAATCACCAGGCCTTTCTTCCATGGTGTCAGTGGGTGGGTTTGAACTGACAACCTTTTTGGTTAGCAGCAGAGCACATAACCTCTGAGCCACCAAGGATCCTTCAAGTCGTTTTAGGAGGAATGAGATTATCTCTAGCTACTTTGCAAATGATTTACTCTGAATCACTAGCAGGTCTTTTAGAGAGCCCTCCACCCAACAACAGAATAAGCCATCTTCTCAAATGCACATGGAACATTCTCCAGAGTAGGCCATTTGTTGTTGTTGTGAAGTGCCGTCGAGTCAATTCCAACCCATAGGGACCCTGTATAGGGTTTCCGAGGAGCAGCAGGTGAGCTTGAACCACCGACCTTGCAGTTCAAACAGCTTTGCAGTCTGGCGCATTAACCCACAGCGCCATACCAGGACTCTTTGCTAGGTCATGAAACAAACCTCAGTACATTTAAGAAGATAAAAATAAATAAATAAATAAATACAAAATATGCTCTCTTACTACAGTGGAATGCAACTAGAAATCAGTAATAGGAAAACGTTTGGGAAACTCACAAAATATCTAGAAATTAAATAGCACGTTCCTAAATAACCAATAGATCAAAGAAGAAAGCAAAAGGGAAATTAGCAAATACTATGAGATGAATGAAAAGGAAGACAAAGCATACCAAAACTAATGGGCCATGGCTAAAGACGGAAACTTCCATTTGTTCATTATGCTTTGTCGTATTGCTTAAGGAAGGAGCTCTGGTAGCGTAGTGGTTACGAATCGGGCTGCTAACCTCAGGGTTAGCGGTTCAAAACTACTAGCTGTTCCACGGGAGAAAGATGAGGCTTTCTGTTCCCATAAAGATTTATAGCCTCGGAAACCCTGTACAGGGTCACTATGAGTGGGAACCGACTCCACGGCACATAACAACAACAACAACAACAATGCTTAAGGAGCCCCAGTAGTGATGTAGAATAGTCTCCATCGCAATATCCTCAAGGTATTGTCACTTATCCCGTTTCTATTCCTCCTCCTTTCCCTGGACTGATAACTGCAAGGTGGGCAGTTCAAATCCTCCAGTCACTTCTCAAGAGAACAATGAAGGTTTTTGCTCCCGTAAAGATTTATAGCCTCTGATGCCCTATACAGGGTCATTATGAGTCGGAATCAACACGATGGCAGTGGGTTTTGATGTCTGGGGTTTTTTAAAGTCGCTTATTTATTTAAATAATGGTCATTAAACTTATTGTCACCAAGTCAATCCAATTTTATAGGACAGAGTAGGATTACTTCATAGGGTTTTCAAGGTCGTCGTGTCTTTCTCCCTCGGAGTGACTGGTGAGTTTAAATCACCCACCTTTTAGTTTAAATGCTGCATCACCAGGGATCCTTAAATAGGCTATTTTAAATCTAAATGGTGCGTGTATTTTTTTCTTTTGTTCAAATAGTAGTTTATATTGTGGGGTTTAATTTGGTTTAAAAAATACTTCTGTTGAACAAAAGGCAAAGTTCATGTCTCTTTTCCTTTGCCACTGACTATCTGGATGATTCTGGCAACTCGCTTGGCTTCTCTGTTGCTTCGTCTGCAAAGTAGAATCTTCTTTTCCTTACTGACAGAACATGGACCCTGGACTTAAGACCTTTTTGAATTGCCCCTCTTCTTAGATGGACCTCTGGTCCTACTGACTAAAGAAAACCACAGGTTCATCCTGGGGAAAAGCAAAGGAAAGCATTTTTGTTTAATTATGCACGTTTTGGCCTTTCTTGGAGTCCTTGGGTAGTACTAATGGTTAAGCACTTGGCTTCGAGCCAAAAACTTAGAGGTTCCAAAAGGTTAGAGGTTCAAGTGCACCCAGAGGCACCTGTCAAAATCTGCGACTTTGACAGCTAGTAAGTACTGAAAATTGTCCTCCAAAGAGACCTTTTCGTTCCCACAACAGTCTTGGCAGCCCCTCCTGGACCTGTGTTGCTCCAAGTGAGTGTCCCAAAAGCTTTACTCCAATCACATCATCATGGTCAACTCTTCTTTAAGGAGGAAGCTCTTTCCCAGGATTATTTTGGGTGTCTTCCAGCCTGAAAGGCTCATCTTCAGACACTAGATCTGATAATGTCCTGCTGCTATTCGTAATGTTTTCATCTTCTGGTACCACACCTGGCAATTTTCTGCTGCTATTCCTAGGGAAAGATCTAGTGATCTGCTTCCGAAAAAGCAGCCATTGAAAAGCCTATGGAACACAGTTGTACTCTGACACACGTGGGAACACCATGAGTTGGGATCGACCCCACAGCAGTTGGTGGCTTAGTTGGTTTGACCCTTCTCTGGAGGACAGATGTAAATTCCAGCTTCCAGGTCAGAACTGTCTGGGGATGGTATGGCTACATTCTAATTGGATTTAAAAATTGACAGTGGGTAGGGTCTGCGACTTTAATAGCTAGTGGGTACTGAAAATTGTCCTCCAAAGAGACCTTTCCATTCGTAAAACAGTCTTGGCAGCCCCTTGTGGACCTGTGTTGCTCCACCTCCTGACCCCTCCTCGCCCCTCTGACGGGGTTGTGTACTGCTACAACCTTTTCTAAGAAGTCAGTTCTGGCCTGAGTCTCTTTGCGGCTTGCTTATGTAACCTACTTCCACTGCTAGGCCAAGGATCCGCCTAGAGAGGCTGTCAGAGGTGGGAGCACAGCCAGGATCCATTTACTTGCCATCCTGCCCCTTCAAAACTCAGAGGTAACACAGGAATGTGGAGTCTGCAAGAATTAGCAGCTCTGCCTCTGGCCCCAGAGCCAAAACTTCAGGGTGCATGCTCTTCAGCTTTGCTAAGAGGATGGTCATGGAGAGAGACTGCCGGTCCCCTATACTGGTGCCTGGCCTTGTCTCTCTCATCCGGATTCCTCCAAAAAAGACAGGCCTCAACCATTGCCCCTTTGACCAGTGATGGCCCTGCCACTGCCTCTCTCCAACCCAGAGGAAGGCATTTTGTCCCTCTGAGTCTGCCGCCCTTCAAGTCTTAGTTTAAGTTCACCGTGTCCAGCCTCCTTGACACCCCCTACCCCATCTCCACTCAGCTCCTATACTCTTGGTCCCTAATGCCTCTTCCACCCTTAGCTCACAGAATCACAGTCGCTCCGGGTTCAGCAGCTGCATTTGCTCTTCTAACCTGTGGTCTGGGTTGTGTCTCTCTCTCTGTCTCACCTCCCAAACCAGACTCCATGAGGACTGGAGCATGTCCTCTGTACCTGTGCCCAGCATGGAGTCTGATATGCCGCAGGAAACAGTGTTCCCTACATCAAGTTGCTGTGGCATCCCTGACTTAGAAATGATCTCTACATCACTCTGTATTTGTATTCATGTCTCTTTAGTTAAACCTAACACAGAGGAGAGGAGGAGTCACACCTGCTTCTTCCTCTGGGTCCCTCGTGGGGGCTGGTACACCTGTTCCTTGTAATGTGTTCCCCAGGGGTCTCCCCACCTACTCTGCCAGGGCCGGGCCATTGGGGTTGCTCTGTCCTGTTGATATCCATCTCTTTCTGCTCTTTGGGATTGGAGGGTAGCTGTGTGTGCGTGGGGATGGGTATAGAGCCACACACACAACTCCTAAGACCACATCAACGGGCATAGAGCCCTATCACCTTTGTTTATTATGTTCTGCCATGTCTAAATCAGCTCCCCAATCCACCCCCGAGCTTTTGCAATTGGCAAGATGATCACTTAGGAGTCTGCTTTCCTCATAAAGTCTCCACTTGGCAGCTCTGATTTAAAAGTGATCTTAACCGACGAGCTTAATGGATGGGTCTGAATATGTGCCTTTTAAGCACAAAGCATTACTCTTAATTAACCAGATTCTATCCTTTGGGGGAGGGAGGAGGGGGGAAGAGGGCCTTCCCCAGGTGTATCATTAAATCCCCACATCTGGACACTTCTCCAAAACTCTCCTGTTTCAGGCCTGACCCACTGGGGGCCTCAGAGAGCCACATGTACCACATCAGTGAATGGCTCTGGTGTTGTGGCAACGGGAGGTACCCAGAGAGTTGAATCCCATGCCATCTGCCCCCACCTCCATCAAATTCATGGTACAGAATGGAAAAGGAACCCCCTCCCTGCCCCGCCCTCTCCTAATCTGATGGGAGAGCACATGTGGGTTTGTCATGGGTGTGGCTCATGTTTGAGGGGTCAGACTCCCCACTTTACTTATTTCTCCCTCCAGCACAGCCCCACGTACATTTTCCGTCTCTCTGTGCCATGCTGTTGGGCCCATGCAGAGTACTGGGGACCAGAGCTGTCCTGAGTCTCCACTCCCACTGCTGATGTGAGGAAAGGGTAAGAGGGGGCCCAGCAGGGTGTGTGGAGACGAGCACTAGTTGGGACTCAGACAGAACAGGCCTGTGGGCTTTTCATACTTGGAACTTGAGTGTAAAGAAGTCGACATGTGAGCCTTGGAGCCTTCCAGTCCTGGCCCCACTACTTTAATAGCTGTGTGTTGTTGTTGTTGTTGTTGTTGTTGTTGTTGTGGTTAGGTGCCAGCGAGTCGGGACCAACTCATAGCAACCCTA
>NW_006408525.1:32163592-32166116 GCF_000296735.1 Chrysochloris asiatica
GAGGATTTTTGTTTTCTTTACATTGAGATGCAATCCATACTGAAGGCTGTATAGCCTTAGACAAATGTCTTAACCTCTTTGAGATTCAGAACTGTCAGCTGTAAAATGAAGCTGCCAGTGCCTTGGCCTTGTTGGTGTATGGGGAGACAGTCCCAAAATCAGGTTGTCATTAAGAGACTGTTGTTCTTGATAAGTGCCGTTGATTGGTTCTGACTCATAGTGACAACAGACCTAAACCCTGCCAGGTCCTGCGCCACCCTCCCAATCGTTTGCCACGTTTGAGCCCATTGTCACAACCACTGTGTCACTCCATCTTCTTTTTGTTGTTAGATGCCATCGAGTTGGTTCCAACTCATAGTGACCCAATGCATAATAGAATGAAACACTGCCCGGTCCTGCACCATCCTCACAATTGTTCTTGTGTGTGAGCCCACTGCTGCTGCTGCCACTTGTGCCAATTCGTCTTGTTGGGGGTCTTCCTTTTTTTCACTTACCCACCTCTTTACCAAGCATGATGTCCTTCTCTGGGAACTGATACCTCCCAATGACATGTCCAAAGTATGAGAGACAAAGCCTCTCCATTCTGGCTTCTAAGGAGCATTCTGGCTATACTTCTCTAGCAGCCATGGTACCTTTCAATATTCTCCTCCAACACTATAACTCAAATGCATCAATTCTTCTACGGTCTTCCTTATTCACTGTCCAGCTTTCGCATGCATACAAGGTTACTGAAAATACCATGGCTTAGGTCAGGCGCACCTTAGTCCTAAAACTGACATCTTTGCTTTTCAACACTTTAAAGAGGTCTTGTGTAGCATATTTGCCTACTGCAATACGTCATTTAATTTCTTGACTGCTGCTTCCGTGAGTGTTGATAGTGCATCCAAGCAAAATGAAGTCTTTGACTACTTCAATCTTTTCTCCATTTATCTTGATGTTATTTATTGATCCAGTGGTGAAGATTTTTGTTTCCTGTACATTAAGAGACTAGTTTATGAAAAAAGGAGACCAGTCCATGTTAATGAGCAGATTTGTAGAAATTAACTATATTTGTTTTCTATTTGCTGCTATTACAAATTAACAGACAGTGGCTCTAGAGGATAAGCACTGAACAGTTGGCAGTTCAAGTTCACCAGTCGCTCTGTGGGAAAAAGATGAGACTTTGTGTTCCCACAAAGATTTATAGGTCTTGGAAACCCTATACAGGATCACTATGAGTTGGTACCAACTTCACAACACTTAACAACAACTAGCTTGTTGTTAAGTGCCATCGAGTCAGTTCCAACCCATAGCGACCTTGTATAGGGTTTCCGAGGAGCAGCTGGTGAGCTTGAACAGCCAGCCTTGCAGTTCAAATGGCTTTGCAGTCTGGCGCATTAACCCACAGCACCACACCAGGACTCCTAACAACTAGCTTAATACAGTGCAAATTTATTATTTTATGGTTCTGGAGGTCGGAAGTCCAACATAAGTCCTGTTGGGCTAAGACCTAGGTGTTGGCAGGGTTGTATTCCTTTCTGGGAACTCTAAGGAAGAATCTTTTTTTTTTTTTTTTTGCCTTTTCCAATGAGTAGCTGTGTGACTCAGGCAAATTACTTTACCTCTCTGTGCTTTTGTGTCCTCCTCAGTAAATTGGAAGTTTAGACCAATTTTCAGAGGGCCTGGTGAGGATTTGATGAGACTTTGCATGTGCCTGGCAAATAGTCAAGGCACCTTGCTCCCTGGTGGGCTGAGATTCCCATACGACCAAGGTCAGGCTACTGCTCTTCCCACCCCAGTGCTCATCCCTCAGTTAGAACTTCTGCATTTGTGCAGGGAAACCTGTGAGAGCTGGAATTCCAGAGGACCGCCTTGTTTTCTGGGTCTTGTTGACAAAAAGTCTTACCACTTTTTCTATCACTTGTTTTAGTGGAAAACATTTTCATTTTCTCCACTGACAAATTTCTGCCTTCCAGACATTCTGGGTTCTGCAAGTTTCACTGTGAAAACCATGGGAAACCACTTTGGTGGTTTGTTTTCATTTTTCCAGGGATTCAATTTGAGCCAAAGTCAGTTGTCCAATGGAGAGATTTCTGTAAATGCATCTTACATCAGACAGTCTGTGGAGAGAGCTCTTGTTCCCCCTTCTGACTCAAGACCGGCATGAGATCAGGGAGACAGAGGCCTGATAGCACCCATCTGTGCCCGGCTGCTGGGAGAGCCTAACACCTCAGGATCGAAGGATATCTGTGGTTTTAGAAGCAAAAGAAAATAAATTTCATTTCAAGTCTCCCTTGCCATTGTTTTAGGTATCTTTACTGAAATTCACAAACTCACCCACTTCGGCTGTGTTAGAATTTATGAGTTTGAAAGTAAAGCAGGAGACCTTGGGCAGCCCTAGCAGCCGCTTAGACGTGCAGTGGGGAGTGCTGGCGGCAGTTTCTCCCTCTCAGTGAAAAGCATTCAGAATCCCCCTCGCTCACTCTCATCCCCAGGATATAGTGTTTTTTTTCATTTCCAAACAGAATTTCATCTCCTATCGTGC
>NW_006408525.1:32167451-32168453 GCF_000296735.1 Chrysochloris asiatica
TGAAGTGTGAGTAAACCAAGCAGTGTGGTTGGTGGTCAGTAGCTGTTTTCTTTTTTCCAGGCAGTGTGGTTGGTGGTTGCAATACTGTTTTCTTTTTTCCAGAACAGGAATGTATTTATTGCTTTTTATCAGATTGTAAAGCTGGCACATGTTTATAATGTAATAAAGTAGAAATGCAGGCAACAACTCTAGAAAGTCCCCTGATCTCACTCCCCAGGGAACCGTCAGTTCCGTGTGTCTCCTAATGGGAGTTTGTCTGCACACGCACACTTTTCTAGCTTATAAACACTCTGCACACACATGCTCCTGCACTGTTTTCCTTGGTGAAATGGGGTGGACCTCTCTAGGTCACTGTGGACAAGTCGTCCTCTGCCTTCTCACAAAGGGGTCAGCTGCACGCAAGGATGTGCCAGGACACCGTTTTTTGGCTGTGTCCCCAGGGCGTCAAGGGACCAGGGAGTGATCTCATAGAGTTTGCCAGCTGCCCTGCCTGGCCAAGAACTGCATCGGGAGAGCCAAAGGGCACCACGTGGCCTTGGCGCTTTCAAACAAGAGTCCTTTTTCTTCCTACAGTTTCTTCCCGGTTCTGTCCCTTCAATGTTTACTTAGTGGTAGAGTAGCTCTGGTCACCTCTTCAAGCTTAGACTGGTAAGAGGCAGGAGAGGGGCGTGAAAGGCAAATCAAGGCAAGCCCTTACACTCTTGTGAGGTGGGACTTGTTACCCTGAGAAGCTGTTTACTCTGAAGATATAAGCAGGATCTAGAAAAGGTCTAAATGAATGAATGATAAGGTTTGAATAATAATACCATAGTTAGCACTTAGGTACCATTTGGACTCCCTGGTGGTTCAAGTCTACCCAGAGGCCCGGGAAAGATGGATCTGGAGATTTACTTTCCAAAAGTCAACCATTGGAAAGTTATGGAGCCTAGTTCTACTCGGACTGAATCAACTTGATGGCAACTGGTTTGGTGTGTGTGTAGATTTTTTTTTTTTTTTCTCTTT
>NW_006408525.1:32171808-32188253 GCF_000296735.1 Chrysochloris asiatica
GCCCTTTAGTTGCCATATTTTACAGACGAGGCTGAACGACTGGGCTGAGATCACCCAGTTAGTAGAACCCAGGTAGCCTGGCTGAGCGTGTGCTTGGTACCAGGGACGTGAAGGGCTATTTGGAGCATCGGCTTAACCCTGGCTGTGATGCTGCCGTGCAAACATGTCCAGGCACTTCTGTCAAGGAGAGAATTCCCAGACAGTGGCCGTTCTTATATGTGTTCAAAGGACACTATTTCTTTTCCCAAACCATGCTGAGTTTGGGTCAGTCATTACTGAGGGCCAGCTACTGATTAGCAATAGACTGCCACCATCCTCCCCTCCCTACACCTCCCACAGTATGGCCTCAGACTCAAAAAACTAGGAATGAAAACATCTTAAAAGCTACCTAGCTTCCCTTCCTTATTCTTCTCTTCCGGCCCTTCCTTTCTTACTTTTCCATCTAATCATGGCAAAAAGGGCCAATTTGGGGTCGTTCATTGTGGCCTTTCAAACTCCCAACTCCTTCACTGCTCCTGGGCACATTTGCAGCAAACTGAGAGTCTTCAGAGTGGAAGGTTCCAGCCCTCTGCGCCTCCCCAAACCCCCTTTTGGGCCCTCTATGCTTGCCCCTTGCTCTGTCTGGACACCAGGACTGGAAAGATGGGACTTACTTTCTGAAGGTTCCCTTCTTCCCACCACTGTCCTGCTTCTCTTCTCTAAGCACTAACCCAATGCTGCCTCAGGCCTTTTTCTAGGTCACTTGCCCTTAGGCAGGGACAAAGGTCTCTGATGTTGTACCTTTCTGCTAAACCTCCTCTGGACCATCTTAGGAAGTCTTCTTGTTCATCACTCAGATGCCACAATGACAGTAGCTTGTGTCAGTCTAGAATGTCACAGTTAATCAGGTGCTTTCTTTCCTGTGCACTGTTTCAGTCACCCTCACAGCCACACTAGGAGACAGGTGTCATCATCATGTCCTGTGACACATGGTAACAAGAGGACAAGCGGCTGGTCCGGCATAACTCAGCTAGGATTTGAACCCAGGACTTTTGACACCACACCAGGCCTCCTTTCTCCAACCCACAGAGAGACCTGCCATGGGAACAGTTTCCCTCAGGAAGATGCGTGCCTGCACCTCAGAAGCCAAGGGCTTGCAGAGTCCCGTCATTCACTCGGCCAACAAGCTGGGGGCAGCACTGGCTAGTGTATTCAGGAAAGGGGATTTGTTGACGGGCTCTTGATGGACCTCAGATGTAACACAATATGGTGTCTCCTGAGAGTCAGCTTCAAGGAAGAGCAGCAGGTTCAAGGGGAGGCCAAGCGTGAGCCCCTGCAGACTGGGAGGTACTTCCCGGCCCTTGATATGAGGATGAAGTAGGACAATGTTTTCAAAGAGCCTAGAGGAGGCGCGGCCTAAGTGCTATGAATCAACTTGAGTAGCAGCTCATGGAAGAGCAGTTGCTTCCAAGAACCTATGATACTCCTTGGCTAATGGCCCAAAGATGCATTTAAGAGGCACATGGCACTGGAGGTGCTACTGGGGCAGAAGCCTGACTGTAAGGAGGCACACCCATCATCAGAGAATGGCTGTGTCTTTATACCCATGATATCTGCTGCCATTGACCCACAGGCACTTCCGGCTTTTACTTCCAGCCAAATTCCCATTCTGAAACTGAGCTTTCCAGCAAACCACCACGTGCCAGACTCTGTCTCCACTCTCTCTGATTCTATCTGAGCTCTCTCACCTTCTCTGTGCCTCAGTTTCCCCAGCTTCAAAATGGAGCTAAGATGACCCATGCACTGCACTGAGCTTAGGTACCACTGGCTCCTCCTACAGGTCAGTGGTCCCATTTAGAGATGACTGCGTTTTTGGATAGAAGAGGCAGGCGTCGGCAGAATGCTACCCCAGATGTGATAGTTTGCACTTTTGTATTCAATTTTTTAATAATGACTATGAATCACTTTTATAAAAACAAAGATGCACTTTCTAGCCCTTCTCACTTTCTTCTGAGGATTAGCTGTAGTTTGCACAAGAAATGCAGTGCTTTGCTCAGAATTTTTGGCTTTGACCTCAGGTGAACTCATTCTTATCCATTTGGTATTCTGTGTTCAGGGATGCAGTTCAGGTAGAATGAAAATGTTGACCAGTGTCCTTGGCGGGCCCTGAGTGAATCATAGGCTCAGCGACCCATTCTATCAGCGATATGCCGTCACCCCATCTCCAGTCTCCATGATATCTGCTGTCTTCAGAAAAGGTTATAACTGATCAAAACACTATCAGAAAAGTGAAGGAAAAACTGCTTTAATTCTGAAAATAAATGCCATCCAAGCATGATCTATCATCCAAACAGATTTTATAAGCATGATTTGGCTATACTAGCAGTTACAAAGCCTTCATTTAAATCTAAAACAGAAACTTTCAACTTAAAACCAGAATTGTCCTCTCATACAATCTGTGCATTTTCCAGGGCTTCTGACCAGTTTGAAACCATTTTGATGTGGCCCATGGAAACAAGGGCAGCATATGCCATGTCAGATTTTGACCCAAGTAGGAAATAGTCATCGGTGCCCTGCTCAAAGATGGCGGCCCACCATGCTGCTTGGAGTATGTGGGGCTGCCTTCTTTGAGCTGGGCGCTTCTGCCTATTTCCTACTCAGGTCAAAATCCAACCACAAAAGATTTGGTTGTGTTTCCTTTGGCCGTAACTGAATGTTCTGAACCAGTTCAAAGCCTTGGAATTTTCTTAAAATGGTGGGCATCAGCCAGTTTACATCAGGCATGACATATCTGTGTGCACAGAGCATCACTTCCCCCCAAAAGCCATCTTCATTCTTGCTTTCATATAATTGCTGATTGTTCTCTTTGGATTGAGGCCCAGAATTATTCCAGCTTCTTCTCACCAACATGAGTCTTTCCTCTCTGTGAACTCTTATTTTTTCTCCTTTAATTTGGTAGTTCTGCTTGTAATCTGGGCAGTCTTTTTGTCTTACTACTCAGATTTGGTTCTAGAACATTCGCTGTAAACTGTGACGTGGTAATGGCTGGCTACAAGCTCACTCTTTAGTTCTTCTCTGAGATTTATAATGCCATCTTCTCTTACCAACAACCTCCTTGTGCCTACTTCTGTGCTACCACACATGGCAGCAGGCAGGAGAGAAAAGGGTTAGAAAAATCATTGCAGGCTCCTTTTCAGATGTTCACATTTGGGAACCAACTGTCACAAACCAGCCTTCTGTAGCATCAGAGTTGCCAAGATCCAGCCTCAAGAGGGTGTTTACTTAAACCCTCGAGGCTCTTTCTGTTCCTTTAGTTACAGTTCTCTCCCTAACTTCCTGACTAGAGGGATTTCCTAATGACCTTGGGCTCCAGATTTAAAATAGACCAAGAGATCAGTCAGCCTGCTCTTTGGCTATATTAAAGTAAAACAGTTGGACTATAAGATTTGGAGAATAGAGGACAAAATACAAAAAGAAATTTCTGAGGGGAAAAAAAACGTCAGTTCTGTGTTTGTCCTGATATTCCTTCACTGTTATCAGCCACTGCTTGATTTAATCACAGTCCTTGGAGAAGGACATCATGCTTGGTAAAGTAGACGGCCAATGAAAAAGAAGACCTTCAGTGAAATGGACAGACAGTGTCTTCAACAGTAGGCTCAAACATGACCCTGACTGTGAGGATGGTGTTAAGACCAGCAGCGTTTCCTTCTGCTCTAAGTCAGACTTGACATGATAGCACCTAACATCAGCTGGCTTCATGAGACCAGGTTCTGGTGCCAGGTTGCCTGGGTTTTAATTCCTGGGTCCATTACATGTATTGGGTATGAAATACATTATTTGGGCAAGTTACTCACCTCTTCCCCATATGTAGGCATAATAATAGGCTATTGTGTGGGTGAAATGAGTCAATACCTGGAAAGAATTTAGCACAATAACTGTAATATAAGGCACCCTTGTGGTGCAGTGGTTAAGTGTTCAGCCACTCAATGGAAGGTTCGAAGTTCAAACCCACCAGCAGCTCCTGAGAAGAAAAGACCTGACCTATTTCTGTAAAGATTTCACCCTAGAAAACCCGATGGGGCCGTGCTACCCTGTCCTGTTGGCTCGCTATGAGTTGGAATCAACAGCACTCACTTCCAGCATGGTTTCTAGCTATGAGGAGGAATCCTGTTTTCCACCCAAATGTTGTTGTTGTTAAGTGCCATCAAGTCGGTACCAACTCACAGAGACCCTGTATTGGGTTTCCCAGGAGCGGGTGGTGAACTTGAACCCCCGACCTTGCAATCCCAAGCGACCTTGCAATCCCAAGCGACCTTGCAATCCAGCACATTAACCAGCAGCGCCACACTGCTGGGTACAAATTCTTACTGGTGCACAAAAGAAGTACCATGGCAAAGGAGACAGGAGATCCAAAAATGACTGCTGAGAACACAGGTTACATTTGGATTCTAGGGCTGACTCAACTTGATCTTCAATTGCCTGTTGTTGGTAAGTGTCATCCATTGGGTTCCAATTCACAGTGACCCTATATAGGGTTTCTGAGGAGTGGCAAGTGGGTTTGAACTACTTATCATGCATCACCACTCCAGGATGCCTCTGCTGTCTAGAGAGACAGATTTATTTATTTAGGGGTTTAGGGGGAGTGGGTGAACATTTAAACTTCTTTGATCCTTTGGTGAATTTTATAATGGGATTATATTCACAAAGTTGTGCAACCATCACCACTACCTAAATCCAGTTTGTGTTTTCACCTGAGGGGTTAGCTCTAGGGTCGAACAGCCTTTCTTTGGTCCAGAAGCTCCCTGTTTGGTGGCGGTGATTCCGCTGAGTCACCGGGCTGTCTTTCCTCTGGGTGAAGCTCGAGCTGGGCAGCCCGGGCTACAGCGAATCTCAATCCCAGGCGGGCGTCTGCTGCCCCCTAGCGGGGTCGTGAAACACCCTACCCCAGGCCACTCCCAGAGACGGGATCTCGACCCGTTTAATTTCTGCACAGACAGCTCAGGACGGAGCCCACAGGCTAAACCCACAGCCCCAGACCAGCCCTTCCTTGTCTCTAACTCCAGCCAGGGCGGGGCCATGACATTCAACGCCCCCTCCTTCCCAGGCTACCTTCCCCACTGTTTTATAAAGATGGTAATCATTACTCTCAGTCCTTAGAAAAAAATAAACAAAAAAACCATTTTCAACTCGTGGTGACCGATGTATGACAGAGTAGAATTGCTCTGCAGGGCGTTCTTGGTTGCACTATTTATGGAATCGAATGGCAGGCCTTTATTCACAGTGCCATTAGTGGGTTTGAACCATCCATCAATCTTTAGGTTAGTGTTGTTCCTGTTGTTAAGTGCCGTCAAATTGGTACCGACCCACAGCGACCCTGTATAGGGTTTCCGAGGAGCAGCTGGTGAGCTTGAACCACTGACCTTGCAGTTCAAAGCGATCTTGCAGTTCAGCACATTAACCCACAGCGCCACAGTCGTCAGGCGCCAACTTTGTGCCACCCAGAGACTTGAGAGAGGAAAAGGGCTGTGTATTTTAACTTTCTTTTAGGAAGACACCCAAACCATAAAGATAGGATTTAGCATCAGAAAGACCAGAGTTCAAACTGTGCTGCTGCTTACTAGCTGTGAGACGTTGAACATGTTACTGAGCTCTGAGCCTCCGTTTTCCTCATCTGTAAAGTGGGCATAGTAATACCTTCTCTCATAATGCTCATAGAATATTTCTCACTGTGGGGGGATTCTCCTCAGGACTCAAATAAACAGATGCTGTTAATATTCCAAAACTCAGCCCAGGTTTACTTCCTGGAGACTAAATTATTTATTTATGACCAAAATATTGCCTGGAGTAAGAAAATGAGAAAATGTAAAATAGGTTGAGGAAGGCCCTTTGATTTTTATCTCCTTCAGGTAAGAAAGTGGTGCCTAGCCCTAGTGATGCAGTGAGCTCACTAAGCTTTGAAATGCTGCCCCAAAAGTTGGCAGTTCAAACCCACCACCCGCTCCATGGGAGAAAGATGTGGCCATCTGCTTCCATAAAGATTTACAGCCTTAGAAAACACTATGGGGCAGGTCTGCCCAGTCCTATAAGGTGGCTTTGAGTCTGAATCGACCGGACGGCAGTGGGTTTTGCTTCAGCTCCAGTTCGGCTGACACTTGCTACCCCCGAGGACTGCATGTCCATGTTCTGGAGGTCTGTGCAGAAACCAAGGCTGCAGCTTAATTATTGGAACTCTCAAGAAAGTGCTCAGTAGAGAGCTTTTGTAAACAGAGACAACATGCCAGAGTGGGCATCTGACTGAGGCATGGAGAGTGTTTTTGTTGTTGTTAAGTTCTCACTCATTGAGACCCTGATTAGGGCTTCAGAGGCTGTAAATCTTTGCAGGAGCAGAAAGCTTCATCTTTCTCCTGCAGAGCAGAGCCAACCTTGTGCTTCACAGTCCAGTGTGATCCATATTACCCTGTTTCCAAATGTTCATTTATTAAGTACAAGGCACCCTAGTGGCAAATCCACCCAGTGGCTTTGCAGAAGAAAGCTCCATCAGTCTGCTCTTGTAAAGATGGACCAGTTTTGAATCGAAAACAGACCCAATGGTACCCAACAAGTAACCGTGTTTTGATTTGGTCACCAGCCCTGATTTGATTCAGCAATTCATCCTTCCCCATTTCTTCTCTCTTTCTCATCGCATCCCTTGCATCATCTTGTGTTCCCTAGGTCTCTCAGCAAACACTCTTCCCCCTTTCTGTGACCCACCCACTCACTCTTAGGAAGGCAAGGTACCATGAAGCACTCAACAAGCCTTCCGCTCAGGGGCCTGTTCATTCCATTACAAATGAGTGGGACACTGTCCTCGGGTTCCAGTCTCATCTTGCCACGAAGTCATACTTTTCCAAAGGTCCCTAAAAAGTAACCCATTTTCTTGTCCACATTTCACTAAACTTTTGTGCCTCCCCTAAAACTGCTTCTTTACCTCCCACTCTGGAGAGGAAATCTGAGAGAGAGAAGTTTTGGAAGAAACAGAAGGTAAAGCGAGAAAGGCACAGCCTTAGGAAACAGCGTTTACTGTGTTTATTTTCCTGTCTGCCACGTCTCGCTTAGATTACAGGGATCTGTGGGGTGATGACCATGTCTGGTCCAGGCCATGCACCCACCTCGGGGGCGTGCTTGTTTTTTTGTTTTTGATCCACTGCCTTTGTATAAAAGTCTTCAGGGCCTGGATGCCCGGCTGAGCCATTTGTCAGGTGGTTACGTGTCCTTTGTCCAGTTCTTCCAGAGAAATCACCTGTGTCTCTGCTGGATCTGATAACGAGGTACGGTGGCCACACAGAACTCACGGACAGTATTCACCAGGTTTATTAGGGAAGTAACCGGTTACAATTCAGGACCAAATGTGACTCAGGATACAGTTCTTTGATTAGGACAGCCTTCTTTCTCTGTGCTATTTGGACAAGTGTTAGAGAACTCGATAAATGCCCAGTTCCATGGGTCAGCAAACCTACTTCCACCAAGTGCCTAGAGGAATCCCACCCTTCTCAATCTGTGGGCCAGGAAGCCCACCGCGCCGTTTCCTGCCAGTCTGCTGGCTCTGCTACCGCCATTTCTCTGCCATGGTTTCTCGATGTCTCTCACCATCTCAGCAAGATGTTACAGCTCCCTCTGTTTCCTGGGTGGAGGAGGTTCTCAATGCAAGGATCACTGGTTCCAAAGGGCACACTTTATTCCTGGATCTTCTTTCTTGGTTGTCATGAAGCGCCCCCTTGCCACCTCTGGGATAGCAAAACCAATCCTTTTGTTAGGATTCCATACACCTTACTTGTATGATCCCACCCCTACAAGTTACCATGCACCTTATTTACATTATTAGGAAGCTATCCAATACCCTTGATGGACCACAAGCACCTCACATTTACATAGTCCTACCCCATTCTGGAGGAGCTCTGGTAGCGTAGTGGTTACGAGTCGGGCAGTTCAAAACTACCAACAGTTCCACAGGCGAAAGATGAGGCTTTCTACTCCCATAAAGATTTACAGCCTCAGAAACCCTATACAGGGCCACTATGAGTTGGAACCGACTCCACGGCACATCACCACCACCACCGCCACCCAGTTCTGGTGGAGTGCTGGTGTGGCGCTATGGACTAATGTGTCAGACTGAAAAGTCATTTGAACTACAAGGTCAGTGGTTCAAGCTCACTAGCTGCTCCTTGGAAACCCTATACAGGGTCACTATGTGTCAGAATCAACTAGACAGCACTTAACAACAACACCCAGTTGTGGTGTGGCGCTGTAGGATCAGCTCTTGATTATACTAACCATAATGTTGGTGGTTCAAACCCACCAGCTGCTCCTTGGAAACCCTATACAGATTCACTATGAGTCAAAACTGACTTCACAGCACTTAACAACAGCTTAACAACAACCCAGTCATTTGGTGGGAGTCACAGAGACTGTAACTAGAAGGACCTTCATAAGTAAACTCACCACTCCACAACAATGAAAGACATGTCTTCTTTGACAGACCCATGTGAGCACCTACTGTATGCCAAGCCCTGGGCAACAGCAGTAAGTGACCCAGACTGGTCCCGTCCCCACAAGGCCTGCATTCTCCTGCTCAATATGCTTTCTTGACAAGAAGACTTAGTTCATTTTGTCTCCCAGGACATCTCCTTTTGGGTTCTCTTTTCTACCTGTAGACTCTTGGGGATGTTCTAGAACACAGGTTTGTCTTTTCTAATGTGGTCTGTAGGTGTCTCGTCAGTTTCCGCGGCTGTTGAAGACATACATCTTGAGACTGAGTTGCATGAACCTAAATGTACCTGTTGTTTCAGGACAGCAGGTACGGCTTAGTGGCACTCTTGTACCAAAAGAAAATAATTGGTCGTTGAGAAGCATACTGTTTATTTGTCTTACATAGTGAATAGTGGTGGTGGTGGTGGTTATATGCCGTGGAGTCGGTTCTGACTCATAACAACCCCGTACAGGGCTTTCGAGGCTGTAAATCTTAACAGGAGCAGAAAGCCTCATCTTTCTCCCCGGAACAGCTGGTAATTTTGAACTACTGTTCTTGAGGTTAGCAGCCCGATTTGTAACCACTACACTACCAGAGCTCCTTGTGAATAGTAGCCTATGTTTTTAAGGATGATTTTCTGCCTCCAGGGACCCTGCAGTTCATTCAGCGTCCTACTGAGCTGTCTATCTCCAGTCCCAAAAGGGTGTGGGTGGGTGGGGTCATGAAGAGCCAGGACAGTGAGACCCTTTGCCCTGTTATCTGAAGGAGCGCGGCAGTCAGTCTCGTCCCCTGGGAGTGACCCTGAGCTCTCCTGTTCCTGACTTGGAAACTCCTAGAAGCCGCTGAGAGAATCTCAAAATGAAATGTAAAAATCCACACTTATGGGACGTCTTTACCATCGCTGGTATGCTTGAAGTAACTGATTCCAACTTAGGGGGGTCATCTTCCAGCACTGTATCAGACAATGTTCTGTTGGGATCCATGAGTTTTCATTGACTAATTTTTGGAAGTAGATCACCAGGCCTTTCTTCCTAATCTTAGTCTGGAAGCTCAGCTGAAAACTGTTTACCATGGATGATCCTGCTGATACCTGAAATACCTGTGACATAACTTACAGCATCACATCAACATGATGTGATGGACGAATGGACAGTGGAGGTGGTGGCCCACACTACAGCCTCATATGGAAAAAAACAAAAAGTACAATTGTAACTATGCTTGTCAAATTTACAGAATAAAAGACTGGAAGGAAATCCCAAGCTTTTACAAATCCATAGATTCAAGAAAATAGAAGTGTTTGTTTGCATTTGCTTTTGACTTTCCCCTGAGTTAGGTAAATCCTCATACCACAAGTTAACTGGCTTTTCAAATGAGACCAAAATGTTCTCTCTTACTTCTAGGCCATTTTCCACAATGCAATCATGTTTTTATCCCTTCTCAAGGGGTACCATGGCAACTGAGAGTGACCAAGCCATGTTGCAATGGGGATGGGGGAGCAATCCCTGCTTGGCACACAGAACAAGACAGGTTCAAATTTATTCTTCAGTCATGTGATGTGTCCTGTCTGCCCTGAACTTTGGAGTCACTTGTAACTGGTCAAAATTCCAAAGCCTCATCTTTGTATATTAACTGGAATCTCTGTATATTAACTTTTGTAGGCCACAGTGTTCATAATTGTCAGAGAGAAGGAAAGGTTAAAAAAAAAAAAAAAAAGAAGGTGACCGTCACTCAATTCACAGTAAAAGTTTTAAAAAAAAGGAAATGAAGGTGATCTAGAAGTTAGCAAAGGTAGAAGATTATACTAGAAAATAAATTTTAAAAGGTTAAAAATAAATTAATGGACTATTTTTTACAATCCTTCTGTAAGTCTATAACAATGCCAAAACAAAAAGTTGAAACATTAATTAAATGAAAGCTTAAATCTGGGGTGAAAATTTTAAGGTAAAAATAATGAACTAGAACTAATAATAATCGTGAAGTTGCTGTTGTTAAGTGCTGTCTAGTCAGTTCCAGCTCACGACAACCCTGTATAGGGTTTCTGAGGAATGGTTGGTGGGTTTGAACTGCCGACCTTGTGGTTAGCAATCCAGTGACACATCAGGACTCGAATAGTGGCATAATGAATAATGAAGCCAAACTCACTGCTATCGAGTCAATTCTGACTCACAGTGACCCTATAGGGACCATTCCATAGGGTTTCTGAGGCTGTAACTCTTTACGGAAGCAGACAGCCTCATTTTTCCTCCCACAGACCTTTTGGTGAACTAATACATGGATGTAAAATAAATTACAACATAGACAGTTGACAACTTTAAAGGATAACGAATAAAATCAAGATCAAAATGATTAAAGGAAGGAAGTGAAAGTAACTAGAACAGGGGAGTTTAAAAAGGTAAGGATAAAAAGAAATAAAGTAAAAAATAGGAACATGCTGGTTCTGTGGGATAAATACAGGACTGCGAACCACAGAATAGGCAGGTTCAAGCCCACCAGCCACTCCACGAGAGAAAGATGAGGCTATCTGCTCCTGCCTCAGGAATCTAACACACGGTCGTGATGACTTGGAACGGACTCCACGGCACTTAAAAATAATAACAAAATAGAAAGTAAACACGATGAGAAAATAGATCATTTAAAAGGAAAATACCAAGTTAAAAATGTTAAGTGCTGTCGAGTTGTTTCTGACTCACAGCATTCCTGTACAGGATTCCCGAGACAGGAGCAGACAGTCTCACCTATCTCCCGCAAAGCCCCTGGTGGGCTCACACTGCCAACCTTGTGGTTTGCAATCCAGTGCTTAGCCTAAGAGCATTTATTGTTGTTAAGTACGCGTAAAAGAGTTCAATTCAAAGTATAAAAATGTAAAATAACGTGATAAACCAAAGCAAAGTGGCATATTTAAAAATCCAGAAATTCAAGTTACTTTTAAAATAAAGAAAAATATATTCTAAATAAAGACAAAGATGAAGAACAAGAAAATGAGTGTCCAGCAGGCTCTGTTGAGCTAAAGCAGCATCTCCCAACTTGGGGAAGGCACATTGCTCTTCAGTCCCAAAACCTAACACCTCACACAGGACCCTCTTCATGACTTACCAGGCCTCCAGGAGAGACATCCTGGGCATGCTCACCTGAGGGTCCTAGTGGACCCTAGTAAGTGAAGGACACAGCCCTGACCTCCAGAGAGGCCCTCTGATCTCGAACCTGAGGGAATCATGATGGCCAGGTCAAGAGTTGGTCTTGATGCACGTTTGCTATGTGAACCATCATTTACTTCTCTGTCCTTCATTTTCCTTCCGGAAAATACCCATCTGGTGCCTTCCTTCTTTATAAAAACAACTCTTCTAGTCAGCACCATTTATTTTGTAATGAAGTGGAAGGAGTGCCTGGCTGGGGATAATAAGAAGTCAGGCTGGCTGAACCTGCCTACCATGGTGGTTTTGAAGCTGGACTGAGGTGACGCACATAAATGTAAATAACACTTGGGCAAGCATGGAGTTGTTGGGGGTGAGGTGGGGTTAGAGAAGGTGAAGCTTCTGCCTGTTGTGAGCTGGGGAGGGGGCACCTGCCTCTCTCTGCCCCCCGCTTCCGTCCCCAGAACTCCTGGGGATTTGCTTAGGTCCCACAGCTGGATGGCAGCCCTCATCCTCCCGTCTTCCTTCTCCAGGTGAGCTTTGAACCAGGATGACTGAGCCACGCCAGGAGTTCAACGTGATGGAAGATCATGCTGGGACGTATGGGCTCGGGGAGAGGAAAGATCTCTCCTCTCAGGGGGGCTACACCCTGCTGCAGGACCACGAGGGTGACATGGACCATGGCCTGAAAGGTTAGTGAACAGCCACACACACCATGTCCAGGGTGCTTTGGGGATTAGTCGGCCTGCTTGCTTTGGAGAGGTTGGCAGGCTTGATTCAAATCCAGATTTTAAAAGGCCTTGTAAATAGCTCCATTGTGTTGGATTGTCCAGCAAGTGAAACCTCATGCATCTGGATGAGCCAAGATAACTCAACATTTTGAAATTATTTGAAAAGTTACTTTTCCAAAGGAGTTTGCCAAATGAGCGAATGTGGAATGAAAAGATTGCAGGGGGCCTGATTGCCTAATTAACACGGGCTCTGGCGTGTAGCCACACTGTTAACCTCCACTGACTTGCAAAAGACATGGCTTCTTATGCATGCAAAACTCATTATTTTATCTCTTCCTTAAATCAACCTTGTTGTCATTATTGGATTCCATCCAGTGGGTTCCAACTCATAATGACCCCACGGGACACAGTAGGGTTTCCTAGGCTCTAAAGAGCCCTGGTGGCACTGTGGGTTAGGCATTGGGCTGCTAACCATCATGTCAGTGGTTCAAACCCACCAGCTAGCTGCTCCACAGGAGAAAGGTGAGGCTGTCTATACCCATAAAGATTTACAGTATTGGAAACCTTATCCAGAATCACTATGAGTTAGAACTGAGCCCTGGTGTAGTGCTGTAGGATAAGCACTGGACTGCTAGCCATAAGGTCGGCAGCTCAAACCCACCAGTCACTCTCAGAAATCCTATACAGAGTCAGTCGCTATCAGTCAGAAGTGATTCCATGGCACACAACAACAACATGAGTCGGGACAGACTCAATGACAGTCCGTTTGATTTGGGATTAATCTTTACAGCAGCAGATCACCAGATTTTTTCTCCCCAAAAGTGATTGGTGGGTTCAAACCACTAACATTTCAGTTAGCAGACCAGCACTTATTCATTGCACCACCAAATCAGGCCTATCTGGCCCCCATTTGGCAAGAGTTGGGTCACTGTGGATTCTATAGATGTTCAAATTAATAAGCTGCTTCAATTACTAAATGTTTTATAATACTCACACAGTCGTTTGACCAAAATGGCAGGGCCTCCTCCCCTTCCCTGCCGCCCCCCACTTCCAAATCAAGGGCTTCATTTCACTGTCTGACCACCATGTTTGGAGACCCCAGTGGAGCATACGGCAGCTTCTCTTCACATCCTGTGACCAACCTTTGAGTCAATGAGGAAAGCAGGGCCCACACTAGCCTGGTGTAAAAATTAAAAACGCATGTTATACATTCTACAAAGTAACTGCCTGACGTTCTTCAAAATTACTGAGGTCATGAAAAAAAAAAAAAAGACTAAGTAGACATCAAAGCAAAATGCAGTGTGGGATCCTGGCCCCGATCCTGACATTATTGGGGCATCGGTGACATTTGACTAAGATCTGTAGATGCACTGATGATATTGTATCCAGATCATCAAACTAATCATCAAACTAAGGTGATGTAACATGTTCACATTTGGGAGCCCTGGGCAAAGGGCATGAGAGAAACTTTTGTACAATGTTTGCAACTTTTGAGAGGTCTAAGATTGTTTGAAAACTAAATATTTTGTATTTTTAAATATACTTACATATATGTATAGGGAGAACACGATACAGGATCGCTGAGTAGAAATCAACTCAAGGGCACTTAACAACATATACATAGATATTTTCAACAAAAGTATCATAAAACTGTACAATGTTAATGTTGTTGTTAAGTGCCGTCGAGTCGGTTTCAACCCATAGTGACCCTGTACTGGGTTTCCGAGGGTGTAAATCTTTACGGGAGTAGAAAGCCTGATCTTTCTCCCGCAGAGCAGCTGGTAGTGTCGAACCGCTGACCTTAAGGTTCGCAGCCCGATTCGTAACCACTACGCTACCAGAGCTCCTTACAATGTTAATAGTGGGGGAAATTGAAAGTGGGCTGTATGGGAGCTTTCTGTACTATCTTTGTAATTTTTCTGTAAATAGTTGTCCTAAAATAAAAAGCTCATTTCAGAAAAATCAGGGTTTTTATAAATGGTGATTTTTTAAAAAAATGGTTTTTACCACCCTTACTTTTTGAAAGGGAAATGAAATTTAATTTGTCAAATAAAAACATGTTTACCAATTTACTTGTTTCCCCAAGTATATTTGTTAAAAGAGTTTTCAGCAAATATAATCAAGAATCTGGCAATTCTTTAACATAAAACATGATCAGAAGTTGTATGCAAGAGATTCTGTGTGTGTGTGTCCATGTATATATATCTACCGCTTGTCTGACAGTCTGTCGTACTTTGGCGGCTTACATGTGGCTGTAACACTGGAAGCTATGCCACTGGTATTTTAAACAGCAGCATGGTACACCCATGGTGGGCAGGTTTCAGCTGATCTTCCAGACTAAGACAGACTAGGAGGAAGAAGAGGTGATGAATAGCAGTGGAACGTTACCAGATAACACCAGAATATTGAATACTGAAACATGATGACTAGCCCTAGAATAGTGTCTGGATTGGCATAGTGGCACCAGCAGTGGGCCCAGGCTTAACAGTGATTGTGAGGATGGTGCACAACCAGGCAGTGCTTCGGTCTGCTGTGCATAAAGTCACCATGAGTCAGAACCGACTCGCTGGCACCTCACAACAACAACAACAATAAACATACGTTAAGTGCCGTTGAGTCGATTCCGACCCATAGCGACCCTGTATGGGGTTTCCAAGGAGCAGCTGGTGAGCTCGAACCGTCCACCTTGCAGTTCAAACGGCTTTGCAGTCTGACGCATTAGCCCACAGCACCACACCAGGACTATATATATACATATACATATACATATACATATACATATACATATACATATACATATACATATACATATACATATACATATACATATACATATACATATACATATACATATACATATACATAAGGAGCTACGACTCGGGCTGTGAACCGCAAGATCAGCAGTTCGAAACTACCAGCTGTTCCACGGGAGAAAGATGAGGCTTTCTGCTCCCGTAGGGATTTACAGCCTTGGAAACCCTGTACAGGGTCGCTGAGTCAGAACCGACTCCACGGCACTTAACAACAACAACAACATATATATATATACACATTTATATAGAAAAAATTTTAATGATGATATTTTTGTAACTGCTGTGAAAGAAAAGCATTTTAAGATCATTTGTTTATCCAAAGACTATGCTTCCCAAGAAAGCAAGTGATACCTAAGAGATTTTCATCATGCTTATGACATTAGCTCTTGATACTGGGGATTTAGAATGAGTTATCTTTGTACATCAGTGGTAACTTTGACTTGTCATTGGTGTCATCTTTATTTTAGATAAATGACAGTTCTTTTGAATAATAACAAGAAACCACATGTTATAGAACAAAGGGAGTGTGTTGTTGTTAGTTGCCACTGAGTTGGTTCCGACTCTGCACAACGACACAAAACGCTGCCCGATCCTGCTCCAATCTCACAATTGTTGTTACGCTTGAGCCCATTGCTGCTGCCACTGTGCCAGTCTATCTCCTGGGGCGGGAAGGAGGGGGGATCATCTTTTTCACTAACCCTCCACTGTACCCAAGCATGATGCCCTTCTCCAGGGACTAGTCCCTCCTGATAACACGTCCTGAGTAAAAGAGAGTATTGTTGTTGTTGTTAAGTGCCGTCGAGTCGGTTCTGATCCATAGCGGCCCTGTATAGGATTCCTGAGGAGCAGCTGGTGAGTTTGAACTGCTGACCCTGTGGCCAAGTGCTTATCCTGCAATGCTGCATCAGGACTCTTCCCAGGAGCCTAAGTGCAGTGAAAAGTTTGGATAGGGCTGACACAGACAGAAAGAGCAAAAGATATTTCTTATTGTTAGTTGATAAAATAATGTGCCCTGATGAATTCATGACATCCCTGAGTGACTCAGATGGTAAGTGCTCAGCTATTAAAACAAAAGGTTGGTTGTTCAGATTCATCCAGAAGAAAGGTCTGGCAATCTCCTTGGAGATCATAACCACTGGAAATTCTGTGGAGCACAGTTTGACTCTGACACATACGAGGTCTACCCAACAACAGACTTTTTTTAAATGAATTGATAAATGTTGAGAGGTTAACTTGTAACTTAACAAGGAAAATGTAACCTAGGAAGCCTGCAAATGATGGGGGG
>NW_006408525.1:32188353-32198420 GCF_000296735.1 Chrysochloris asiatica
ATCTTCTTGTCCATATATTTGTCACCTGGATATGTCTGACACCTAGCAGTTAAGGTGGCTAATGAAACAAACCTGAAAGACTGTCGGCACAATGCTCTGTAACCATGTGTCTCAAGCCTTCTTGAGGCAGTTTGCAGGTTTTCTTACCAACTTTCCTGCAAGCTCCAGAATTAAGGCCTGTGTGGCTGCTGGAAGCTGGCTGAGAGTTCACTGCTCTTATGCTGGGTGGGCGCGGCAGGGCCTTGTGTTTGGGTGAAGGACATCTGAGCTCACAGTGTAAATGGACATCACCTGCCTGCTTATCTCAGATAAGCATAGAACCTAGTCCAGAAACTGACTCTAAGGCTACCCCCACCCCAGCTGTAGAGGCTTTTGTGGAGCCCCCTGGGGCCTCTCTGGCATCTTATCCCTGGCTCGAACTTCTGGGCGTGGGTGTGGTGGAGGCCCTGGTGGGGTCCTTGGTCTGTCAGAGCCCCTGGCAGCTCTGAATCTTGCTCAGAACACAGCTTATGGGCAGTTCAGATAAGTATCCCCTGTGCTGTGGCCTTCCAGGCATTCCAGCAGCTTCTTTACCCACCACTCAGCCTTCCCCTGCTCTTCAGGGTCCTCCTCCTACAGTCCCTAGCTCCGAAGTGTTCTCCAGCCTCACAGTTATGGCTTTGTCCAGGCACAGTGACACCTCAATCTCTAACTGAGGTGACATGTGTCCCCAACCAACTACTGAGTGTTCAGGCCACCCTGAAACCTAACGAGTCACAACCCTGCTCCTTGCTCCCGACGCGTTGGACCATTCCTGGTTCTCCACTGCTGTCAGCAACATCACCACCAACTAGCCAACAGATGGCCCAGTCAGCCCTTCACCATGTCCCTACACATCACCTGGGATCTGACCCTCCATGACCTGGTCCAGATTTCCCACCACAAACCTGGACTGCGCACCATCGGCAGGCCTCTTGACCTTTACACCCTCCACCTTCATCCTGTCATCTCCCAACGGGCAAGAGTCACCACTCCTTAAGGCTACGGTCAGCCCACAGGACACTCCCAGCTTGCATACGTCCAGCTCTTGAACTGAGAATGGGTTTTACTTTGTCATATGGTTGGGGTGGAGGGCAGGAGAATCAAAAGAAGAAGACTATTTCATAACAAGTGACAATGATATGAAATTCAGATGTTAGTATCCATAAATAGGCTTTATTGGAACACAGCCATGTTCATTTCTTTACGTACTGTCTGTGGTTACTCTCGAGCTGCAATGGCAGAGTTGAGTAGCTGCGATAGAGACCTATGGACCACAAAGCCTAAGCATTTACTCTCAGGTTTTTGGCAGAAAGTGTTTTGGCCTCTGCTTTCAGGCATTTATTTTAACAAATTGAGTACTGCTGCAGGCCAGGCTTGGGGTCAGGTACAGCTGGGAATATAGGGCAAGGTTCTGTGCCTCCAGAGCTAATAGGCTGGAAAGCAGGATGAGGATGCTGGGGGATGTGGCAGAAGGTGGGTACCGTGTGTGGTGGAGACATGTGCTGCTGGCGGAGCTCAAGGGAAGAGTTTGGGCAGGTTTGAACAGGATTCTGGGAGTCCCACTTGACACTTCAGGAGGGGTGGGTAGGGCTGGGGGTGATTCAGATGAGGAGAATGAGCGTGTCCAATGGCAAGGAGCCAGGAAGTCCCCAATCTGTTTAGGGGTCCTGAGAAGATGACTTTGAGATCAGAAGTATAGCAAAATGGTGGCATTTTGTATAAAAGAGCAAACTTTTTTAAGCACATAATAATTAAAATACAGAAATGAAGGCAGTAGGAGGAGCAGGTAGGGAAGGAGAGGCAGAGAGGGGATGAGTTCAAGACCCACCCGCAAGGTCACCCGAGGACCCAAGCTGAGAGTGACGTCGGGATTCTGGACAGTCTTGGGGAACTCAGCCCAGAGATGTTTAGTGACAGGGTGGGGAGGACAGCTTCTCAGAGAGTGAAGGAGCAAGCAGGAAGGGAAGACAGAACAGCCAGCAGTCCCTCAGATGTGACAGAGGAAGGAAGGAAGAGAAATAACACCATGAACCTGGCCCCCCAATTAGGGCCGGACAGAACCTTCCAGACCTGCCCCTCCCCCAGCATTCACAGATGCTTTGTCACCTTGATATATGTCTGACTACGTACTCTACTTGACAGAACTTAACAACAACATATAAAAAATAGAGGTATCCACAAGACAAAGGGCCTTATCTCCTCCCACGTAGTTGAAGTCCAGAGATAACAGGGCTGCTGTGAGGTTCCTTGTGGTTGGTGGGGGGTGCTCACTCTCTGCCCGTCTTTGTCTTTGCTGTTCTGAGTGTGTGATGCCCATCTTCCAGGCATCTCGTGGTCCATAGAGGCCTCTGGAAAACGAAGGAGGGGAACAGACACAAAGAGGGCTCCTCCCAGCTGAGTGACCTTCTTTTCCCATCTTCTCTGAATGTCCAATCCAGCCACTTCCTCTAAAGTCCCATCAGCCACTTCTGCCTGCATGGGAGGCTGGAAGAGCTGCCCTTTTAACTGGGCGCGGTGCCATCCTGGATCCAATTGGGGCTCTGTGACTGGGGAGGGAGGGGAAAACAGACACTGTGGAGCCACAAAGGGGCGTTTGTCCTCTTTGTCCCGTACTTAATGGGTATCCATCTCATATGGGTTGACTTTTCCTTAGGTGGCCAGAGCCCGTCTGTCCATCTGGTTGTGTGATCAGTTACCTACCCAGAAACCCCCAGGGATTCCCATTCAACACCGCCATTATTGGCATCATCAAAAAAGACTCAAGTTCCTGTTAGTGAGCAGTACAACACTGGGTGGGTTAATAATGACACAGTAATAATAGTAATTGCTGCTATCATTTACTCAGGACTTATTACAGGCCAGGCATAGTTCTGTGGGCTCTGAATAAGCTTTGCACAGCTTCATGCTCACAGCAGCCCTGTGAAAGGTAAGGCAACTGGCCCAGAGTCCCACAGGACTCAAGCCTCCACCTGCCTGACTCCGGAGGCTGTACTCTATACTCCTAGGAGCCTTCCACACTTCAGGACAATGAGGTAGCAGAGGAAAACAGCTCTTATGTGAAGACATGAGTCCATTGGGCTAAGATCAGAGGAATATTGACCTGGAGGCTGAGATGCAGTCAAAAGACACAGGGCTGCTTTGGAGAAGAGTGAGGGCAGGACTGAGCCTAGAGGACAAAGGACGGGGGAATAGAGATGGTGAGGTGAGGGTGAGAAGGATCAGGCAAGGGGAGCTGAGGCCAAGGAGATGGCTGGAAGGTCCTGACAAAGGCTCCAAAACTGACAGGAATGCTTCAAGTAACCAGCTGACCACCCATCATCCATCCATCCACCCAGTCTGAGCCATGACTTACTGTGAGGATCTCCTGAAGGTAGTCCAGGTGGGAGTGAACTGGAGCAGGAAGCCCAAGATTGCCCCCTGTAAATGCTTGGTTCCTTCACCTCCATGAGAACTGGATCCACAGACATAAACCCATATGGTTTGCCAGGTATTTCTGCCAATGCTCCCTCATGGGATCCTCCCAACAGCTGCAGCTGCCATCCACCCATTCTATAAATAAGGAAGCTTAAGAAATAAGAGGTGAAACTGGGACTAGAACCTAGACATCTTGACCCTGGGTCCTGTGCTCTCTAGACTGAAACCCCGTCTACCCATCAGGAGACTTTCAAGAGAACACTCTTTAACTAGCCTGGCCCAGCACTGGTACATGTGGCTGCTAGAGTCTTTGACTCTGTGTTTATCCTTTTTCTGCATTAGACTGTGTGCTCTAGGTGACATTTGGTTCCTTCTGACCACTTGACTCTATACAATGGATGCTCAAGAAGTATTGACCTTGATTTTTAAGACCTTGACTTTCCAAGCCTTGGAATACTTGCCAAGACAGATCTATCCCTGGTGGCCAGGATGCCACAGGGGGAGGGACAGTTCACTCCTTGCATGCGAAGGAAACAGATTTCATTAAGCCAACAAATCCACCTTACCAATGATGTGGATGGTAGAAAGTGTGGATGTCAACATTGGAGTTCTGAACGTAGTTTTCTTGTAGACAACCACAGCTGATGTTTCAAATAGGACTCATGGCTTATTTCTCAATCCTGGGAGATCTCACTATGAAAGGAATCGAGTGAAGTCCAAGTGCCCATTTAGCAGTAGGCAGTGGACCTGCCCTGAGCAGATTCCTTCTCAGAGGAAGGAGTTGGATCACTGAGTGTCTTTCCAAGTGTCTGTCTGTCACTAATGAGGGCCTAAGATCTGGGATTAAAATCTCCAATAAGGAAAGACAGAGCAGCAGGTTCCAGTGTGGCTGAATTTGCAGTTCTCTGCTCCTGGTGGTCAATGTAACAGCCTCTCTCTGGTTTAGAACCGCTAGCCGATTCAAAGGCAATTTCTCTTCTTACCCAGGAGCAAACACACAGCCCCTGCATCTTAGCCTGATGGTCCTGGTGTGGAGGCACATCTGTTGGGTGGGAACGTAGTCCATCCCCTTTGTGGTCATTTCATCCATCCGGCTCCGCAATGGGTCATTTTCAACTCCAAAAGACTTTGCTTCCCGAGTTCCTCCTGAGGCTGAAAGGAGGGGTGGGGAGAGGCAGTCATTCTGAGGGGCTCACTGTGTATGTTCCAGACTCTCCCCTGCAGACCTCCACCGATGATGGAGCTGAGGAACCAGGCTCAGAGACCTCTGCTAAGAGTACGCCGACGGCCGAAGGTGGGGCCTCCCTCCTCACATTGCTTCACTCAAACAGCACCCTCATGTCTCCAGCCTGTGCTTAGCTGCGCTTTGAGCCCATACATGCCACCCTACATGGCTGCGTTTGCTGCTGCCTCCTGCTCTGGCCAAGAGATGTGCTTGCTCTGCTTTGCAGGCTGGGGGTCAGGTCCCAGGGTGTTGCAGGGACCCAGCCCATCTTTCATGCCACGCTCATGGAGCCGGGGGAAGGGGGGTGGGGAGCACCCTCTATGTGTCTGTGTTCTAGAGGCAGCCATCCCTGGAGAGGCTGGGATTGATGGCAGAGCAGGCCCCAAGCACAGTTCCACTAAGCCCCCATCATCCTTCCGGAATGCCATCAGGAGCCCTCCAGCTCTTCCTTCATGTGCCCCCACATCTCAGAGCAGCATTTTGACTGAGGGAAGGGACAGGTCTGTGCGTGTGTCCAAGCCTACACCCTCAGAGCAGTTTTGTTATTTTTTCATTTCTGACCTCTGAGCTTGGCCTGGGCCTGTGGACTTTGATCATGGTGTTTGTTCAACCCTTCTTCCAACCTGCCCTCTCCAGACATTTGGTGTCCCGAGCATTAAAAATCTCCTCAGGTGTTTCCTAAAGTATTTTTGGTCCTGATTTTGACTACTTTCCTTTGTTTCCGTCTTCCCAAGACTGAGTTTGGCTGCAGGTAACAAAAACCCAGCCGACTGGCATATGTTTAAGGAGAGTTGTCTCACACAGTCAGATAACTGGACCTAATAGCTCCCAGGGTCACTGATGCCTTTCTGTTGTCGTCTTCTACCATCTTAGTTGGATTTTTTCACTCATGGCTCCAAAATGACTGCTGCACTTCCAGACATCACATCTACCTTTCAAGAAGGAAGAAAGTAGCAAAGGAAAGTGATCAAAATGACCCTGATAACCAATATGTTCCCGCCCCCTTTTTTCGGAAAGCAAGGCTTTCTAGCCAGACTTTCACTTCTGTCTTATTGGCCAGAAGTAGCTACAAGGAAGGCTGACACAAAGCATATTGCTTTCTAACCTCTTCCGTAGAAGAAATCAAGTAAGAAATTGAAAATGGCTTTTTAAATAGCTCTGGTGGCACACTGAAGGATAAGCACTGGATTGCTAAGTGCAAGGTTGACAGTTCAAACCCACCAGCTGCTCTGTAGGAGAAGTATGAGACTTTCTGCTCCTATAAAGATGTACAACCTTGGAAACCCTATACAGAGTCGCTATGGGTTGGAACTGACTTGATGGCAGGGAGATTTTTTGAGTTTGAGTACCCAGTCTGCTGTATCTGTCCCTCCTCCCCATCAGGGTCCAAGGTTCCATTCTCAGCACTTCCCAAGGCCCTGCCTGTTACTTTGCGAGCTGTGTCCTGGGGTGAGAACCTGACTCCAGCATTTCCTCAAGTTTCTGTTTATGCAGCCAGTCACTTGGTAGAGTGGAGGACGTGCCTCTCACCCTGAGGTTCTTAGCTTGGTGAGGAGAATATCAGGTCAAATTCTGCTCGCCTTCTTAGAGCAGGAGATGCAAGGCATTTCCTGCTGATATCAAGACAGTTTTGCAAGTTGCCTACCACTCTGAGAAAGTCTTGAAACCCTGCTTCCAGATCTTGTGCCTGCCTCCCCAATCAGAGTTTTCAGCATTATTCTGGAAGAAGAATCTTCCAATCAAGTCTTCCCACACTCACCACACTGCAGACCACAGATATTGGAGAGCATTGCTCCCACCCCACAGGGAAGGACCCTCCTGGATTGGGCTTTGCTCCACCTGCACCTGAGGTGACCTTAATTAAGATGGACGTGACTTAACTGACTTAGGCTATTGGAAGGGTGTCCAAGCTGACAATTGCTATGTTTGCCAGGAGCAGTCTGGGTGCGTGCCAGGGTATGGCTCAGGGAGCAGTGCTGACTTGGAGGTGTTCACCTGGAGAGAGGTTGGCAGTAACTTCTGGTGGGAGATCTTCACCTTCCTGCCTGCACTGTGAAGGCAGACCCATCTGCAGGCCTGGCGCCAAGTGCCCGACGCTGGACAAGACAGGGCCTGCCCATTGCCACGCAGGGGGCTCTGTTTCTGAGTCATAGGCCATGGGTTCAGGATGAGATGAGTGTCCAAGCTGGAAGAAACCTTGGAGGTGACACTCCCATTATGCAGATGAGGGAACTGAGGCTTAGAGAGGCCAAAGGACTTGCCAGAAGGCAGACAGTAAAGCCTAGGCTCCCCTCGCTAGCCCACTTCCTGTACTGCCCTAGGGCCAAGTCTGCCCTCTTGTTGTGAGGTGCTATCATGTCCTTCAAGCCAGTAGTGACTCTAGGGACCTTATGCACAACAGAATGAAACACTCTAGGCTCTTGCTGGGCCTGAAAACCTAACAGATGTGTGTGGTCAACTGCTTTTCCATCTCTCTTATGTAAACATCCTGGGGCCCATCCTCAGCAGTCTTCTCTGGTCCCCAGCTTTCCTGGCGGATGGGCTGGGCACTTTGTGAGCCAGTGCCGCTCAAATCAAGTATTGATGCGTGGCACTATGGGATAAACACTGGACTGTAAGGATAAGCACTGGACCGTAAGGTCGGTTTGAACCACAAGGCGGCAGTTCAAATCCATCAGCTGCTCCTTAGAAACCCTCTACAGAGTCGCCGTGAGTCGGAACTGACTTAGCGGCACTTAACAACAACCAGGGAGGTATCAGGCAGGTCAGGCTTGGAGCCCTGCTTTGTGGGGTTGCTTTTTGGCATGCGGCTGAGTCCCCTCCTTCTCCCCCTCTCCCCCACTGCTCTGCACAAGAAGCAAAGGTGAGGGGCTTGGTGTGGCTTATCTCAGCCCCTCTAAGGTGTTTCTTGGCGGTTTCCAGACGTGACAACGCCCCTAGTGGATGAGAGAGCATCAGGCAAGCAGCCCCACACGGAGATCCCAGAAGGAACCACAGGTGAGGGTGACTCCCCAGGAGAGCTGTGGGCCCAAGGGCTCCTCTGTTGATGGTGGAGGCCCTGCTGGGTGCCCTGGCTGCCAGGGATGTGAGAAGGGATTATCCAAGTCTCCAAGTGAGGCAGGAATGTGGGCGGGACCCAACTCAGGTTGTGAGGAGCTTTGTCTACTGATGGTTCTGTGACCCAACGGGCCTCCTGAAGCCAGGAGCTCTAGGGGTGTAGTGAATGAAACGTTGGGCTGCTAACCACAGGGTCTGTGGTTCAAAACCACCAGCTGCCCCAAGGGCAACAATTTCCAGTGTTGGAAACCCTAGTCAGAATTGAGATGGAGTGGGATTGAGATTCTCTGCAAAGTCTGAGGTTCAAACCTACCAGCTGCTCTGTGGGAGAAAGATGAAGCTATCTGTTCCCACAAAGATTTACAGTCTTGGAAACCCTAAGGAATAGTTCTACCTTGCCCTATAAGGCCACTATAAGTCAGAATAGACTTGATGGTAGTTGTTGTTGTTGTTAAGTGCCGTCGAGTCGGTTCTGACCCATAGCAACCCTGTATAGGGTTTCCAAAGAACGACTGGTGAACTTGAACCTCCAATCTTACAGTTCAAATGACTTTGCAGTCTGGTGCATTAATCCACAGTGCTTTGATTTCTTTTGGCTTCTCCTCTCCTCTCGGTCAGAACATGAGTTCCGGAGGTCTCTGTTCTCTGAGGAAGACTGGTGGCAGACCCCTGTTATCTTCACACCTAAGATCAGTCCACCCTTCTGCTCAGACTCTGCCTCCCGGGGGCCGGGGGGTGGTCAGTTTCCCTAGGAGCACCTGAGCAGGCTGCAGGGTCCAGGGACTGAGCACGCCTTCTGAGGATATTAAGTGTCCCTCTAACTCTACTGAGGAGTCCTGGTGGCATTGTAGGATAAGCACTGGACTGCTAACTTCCAGGTCAGCTATCCATATCCGCAGCCACTCCATGGGAAAAAGAGTAGACTGTCTGCTCCCATAAAGATCTGCAATCTCAGAAAGCCTATATAGAGTCGGTATAAATTGGAATGGACTCGATGGCAGTGGGCTTACTTTGTTTTTCTATCTTTATTACATAGAACTGTTTGTAGCCTAGCATTCTTTTTTGGGATTGTGTCACTTTTGCAAATAGATCTGTATAAAGCAGGTGCAACAAGACTGTTCCGGCAACACAGATGGTGAGGAATGGTCCAATGGGGCCACTGGTCTCAGGACTGCCAGATTCCCTCCAGAGCTGCCCAGCCTGGGCCGAGGATGCCAGACACAGGTCTTTGAAGGAGTGGCCAGTACCAACTAGTGTTCTCACTGTCACTCCCTGAATGTCCCCTCTCCTGGGCCCGTGTAAATGTTCCAGCGTTGACGTGGTGATTCAAAAAGTGCCCGAAATGTAGAAGAGGTCTTGACAGAATTTCACCAGCACCGGAGAGGAGGAAGTTATCCTGGCTCAGGAGTTTATCTTTCTGCCCTAAAAACACATGCTCAGTTGGGAAGCCTGCAGCATTTTCTGTGCTGAGGATACAGAGGGCTAAGCAGCACCACCTCCAACTCCTTCCAAGTCCATTTCTACTTGTTGAGATGGCAATGAATACTGTCTTCTGAGATGGATGGAGGAGGATGTTCTTGACACCTGGCAGGGCCTCCCCTGGAGCCTGAAGAGCACTTAAGGCTGTGGAATGGACTCATAGGGGTGAGAGCATGAGTCCCTTTATTTTTGTCTCCCACTGTCCCTTTATAATTTATCCAGTGGTGGAAAGCCTTCTGCCTAGGCTAATTCTGGACTTTATGGTGACTCCTCAGTTACCTTTAGTCTTCATAAGTCACAAAGCACAGTCTGAAAATGCTCATTAGAATGTGCAGCCCCATGAAGCAGTGGAACTCCTAACCCCTCCCCTTCAGGCTGGGGGTGGGCAACTGGAACGCTCCCATGAATCCACACTGCTGGGAGTTCATAGTCTCCGCACTTAGTTACTAAGTTTAAAGTTGACTCTTTGTCTCCGAGGAACTGTTTGTGAATTCTTCCAGACTCTTTCTCCAACTCCATCACCATCTCTAGTGATCCTCACCAGAAGGTCCGTTCATCTGCACTTATTCCAGCAGAAATGCATTCTCTTTTTAGCCCCTGGAGATCTACCTCCATCTTCAACTTGGTTGTGGTCAGCTTGTTCCTGTTTGTGCCGCATGATCTCAGGTGGCCCGAGGCTTTCCCTTGGGAAACGTGTGGGCATTCTTTGCCCAGATAAACTTTGGTCCCTTGACCAGTTGCTGGGCTGCAGGATTCCTTTTCCTCTGCCACGGACTCTTACCCTCTAGTTTTTCCAGGTAGGATTCTGACAGCAGTCTTCCATGTCACACCCTCACCATGCTGTTGTTGTCAGGTGCCATCGAGTCGGAAC
>NW_006408525.1:32199214-32205076 GCF_000296735.1 Chrysochloris asiatica
TTGTTAATGAGTCTTCCTCCAATCCTGATGCCACGTTTTTCTTCATAGAACCCAGCTTCTCGTATTATTTGCTCAGCATACAGGTTGAATAAGTATCCTCACCATAGGGGATAGGTATCAAGCTCTCCAAGTGGTACCTTGAAACTTTTTTGCTGAGTTTGCCATTCCTCAAGCCTCAGTTTGGAAAGATACTCACAGCACATAAGTCACACTCTCCAAAGAAACCCTCCTGCAAGCTCTTCCCCCCTGCCCCACCTTCTCAATTCTGTTCTGTCCCCCAGTGTGGCTGGAGGCTTTAGAGTAGGCTAGACTTTTTTTTTTTTTTTTCAGCTATTTACTTTGCTGATACACACTTTAGTTTTGTGCCTCACTTTGCATGAAACTTCTAGTTTAAGCCCCAGTCAGAAGTGCAGTGTGGCTTTGCCCTCCACAGAAGACCCCCACTGGCTGAGCATGGTGCCCTCTGGGTTTCTGGTAAACATCCTTCCAGGACGTCCAGAGCCCTGTCATGTGATGAGGACCACTGTTGCACATCCTCCCCACCTTTGGTTTCTGTGGGTCTTCCCTTGTTGGGTCGGGGACTTGGGGGACATCACAGCCTCTGTTTTCTGACTCATGACCAGAAGATTGTTACTCTGCATGGGCATGGAAAGCAAGGTCCTCTGTCTTAGAGGCACGGCAGTGGCTTTGTCCCAGAATGCCTCCCTATGCCCTCTATTTCCAGGAGTTCATGGCCATTTAACTGGACTTGCTGTCACTTTGAGCAGTTTGAATCCATTACCTTGTCAGGAACAAATTCAAACCAAATCGACCCTCAGATTTGGAGTAGCCTGCTGTTACTACACAATAGTCAGCCCAACTCAGCACTATTGTCAGCTGGGTGACACAGGGGTGTCACCATTGGCTGTGAGTCTAGAGAGCATGGGTGTCTATGAACAGGTGGGTGGTGGGCTTCCTGGGCCCGTGGCTGGCCCTGTTTTGCTCTTGCCACACAGTTGCCTGTGACAGCCAGTTGGTTGGGAGTTTCTGAGGTCATGATTTGGCTGTCAGTAACTCAGGGACATTTCTTTTCCCTTGTCCCAGTTCTCCACGGTGCGTATCTCAGTGGTGGTAACTTTGCATTTCTACGTTAAGTGAATTTGCTTGATATGGCTCCTCTATCCATAGTCTTTGTAACTCCCACCAAATGAATGGGTTGTTGTTGTTAGGTGCCATCGAGTCAGTACCGACCTATAGAAATCTTATGCACAGCAGAACGAAACACTGCCCGATCCTGGATCATGCAAACAAGGTGTATAGGACTTAAATGTGGAAATTGGCTAGTTTTGCCTTTCCACCTGGTTTAAAATGAACCATTTCAGAAGCAGGAAGAAGGCATCTCACAACCATCAAGAAAGAAGAACTATGAGCGGGTGGTCTTTTGAACCCTGAGATCCCTTCACAGAGAGGTGGTAGAGGCAGAGGGAGTGGCCTGGAGAGCCAGCTGCTTCCTGGCCCATGCACGGAAGCAGAGACCAAGGGACCGTGTGGCTGAGAGGTGTGCCTGCAGTATGACTGAGGAGAAGTGCTTCTTATGGGAGACCTACTATATAATGAGTTGTTTCTGATCCTAATAGACCCTGTAACCATGAGTATTGAATTCAGCAGAGAAGTAGAATGCAGTGGAGAGATGGTTGTTGTCAGACTAGGATAAAGAAGGGAAGGTTGGAGGATGGAAGCATGTCTGACCTCTGCTCACAGGCATTGGCCTTGGGCTGACGTGGAGTTTGAGTCTCCTTCTTACCTAGTCAGAGGAGGTCAGATGCTGCCTCCACACCATGTTTGCACTTAGCAGTCCTGGGCCATCGCTGGTGCCTCCTAGCAGCTCTGGGAGGTTAGACAGATGGTCTAGCCAATGTGGTAACCCTCTCTGTCGCTATTAGGGTATCTTGTTTCTTCTGGTGTCGTGAGACCAGTGCATGTCCTAAACTCTTTCTTCTGGACAACTGTTTTCATTGTCCTATAGCAATATCTAAGGAGCTCTGGTAGCGTAGTGGTTACAAATCGGGCTGCAAGCCTCAAGGTTAGCAGTTCAAAACTACCAGCTGTTCCGTGGGAGAAAGATGAGGCGTTCTGCTCCTGTAAAGATTTTCAACCTCAGAAACCCTGTACAGGGTCGCTATGAGTCGGAACCAACTCCACGGCACACAGCAATATCTGGAGTCCTGGTGTGGCGCTGTGGGCTAATGCATCAGACTGCAAAGTCGTTTGAACTGCAAGGTCAGTGGTTCAAACTCACCAGCTGCTCCTTGGAAACGCTTACAGGGTCGCTATGGGTCAGAATCAACTCGATAGCACTTAACAACAACATAGCAATATCTGGATTTTTCATGATGCAGAAATCAGCGTTCTAGGTATGAAAGCTTATTTGTTGTTACTATCATTGCAGTCGGTCTTCCCTAACCAGGAGCTCAAGACTACACCCCAAATCTGCTGCTCTCCCTCCAACCAGGAAGCATACATTCTGGGTGACTGTTGTCAAATAGTTTACAGAAACCCAACAGCTTTGGGGTACCTCTCGTATGCCAGACACTTTGCTAAACACGTTAACACAAATTATCTCACTAACCCTTACCGCCTTCCTACGAGATGAAATAGTATAATAAATAAATAAATAAAATAATAAAAAAAACGAAATAGTATCATCACCTTGGAGTTCTAGATGGAGGCTCTGAAAGGATAAGTAAATGGTGAAGACTTGGTTTAGCCTCCAAAGCCCATGCTTCATCCCTCCTTAACCTCCCACCCTTCTCGGTATGTTGACTGGAACTAGAGGTACCGCCCTCCCACCCCCCACCCCACCCCCGGCTTGGACACAGCATCTGATGGCAGTGGCTCAGTCACAGTCTGCTTCTTTGATCTCACTCACCCTATGCATCATGGTTGAGCTTGAAGTTCAGGGCCCTAAACCCACTGTTGAGAAGATCTTTCCTGGGACGTCATAGTGGATTTTGAGTGTTTTGCTTAGTGAACTTTTTTCATCAGTATCCCCAGCATTTTCAGAGAAGCCAGAGAGAGGTCAGGTCCTGGGTTATGTTCAAGATGTGCCTTCCGTGAATGTTCCAGGGGAAATACCAGAAGAAACAGAGAGTTTGGGTTCTAGCGAACAATAACTAACTTTGCTTTTCTCTTTTTCATTTGCGGATGCATAAACCAGCTGAAGAAGCAGGCATTGGAGACACCCCCACCCTGGAAGACCAAGCTGCCGGGCACGTGACTCAAGGTCAGTGGACTAGAATTGCCTACCATGATTTGGGGACTGGGGTAGAGGAAATTGTGAACATTTAATCAGGCTGTACTTTGCAAAGGGAATTTGGGTCTGGGGTTTAATTCACAGGATCAAGGCCAGGAGATTTTAGGAGATTGGTTCTTATTAAAAGTAAGTGGCTACTTAGAGATAGAAAGAACCCTAGCATTTTTTTTTTTTTTCTAATCCCTTTCTATGCCTTTCCTAAGGTATTTAGTGTCTGAAACGAACCTGAGAGTTGAAAATGAAAGTCCAGTAGGAGAGCAAATCTCTCTGAGGAGAATTTACCCTGCAGGTTGCCCTCTGGCCTATCTCAGGAGCAAGACCTCAACCACATCACCACCCATGAAATCATGACCTCCAAAGTCAAGTGTAATGTGGAAACTTGAAAGAGCTGGAAGGATGCTGATCTTTCTTCAGATCATGATGTCTTTCTGATGTTTAGTGCCTCCACTGGTGTGGTCTGGTTTGGGGAAGTAAGTTCTGGTGGCCAATAGTTAAGCATTTACCTGCTAATTGAAAGGTTGATGGTTCAATGGGAGAAAGCCCTGGAGATCTTTCTCCCAGGAAAACCCTGTGGATCGGCTCTGCTCTGTCACACCGAGTTGCTATGGGTCTCGCTCAACACAATGGCATCCAGCAATGACTGGGTCTGACCAGACATCACATTGAGGGTATTTTGAGGCTAACGAGGCATGGAAAGAGGTATGTTTGTTCTTAGGCTGACAAAAAACTTCGAAAAATAGTAGAAGGGTCAGTAATGGAAAATGGAGGGATCCCACTGTGTGTGAAATAGCTAGATGACTGATCTCTGATTCTCTTAGGGCACGGTTTTCAATTTAGGTAAAATTGTTGTTGTTGTTGTTGTCATGTGCCATGGAGTCAGTTCCAACTCAGAGCAACCCTGTACAGGGTTTCCGAGGCTGTAAATCTTTACGGGAGCAGAAAGCCTCATCTTTCTCCTACGGAACAGCTGGTAGTTTCAAACTGTTGACCATGAGATTAGCAGCCCAATTCGTAACCACCAGCGCTCCTTTAGGTAAAGTTGTTGTTGTTGTTGTTGTTATGTGCCATGGAGTCGGAACCGACTCATAGCGACCCTGTACAGGGTTTTGCCTTTAATAAAGTATTTAGGAGCCCTGATGGCGCAGTGGCTAAGCATTTGGCTGCTAACCCAAAGGTCATCAGTTGGAACCCAGCAGCCACTCCGTAGGACAAAGCTGTGACAATCTGCTTTCATAAACATGACAGCCTTGGATACCTTATGGGGCAGTTCTGATCTGTCCTATAGGGTCACTGTGGGTCCGAATTGACATCACATCAATAGGTTTGGGGGTTTGAGGGGATAAAGTATAACCTCTGGAAATGATCATTTGCTTCCATAAAAAGAATGAGTTTGCATCTTTTCTGCAGGTTTGTATTATAGGCTGTGTCTACATGTCCTTAAAACAATTCACTCAAAAAAAAAAAAACAACAAGAAAAGATCTGGCTAACTTTTTTTCTGGAAATTTTACTTTTGTGCTCTGTGAATTTTTTAAAAAGTCTTGCCCAAATGTCCCCACTGTCCTTTAAGCTCAGGACCCACCAAGCCGTGACTTCAGTTTCCAGACATTTGCATGTTGTAGCTGTTGTTGTTGTTGTTAAGTGCCGTCGAGTTGGTTCCGACCCATAGCGACCCTGTACAGGGTTTCCGAGGCTGTAAATCTTTACGGGAGTAGAAAGCCTCATCTTTCTCCCACGGAGCGGCTGGTAGTTTCGAACCGCTGACCTTATGGTTCACAGCCCAATTCGTAACCACTACACTACCAGAGCTCCTTATTGTAGCTAGTGCTCCTTTATTTCCTCTGCTTCTTTGTTAAATTGCCTTCCCCATCACCCGAGTCAACACTTGTGTACCCTGGGCTCACTGAATTTTAAAATTTCCCACAGCATTCTGGGATTGTATAGGTATAAAGGAGAGCACAAGGTCCCATCTGCATTGGGGAAACTGGCACCAAATAAACACATACGCAGTGTTCTATCCCTCTCCTCTCCAGCCCATTACCGGTGCCTTGATTGGTACTGCTGGTCAGAATTGCCAGGCCCCGTTTCCTCTAGTGAAACCTGGTGACACTCTGACACGCTGGTGATCTGCAAAGCACGCTTAATTTGCCAAAGACGTAGAGTCTGTGAGATTCAGAAGGAGACTTGTAGTCAAAAGTACAATTCTTAGATCTCTTTCTTGTTTTTTCCTTCTGCCGAAACAAAAGCCTTCGATGGCGTCTCTTCAGTACCTTTCAGCCAGGAAAATATTTGTCAGTCGTTGTTGTTGTTATGTGCCGTGGAGTCGGTTCCGACTCATAGCGACCCTGCACAGGGTTTCCGAGGCTGTAAATCTTTACGGGAGCAGAAAGCCTGATCTCTTCCCTGCGGAACAGCTGGTAGTTTTGAACTGCTGACTGTGAGATTAGCAGCCCGATTCATAACCACGACGCTACCAGAGCTCCTTTGTGTTGCTCTTCTTCCATTAATTGCTGTTCCTGTTGGCTAATTAACCACATTTGTGATGTCTGCTAATTTATTTGGAACTCCATTG
>NW_006408525.1:32205997-32210957 GCF_000296735.1 Chrysochloris asiatica
AAAATGACGTCTTTGACAACTTGAATCTTTTTTCCATTTATCTTGATGTTAGTTATTGGTCCAGCGGTGGACCATCTTAGTTGACAGCAATTTCTTTAAAATTGGGAGGAGAGTTTTTTCTGGAAGCCAGTGGAAACCTAAGCATCTCCATGGTCCAATGAACTAACAGCCCCAGGGCCTCCAGTCTGCTGAGATGGTTGGTTGTTAAGTCATGGCAAAAAGACACCTTCTCAGGATTGCCTCCTGACCTCACCTGTCCTGGGGTCACTGTTTTCTGGGCTATTCTTCCCAGTTTGACCAAGGGCCTGTAGACCCTGCAAAAAGCAGAAGTTGGTACCTTTCCCTGGCACTAATTGATCTGTGCTTTGCTGTGAAATCAGCTCCAACTCATAGCGACCCTGTATAGAGTTTCCGAGGAGACACTGGTGGGTTTGAACTGCTGACCTTGTAGTTTGCAGTCCAGCGCTGGTCCCACAGCACCACACCAGGAGTGCGTTGACCTGTGCAGGAATATGTTTATTGATCACCTGCTCTATGGCAGGCATTGTGGTTAGTGGGTGCTAGGAATACAAAATGACCAAGAATGTGAGCTCATAGCCTGGTGTAGGGTGGGAGGAAGCGGAGCTCCAGTGAACACCAGGGGAGTGGTCCACTTGTTACCCATGTGTGTGCACATACATGTACATGCATGTGAGCACACATACATGTGTTCTCCTACCTACCTCCCCTCACATCATTCAAATGACTTCCTTTTCCAACTCCCTCGATCCTTGGGGACTATAGTTTTGTTTAGAGGAGAACTGGGGAGCTCTGTGGGTTCTTCTGTTGGCACTCAATGGGATGTTTGAAAGGTTAGAAGTTAAAAAAAAAAAAAAAGGCACTTATTAGGAAAAATTAATGTGCAATTCTTCTGCCCTTAATACATAACCAGATACTTTCATTAAAGAGGGATTCACATGAATGAACCAGAAAAAAAAAAGTGTTCTTGGTCAAGTTTGGTCAAGCAGCAAATTATGTGAATTAATCTCAATTAAAGGCACAACCCACAAGGACCAGTAATATCATTATCGTTCAGAACCACAAGGTCTGCCCCACCTAGTGCAAAAGACTCATCCATCATCAATGGCCTGGATGAATCTAAATCATGTTTCCGTTCAGAGGAGTCTGCAGTAGATCTACTAGGGAATAAAGACTCCATTTCTGATGATCATAAATTTGGATTTTCCAAAACCATCAGAGCATGGAATTCAGGCAGGTTTGTTTATGGGCATCCTCAGGTTTCATTTGCAAAAAAGGAAGGAGGAGTGGCCCTGTGGCACTCAAGCCAGGCACCAGAACCCTCAGGGGGTTCCAATTCCTGCTCCAGAAGTTTCTGTAGCCCTAGGGGACTAAGCATGCGTGTTCTGTGCCAACCAGAGTCGACCCATAGGCAGAGGAATAACGCCAGCCCCTAGAAAGACCTTCAGAGGGTACCAGGTTCAAAGCCCCCATTTTACAGATGAGAAACTGAGGTCCAGAAAGGGCAGTTGCATACTCAGGGTCACCCAGCAGATTGGTGGCAGACAGAGCAAATAACAACATCCAGACTGAGCCCAGCACGCGTACCGCCTTTTCTTCCTTAGGTGGGCAGTTCATGCTATTCAGATTTCCTTTCCTCATTTCAATAGTGATGTTGCGTCTCTTAAACAATTCATACGCCCTTGCTAACCTTTCACCACCACTGCCTCTTCAAATTCAGAGGCGGCCCGAGTTCCGGCCCCGCAGAGGGAGGTGCCTGAGGGACTGAGACCCCTGGCCAATGAACTTAACTCTCAGGGCCCGCCTGGACACAGAAGAGAAACTTCCGGGGTCTCAGTGGTGCCTTGGGGGGACACACAGCCGGTGGCCGCTCTTCATGCTCAGCATCAACCCATCTGCCCCGCGGCTCCTCCAGCAGGAGGCGCTCAGGAGCCCCACCAGGAGTGGGGACAGGAACATGCGCAGTGGCCCAAGGAGGGTGTGACCTGGCGGGGGCCCACCTCCCCTGGAGAGCGGACAGAGCCTGTTCAAAAAGGCGTCCTCGCTGAGCCTGGGAACCGTGAAGGCGAGGCCACCAACCCAGGGACCCTGGGTCTGATCCCGCAGCCTGCACCCGACCTGCCTGGAGCTTCCATCCTGTCTGAAGGACCCAGAGAGGCCCACCATCCAGGCCTGGAACCTGAGGACACAGAGGGAAACCACTGCGACCCCCAGCTGCTGAAGCGCCAGCTTTGGGAAGAACTGCCCCCAGCGGGGCCCCCTCTGAAGGGTGGACAAAGCAAAGAGAGGCTGGCGGGCGAGGAGGAGATTGATGAAGACCGCGACATCGATGAGTCCTCACCCCAGGACTCCCCTCCTTCCCAGATCTCCCCCAAACCACCGATCTCCCAAACCCCAGTTGGGCCACACTCCCTGCCCTTTTCCAGAGACACCACTGGCACTCCCGATTTCCCAGTTGAGGGTGCCATCCCCCTCCCTGTCGGTTTCCTCCCTGAAGCATTCACAGAGACCCAAGTCTCAGAGTCTGCCATGCCCAACACAGGGCCGACGACGACCAAGGGACACGATGCTCCAGCCGAGTTCATGTTGCAAGTGGAAATCAAAGCTAATGTGAAGGAACCGGAATGTTCCGAGTTGGATTTGGAAGGAACCGCACTTCCAGGAAGCCCTGGAAAAGAGCCCGAGGCCCAGGAGCCCCTTGTGGGAGAGGACACCCAAGAGACCGACTTTCCAGAATCTTCTGAAAAGCAGCCTGCAGCTAGTCGGCCAGGGAGGCCCGTCAGCCGGGTACCTCAACTCAAAGGTCTGTGTCTTGTGCTCCCTCGCACTTCCCTGGGGACCTCTTGTGCCTCCCAGGCCACGGTGACCACCACTGAGCTTCCAGCCCTTCCTTGGCTCCAACTGCTTCCAAGGTTCCCAGGATAGCGCGCCACCCACCGACCACCAGGCGGCGCTGCTCGCCCCTAGGGCTTCTGGCAGCATGCGCTCTTCTCATGCTTGTCTGCCATTTGCATGTTGCCAACACACCCACCCAGTGCTTTCGGCCCTGTTCATTTCTCCAGTCCCTTCACTTATCCACGTTGGTTCATAGCTCACCAGTGGATGGATGGTGGGCTGCACTCCACAGAGAGGATAGCACCTTCTCATTTTTGAGGTCTTATTCTTTGTCTAGAATCCTCACAGTCCTCCCAAGTGGGCATAATAAACCCCACTTTGTAGATGAGGTAACTGAGGCTCAGAAGGATAGCTTGCTGAAGGTCGCGCAAGAGTAAATGATGATGCTAGGTTTGGAATTCAGGTAGGCCTGCTCTGAAAGGCAGACTCTTTCCTGTTTGCCATGGTACCTTCCAGAGACCAAGTGTGCACAGAGGCGCAGACATCCTGTGATGCTGCCCGTGGTGTCTGTGGACACTGCATCCACCTGCTGTAGGTGACACACACACACACATTAGAAAGCAAACAGGAGCCCAAGCTGCGCTCATCAGCCCCCACCTCCCACCCTCACATTGCCTTGCCTTGTGGTGGGAGAAATGAACAGAAACACTCCTCTTTCCCAAAGCACCCCCTTCCCCACTGTGTACAAAAGCCACCAAGCTCTCAGCCCAGGCCCCTTCCTGAGGCGGAAGCCAGCAACCCCAAACACCAACAGGATCTGAAGAGATGGGGGAGGGGTTTCCAGATGTCAGCATCTCTGTAGCCCGTTAGGGGGAGGACAGGTTAGAGAGATGCCTCGGGGCCACAAGCCAAATGTATACATACATTTCAGACCTCTAGCATTGAGGTTCTGACCTCAACTGGAACATCTCTTCAATGTTGAGTAGATAATACTGGTCAAAGAAAACATTGAAACCTATATTTAAAACAAGGCAGAAGAGAAAAAAGCCCTATATTCTGTTTTAACATAACCCACATTCCAAACAGTAGGGGACAATTAACTGCCTTCACAGTTTACTACAGTGTTTCCCAAAATGATGTTCTATTGGAAAGTGTCCCCCTGGATGGGATAGATATGTCAAAGGGCAAAAGAGGTCCATGGCCCAGTAAGTTTGGACCAAACAAGCTAGAAAAAATGTAAATAGGGTTAGCTGTAGTCGGACTTGTCGGAGACTTTAATGCACCTTGTGTCCCCCCAAGGAGGACAGATAGGGTGGGTTCCCACATTTATTTGATTCCACCTGCTAATAGCTGGAAGAGGACTCATTCAGTGCTATCACAGTTTGGGAAAAACTGATCCATCGGATGCTTCTGTTGTGACACGGAGGATGCTGGTTAATTTGAGCAAAGAAAGGAACATGTGAGTCCGATTCACTTGGGGCTCTTGTTAAAATGCAGATTCCTGGGCCCCACCCTTGGCTTCCAGAAGCAGTCTCAGGTGGAATCAGGAATTTGCACTTTAGCAACTTCAACTGCTGCAGAGTAAAGTGTAGACACTTCTGGGCTGGTAAGCAATGTTGGTCACTCTGGGAACCCAGGCTACATCCAGGTAGCCAATGAGAAGCACCAAGGGGCCCCATGTCCTTGGGCTAAAAGGAACATGATGTTAGACCAAGGATGAAGATCAATAATCAGTTTTCATAAATCAGTGGTAATAGAGTGAGTTCAGTGGGTGGATCTCACCAAGGTATGTGATTTTTAAACCCAAAAGTCTATTTCTAAAATCCAGATGTTTGTGGCTATTTGATGGTAACAAGTTTATAGCTGATTTGGGGGAATGAGATACAGAGATATTGGGAAATAACAACCATTAGTTCCCTTCCAGGGAACCCTGGTGGCACAACAGTTAAGCACTCAGTTACTAATCAAAAGGTTGGTAGTTTGACCCCATTCAGCAGCTCCTTAGGAGAAAAGGCATGGAAATTTGCTCCTGAAAAGACTACAGCCAAGAAAACCTATATGGCTGTTCTAAACTGTCGCCCGGGGTTGCAATGAGTCAGAATCGACT
>NW_006408525.1:32211369-32285843 GCF_000296735.1 Chrysochloris asiatica
GCACATCTGAGAGCAGTGAGGGCCAGCGACTGAAGCTCTGTGGGCGCAGCCAGCAACATGAAGAGGTCTCAGCCAGGCTCCCCTGTTTGGATGGCAGGTGGTCAGCATGAAAGGAGCCAGGACAGTGAGCAGCAGGCTCTCTGTCCAGCATCATGAGACAGGGAACTCAGAGGTAACTCCAGTCAGTCCCCAAAAAGCCTTGACGGGGAGCAGGATCCTCTGGAAACTCAGCCACCCCGATGCCTGAAGGATGGTTAGAGCCCAGTCCTGTCCTGAGACTTCCTCAGTGTCCCTCTCAGAGTGGGGTGGTTCCCAGCTGGGTGGGGTGACCCTGACAGAGGCAGGAAGGAGCTGGTGGATAATGAAGACTGTAGTGTGAGGCTGGCCGCACCTTCCCCAGACTACCCCCATGCCAACCTCTATCCTTTTTGCATGTCCCCTCCCTCGGCCAGCCTGCTGTCCCCTCTCACCAGGTTGCTCCGAGCAATGACCCCAGCTTGCTGTGTTGATACTGACAATGTGAGAACTAACAGATGAAAAGGGAAAGAAAACAACCAGGCTTCCAGTTAGACCAAGAGCACCACTAATCAAACCATGTTGCACCGATCTTGGAGAAATCCTCCTTTCACCACTCCTGCCAATCAATGGCTGTGTCTGAGATCTGTGACTCTGGACTGTAACGCGCATTCTCATTTGTATCTTATCAGCTCGCATGGTCAGTAAAAGCAAGGATGGCACTGGAAACGATGACAAAAGAGCAAAGGTAAGCTATCGAAGACTTGAGACTCTGGTGCTGATTGAATTTGCCCAGAAGCCATTCAATGTTTTGACATCTGGGCTCTTTCTCACATGTAATATGTGTGGAGCATTGGTCCGTAAAGAACAACTTGTTTTAAAGTGGTATTATCTTTGTGCAAGCTTTAAAACAATCCAGTGTTTACCAATTCTGATCCTTATTCCAGGAAAGGACACCCAGCAGGTTAATGAATTGGTGCCCAATAAAATAATTGCCATTTTATTACCATGGTTTAAATGAGACTTTCTTAGTAAGTGTAGGTATGTTTACATTTTCTGTAGTAATCTGTAAATTTTGCACATCTTACATTTCCTGCTACAGACCTAGGTTCAGTAAATAGATGTACATGATATATAGAAAATACCATTTAATTAGGGGCTGATAAATACAGAGCAAGGCAAGTATCTCCAACCTAAGGCAGATGAACTCAAAGGAAGAAACGAGCTATGAGATAGCCCTGAAGGGACTATAAATGAAAGCTGGTGACACTGGGGTGGGAGACAGTAGTCCACAGAGGAGGACCAGCACAAGCATTGACCTGGAAGCATGAAATGGCCTGCATGCATTCTAGAACTATAAACAGATTGGCTTGGTCAAAGTGGAGTTCCACTTGGGGCTAAACACAAGACTGGAAAGGTACTAAAGGAGGGAAAACGTGACACACGGCTTCTGTATCTAATTGAGACATATGACGGCTCACACTACCTTGAAATGATGCCATGACATATGCCCTAATCAGTCTTCAGAAGTCAACCCAGGAACAGTGAATGAGGTGGCCTGCTCACCCCGAACCTCATCCAGAACCAGGCCCATCCTTCTCAGCGTTCTTTTCTGAAGTAGTTTACAAAATCCCTGATGGCTTTGAATCTCGGGAAATTCTTCTGTAGTGGCCCGGGATAAAGACGCATTTTTTCTTAAATGGATTTTCTTAAAAAGATTTCCATAGAAATTCTGCCTGGAACATTTTAGACTTTAGCTAATACTGGAGCCCTGTCCATATCTTTGAGGCAGAGTATAGTATTGAGATTTGAGGACCACTTCCAGAAGTGGCCTGCTCTATACCAAGTCAGGGTCAGCTACCCCAAGAGCCTGGTGAGACAACTGGGGGCTCTGGAGGGACTTGAGAGCTGTGTCTTGGATGCTTGGAGTGGTTGCAGTCGTTTTTGTCAGTCAAGATGCATAACCAGTACTGGTTGGAGGGAATACCTGCCTCATTCATTCATTCAGTGCACACAGACCAGCAGTCAGATTGATCAGAAACTACAGCTCATCTTCTTTGTCACCAGCCCCAGGGCCTCAGCCTTTGTCTCTTCCCTGTCACTGCTGTCTCAGTCTTCGAGTTCTCCTCGTTGGCCTCAGACATAGTCATGGCCACTTCAGCCAGGAATCCAAGGGACAATAAGGAAACAAGTGTGAGCACCCCGTTGACCTTTCCAGTCTGCTCTGGAATTGGTTTCCTCTCTGGAACACCCTTAGACTAAGTTTCTCTTCTTTTATTCTTAAAGGGACGGCCTCGCCCTAGCCAGCCCACTGTCCTCCATGAGGACAATGATTCTCCACCAGTATCCCCCAGAAGCAGTTAGTTCCAGCCATAGACATCAGCCACCATCCTTCAACTGTCTTCCTTACAATTCGGCAGCTCTCTGAGGGTGTCCAGCATAGTGGCCACCTGCCCTACCCAGGTTTTTCCCTTTTATGGAATGTGTTCAAGAGTTAGCATTGGTCAGATTAGGAGCTGACAGATAGTATCAACATTAGTTTCAATTGAGACTTTAACCAGAGTGGTGTGTGTGTGTGTGTGTGTGTGTGTGTGCGTGTAAATCCCTGGTATCAGATAAATACCTAGAAGAGGCACAGTCCTGAGTATTGCCATTATGATTCTATCATGGTGGTGGAAGAGGACCAAAGGTTAGCAGGCAAGCATGAGCGCGCCTTGCCTGGAACTGAGTAGAAATTGGGGTGTTTCTGACACATGGTACATTGGGAATGCTTTCTCGAGAAACATCTGAAGTATCATGTGCCTTCACAATCCCCGTGGATTTGTTGGGTGTGAACAACCAGTGGTCTCAAAGTAGGGGCCACAAGATGGTCCAGTGAGCTAGAGAAAGAACATACTAGAACTTTTATCCGTTGTTAATCATCTTCACTTACAAGTTCTACACTGTGTAAGTTTTATAGTATACATCATATATCGACATCATAGTATATGTATTCAACTGATAGATACCTACATGGGCAGTAGGGTGCCTCACTTTCTTGTAATTACTGATAAGGGTCCACGATCCCAAGACAGCTTGGAGGTCACTGCTCTAGGTCATTACCTGCTGCATTTATTTTTACTCACTGTCCTTTTTCAGTTTGTTCCCCTCCCCCATGTGCTGACTTTTATTTTGATTTTATTTATGTTTATGTTTTAAGACATCCACATCTTCCTCTGCTAGAACCCTGAAAAATAGGCCTTGCCTTAGCCCCAAACGCCCCAGTCCTGGTAGCTCAGACCCTTTGATCAAACCCTCCAGCCCTGCCGTGTGCCCAGAACCATCTTCCTCTCCTAAACACGTCTCATCTGTCACACCCCGAATTGGCAGTTCTGGAGCAAAGGAGATGAAACGCAAGGTAAGGACACCACCTTTGGCAAGCATCAGGCAGTTCTCCTGCGGTTTTCAAATGTCTGCTGTTTTAACCACCGAGACCTTTCTTCAGATAAACTCTTTCATAGGCACGCCATGTAGAATAGTTACATTTTGGTTTAACAGGGAAAAGGGAACAAGGAGACTCACTTCTCAGCTCCCCTAAATCCCCCATAGCAGCAGTGCCCCAGGCACCCTCGAGACCCTGGTTTGAAAATGGGAATCCACATTCCTGATTGCCTTCATTTGGGTTGGATGGCCTCACTGGGTCACAATAACTGCCCCCATGTTCCCTACCTTCTGAAGCATCTCCTGGGCCTTGCTTCATGTCAGTTTCCTTTTGAGTTTGTTTTATGTCAGAAGGTCATCTACCTTGTAACCAAACCCAGCAACTGGCCATGACCAGTACTCTGTGTTTGTACCAACACTGTCTCTCCGTCTTTGGTTAGTCTGTTAACTGATGGCTGGTGTTTACCTACCATGGGCTCTCAGCACACCCACGGTGTTCCGGGAACCTTATGGTTGCTTAGAGAACAAACGTCTGCGACCTAGCTCTGTTTAGCACTCAAGTTCAACAGTGTCTCATAGAGCAAGTGCTCCTGGGGAAACCAGCCACCAGTCAGATAAACCCATAATGAGTCCAAATATGTATGTTCACATAGGCATGGCCCACTAATGTCGACACCAAGTGGATAATGAACCAGATCATTTTTACCAGCTTTATTGCCTTATAAAATAAATTAGCACAATTCATGCTGATAGCTAATGTAAACAATTCCCCTAGGGAGAATTCATAATCAGGGCACTTGGTGTTTGGGTGGGACAGTGGGTTTGTGTGCCCAGCAAACCTTTGTGATGGTAGAAGACATTTGTTCCATATAGAAAGCAAAGGGTCACTCCCAAACTTAGCTTCCTTTTCAGTCAAAGCAAGAGTGTGGGGCTGGCATTGATTCTAGGTGACAGTAACATTTCCCTATTTTAAAAACCGCTGTACCGTGATTCGGTTTGCAGGGGGCAGATAAAACTGGAACGAAGATCGCCACACCCCGGGGAACCGCCCCTCCAGGCCAAAAAGGCCCAGCCAATGCCACCAGGATTCCCTCGAAAACCACACCCACCCCAAAGACACCGCCCAGCACCGGTAAGAAGAATATTCTAGAGTTTACCCAAGGAAGCTTTCAGTAGGTACAACCCCCACCTCTGAAACCTCCTTGCTATTGAATCAGTTCCAACTCATAGCAACTCCAGAACTGCTCCCTAGGGAATACCTGCCCCCATGGCCTTTCTCAACGCCCCATGGGTGGATTCAAACCACCAACCTTTAGGTCAGCTTCACCCCACCCCACCCACCCCTGGGGACCTAGACCGGCTTTGAAGGCCCAAGAAAACGGATAACCCTGGAGAGATAGTTGGAGCCTTGCAGATTACTAAACACAGTAATGTTGCTTTTCTTTTGAAGCCTTTTGACAGTTTTCTGAGGTAGAGATTGAATCCCTACTTATAATCAATGAAGAAATTGAGGATCTGAGAATTTTCTTGACTCGACCTAACGAGCTCATTTTACCCATGAGGAAAATGCAGCCACATGGCCAGTAAGTGGTGGGAAAGGGGTTTCTCTGCGCTTCTGTGAGGCCATATCAGGCCACTGGAAGGCAACCCCAGTGTGAGCTGTTTGAAGCCCCCAGATGAGCCATGTGACCACTGTTGCTCCAAGTGCACTTAGGTAGGTCACTACAGATGACTTCACACAGACATGGCCGCGGGAGAGTCATGAATCCTCTTTAAAACCTGGTGGTCTCCCCAACCCCCAACCCCCAACCCCCAACCCCCCAAAAAGAAAAAAACAGAGGGAATAGAAGCAAATACAGTTGAAAGATGATGCACGGAAGAGATTGTAAACATTGCAATGAAACGATGGTGTAAAGCTGATGTTCTCCCATGGAAACTAGCACTCGGTTCACAGTTAAAAACTTAAAAAAAAACAAATCAGAGATCTAAAAAAACATTAGCAAAAAGTAGGAAGCAGGCCTGAAGAATGGAGGAAAGTGGGTCTTAGGCATTATCAAGCTTCCAAATCTCTCTACCAGGTCAGCCTTCCATAACGCTGTTGCTCAGTCTCCACATATAGTTGGGAGTTATCAGCCGTAGTGGCTGGGGACTTGGCATCACCTCGTCCATAAACTAAAAACTTTTGCTATTGGGAAGATTCCGACTCAAAGCAACTCAATCAGAGTAGAACAGCCCCTAGAGTTTCCAAACTGTAATCTTTACAGGACCAGACCCATCTTTCTCCACAGAGCAGGCTGCTGGGTTCAAACCACTAGAGGACCTCTTTAACCAGTGTGTCACCAGGATTCTGTACCTAACTCTAAAAAAAAAAAATTCCTTTTCTCTTTTAGCTAAGACTAAAGAAATTTGAGGGGGAGGGAAATCTTTTGAAAGAAAAATTTTCATCTGTAACAAGAAGATCTCAGTAAATGTCAGTCAACTTTATGTACCCCACAAAAATGAAGAGTTAATATCAAAAGATGAATAAGATTATTTTCTAGACAAACTCAGTTTTCAAAAAATAACACAAACAAACAAACAAAAAAAACCACTGAGAGAAAATACAAAAACCCTGCCTAAAAGTGATTTGATGTTTTAGTTGCAGAATCATGAACAAGACCATGGAGGTGAAAAAATACAATTTAGGCTGAGGCACTAAAGTACAATGCTATGGCCACTGTACCTTTCTGTAATAAAAACAATAACCAGGGGTAAAGAACACCAACCTGGTGGTCTTAGCTGAGCGGTTGCACGCTGTGTCCACTCCCCTGGGCTTCTGTGAATGAGAACTAGTCAAGGCATCTGCCCAGCTATTTTGCTTCCAGTGGTTGCTACTCAGCATACCAACCAATTAACCAGATAGCATTGAGTTGACTCTGCCTCATGCAGACCCCGATGTGTCACAGTAGAACTGTGTTCAACGGTGTTTTCAGTGGATGATTTTTCATAAGTAGATCCCACTCATGGTGCTCCTGTGTGTGTCAGAGTAGAACTGTGCTCCACAGGGTTTTCAGTGGATGATTTTTCATAAGTAGATCCCACTCATGGTGCTCCCGTGTGTGTCAGAGTAGAGCTATGCTCCACAGTTCTGCAGATTTCTCAGTGGGTGAGTTTTATTTTTGCAAGTAGATTCATCTCTGGGTGAACTTGAACCTCCTGCCTTTCAGTTAGCAGTCAAGCATGTAAACTGTTTGCATCTTCCAGGGACTTGCAAGTAAAAATAGTAAACCTCAGCGAGGATTAGGGGAAACTGGCTGAGCATTACCTCCACAAGCTGCCCTGGGTTTAGCCTCTATGATGCTCAGTGAAGGGGCTCAGGAAGCCCATGGGTCTGGGTGCCGGCTGTTCCATGGAAGGGTAGGTCTCTGCTTCTCTTCGGTCTGAGTGGCTACCCATAGCCCTTGTCTGTGGCATGGTTAAGCCATGTGTCTGTGTGGCTCACAGGTGTGGTATCATGGGTCTGCAAAGACGGCTGTTCATCAAGGTCCAGAGGTTTTGTTTTCTCTCCGTTGTTTTTCCTTGCGTGTATAAGACAGGCCATGTAAGCTAATAAGCACTAGACCACAAGATTAGTTTGAACTACAAAGTCAGCGGTTCAAAACTCACCAGCCACTCCTCAGAAACCCTATACAGTGTTGCTATGAGTCAGAACTGACTCAACAGCACTTAACAACATCAACAATGTAGGGGTAGTAACCAAGGTTGTGATTTTATTTACAGTTTTGCTCCTGCTTTTTTTTTTTCTCTTGATTCTTCACCTGAAAAAGAACTGTACTTTGCTCTCTTTATTTTTAAAATTTTATTGGTATACCTCATTTCATCACACTTTGCAGGATACTGCTTTTTTTTTAAATACAAATTGGAGATTTGTGACCCTCCTCCATTGAGCACGTCTGTCAGTACCATTTTTCTGACAGCATAGTACTGCTGTGTGCGTTTCGTGTCTCTGTGTCCCAGTTTGGTGATTCTCACACTATTTCAAACGTTTTCATAATGCTAATAGTGTAAACATAAACATTAAGTGCACTAGGAAGCCAAAAAGTTTGTATGACTCACTTTATTGCAATATTTGTTTTATTATGGTGCTTTGGAATGGAGCCTGCTGTATCTCTAAGGTCTGCCTGTATGGTGGTAAAATATACACGATGCGCCTCCAGAAAGTTCTTGGAAAAAATTCCATTATCTGTTTAATCCTTCTTCCTTGAACTTTCAAAAGCCTTTATGTAACAAAACATTAGGCATCTCAACCATTTGGATATGTCCAGTTCAGAGACGGTTACATCCTCCGTGTTTTGCAACCCTAACCACTCACGGCTGCCTATTTTTCTCATCTGAGTGTCTTAACTGACACTCAGTGTCCCTTCCAAGATAACTGCCCCTTCCCCAATGACCCTGTCTCCCACCTGTTTCTAGTGTTGGTGGTGGTGTTGCGTGCTGTCGAGTCGGTTCTGATTCATAGCGACCCTGTATAGGGTTTCTGAGGAGCAGCTGGTGAGTTTGAACCACTGACCTTCCAGTTAGCCGTCCAGTGCTTATCCTACAGTGCCATACCAGGACTCCCCTGCCCCTGATAACCACTAGCAAACCTTGTCTCTGCCTATCTAGGTACTTTACATAGGTAGGATCATACATTATTTGTCCTTTTATGTCAGACTTACTCACTTAGCATAACATTCTAGAGGTTCATCCATGTCATCGTGTGTATCAGAACTTCTCTGGAAGGATCACATTTTGTTTATGGATTTATCTGTTGATGGGCACTTGGGTTGTTTCCATCTTTTGGCTATTATGATCTTACCTGCTCTGGGGTAGTAGCCTGAAGCCAGACCAATTCCCTTCCCCTCCACCTTATTTCTTCCCAGAATGCCCCCTTGCTCTCTGTCTTGCTCCCCCATGGCAGAGCCATGTGAGGCTGGGCACCGATAACCAAACACCTGTCAGCTTGATTATAATGAGGGCTTTCTGTGGATCTTTCTTTTTAAGCAACCAAGAAAGTGCAGAGAAAACTACCCCCTCCTGGGGAAAACTCTGAGCGAGGTAATTCTGAGCCTGCTGGGAAAGGTTGCTTTGTGTGTGTAGCTGTTCATAGGCCTATGTTTCCCAAGATGGGAGAAGCTGCTTCTGACACTGAGCCTGAAGAAGGAACAGTCTGAATTCCTGCATATCTTCTCACGTGTCGTTTGCACAGATGTTTGGTTTCTAATCCTGAGTGTGCTTATTTACTCCGGGGACAAGGGCATGGAAGAGGGCTCTTGGGGTGGAGGGAGGGGGCAGCATGTGCCTGGAGTTTGTTGTGGGGGTTGGAGATTTGGACTGTTCCTCACCAAGGTTTGTTGTTGTTGTTAAGTGCCATCAAGTTGGTTCTGACTCATAGCAACCCTGTATAGGGTTTCCAAGGAATGTCTGGTGAGTTTGAACCACCGACCTCGTGGTTCAAACGGTTTAGCCATGTGTATAAGTTGCCTTTACCACTCATCTGTCAGTTTGCCATACTGTGGTGGCTTGCATGTTGCTGTATGCTGGAAGCTATACTGCTAGCATTTTCAATCCCTGCAGAGTCACCCACGGTGGACAGGTTTCTGTGCAGCTTACAGACTAACACAGGCTAGGAAGAAGGGGAGGTAGACCACTTCTGAAAGGATGTTGTTGTTGTTGTTAAGTGCCATCGAGTCAGTTCCGACCCATAGCGACCCTGTACAGGGTTTCCGAGGGTGTAAATCTTTATGGGAGTAGAAAGCCTCCTCTTTCTCCCGTGGAGCGGCTGGTAGTTTCAAACCGCTGACCTTAAGGTTCGCAGCCCGATTCGTAACCACTACGCTACTACTATAGCCACTGAAAACCTTATAAACAGCAGTGGCACTTCATACATGAAGAAAACAAAAGGTCATTAAAAAGACAGGAACGAAAGAAATAGGTATCAGAAAAGACTCTGAAACTTACTCCTGAATGTCAAGAAGCTAAAGGGCCTGGGAGAAATGATGAAGTAAAAGAGCTGAGCAGATTTCAAAGGGTAGCTGGAGAAGATGAAGTAAAGAATAATGGGATGTACAGTACTGGAGTTAGAAAACCAAAAAGGAAGAACACACTCAGCATTTCGCAAGCTAAAAGAATTAAAGAAAAAATTCAAGCATCAACTTGAAATACTGAAAAATTCTATGGGCAAAATATCAAATGATACAGGAAGTACATAGAGATACTGTACCAAAAGAATTGGTCAGTATACAAGAGGCGGCATCTGATCAAAAACTCATAGTATTAAAGGAGGAAACCCAAACAGTACTGAAGTCATTAGCAAAAAACAAGGTTCCAGAAACAGATGGAATACAAATTTAAATTGAAAACAAACTGCTATAGTGTGGAAGAGCTCATTTGTCTATGCCAAGAATTTGTCAGACCTGACCAATCAATTGGAAGAGACCCATATTTGTGCTCATTCAAAAGAAAATTGACCCAATGAAATGTGGAAATCATATCACAACATCCATCGTTAATATAACATTCAAGTAATATTTTGCTGATAACAACTGGAAAATGGTTGTTGTAGCGGTATATCAATAAGGAGTTGCCAGAAATTCAAGCTGGATTCAGAAGAGGACATGGAACTAGGGATACCATTGCTGACATTAGATGGATCTTAACCGAAAGTAGAGAATATCAGAAAGATGTTTACTTGTGCTTAATTGAGTATACAAAGGCATTCGACTGTGTGGATCTTAACAAATTGTGGATACCATTACAAAGAGTGGGAATTCCAGAACACTGAACTGTGCTCATGAGGAACCTATACATTGATCAAGAGGTAGTCATTCAAACAGAACAAGGGGATACTGGATGGTTTAAAGTGAGGGAAAGTGTGCATCAGGTTTATATCCTTTCACCGTACTTACTCAATCTGTATGCAGAACAAATAATCCAAGAAGTTGGGTAACATGGAGAAGAATGTGGCATCAGGATTGGAGGAAGACACATCAACAACTTGTGATATGCTGATGGCATGACCTTGCTTGCAAGAAGTAAAGAGGACTTCAAGTATTTTGTAATGAGGATCAAGGGTTACAGCCATTGCACCTCAATGTAAAGAAAACAAAAATCCTTACAACGGGACCAATCAATAGCATCATGGTCAATGGAGAAACTATTGAAGTTATCAAAGACATCACTTTACTTGGAACCACAGTCAACATTCATGAAAGCAGCAGCAGGAAACCAAATGCCACAGCGTATTGCATTTGGCAAATTTGCTGCAAAAGACCTCTTTAAAGTGTTAAAGGGCAAAAAACGTTATTTTGAGACTAAAGTACCCCTGACTTAAGCCATGGTATTTTCAGTCACCTCATTGAAAGCTGGAAAATGAATAAGGAAGAGCAGAAAACAGTCGGTACGTTTGAATGATGGTGTTGGAGAAGACCACTGGAAGTACCATGGACTGCCAGAAGAACAAACAAATCCATCTTGGCAGAAGTGCAGCCAGAATGTTCTTAGAAGCGAGAGTGGTGAGCATTCATCTCATGTACTTTGGACATGTTGTCAGGAAGGACCAGTCCCTGGAAAAGAACAGTTGAGGAAGACCCTCAACAAGATAGATTGACACAGTGGGAGCAACAATGGGCCCAAACATAACAGTTGTGAGCATGGTACAGGGCTGGGCTGTGTTTCGTTCTGTTGTGTAGAGTGTCACTGTGGTCAGAACTGACTCCCGGCACCTAACAACAACATTCGTTTCCTGAGGCCGCTGTAATAAATTGTGGTGGCTTAAAATGATAGAAATTTATTAGCTTACAGCTCTGAAGGCCAGAAGTCAGCATTCAGAGAGTTAGCAGCGCCATGCTCTCACCAAAGGCGCCTACCTTCTGGTCACCCAGGCATTCTGTGGTGTGCAGCAGCTACAGCATGATTCGTCTCTGCCTCCATCTTCACTGGGCCAGCTTCCCTCTGGGTCTCTCCTTCTCTTATAAGGACATCACTCAGACTGGATTGGAACCCTACTCCACTATGACCTCGTATTAACTAATAACATCTTCGAAGACCCTATTTCCCAACAAGGTTCCACTCTCAGGTACTGTGCTTAGGACTTCAACATGTCTTTTTGGGAGACACACTCAAATATGTATGAAACAGCATGAAAGTCCCACTGGCATCGGCTACATGATCACCCTGTGAATGACCCTTTACCTGGTAACACATCCCATTTTCAAATACTAGCCCTGCAGGTACACTCTGTCTCCCCATTTTCCAGATGAGAAGACAGTCTTAGGGAGGAGGTTAAGCCCCAGTCAGTTTGGTTAATGGTATGGAAAGGATTGAAGAGCTACCGTGAAGCCCGAGGTCACCCTGTGCTGCCTTAGGGTAGAATGGCATTGCTGCAGAGGCTGAGAGAAAGGCTGGGACCGGGAAACAGAGGCCCATCCACGGTTTCTGCATTGGAAAATGAGAAAATTCTCCATTTGTCCTGTCTCCGCAGAGCTTGACTTCTTGAGAAATATCCAGTAAGCGTGGAAGTTCAAACATTCAAAACCATGATGGTTGGTGTTGACTTAAGGGCAATCATCTATTTGTAGACAAAGAGCAGTCCTTTTCCAGGTTGGGGCCCAGCAGGTGCCATGTTTGTGATATGGCCCCCGGGGGTTTGGAAGTGGATATGGCTGAGGAAGTTCAGAGTTCAGCAGTACAACTGTGCTGTGCAGCTTCTCACAACTGGCCCACATCTAATCCAGGGGTTCTGGCTGTGTGCTGGAGAACCCCGAGGGAGCTCAGAGAAAGTCCGTTTTACAGGCCCCACCCTTAGAGATTTGGATAGGACAGGCTTGGATGGGACCCAGGAATGAGCATTTGCTAAGTTAAGTACTGTGGTCCCTGGCCGCCCCAGGGATTCTGATGCAGGGTCCTAGGAGCTGTCCTTTGAGAACCACTGAACCCACGAAACACACAGAAACAACGACTCCTAAAGTGGGGAAACAGATACCTTTAGGGGTGAGGAGCACCCAGAAGAGGGCTGTTGGGGGGTGGCACACCTACACTATGCTTGCAAAGAAAGGGGTGTTGGTAGTTATCTGCACTGGCACAGAGGACAGGGAGGGGATCGCAGGGCTGGAAGCAGCAGGCTTGTCTGGTCAGTGAAGGACAAGTATGTGTGAGCACGCATTCCTTTCTGGACCACGCGCCAAAGAAGAGTTGGGAAGCGTGGTCAGGAGACCCGGATAAAGGGGCCTTGAGCAGAATAATGTGGCTCAGCAGAATAATGGGGCAGACTGAGGGCGCCTGGGGGTCCTGTATTCAGGGTAAAGGTCCACAGGATTCAGGGTAACGGCCAGGGCTCCTCCCCTGTTGGCTGTGACCACCTGCTTAATCCAGCCTGAGTCTGAACACGGGGCCTTTTTTAACTTTCCTCTCGGAAACCTGGTCTCACACCTTCCTTCTTTCCTTCCCTCCTAACCTCCTTCCTTCCCTCTCAGGTGAATCTGGAAAATCTGGAGACCGCAGTGGCTATAGCAGCCCCGGCTCTCCGGGCACTCCTGGCAGCCGGTCCCGCACCCCGTCCCTGCCCACCCCGCCCACCCGGGAGCCCAAGAAGGTGGCAGTGGTCCGCACCCCACCCAAGTCACCGTCTTCAGCTAAGAGCCGGCTGCAGACGGCGCCCGTGCCCATGCCGGACCTGAAGAACGTCAGGTCCAAGATCGGCTCCACTGAAAACCTGAAACACCAGCCCGGAGGCGGGAAGGTAAGGACAGCGGAGGGAGCCCCTGGCGGGGCGCCCTGAGGAGGAATGGAACTTTCTCCTGAGGTTTCATCTGCCTGGGGCAGAAGTGGGTGAGATGGTTCAGCTCAAAAGGGGTCCTCCCTGTGAAGCACCCCGACCCTCACCTGAACCTTTCAAGTAAGGAGAAGCCAGTTGCGGCTCAATTCTTTGTCGGGGTGTGAGACGAGAGCCCCCTGTCGCTGGAAATACTGGTCCTGCTCTTCCTCGTTTCAGGCCTGCTAACAGGACAGTGACAGAGACTCCAAGGCTGTCTCCGTGACCTAGGGCCTCCCTCCCTGTCTCACGTCCTCACATGGCACCCTCTGTAATTGGGCAGCTCTGGTTTTTATGGGATGTTTACTTAGGTTGAGCTCTTTCATCTTCAATTCTGGGGAAATTAGGGGGTTCTATTTTCCGGAGGCAAAAGGGTCCTCATGAAATCCTTGGGGCTCCTCAGATGGCTCTTAGTGGACTGGCAGCGTCTCATCAGCTGCTAGCTGTTGGGTGACTCTGGTGGTCCCAGTCCTGCCCCTTCCAGAGGGTCTCTTGGGCAGCCACTGTGGGGTGCTGCCAGGCAAAAGGACCTCCAATAAGACGGTTTCTGCACTGGTGGAATGGTGGGTCTCCTACGCCAGCCCACCCTCATTCCGCATGGTGGGTGTCCTGTGAACGCTCTGTTCTCGTGGCACATCTTTGTAGAAATGACAAAACTTTACACACACTAGGAAGAACCTCCACCAAGAAGTCTCTCCTTAACCGCCTTTGGAGCCCTGACAGCTCTGAGTATGTGTCTGCCTCCCATCCTCATGAGGAGGGCAGCTGGCTCTCTGGCATCTTGGCTGCCCCATGGGGCTATGCCAGTTCATTTGACTTGGTGTTGTCTGAGTGAGTAGATAGCTCAAGGAGCTGGAGCCGAAACCTTGAGTTCATCTGAGGCTGGACTGAAAGCTTTGGGCGCCACTGGTCCCAGTTCTGAGTGGGGAGGAAACTTTTCTACTGAAGGCCCCTTTCAGGGCCTAGTGCCCCCCTTCCACCCTGGCTGCCCAGCTTCCCTCAGTGGAATGCTTGGAGAGGGAGGAGGGAGGTGCCTCAGGCTATGTCAGCTTAAATATCTACTGATGGGTTAAAGAAGAAAGGGTAACTTTTCTTGGGACACATTAGGGGAAGAGAAAGGCCTAACAGCCTCTCCTAAAATTCCATGAAACACCTAGAAAATTGAAACAGAAAATTTCAGTTGTAACAAAGATCAAGGTGTTAGTCTCCAAGAAAAATGAAAAGTTAAAGGGGAAATTGGCTTATGGGATCTGCTAAAAAGGCTTTAGAAATGACCTGATGCTGTGTTGGCTTCCTGGATCCAGTGAGTGCTCAGTAATGTCAGGCTGTAACAGGGACAGAGGAGCTCTGGTAGCGTAGTGGTTACGAATCGGGCTGCGAACCTTAGGGTCAGCGGTTCGAAACTACCAGCCTCTCCGCGGGAGAAAGATGAGGCTTTCTACTCCCGTAAAGATTTACACCCTCGGAAACCCTGTACAGGGTCGCTATGGGTCGGACCCGACTCGATGGCACTTAACAACAACAACAACAGGGACAGAGCTACGGGAGTCTGACGGGTCATTCAGCTCCCTAAAGAGCTGATCACACTGAATAAGGAAGAACTGGAGATGGGTCATGTCTGTATAGCTGCAGACAAGGAAAAGCACAGTGGATCAATAGCCATCATTTATCAATAGCCATCATTTAACCTGTTGTCATCTTTGAGCTTTTCTGTTTTCATGACTTGCTACAGTGAATGTCTCTTCATTTCCTGGGGCTGCTGTACCAGAAATACCACAGTTGGGAGACTCTAAAGAACAGAAATGTCTTTTCTCAGAGTGCAGGAAGCTAGAAGTCTGAATTCAGGATGCTAGCTCCAGGGAAGGCTCTCTCTTTGGGCCCAGTCCTTTCCAGTGTCCCTGGTTCCTTGCTGATCAGGAGGCGCCATCTGTCTTCTCCTACTTGTGCTCACTTGTCTCTGTGTCTGATCAACTTGTTTTATAAACTCAGAAGTTCTTAGGGTGAAGCATGGCCTCTTTAAGTCGGCATGAGATTGCATTATAGAAGGCTGCCTTATTATATGCACAGGTATAGGGAGGGGTTGGTATTCCAAAGCATACTTCCTTATTGTTGTTGTTACGCTGTTCACTCAGTGCCAACTCATAGAGACCCCGTAGAGGGTTTCCAAGGAGTGGCTGATGGCTTTGAACTGCTGACCCTGTATTAATCGTACAGTTCCACACCAGGACTCCCCACATATTTTAGGGGGACACAATTCAATCCATAATACTATGTGTTTCTTTAAGGGTTTGAAGCAAGATTATTTCTAAAGAAAAATGCTGGTATCGTGTGGTCAGTTGGAGACTAGTTGATTTGATTGAAAAACCTGCTACTCGTGAAAGTGCTGGGATGGCCATCTTGAGCCTGATTACAAAATAGAATCACCTGGGAGTATCCAAGCCTCCTCCCACCCCACCCCACCCCAGCCATTAGCATCTCAGGTGTGGGCTCCCCAAGTGTGTACAGTGTGCAGTCCAAGCTGAGAAAGCCATGCTTCCAAATTCTCACCTGCTGGCCTCTGGCGTGGAGGCCCTGAATGTCGAGGGCCTCCGTGCACTTGGATTTGGTGACTGGTTTTCTGTGTCCTTCCTGACCCACCTGCATTCACGCATAGCATGAACCCTGGCTCCTGAGTCTGCTCAGCCCAGACCCAGACCCAGACCCAGACCAGGCTGGGTCCCCTGGGCCCCAGGTTTTTCTATTCAATGTGTAAGTGGGGGTGTGGCGAAGGGCAGACATAAAGAACCAATATTTTCAAAACTTAAAGAAAAGATGCACTGCAGCTGTACAAGATTAGCCAGTATTCTTATACTCTGGGGAGGGTGCAAATCAGAGCAAGCTTTTTTGAATGTACCAGAGGAATGCTCACAGTTTCCACAATTTGACTCAATGACCTGTTGAAGTGCTTGTGCCCAATATGCTAGAAGTGTTGCATAATCTAAAGCCAGGAAACAAATTCCAAAACTCAGCAAAAGATTTAAGTGCAAAAATGTAAAAACTTCATGGAACAGTGTAAAAGTTTAAATGTCTAGCAATAAGGAGAGGACTAAATAAATTATGCCAATACCATACTCCAAAATAGTATGCTGTCATTAAAATTATCTTTGAAAATGTCGAATAATTCTAACAGCAGCTCCCAATAGGGTCAGGAAAATCAGGAATCCCTGTGAGTGCCGAGAGAAAGGATGGTACAGGGGTCCTGGATAGGAAGGGCACAGAAGCCGGAGAATGGTGGTGGGCTGGTTATCTTCTGAAGCTACCCAGGAGGGTGCTGTTAGCGAGGCCAACAGCTTGGACAGGAAAGTCTCATAGCAGCGGGCTTCAAACGCCTTGGCGTGCAATATACCAGATGGCCACGAGATGGCGATGGAACGCTGTAAACATCCCTCTCCATCTTGGGTCCAGTTCAAACGGTTGCTGCTTGATTTGCTGACACAACATTGACTTGTTTCTTTTTCTCTGTTTAAGTGTCTATTTTGTCTTCACTCCCCCGCATTCTCTGCCTTCACCTCCATTCACCTTTCTCCTGATTTTGTTTCTGCCTCTCTCCGTTCTTCTTCATCGCCTCTCCTCATTCAGCACAGACCATAATAGGAAACAAGTATTTTTAAATTTATTTATGAAACGTATTAGTCAATAGTAAAAGAAGCACCTGCCTAGAACATTGGTGTGAAGTATATGAAGTGATTTTCACTCAGTGGGCCTTGGATGGAGCAGAACCAGGGACCTTTGGACGGAGGTGTCCAACCCTCCCCTGGGAGAGCCAGGAACCCTGGGAGCCTCTGGCATCTCTCTGGCACAGGATCTATGTTTCTTCAAAGCCTGTGTCGCTCCAGCCATTGTCCAGGACTTTGGGAGGTCACTGTGGAAACAATTCGAAAGACGACTCTTCCTGTTACCTGGTCTTTTCTTTGGCCAGTTGACTTACGGGGAAGTAGGTGTTCCTTGGTCATTTCCCAGGCCAACCACCTTGGACGTGAAGAGATGCTTGGTCTGGAGCCCACCTCAGGTTAAATGCACACCTGAACATCCCACCAGCTGCTCCTAGTTCTCAGCACTGGGCCTAGCCCAGAGCGCCACATGATGCTGGAGACAGGCTGGGACCCAAGCCAGCCCACTCAGCTAGGTCACCCTGGGAGTGCCTGCGGGAAGAGAGAGGGAGGGCTGGGCAGCCCCAGAGACCTGAGCCCAAATGGAACCAACAGCATCATCTCCTGAGAGTTTGGGGCCACTCCAGGTCATGGATGAAACCAAACCAGACCTGCCCCAGCCCCAACTCCAGTCCCAGCATCTCTTCTAGGGTCAACCCCTGACCATAGGACTTTCTCCCCAGAGTAGGAGCCTCCAGATCAAAATGTAGAACTTCGAAAACTTGTCTCCTCTGATGGGTATTTTAAGCATCTAGAGCTGAGGCACAGAATCATAAGAAACAAAGTTTATTCCAACTAGAACCTTTCTTTCTCCTTCTTGTAAATCTGGAATTTTGTAAAGTATGTTTGTTTAACTTAAGGACTAACAGTAATTTAAGTCTGTAAATATCCTATGTCATTGCCAAATCTCACAAAAACTTGTTGCTTTCTCTGTGGGGTTGAAAAAAGGGAAAAAACCACATTAACAAAACGTTCCTATGTATGTGACAGACCTTATATTATAGCTTACTGCCCCTTGATAAAGACCCATTTGATGCAGCAAACACAATTACTTGTACAGATTGGTGCAGCAAACACAATTACTTTGTCTGATAATGAGAGTTAGGTAACCTGTCATTTCCCCCCTTTTTGCCTTGGCTTCCAGGAAGCTCAGAGCTCAGTGGTGGTGGTGGTTTTGTGCTGTGAAGTAGGTTCTGACTCATAGTGACCCTGTATAGGATTTCCGAAGCTGTAATCTTTATGGGAGCGGAAAGCCTCATCTTTGTCCCATGGTGCAGCTGGGTACCCAGGACTCCTTATGTAATAATTGGTCTTGTCATCGTCAGGCTAGGCGACCTCTGCTTTCTTAAGCATCACCACTGAAATGTTCTTGTTTCATCAGTGTGCTGTCTTAGTTAGTTAAACGGCTTCAATTCCTTTCTGAAAACAGACAACTCTGCTTCCTAGAAACTAATCAATAAGAAACCATCCCAAAGCAGGAGTTCATGTGGGACTTTGTAAAATCTGAGGGGGACACACAGGCATTGTGCAGAGGGTAACCAGGCCTGGACAGCCGTAGGGAACTGTGTGAGAATCCCCGTCCACCTCCTCTTTCCAGCTCAGGACTGACAAGCAGGAGAAGAGAAGGCCAGGACTTGCCAACAAGGAGTGCTGTTTGTATTCGCTTTATGAGACAACAGCCTAGAGGTAGGCTGGAGCAGACAGAAACACTCAAACCTAGATCCCGGTGCGGGCTCTGTGGCAGAGAGTGGAGGAAACTACATGTGGCTTCATCTGTAAAACAAACACGAGGCTGTCGGGGACTGTGAAAAAGGAGTAGGATGTATCCAGCCTTGAAAGGAAAAATGTTTTTTACACTTAGAAACCAGAGAACTTACAAAGGAAGAATTTGTGTATATAAAACGGTTAGCAATTGTATGTTCAGACAAAACACACCTACCAGCCAAAAAGAGAGCTGAGGGTCAATTTCAGTAACCATCAGAGAAATACAGAAAATGCCAGCAATATGCGTGACGCTGTAGGATCAGCACTGCACTGCGAACCCCAAGGTCAGTGGTTCAAACCCACCAGCTGCTCCACAGAAACCCTGTACTGAGTCAGAACCAATTCGACTGCACTTAATAACAACAATGTAGCCTTGCTTATTTTGGCCAAAGAGCTAAGCAAAACTGTTTTTCTTACTCAATATTAGCAGCGATGGAACCGGCTTTCTCAATAGTGTTCACGGGTCAACACACCCAACCCTCTCAGAAAGCCATTTGGTGACGCGTATTGAGAGTTTTCAGAATATTTGTAACTTTGACCCAGAAATTCTATTGCTGGGACTCTATGCAAATAATGTATAATGTGGAGAAAGCTCCTTATGGGACATGTTCATGGTAAAGTTGTTTATACCAGTAAACCTGGAACCAACACAGACTCAGTACTTTCAATGGTGGGATATTGTGTAATGTTTCTGATGAGAGACAAACATGGCGAATGCTTTAGGATATGATATTACTTGATAAAGGATACAAAACTACGTTCACAACACAGCCAAGTCCAATGCTGTCAAATCTATTCCAACCTATGGTAACTTGTACAACAGAGTCGAACCGTCCCCACAGGGCTTCAAGGCTGTGATCTTTATGGAGTAGACTGCCACACATTTCCCCCACTGAATACCCACAGATACTTGCTCAGCAACCACACGCTTCAACGACTGCACCATTAAAGCTCTTTAATGTATACACTACTATTTTACTGTAATGTGCACACACTCACAAGACTTCAAGGAACTACAGCAAAATACAGTGCAATGTTGTTGTTGTTAGGTGCCATCAAGTCAGGATCCACTCATAGTGACCGTATGCACAAGAGAACGAAACACTGCCCGGTTCTACACCAACCTCACAATCGTTGCTACATTTGAGCCCATCACTACTGCCACTGTGCCAATCCATCTCGTTGGGGGGATGGGGTTGTCTTTTTCCCTGAGCTCTGGTAGCGTAGTGGTTACGAATCGGGCTGCGAACCTTAAGGTCAGCGGTTCGAAACTACCAGCTGCTCCGCGGGAGAAAGATGAGGCTTTCTACTCCCGGAAGGATTTACACCCTCGGAAACCCTGTACAGGGTCGCTATGGGTCGGACCCGACTCGACGGCACTTAACAACAACAACAACATCCATTGGACCAAACATGATATCCTTCTCCAGGGACTGGTCCATCCTGACAATATGCCCGAAGTATGAGAGATGATGTCTGACCATCCTGGCTTTCAGGGAGCCCTGTGGCTGTACTTCTTGCAACACAGATTGGTTTATTCTTTTGGCAATCCATGGTACTTTAAGTAATTTCCTACAATACCATAGCTTAAATGCATCAATTCTTCTGTGATCTTCCTTACTCACTGTCCAACTTTCACATGCATATGATATTATTGAAAATACTATGATTTGGGTCAGGCGCACCTGAGTCCTCAAACTGACATCTTTGCTCTTCAACACTTTCAAGAGGCCTTCTACAGCAGATTTGCTTAATGCAACACGTTATTTGATTTCTTGACTGCTGCTTCCATGAGTATTGATGGTTAATCCAAGCAAAATGAAGTCTTTGACAACTTCAATCTTTCTCCATTTATATGGATGTTATTTATTGGTCCACTGGTGAGGATTTTTGTTTTCTCTACAGTGAGGTGCAATCCACACTGAAGTCTTTGATCTTCATCAGTAAGTATTTTTAAACCTCCTCACTTTTCAGCAAGCAAGGTTATATCATCTGCATATTGCATACTGTTACTGAGTCTTCCTCCAATCCTAATGCCATGGTTTTTTTTTTCCTTCATATAAATCAATTTAGATTATTTGCTCAGCATACAGATTGAATAAGTATGGTGAAAGAATACAACCCTGGCACACACATTTCTTGATTTTAAACCATTCATTCAGTGAACCCTTGTTCTGTTCAAACAACTACCTCTTGGTCTATGTACAGGTTCCTCATGAACACAATTAAGTGTTCCAGAATACTCATTCTCTATAAGCTATCCATAGTTTGTCATGACCCACACAATTGAAAGCCTTTGTGTAGTCAATAAAACACAGGTAAATGTGTTTCTAGTATTCTCTGCTGTCAGTCAAGAGCCATCTGATGTCAGCACTGATATCCCTCAATCCACATCCTCTTCTGAATCTGGCTGGAATCTCTGGAAGTTCTCTGTCAATGTGTGGTTGCAGCTGTTTTTGGATTATCTTTAGCAAAGATTTTGCTTGCATGGGGTATTATAATTGTCTGATGGTTTCCACATTTCATTGAATCACCTCTCTTTGGAACGGTCATATATATGGATCTCTTCCAGTCAGTAGACCAGGCAGTTGTCTTCCACATTTCTTGGCAGAGATGAGTAAGTGCCTCCAGAGCTGCATCAGTTTGTTGAAAGATTTCAATTTGTATTCCATCAGTTCCTGGTGCCTTCTTCTTTACCACTGCCTTCAATGCACCTTGGACTTCTTCCTTCATTGTCTTTTGACTATATGCTAACTAACTCTTCAAATGGTGGGATATTGACTGTCTGTCTAATGCAGTGACTCTGTGTATTTCTTCTCTCTCCCTTTGATGCTTTCTGCATCATTCGATATTTTGCACATAGAATCCTTAAATATGGCAAGTCGAGGCTTGAATTTTTACTTCAGTTCGCTTTGAGGAATGCTGAGCGTGTTCTTCCCTTTTGGTTTTCTAACTCCAGGTCTTTGCACATTTCGTGATAATATTTAACTTTGTCTTGAGCTGCGTTTTTACCTCCTCATTTCTTCCATTTGCTTTAGCATCTCTATGCTGTAGAGCAAGTTTCAGAGTCTCTTCTGACATCTGTTTTGGCCTTTTCCTTCTTTCTTGTCTTCTTAATGACCTTTTGCTTTCTTCCTGTAGGATGTTCTTGATGCCGTCCCACAACGTTTCTGGTCTTCGGTCTTTAGTGTCTAATGCATTAAATCTGTTCTTTAGATGATCTCTAAATTCAGATGGGATATGTTCAAGGTCATATTTTGGCTCTCGTGGAGTTGTTTTCATTTTCTTCAGCTTCAGTTTGAATTTGCATATGAGCAATTGATGGTCTGTTCCACAATCTGCCCCTGGCCTTGTTTTGGCTGATGATATATAGACCTTTTCCACTGTCTCTTTCCACAGATGTAGTCAATTTGGTCAATTTGATTTCTGTGTACTCCATCTGATGAGGCCCATGTGACTAGTCATCTTTTATGTTGTTTAAAAAGATATTTGCAACAAAGAAGTCATTGATCTTCCAAATTCTATCTGTGGTCTCCAGCATCATTTCTATCACCAAGGCCATATTTTCCAACTACTGATCCTTCCTCTTTGTTTCCAACCTTTGCATTCCAATCACCAGTAATCATCAATACATCTTGAATGCATGTTTGATCAAATTCAGACTGAAGAAGTTGGTAGAATTCTTCAATTTCATCATCACTGGCTTTAGTGGTTTTTGTGTAAATTTGAATAATAGTGGTATTAACTGGTCTTTGAAGGCATATGGATATTATCCTATCACAGACAACATTGTACTTCAAGACACATCATAGTAAACCATGTGATTGTTAGATTCAAAATGGCCAACGCCAGTCAATTTCAGCTCACTAATGCCTATAGTATTGATATATATATGCTTTCCATTTCATTTTTGACAGCTTCCAATTTTTCTAGATTCATACCTCGTAATTCCGTGCTTTTGAGTTACAATGTTGGAGAATATTGAAAGTGCCACGGGCTGCCAAAAGAACCAAGAGATCTGTTTTGGAAGACGTGCAGCTAGAGTGCTCCTTGGAGGCCAAGTTGTCTCTCAAACTTCAGACATGTTGTCCGGAGGGGCCAGTCGCTGGAGAAGGATATCATGTTTGATAAGGTGAAGGAGGGTCAGAGAAAAAGAGGAAGACCCCCAACGAGATGGATTGGCCAAGTGGCAGCATCGATGGACTCAAGCATGGCAACAGTAGTGAGGTTGACCCAGGATCAGGCAGTGTTTTGTTCTGCTGTGCATAAGGTCGCTATGACTCGGTACCGACTTGATGGCACCTAACAACAACAATTCCATGTTCCAGTTATTAATGTATGCTTACAGCTGTTTCTCTTCATTTTGAGCTGTGCTCCCTCAGCAAATGAAGGTCCCAAAGACTTACCCCATTCACATCATCACGGTCATCTCTCCTTTGAGGAGGCAGCTCTTCCCCAGTCAGATTTTGAGTGCCTTCCAACCTCAGGGCTCATCTTCCAGCACTATGTCTGACAGTATTCTAGTGTTCTTCATCATGTTTCAATACTCAATATTTTGGTGCTGACAGTGTTCCACTCTATTCATAAGGTTTTCTGTGACTAAATACTCAGAAGTAGTCCATCTCTCCTCCTTTCCAGTCTGTCTTCATCTGGAAAAAAGCTCAGCTGAAACCTGTCCACCACGGGTGACCCTGCTGGTTTTAAAAATACCCATGGCATAGCTTCCGGAATCACAGCAACACACAAGTATGGCAAACAGACGAATAGTGGACAATGCAATGTTGTTGTTGTGAAGTGCCATCGAGTCGGTTCTGACCCATAGTGACCCTGTATAGGGTTTCTGAGAAGCGGCTGGTGAGTTTGAACCACCGACCTTGCAGTTCAAATGGCTTTGCAGCCTGGCACATTAACCCAGAGCGCCACAGCAGGACTGGGGACAATGCAGTGATGGTTGTTTATATGGAATAGTTGTAATAGGGTCACAAGAAAGTGTTTTGGTTTACCATTTTAGCCTCTATTTTTCTAAAACATAATGTTATATTACTTTTCTAATTTAAAAAAAATGCATAGCTTTTTTTTTTATGTAAAAGAAAAAGAAGTGGTTAAAAATTGGTTCTCCCGGTTTTTAAATTCATACCAGTACAATTAAGGAAAACATTAGATTGTGATCCAATATAAAACTATTAAGTGCTGTCACGTCAGTTCTGACTCATAGCGAGCCTGTATAGGGTTTTGGAGAAGTGGCTGGTGGGTTTCAACCACTGACTTTGCAGTTAGCAGTTCAGTGCTTACCCTACAGTGCCAGATTGAGGACACTTGTGTGATGCTACAGAACAAGCACTGGACTGCTAACTACAAGGTCAGGGTTCAAATCCACCAACTGTTTCTTGGAAACCCTCTACAGGGTTACTATGAGTCAGAACAGACTTAACAGCACTTAACAACAACAATAACAACATAATGTGATAAAAGAAAGGTCATTTAACACCAAAAGGTAGAACAAAATGTAGCTTCAAGCAAACCTTGCCCTCCGGCCCGTTTCTCCGTTTGCCGAGGACTCTGACACTTGGAGTAGGGTTTGGACCTTTCCTCCCTGGATGAGCTCTGTGTGCCTGTCTAGCCAGGCATGGCCCCCAGCCCCAGCCCATCCTAACAGACCTTACAAGGCATTGAGAACAGCCAGCCCAACCCAGAATTGCGAGATAGCCAACTGAGCTCTCATAGCTATATACAAAACAGTGCTGGTTTTTCATTGGGAATTCTAGTTTTCAAATATTTCTGTCTGTGATTAATAAAAACCGAGGCACACTGTTCCCCATCCTGGGTTGGATCATCCCAAAAGTCTAGAATTTTCCAACTCTCCTCTGAACCATGGTTGCCTATTAATTTCATAAGTTTTTAGGGGAACTGGGTAAGAATAATTATTTACCAAAACCCTGATCCCAACACCTCCCTGGTGAAGCAAAGCACAGCCCCACACCTATCTTTCTCCATGCACTATTGGGAGGGTTTGAACCACTTCAGTCTAGTAGTCAGGACTTCCTTGGAAGATGTCCTTATTGGTCACCACATGTGACAAAACAGAACTGCCCAAAGGGTTTTCTAGACTGTCATCTTTATAGGAAGGAGCTCTGCTGGCATGCTGACTGAAGTGCTTGACTCCTAACTGAAAGGTCAGTGGTTCGAAACCACCAACCATTCCTTGGGAGGAAGCAGTGGCTGTCTGCTTCTATAAAGATTGTTGTTAAGTGCCATCAAGTCAGTTCTGACTCATAATGACCCATTATAGGGATTCCCAAGAGCAGCTGGTAGGTTTGAACCGCCAACTTTGTGGTTAGCAGACCAATGCTCATCCTACAGTCCCACACCAGACTCCTCCATGAAGGTTTCATCAACCTGTAACCTTATGGAGAAGTTCTGCTCTCTGCCCTAAAGGGTCACTATGGGTCAGAATCCACTCAAGGAGTGTCCTGGGTTTGGTTTTGGTTCCATTTTGACAGGAACAGGTCACCGAGTCTTCCTCCGGAAGAGCCGCTTGGCGGGTTGAAACCTCAAACCTTTGGGTTAGCTGTTAACTATTGGGCCGCCAGGACTCCTTAGAGCAGGAGGAACTGCCCAGAAATAGTCAAGTCATTCCCACCTGGCCAAAAACAATAAGAATGGGGGAACACAGGTTGAGTTCCTCTCCTCACCTGCCAGGTGTGGAAAGGTGCTACCCCATCTCCCTTTCTGAAGAGGGTCTGTGTGTGTCTTCACAAAGCCACATGGGTCCTGCCCACAAGATTAGGGCCTCTCACACCTGGCTAGGCATCAGAATCACCTACAGGATGGTCAACAGTCTAGTCTAGACCCTTCTGCCAGATTCCTCAAGGTCCTAATAAAATCGAGGTCAGCAGTGGGTGCTGGACTTATTTACAGCAGCCATAGGTGCCCGTCGTACGGAACAGCTCGAGAGTGGACACAGGAGCTTGGTGGTGCTCTCGTGGGTCTCATAAGTGTGCGGATGAGGACTTTGTATCATTATTTTTTTTTCCTGTAAAAATGACCACCTTTTTGACCCTGTTCCAACTTGGGGAACTTCCATTCAGGCATACAGACCTCTGGAGCGCTCTCTGGGGAAGGCTGACGCAGTCCATTTGTAACCTGAAGAATTGCCTTCTGGGAATCTGTTTTGTAAACCCCACAGCTGGGACTGGGTGACTCCTCAGCTCCCCTCTGCAGGGCCCTGGTCCCACCCACTCAGGTCCGGGGGTGTGTGACTCATCCTCTTTTCTGGCTGTCAAAGGTGCAGATAATTAATAAGAAGCTGGATCTTAGCAACGTCCAGTCCAGGTGTGGCTCAAAGGATAATATCAAACACATCCCCGGAGGTGGCAGTGTGAGTACCTTTACACACACTTCGAATGCACCACACTGTGGTTTGCTTGTTACAGCAGCAGCATGTATCTATACACTTCAGAGGCATTGCATAGAATAAATCCTTCCCAGGCTCAGGACCTGTCTGTGTCCCCCACACTGGTGCCCACCACTGCTCCCAGAAACCCACCACCATGCTGTAAGAAGGGAGTCCCATGGCCCGCGAGGCAGGGGGTGCTGCCAGAGTAGAATAGAAGGAGTTGACCCTCCCTCTGGACTCACGCACCTCTCAGCACCTGCTTTCAAGGGTTCCTCAGACCTTTCAGGTTGGCCTGAAGGCACCTGAGACTGGGCTCCATCCTCCTCCTCCCCCTCGCAGGTTCTCCCGAGTGGTTCCGCTGTGGACACTGGCCCATCCTGATCATGGGCACAAAGGTCTGACTGCCCCACCTGAGGCTAAACAATGTCTCTCTGTCCTGGTCTTCTTTGCCTGCATTTGCAGGGACCCCAACTCCCAGGCCTCAGCTCACATTTAAAACCAGCTCCACCCCCACTGGCCATGAGATAAAGCAGTGAGCCCAGGGGCCTGCCTGAGGAGGCCCAGATGTCTCTGAGGTTCCTGTCAGGTTCCTGGGTCAGCTGGCTGTTTGGGACTCGAATCCTCACTTGCCACATGCCCACTAGGTTTACTGTCACCCTCCGGGTCCAAGTTCTCAGGACAGTCTTGCAGACTTCATCCAGAGACTTGGCTCTGCTCACCTCCCTCCCCGCTCATGCCCGGCCTCTCCTGCCAGCTGTGAGCAAACATTCAAACACCTTGGGAGCTGGAGGTTCAAGACCTGAGCCTCCTGTCCACCCCCCCACACACACACACACACCCAAGGGTGGTTTCTGAAGGGGTCCCTGGACCTGGGGAGCTGTTTCCAGAAACCAGCCTGGGCTCGAGCAGCGTCCGGTCCGGCCCAGAGGGTTTATTCTTGCAATGTGCTGCTGCCTCCCGCGCCGAGCCCGCTCCATCCCGGAGCAGCACGCGCTTGATTAACGCTTCCTCATGGTGTCTGTGGTGTCCCCCCACCCCGACCCCTGCTGATGCTCTCAGGGGCCCAGTCCTGTGGCTCTACTTCAGATGAGGGGCTCAGACCAGAGTGGACTGGACTGCAGGCAGGAGCTGGTGCTGAGAGTCAGACTGGGGGCAGTCCTGGCCCCCCAGCAATGGCCTACACCTTGGGGGCACTGGCAAGACAGATGTCTTGCCCTTCCTGCACGGCTGGGACTTGTCAGAGGGCCACCCCATGCTGGGTCAGCTGGCTGTTTGGGACTCGAATCCTCACTTGCCACATGCCCACTAGGTTCGCTGTCATCCTCCGGGTCCAAGTTCTCGGGATAGTTTTGTGGACTTCATCCGGAGCCTATGTCCATTACCTGTTGGCAATAGGAGTCCTTGATGCAGGAGTGAGGGTTGCAGGTACACCCACAGCCAGCCTCAGGGATTTAATGGATTCCAGGTCTGGGCTTGGGTACCTATGACTTGTTCCCTCCCCTCCATCTTCCCAGCCTGGAGGCAGCACCATCTCCAAATCCTCTCTCTGTTACCTAGCACAGGGTGAAGGAAAAGAGAAGGGAGCCTGGGCCACACGAGCATTTACATGCAGATCCCTCACGGCATAGTGGGTGACACGCACCACAAGGTCAGCGGTTCGAGTCCACCTGTCACTCCACAGGAGAAAGATGAGGCTATCTCTTTCTAAAGATTTGCAACCTTGGAAACCTTATTCAGGGTCCTGAGTCACAATCGACTCCACGGCACACCACCGCCACCCTCACACTGGGAGGAGTCCCTAGACGCCTTGCACCACCCCATAGAGCATGTGCTTGGAGGATAGGGCAGGGGTGAGTGGGGGATGTGCGTACCCCTCCTCCGACAGCAGGATGACACTCACACTCTCCAAACTCCAGGGAGCAAGGCCTCATGAGTCGGCATGGGACCCAGGTTGGCCCCCAGAGTCGAGTGGTCCTGCTTTCAGAACTCAGACCAAAAGGCCAGTGTCCACCCACCCTCCCTCGTGCGCAAGCCGCTGCATTCCACATCTCAGCCTGCTTTACCCAACTCTCCCTTAACAAACAGCAAACGTCAGCAGGACTTGAACTTCAAAGAACTGGGGATTGTTCCAGATGGTTTAGATCTAAGTAGAAGCCTCCTTTGGCTTCCTGGTGTCCTTGTCAATCCCATTCTGGGCCTTGAAGCCATCTCTCTCCTAAGTGACTCCAGGACAGGAGTGCAAGTGACCCCAAGGGTCTCTGGAGCCCCATGGAGTATCAATCAGGGCAGACTTGCCCCTGGGAGACCCAGCCCTCCCTGTGGGGTGTGGGATTTGGCCTGAGTCAGTGGTTGGCTCAGGGTCCAGCATGCCTCTGGGGAGGGTGAATGGCTTAGAGGGTCTGCTTGTGGGCCTGAGGACCTGGTTCTGAGCCCTGGAGTCTGTCAGACCTCCTGTGTGTGTCTAAGTCCGTGTAAGCTTGCTGCGCTACTAACCTGCCCTGGCTCTGCCTGTCCTGCCGGCATCACTTTGGTCCCCTCTGTCAAGAGTCCAGATCACTTGGTCCTGCTCACTGACCTGCACTGCCCTCGTTGTGGGGACTCAGGTTTGGCTTTTTGTGGATGCTTCTCCTGGCATAGCCCACCTGTGAGCCAGCAGACAGCTTCTCCTGGCATAGCCCACCTGTGAGCCAGCAGACAGCGCCGTGTTGCCTTTCTAGCAGTTTCTTTGTAGGTGCTGCACAGATCGGTTCTTTGCATCCTGTGAACCTGGTCTGTGGATCTCATGTCAGGAAAAGGAATGGATTAGGAAGTCTCAGGGGTGTTTGCAACATAACAGTGCCCCTCCTTCTTGCTGAGTGAGCGTCTTTTTTCCTTCGGGATTGAAGACAGGATTCTAACCCTTGGGCCAGAGTTAGAATTCTGACAGCACGTTTTCCACGACTAGAGTATTAATTCCTTGTGGGAATGGGACCACCGCCTGGACACAGCCTGGGCTTATATGGCTGTGTTTCACTGTTCATAATAAAACAATTCTGCTTCGTTCTCTTTGTCTCTCTCTCTCTCTTCTTATTTTCTCTCATCTCCAGGTGCAAATAGTCTACAAACCAGTCGACCTGAGCAAGGTGACCTCCAAGTGTGGCTCATTAGGCAACATCCATCATAAACCAGGTAGCCTTTGTGGAAGGGGGGTGGGGGGGCACCCAGAAGGGGCTGGGAAAGATTTGGCTAGTCATCAAGTGTTGAGGGTGGGATTTGCTCCTGAGCAGGACCATGATGGCCCAAACCGGTATGAAAGGGAGGGAGATGCTGGTTTTCGGTCTGACCTGCGGCTCTCCAAGCAGGCTACACACCTGGGAGCAATTTCACCAGCCATGCTCTGACTGTGAACAGAGAATGTATGTAAACAGAGAATGATGCCATTGGGACTCCCCCAACACTCCCATGTTTACTTCCATCCCATCTCGTATGGAAACAGCGCTGTCCGTAGATCTTTGTGCTTTGACAGATGTGTTCTGTATCTGTACTGCCCAACCTGCTTGGTGCAAATAGTTAAGCACTTGACTACTAACCAAAAGGTTAACAGTTCAAACCCAGGTAATCTGCTTCCTGAAGGTCACAGTCATGAAAACCCTGTGAATAGCTCTGCTCGGCACACATGGGGTTGGCATGAATCAGAAATCACTTGACAACAACTACCTGTGACAAGCGACCACTTGAAGTGTGGTGAGAAGAATTCATTTAAATCGCCACGTGGACTGCGGGCTACTCTCTGGAAGCACAGCACAGATGCTAACTCCCTCCGTCAGACCCTGTGCAGAGAGAAGCCCAACAGAAGCATAGTCCAGATGTGTCTATATTCGAGGCTCTTGGACATTTTGTGAGAGTTTAGGTTCCAGTGGAAACAACATCACAGTTGGTGCCCACCCTCCCACATTCTGTCTTCAGGGAGCAACTTTCTCCAGTGGCTTTGTCCTTCCCGAAAAGTGATCCAGGCCAACTTGGCCTGATGCTACATTTCACACACTTGGGTGCCCAAGGAGGAAGGGGTTATGACCTTTCCTTCCTTAGTATGTAATTTGGCCTTTTTGATTTTATTCGGGGGTCTTGTGGGGCTGTGGTTGACAAGGTGTTGACTTAGAAAGACTTCGTTCATTAGTGCCCAATCAATGTAGAATTACAGACAGATGGCAATTCACTTTTGCATTAAGTGCTTGACTGCTAACCAAAAGATTAGCAGTTCAAACCTAGGTAGGGTTTGAAGGAAGAGGTGGCTAATTCCTGATGCATGCCTTGATTAGAGAAGTGAAGTAACATACTTTGAACCCTTTCTAAGGACTGACCCGTATACAAACCACATTCTAGCTTGTTATTGTTAAGTACCATGGAGTCGGTTCCGACTCATAGTTACCCCGATTTGTAACCACTACGCTACCAGAGCTCCTTATCTGGTAGCATAGTGGTTATGAATCGGGCTGTGAACCTCACGGTCAGCAGTTCGAAACTACCAGCAGTTGTGCAGGAGAAAGATGAGGCTTTCTGCTCCTGTAAAGATTTACAGCCTCGGAAACCCTGTACAGGGTCACTATGAGTTGGAACCGACTCCATGGTACTTAACAACAACAACATTCTAAGTACAAGAGCTTTATCTACTCCTAAAGGTTGGTCTCTGCTTGGAAACGAGTTAGCTGACTGGAAGTTGTCCTTGGCCTGTGTCCCTCACAGACCTGGGTTTTGCTGAGCCCCCAGCAGCCCACGGGCACTTTGCTGTGCAGCTCTTGTTTCCAGCATGCAAAGCCCACTGACCGGAAGAAAAAGATGGCAAGGGGGTATTGTGTGTACTGTGTCCTAGGAGGTGGCCAGGTGGAAGTGAAATCTGAGAAGCTGGACTTCAAGGATAGAGTCCAATCCAAGATCGGCTCCCTGGATAACATCACCCACGTCCCTGGCGGAGGGAATAAAAAGGTAAAGCTTAATGGTACAAACAAGGGGTTTTAAAGAATATGTCTGATTTTTTCTCAGTTCAGGCTGCTAGAGGTCTGGAGTCGGGGCACTTGTCAGCCTGGGGGTGGGGGAGGAGGGGGAGATGGATGTCTGGGCTTCTTCTTAGCCCCTGCATTCCGTGCTTTCTTAGGACCTTTACCTGGCAGCTGTCTGTCTTCCTGTTTATACTTTCTTCTGTCCCTAATCTGCTCTTTTTATGTCATAGTGATTATAGTGAGCACCTGATGGCCTTATTAACAAAACAAAGAAAACCTTATTCCAAAGGGGACTACACCCACAGGTATAAAGCCTAACCCCAAAGCTGTTGTCCTTCACTGGATCCCAACTCACCAGGGCTCCATAAGACAGAGGAGAACTGCCCCATACAGAAGCAGACTGCCTCGTTGGTTGTTCACCCACAGAGTAGCTGGTGGGTTTGAACTGCTGACCTTTAGATGAGCAGCTGAGTGCTTAACCACTGAGTCACCAGGGCCTCCTTCCACAGGTATAAGAGTTAGGATTCTAATTCACATTGCCGGGGGAGGGAGCACAATTCAATCCATAGCAGGTGAGGTGGACGGAAGCTGGTCCAGCTGTGCTGACCGATATGGCATGCCCCTCCGCACCACCCTGGGGAGTGTGAGCTCACTGATGTGGGAGACAGCTTGGGCACCTGGAGTCATAAAGTCCCAGAGTGTTCTCCGTGCAGCCAGAAGTGAGGACAATGCCGGGTCCTGTGACGTAGAGTCCCCCACTGGGGCCAGCAGCTGTCTTCAGGGCAGCCTGGAGCAAGCACTTGCTCTAACAGGGCCACTAGAACAAACCATGATGCTGACAGGAAATAGTCCTGCAAAGGTCCATGCAGAGGCTGCTGGGCAGGTGAGATCTCAGCATTCCAGCACTTTCTAGAGTCTCCAGTTTCTGCTGTTGGTTTTGATGTGCAAACCCAAAGGTTGGTGGTTTGAATCCACTGAAGAAAGACCTGTCTGTAAAGGTCACAAACGAGAAAGTTCCAGGGGGACAGAAGTACTGTGTCACACACAGTCCCTGTGAGCTGAGTCAACGTCACATGATGCACCTCACAGCAGCTGTGGTCAGTGTAAGGGGTGGCCCCCAGCCGGCCAGGACTTCACACCCACACCTTGGCCTCTCTGCCTCCATGGTGGGCCTGAAGTTCCTGTTGACCACTGAACATGGGAGGCTTCCCAGGACCAGAACATTTTCTCATCTGGGTCTCTAACAAAAGAAAGAAAACAGAAGGGCTACAGCAGCTGCAAGCCTGGAGGGAAGTGAAGAATCTTCTTCTAAAAACTTTGTTATTGTGAATTGAGTGAAGGTTTACAGAAAAGATCATCAATTTTACACTCAATGAACCAAACACTTTGCTTTGCTACGATTGCAATCCCCTCCAAGTACCAACAGTTAACAGCATTTACCTCTATTCACCGTAACTATTGCATTCCTCCCTGTGTCTTCCGCTGCCTTCATCTTTCCTCTACTAACCTTCCTCTTGTATATTGTCTGCCCCGTCATCCACGTTAACATGTGTCTACCTCTAGGTGATGAACCATTTTCCCTCTCTGACCCCCAACTCCTGTAACCATCCGAGATTGATTCTTTTGTTAAGAAAACCATATTGGTCTCATTACAGTATTTGTCCTTCTGTGATTGACTAATTCCACTCAACATGGTGTCCTCCAGGTTCATCCATGTTGTGAGGTGTGTCACAGACTCATCAGTATTCTTCAACATTGCGTAGTATTCCACTGTCTATACAGCAGTTTGTCTAACCATTCTTCAGTTGATGGGTATTTAGGCTGTCTCCATCTTTTTGATGTGTCTCTTGGAGACAGCATATTGAAGGAGCCTGTTTTCTTATCTTCCCGCTCTGTCTCTTGTCTGGTGCATTTACATTCAGTGTATTTATCGATAGGTATGAATTGATTGCTGTCATTCTGCTGTGTGACTTTTGGCTCTTTGTTCCACATCATTTTCTGTGATGGGTTCATTTTATTTTGGAGTTTTCATTTCATTTCTGTTGTGTTAATATTTTTGCAATCTTTCTGATGTTCCTCAGTTTTTCTTTTGCTGTGTAAGTGTATTAATTTTCTTTGAGGTTACCCTGCAACTTATTATTTTCCTATTTAAAAAATACAATGTTTTAGCTTAATATCTAATTGACTTCCTTGCCATTTAGTTCTGTATCTACACTATACTCTCTTCTTGCTTTGTATTGGCGTCGTTATAAACTACCATCTCTGGCTCCCTATTTTCAGTCTTGTACGTTTGTTTTACTTTAAACATTTCTTTATCTGTATTGGGGAGCATGGTGGCTCCATATAATAAACAATGGACTACGAACCACAAGTTCAGTGGTTCGAGTCCACCAGCTGCTCCGTGGAAGAAAGATGAGGCTTTCTGCTCCCTCAAAGATTTAAAAGCCTCCAAAATCATATATCTATACACATACGTATATACACTCAGGTTCATCACTATTCTGTCATTATTTATTAGTAGGCACCAACTCAAGGGCACTTAACAACAATATAGCTGGATTGAGTTCTGGGTGTTGTTGTCATGTATGGTTGGGTTGTTGTCTGCGGTTGTTGCTTCTCAGTCCAAGCATTTTTGGTAAAGTTGGTCAGGTCATTACAAATTCCTTTAATTCCTGTTTATCAGAAAACATCCTAATTTTGCTGTCATATTAGAGAGACAGTTTTGTTGGGTATATGATTCTTTGTTAGCAATTATTTTCTTTCAGAGTTTTCTATATGTCATTCCTTTGCCTTCTTGCCAGCATGGTTCCTGCTGAGAAGTCAGAGTTTGATTTCGTTGGTTCTCCTTTGTAAGCACCTTGTTGTTTCTTCTGAGCTGCTCTCAGGATTCGCTCCTTGCCTTTGGTTTTGGACAGTTTGATTATGATATGTCTTGGTGATTTCTGATTAGTTAGCTTCTTGCGCGTATCTTCTCGTCTCTCAGGACATTAGGGAAGCTTTCTTCCAACAAGTCTCCGACATTTTCTCTGTGCTTTTTATTGTGTCTTCCTGTTCTGAAATTCTGATCACCCATAAATTGTTCTTCTTCATGGTGTCCCGCTTAACTCTTAGGCTGTCTTCAGATTTTTTCATTCTTTTTCCTGATTGTTCTTCTAACATACTAGTGTTAAGACATTTATCTTCAGGTTCACTAATCTGGGTTTCCATTACTTTGAATCTACTCCTTTGCCCATTCACTGTATCTTAGTAGTAATCTTTTGGATTTCTAATTGCAGGTTTTGTATTGGTTCAAAATTTGCATTAATTTTGTCTGTTTTTGTAAGGTTTTCCTGAATGTTTCTAAAGTTTTTTTTCTGTGTTCCTATTTTCCTCAGTTTTTCTGTCAATCCTTTGAAGGTACTTAAGTATCATTCTTACTTAGTTACATTACCTTTTCTTCCTCCAAAATGTTTTCTGGCTCTGTATCTATCTAAATCATTCTCTATTGTTTCTTTCTGTGAGCTAAAACTGTCTGTTGTCTCTGGGGCATTGCAGGGTTGTCGTATTTGTATTATATGTTGATTTGTTCTTAGGTTCTCACCTCCTGTCTCCTGTGGGCGTATAGGATTCTCATTCTCATTCTCCATTTGTGGACCTCAGTTTAGGTTGGGTTTGGCTGGTGCTAGCTGTTGTCTGTCATTGATCAGATATATAGGAGTTGGTACTGGCTTTTCTTGCCTAGTGAGTGGAGTTGCAGAAATCATGGCTGTGGCTGGGCTGTATGGGCACAGTTACTGTCTCTTGTCTGGTAGGAAAGAGAAAACCCCTCTCACATTCACACACAAGGAAACAAAACAATAAAACAAGGAGCCAACAATGAAAAGAGAAAATAATAAAGAGAGAAAAAGAAATAAAAATAGGCAGCAACCAGAAAGAAAGAATATAATATTATAAAGACAAAAGAGGGACAGGGAAATTGAGCATACAAGAGAAAATAAAAGGAAGAAATTGGGAAAAAAAAAAAACAACCCACTTAAGAATAATTTAAAAGAGAAAAGAAAGACAGGAAAGTGGAACCATAGAAGGAAAAAATAAGAGAAGAAATAAAGACAAGAGTACACAGTAGTAAAGAAAGATCAAAATGGGAAAATAAGAAAAAATAAGGAAGAACAAAAAATATGAGAAACAGAAGAAAAGGAAGAACAAAAGCAGAATGGTGTTGTTAGTGCCATAGAATCGGTTCCAACCCACAGCGACCCTGTACAGGGTTTCCAAGGAGCAGCTGGTGAGCTTGAACCACCGACCTTGCAGTTCAAACGGCTTTGCAGTCTGGCTCATTAACCCACAGCGCCGCACCTGGACTCCTAAACCAGGATAGAAAGGATGAAATTCAAGGGAATGGAAAGAGGAGGAGGGGAAAGAATAACAAAAAACAATGAAAATGACAAAAGGTAAAAAAAAACAACACCGAAACCCCAAAACAAAAACAAACAAAAGAAACAGTGCAGCTGTTGGACCCCCCGAGAAGAAAAATCTCTGCGGGGGGCTCCTGCCAGCCAAGGAGCTCACAAGGTGGATGTGGAAGGGCTGTGACAGCGGAGTTCCTGGCCCTAGATGAGTGAGTTCCTATTGGCCTCAATGGTCTCTATGTTCAGGGCACCCAGTGCATGGAGGCCCTTGATGGAACTGACTTCAGTATCTGTTAGGACCATAAATGCTGGTCTGGTGGCTCTGTGGGTTCTGTAGGTGTGGAGCTGATCCCACCTGAATCCAGGCCCCAAATAGGTACAGCTGAGCCCTGTCTCATACTGGCATGACTCCCAACCACATGGCTCCAAACTCACAAAAAGCAGGATCTATGCTGGGGGTGGATTGAAGCTGGCCACACCTCTGGTCACCAGGGGAGCATGAGAAAGGAATAACACCCTTCCTGCCGCCTGTGTAAGTCTGCTCTGCCAGGTTACGCACGTATTGTTGCCAAATCTCACAAGATGGCCACTCATTTCCAGTCAGTCACTCACCCTCTCCCGCCATCCCTGCTCAGCTTTTCCTCCCAGCAAGCACTCCATCCACTTCTCTAATCTTTCTTCCCAAGTTCCGGATTGTCATCTGTGCCTATTTCATTTGTTCTTTGTTGTGAAGTCCTGGTGTAGCGAAAGCATTGGACCACAAAGGTCAGTTTGAACCACAAGGTTGGCGGTTCAAATTCACCAGCCGCTCCTCAGAAATCCTGTATGGTGTCACTATGGGTCAGAACCAACTTGACAGCACTTAACAACAAAATATTTATTGTAGAAGCCCCGTGTAGTGCCTCTGCCTAGTCCTGGAAGTGGAGAATCTTATCCACAGAAGCTATGTTTGTATCTGTAACTGTCCCCAGCCCGGAGACAGCTTCACAGATAGAGATTCTCGGGCCCCACCTCCAGTCGGGTGAGAAAACAGTTGCTGTGGAGTTGAGTCTAACACATAGAGACCCCACGGGTGTCAGGTAGAACTGTGGGCTCCATGGAGTGTTCAGTGGCTGGTTTTCTAGAAGTAGATCCCGAGGCCTGCCTTCTGACTGGGCTTAAGTCTCAAACCTTTCAATTAGCAGTTGAGCATGTTAGTTAGCTGTTTACACCATCCAGGGACTCCCCACCTCCACAGCGTCTGTTGAGCAGGTCTGGGTAGGTTCTGGGCAGCGGCAATTCCTGGGTCTGTCCCTGGACATGTGTGTGTGCGGGACCCTGCATGGATGTGTGACTTGGGAAAGGTCTGCAGCACGCGGAGCCTCTGTTTCTGCTTCAGTGAAATGGAAAGGCCAGAGCTGCATCTGGAGGGGTTCCGAGATCCAAACAAGACTTGGTTCTAGAAGGCCTGTGGTTAGATCCCAGCCCAAGCCAGGATTTCCCAGTGCCTTATGTTCACCATTTCTGACACCAGGTGCCTACTCACAGCGCCCCTCAGGGGCTGCTGCTGGGACGAACTCATCTCTGGGATGGCTCCAAGCTACTGTTCTGGCCCAGAAGACCCCTCTTATTCAGGTCCATCTCCTTGCCACCTTTAGTTTGAGGGATTTTGGGACCTTCGCAGAATTCTGTCACTTTTTTTTCAAGATACAAAGCTTTGAAAAAACATTAGCCTAAATGTTCTTCTCCAAAGCGTGTGTCCAGATGGCCACTCATGGCAGTGACATGAGTCGGCCACGAAAGCCCATTATCATTCGGTGTCACTTCCGTGAAACAGCCAGAGCAGGCATGTGTGTGAAGCCTCAGTGGAGCTATGGGTGCGTGCTCCACCGCTAATGGAAGGGTGGGTGATTCAGAGTCACCCAGTAATTCTGTGGGAGAAAGACCTGAAGATCTGTTTCCATGAAGATGGCAGCCTAGACTGCCACTTGTCACATGGGGCCATTATGAGTTGGAATTGACTCAACAGCACCCAACAACATAGCAATCCAAGTTTGTTCGTGGTTATCAGAGGCAGGCGGGCGGGGGAAAGAGGGCACTGAGCTGCTGATGGGGTGATGGTTAAACACAGTGAACATTATCCACTGAGCTGCAATGTGAAGATGTGAAAACGCACTCACCACAAGTTTTAAAAATTGGCCCCTCAAATATGATAGTCTGAAGGGGTCCTTTTCTCAAAGCAGTGACCCCCCTGCCCCCAAATGAACAGAATATAGCCTGCTTTCTCTCTCCACCTTCATTCAAACTCTCTGCAATGGGGGCTCTTCCCGGGGACCATGGATGTCTGAAGTTAGAGGCACTTTTGTGGTTTCACTGCAAGGTTAGCAGTTTGAATCTACCAGTTGCTCCGCTGAAGAAAGATGAGGCTTTCTGCTCCCATAAAGATTTATAGCCTCAAAAACCCTGTACAGGGTCACTATGAATTAGAACCCTATGCAGGGCCGCTACAAGTTGGAACCACCTCCTTGGAAACCCTGTGCAGGGTCCCTATGAGTCAGAAGTGACCCGATGGCAGCCCCCATCTATCTCCAGCAGATGCTTTCTGCTTCTCTGTTTCCCAGAGACCCTTTAGAGCTAAGACTTCTGGGAGTCCTATCTGTGTCACCATTTCTGTTTTAAAACCAGCTTGTGCGTGTCGTGCTCTGTAAGGTACCATTGCTGCCCCACGTTGCTCATCACTCAAAGGGAAAGACTGTGTGGCTCGTGGCTGGAACACAGGGGCTCTGGGAACATACCTTCATCCTCACTAGCTTCTCCGTTAACACCTTCCTTTAATACTTATCAGAATCAAATGCCCCTGGCACTTCCCCTTGTGGGTACATGTGTGAGATGGTGGGATACAAGGTTTTTAATTGCAGAGGAGTCTGTAGTAGCCTAAGGGTGGAGTCAACCTCATGATCCATCAGTGGGGCAGCAAGCCTTCTGTGATGGCATACTGCAGCTATCAAGCAAAAGGAACCTCTTACAAACTGATGCTGTTGGTAAGTCTGTTGAGTCAGTTCTGACCCAGAGCGACCCTCTATAGGGTTTCTGAGGCACAACTGATGGGTTTGAACTGCCAACCTTGGAGTTAGCAGTTCAGTGCTATAGCACCACACTAGGAGGACTGATAATGGAGAATATTAAGTTTAAAAACTAAGGTGCAATAAAACAATACCAACCCAAGATACAGAGCATGTGTATATTAAATGACCGTAGGTATTTATATACACATTCATGCAGTGGTCTCTGAGCAGGGGGCTGGAGTCTGGGGGGCAGTGAGGAAAGGGTGTGTCTGTAGTACTTGTTGGGTGCCGTCAAGTTGATTCCAACTATAGTGACCCCGTGTGACAGAGGAGAAGAACCCCACAGGGTTTCCTAGACTATAATCGTTGTAGATGAGTGATGCTGGCCCAGTGGTTAAAACATTTGACTGCTAACCAAAAGGTTGAGGGTTCAAACCCACTAATCACGCTACAGGAGAACGATAAAGCCATCTGTGTCCATAAAGCTTGGACACCATACGGGGCAGTTCCACTCTGTCCTCTAGGGTTCCTGTGAGTCTGAACCAACTCCACAATGGGTTTTTTTTTTTTTTTGGCAGGGTTTACTCTGTATGGGAACAGATCGCCAGATCTTCCTCCCAGAGAGGCATTGGATAGATTCTAGCTGTCCACCTTTCGATGAGCAGCCGAGGATTTAATCCTTGAGCCGACAAGGCTGCATGTGCACGCTGTTGGTGTTAACTGCCGTTGAGTTGGTTCCGACTCAGAGACTCGGTATATAAGTGTTTCTGAGGAGCAGTTGGTAGGTTTGAACTGCCGACCCTGTGATTCGCAGTTCAGTGCTGATTCACAGTGCCACAACTGAAAAACAAAACAGCAGCAGTCCCCCAGCTTCTGAAGTCCAGGCCTCAGGGGGCAGTTGGCAGGGCTATACCGCTGCCCCTGGCAGGCCATCTCACCTGCCCTCCTCACCTCTTCTTCTGCAGATCGAAACCCACAAGCTGACCTTCCGTGAGAACGCCAAAGCCAAGACAGACCATGGCGCAGAAATTGTGTACAAGTCTCCTGTGGTGTCGGGGGACACGTCTCCACGGCACCTTAGCAACGTCTCCTCCACTGGCAGCATCAACATGGAAGACTCGCCCCAGCTTGCTACACTAGCTGAGGAAGTGTCTGCTTCCTTGGCCAAGCAGGGTTTGTGATGAGGCCCCGGGGCGGTCCAGAATCGTGGAGAGAAGAGAGTGAGAGTGTGGGAAAAAAAAAAAAAAGAATACTGATTTGGCCCTTTGCCCTCTGCCCTCCCCTAGCTGCTCCTTACAGATCGGTCACTGGCCCCACCTGCTTTTGTTGCTCGGCTTTGGCTGAGGACTCCAAATCCAGTGATGGGGAGTAAGAGCAATCTTCAACTTTCCAAATTGACGGGTGGGCTGCTACCAATAAAATGTTTTAAAAAGACATTGAAAAAGATGGCCACCCCCAACATTTCCTGGGACAATTCCTTTTGATATTTTTTTTCCCCTCTGAGCAGAAGAGGGCGAGGGTGAGGCTCTTGAGAGCTGCTGCTGGGGGTTTGAAGGGTCTGGACCTGACCTGCAGACCCGGCCCTGGGGGCTTCTCACAGGGCAGCCACAAAGGACCAACCCCTTGGTGCATGCGTGTGGCCCCAGGCAGATACTGACTATCCAGTATGAGTGCAGTGGTGGGGTGGGGAGACTCTGTCCCCATCCACAGGAAGGGCCACCTTGGCTGGGCTGGGGACAGCTGGGGGCAGTGTGGCCCCTCTGATGGGTGACCTGTGGAAGAAGGTTCCCGGCCCTCCCATTCCGTAGGGACAGTGGCAGAAGGAACTTGGTTGGCAGCAGAGTGGCTGACTTTGGCCTGTAAGCAGCTGTCTCTCCCTCCGTCCCTGCAGGGTGGGGGTCCTGAGCAGAGAGGCTTCCCTCACTCCATGGGAGCCCCATTTTATTGAGTTCCGAAGACGGTTAAAACTGCAGCCACGATTTTGGCCACCTCTCAGACCTGGGACTTTAGGGCTAACCAGTTGTCTTTGTAAGGACTTGTGCCTCGTAGGGGACGCCGTCTGTTCCCACGCCTGGGGCTGCAGCATCTCTGGAGTGTATGGGGGCCAGTGGGGGTGGGGGTGGTGTCCCACGCCTCTCGTCCCTCCCAGAGCCACCGCAGCCACCTGTGTGCCCCACTGTACCCGTGTCTGCTGTGCAGAGCCCAGTCACTGCCTGTACCCCTATGATGTCACCCTGTCCCAAGTTCCCAGCCTCACCGCCCCCTCCCCATGATGGACACTGGTTAGATGTGGGGGCGGGGCACCTACTCTGAACCAAGGAAAGGTTACGCTCAAAGCTTGGACCTGTCTCACACTCAGACCCTCTCATTCAATTGCTGTCTCCCATGCCGGATCTGATGACCTCCCATCACAGAACCCAGAGCACCCAGCGGTGTGAAGCAGCTGTGATCCGACATTCCTGCCCTCCTGACTTCTTCCAGAAGGCCTGGCCTCCTTCCCATGCCGAGCTGGCCGTGGAGGCTGAACCCCACTTCCCCACTAACACCCTCCCTAGCCTGTGTCTTTGAGCCTCTTGCCAGCCAGCCACTGCTCAACCCCCATAATCAGCCCTTCACACAACAAAAAGGGAGAGCCGCCCTGTCAGAAATGGTTCTGGCCCCAAGTCCCCACTGGAGCAGCTGACCATATACATAGGTGTCACCCATCCCACCCCACCTCCACCCTGTTACATTGTAGTTGGATTTGTCTGTTTATGCTTGGATTCACCAGAGACAAAGATAACGAAAAGAAAAAAAACAAAACACCTATCTTGAAAAACACTTGTAAAGTGGATTCTCACCCACCCCGAGTTGTCTGTCCCCCACGCTGGGACTCGACTCCAGGTCATCGTGCTCTTCCTTCTGGAACCCCACACACCCGATTCTGGCGTCTGACTACCTGGGCAGCGAAGGAAGCACAGGATGAGGATGAACCATCTTCCCTGGGAGCAGTGTCCTGTGACTGGCCTGCTTTGCAGCGTGAAGATGGACTTTTCCTGGTCACAGCTCCCAGAAGGCCCACGGAAGCCTCACAAGGATCTTTCAATTCATCCCACATATACCAGTGCCCACTGGGAAGAGGCCTGCAGCCCCCTCACCAAGTTCACCCACGTAAGGAGTACAGGCCTCCTGTACCCAGGGGTGTTCAGTCACGGGGCAGCGTGCCCTGCCAGAAAAGGGCACAAAGTTGGGAGACATCTTCCCACCACCTTGGCCGATTGGCCTTGTGCAGTACCCATCTACTCCGGGGAGGGAAGCATCTTGGCAGCCCAGGTCCAGTCATGCCACTTCCTGTTTGGAGTTTACAGTTACCCTGGGGAGTGCTGGGTGGACACAGGGAGATAGAGGGTGTCCCCCTCCCCTTGTCCTTTGAGTCCCAGATCTCTTGTAAGTGAAGGGTTCTGAGTAAGACAAGAGGAGATAAGGTTTCAAGATTGGCTGTGAACTGCAGTCCCTTCATCGATGGCTGCCCATCTCCTGTGACGTCCTCAGCCTGCAGTTCCTGAGCCCAGCTTCACAGCCGTTGGTCTCTACTCAGTGCTGGCTGGGCTACTGGGGTCAGCCTCTGGGTCACGGCTTGGGGTTATCAGGTCAGCGTGGCAGGTAGGTTGCAAAGGGACACTGGCTTGACCTTCTTCCAGGACAATCTCCCCAGGCCCAGGTGCCCCGTTCCCCGCTCCCACTTCCACCATCTCCAAAGTCCTTGGAGGGGCTCGGATAGGCTGTACACCTGGTCCCTTCAAGCTCTCCACCCATTCATCAGTAGTTCCATTGAAACCCACTTCAGTGGTGAGACTCTGTATCCTGTTTGCTATTGCTTGTTGTGCTGTGGGGGGAGGGGGGAGGAACCTGTAAGATATGGAACATGGGTAAAGGGAAGTCTTGGAGTGCAGCAGTTAAAACTGCCTTGTAACCCTTTTCTTCTTAATTTCAACCATATTTGTTAGAGCGGGAGACACCATGGAGCTAGAAGTCCTTAGAAGTGTTTTCCACTTACAGGTTTTCCACGGTGCATTCTGGGGATTCTGGTCTTCTGCTTACTGCCCCCTGGTGGGGCCCCAGGCCCACAATCCTGCCTCTCAGACACCCTAGCATCCTTTCCTCTAGGCTGTCAGCACCGCAGTGTCACCTTCCCACCAGTTCCAGACTCTTCCTTTCGCACCCCGCACCCCATCTTTGCTTTCTGAGTTAAGTCCAAGATGGGGGACAAGGGCAAGCTGGAGACCATCGGTTTGCCCCATCCACAGATCTCTGGTTTCCCGACTTCTGACTTCTCTTCAGCTTAGGAAAGGGTTACACTGGGCACTGGCTGGTGAAGTCTCACCTCCTACTGGACTTGACCCCATGAATTTGTAGGACAATTTCGGCACTTGCAAGTCCCGTGATCTCTTTGAGAATTTTGAAGGGGGGAGGGGGGAAGGAACATGAACTCCTCGTAGCTTAGCTTCTTGTCTGTGAATGTCCATATAGTGTATTGTGTGTTTTAACAAATGATTTACACTGACTGTTGCTGTAAAAGTGAATTTGGAAATAAAATTATTATTACTCTGATTAACTAAGGCCTTCATTCATGGCTTCCAAGCATGAAAAAAAATTACAATGTATGATCTGCAAGTTCTTTCCCACCTTGAGAAAACTTTTAAGTTTTTATAACAGGAAGTGATGATGATGTTAAAACCTGGACGTCAGGATTCACCAGTCGACTTTGGTCTCTCTAGGGTCCTCAAGGAGCTCAGATTTGCTCATTTTCAGTTGACTATCTCATGCTGTTGTTGGCAAACCATCCTCATCCTTGTCAAAACCCTTGTGTTTGAGGTCACAATGCTGCAGTTTGCTGGCCAAGTGTCAGCGTATTCCTACGTGAGACTGTCCGGGTTGGGTGAGATGGGAGGATGTACGAGCGCTTCTGGCAAACCTGCTTAGGGCTCTGGGGCTGAGTGAAGCACAGCGCCAGTCCCATCTGCCCAATGAATGAATGGCTCCATTGGCTCCTAGGTTTGTATGGCCAATGTTCCTCTTTCCTTTGGAGTCTTACTGCAGATTAGGAGGCGGTCTGCCAATCTAAGACCGGAAACCAGAGCGCTTCTCCTTAGCAATGTTGCAAACAAAAGCAAAACCTAATAGTAACCCATCACAGAATGATTGTTTCTTAGACTTAGATTTTAACGAAGTTTCAAAAATTCTTTCCTCAGCATTTCCTGATGTGCATAGCCCTGCAGGCTAATTTCACAGGCAAAGTGGAGCAGGTCTAACTGCAACCACAGAGTCGCAGGCTGCAACAGGCAGGCCACTGACTTCAGTTTGACGCTCATGGAAAGCAGAGACGGGAGTAAAGAGGACCAAGCCCACCACTTCACCACCTCATCCCATAAGGAAAAAGTACTGACCCTCCTAAGAAAAAGATGTGACCTAGGCCCATGCAAACTGTATCCATTCCTCTTTTAGCCCAGCACCACAGAAGCACCAGGGCCAACACCACCAGCAAAATTAAAGAGCAGCTGAGAACAGATTCAGTCTGGAGGACTCCTGGCCTCAGAGACAGGGCCGTGGTAAGGGGATGGGCCAGTTACTTTCATTCAACAAAGGAAAACGCAGGTGCATCTGTGCAGCTTCCTTTTCTTCCCGACACACCCCTTAGTTCCGCCTACCCCAGTGCAAACCTACCAGGCGCCCAGAAAACACATGGGGCGTTGTCAAGGTTTGCACAGCTAGTCAGAGGGCCCAGAAACCTGTTTTGGAAGGCCAGCTTCTGAGCTGCTCCCGGTAGCAGGCACACCCAGCCCGCTACGGCAAGGAAGGCCTAGCACACAACATTCTGTAACTTTTTTTTTTATTATTTTTTTCAATTTTTCCTTCCTTTTTTTTTTTTTTAAGCACTAGTTTGTGCTTTGCGAACAGAATCAAGACATTAACAAAGATCAGCTTCTCTGAAGAAAAGCATTTCTATAGGACAAAGACAGCTACAGACCTCGCTGCCGTCACACAGCTCAAAGCAGGAAAAGAAAATATTTACAAAATACAAGGGTTTTTTTTCCATTTTTGTTTGTTTTTTTTTTTTACAATGCTAAAAGGGTTATTCAGAATTTCCAACCTCATAAATAGAAGAAGCACTTTATGCATAGGGATATGGTGCATTACTGTTTTTAAAGTAACAATGACAAATCTTTTAACTTGCAAACAGAACCAAAAAGAAATCACTAATGTTGAAAATTGTGAAAAAACCCCAACCATTAAGCAGTTGTCTACTATTTTTATACGATTACAAAATGGCAAAAAAAAAAAAAAAAAAAAAAACCCCCACCTTCTCCGCCCACCCCTTTTTGGTGATGTGATTATACATGAGACAGGCACAGGTTACTGAGAAGTGGGGACCAGACAGTGTGCCAGAGGCCAGGGGGCATGGAAGAGGAAGGGGTGCGAGTCAGCAGAAATGGCTGCTCCTTCCCAAACCCCCTAGTTTGCAGGGAGTGGGAACAAGAGGCCAAGTAGTCCTAACCCTGACTTTACAGACTAGGAGGGAGGGCAAAAATGTTCCGAGGGGCAGGACGGTGTGTGCATGATGGGGTGGGGAACGGGCAGGATGGGGACCTGAGCAGCCGCAGCCAGGTTACTGCAGTGAAGGAGTCAAACCCAAGATGACCCAATACACAGCCCCCAGTGGTTCTCTAGGTTCATTGGGCAGCCTCTGCCTCCGAAAGCATCCGGCAGTCATGGCAGAGAGACGCCACTGGGGGGTGCTCCAGCACAGCCAGCCCAGCCACAGAGGGAGGGAAGGGGGAAGAGCTGGGTAGCCTGCTCTCTCCCATCCCAACCTAGAAGGCATTGCTGAACTACAGCTTTCCATCCTGGGATGTCTGCCCACAGACCTTGTAGCATGGTGAGTCCAGTGATTCAACTGTGCAGGGGGGCTGGGGCTGGGCCAGCAGGCTCTTATCCTGAACTTGTGTTTGCCAACTGGAGGGAGTGCTCAGGTGTGTGACAAGAAAATATGGAAACCAAAACAAAACAAAAATCAAAACAAGGAAAAAAAAAAAAAAAAAGAGACCAAAGTAGGATCTAAATTCCTTAAATTCACTAAAAACTGTGAAAATTTCTGGCATATGATGTTTGAATATCAAACACAGAGATTTCTGAAGCTTTAATGCCAATAGTATAATGAGTCTGTTTCGATTCCTGTACCCACTCATCTGTGAGCTGGACGCTGCGCTGTGACTGTTGTCAGCAGATGCCGACTTTTGAGGGGGGCAACAGGAGGTGAGGTGGGGGCCACCTCCGTTTCCCGGCCAGGTTTGCTGCCTGAGGTGCGCCGAGTGCAGCGAGCTGCCCGTTCCTGTGCATCCAGGGGGTCCTCGCACTCTGCCTGGGGACTGTACGCCAGGGGGAAAGTTCGCCGCTCCCAGGGCTGGACAGACTGTGGGGAGACAAGACACCCTGGTGAGGACTGAAGTCTACCACCAATCTCTCCTGAGTTCCCGGGGCAGCTGGGAGAGCCCCCAGGTTGAACTCCCTTTGAAAAACAGCCTATCCAGCCCCAAGGCACCTTTAAGAGAGTCATTGTCAAGGACAGCCCCAAGTCCTTCAGAAAGGGACAAGGGCACCACCAGATGAAGACCCATCTTCAGCATCTGCTGCCCCTTCCCCAACCCCACAACCCCACCCAAAGGAAGAAGCTCTCACCTGCTCATCCAGCCCCAGCTCTGGCGTGGAACACCGGGTGTCTTCACTGGTTAGGTGTCGCAGAGTGTCCCGAGCCACAGGGGTGAGGGGAGCCGAGAGTAGGTCCGGGCTAATGGGGCTCCGAGGGGACTGGCTGTGGGAAAACTCCGACAAAGAATGGCTGCTACTGACATCAGGGGAGGCAGGCTGAGGGGTGGAGGGGTTGGCACTGCCCAGCTGGGGGGTCGTCCGCCCATCCGATGACCTGTAAGACCTTTACACCAAGAAAGGCAAACCTGAGTATCAGGCCACAGGCCTTCTGTTGATTATTGCGGTGTGGGGGGAGCGATGGAAAAGCACCCCACCCCAAGCATCTTTCCTATGAGTGTTTGAGTCCCCTGGCTTCTTTCTACCACTGACTGGAGGGGCAGGACCACAGGATGAGATTTAAGAACTGTGGACAAAAAGTGCTGGGGTGGGATCCCCAGCACAGTCCCAACCGACTGTAGTAAAACAAAACAAAACAAAAAACAAGAGCCTCCACCCAAGGCCTTCCATTTGAGGATCCTGACACTCACGCAACCATGAACAATACATGGGGACAGGCTGGTGGTGTGTCCATGGAAGAGGACAATCCTTTCCAGCAGGCTCCCCAAGCTCCTCTGGCTCAATTCCCATGACGTCCTAGCAGCCCCCAGATGCAAGACTGCCTGCTACTGGAGCCCATGTGTCACAGTGGGACAGTGACCACGCAACAAGGACTCAGCAGTGGACACCTGAGACGCATCAGTGCCCAACAAACACAACAGATGGCTGCTCGAGGATGGCGATGAAGAGAAGCTGAGAGGCCTTGGCAATTCCATAAATGCATGGAGGTCCTCAACTACTTGTCCAACCTCCCTCCCAGAGGCCCTGACAACCTGTGCCTGCCCCATCACCTGCTGCCACGTCGCTGGGGTGGTACACTCGTGGTCCAGAGCCACCGCGCCCTCTCCATCTCCTCACATTTGGCATGCAGGGCGGCAAAGGCCGCATCGGACAGGTCCTCAATCTGCAACAGAGCAGCTGCATTGATCTCCTTCCTCTAGGAAGCCGAATTTAGGTCAGGACAGATCAATCCTAGGGCCAGCCCCACCCCACACTTGGCTCTTCTCCACCATGACCAGGAGTACAAGAAGCGTGCCACCTGGCCCCCAGCTCTTGAGGGATCTGGATGCACCAGCTGTGTGTGTGTGTCCATTACCTCCTCATTCTCTTCATCAGGATTCCCCTTCAGAGACTGAAGATCAACTTCCCGCCAGCTTCAAAAACAAGAAGGGAGAGTCAGTAAAAGGCAAGGAGACTACAGCCTGGGGTAGCACCCACGTATCCATGTGAGTACAATGTGTGAGCTAGGACTTGGCACCTGTAGGTGGGCACTGCGCCCTGCTGGGCAGGCTCTCCCTATTTCAAGCTGACCTCTAGAACAGGCCACACAATCAAATGTCCACCAGGGCCCAAAATAGGGGGCAGTGGGCTGGGGCTGGGAGACAGTGACAAACTCAAGGAAAGAAATTGTTTAAAGGGAACCACCACCATGATTCAGTGGGGTCCTGGTGTGGCGCTGTGGGCTAATGCGTCAGACTGCAAAGTCGTTTGAACTACATGGTCAGTGGTTCAAGCTCACCAACTGCTCCTTGGAAACCCTATACAGGGTCGCTATGGGTTGGAACCGACTTGATGGCAAACAACAGCAATAATGATTCAGTACCAACTGATTACTACTCTATGCGAATACACAAGGCTCCCCCAATTGTCTCATTTGTCAACAAAAGTGGAAAATAAAAAAAATGCTTATGAAATCCTGAGCTTTGACAGTTTATGTGAAAACACACTGTGTGTCAAACAAAACACGTACAGATCAGACCCGGACAGCCACCTGCCAGACAGTGACCTCTGGACTAGTTGGTATGTTCACATAGTGGAAGGTAGGGGTCTAAGGCTGGTGAGAAGAGGGCAAAGGGCAATGACATGTGAAACAAGGATGGAAGCCAGCCACACTGGGCCTCTACCTGGGAGTCAGGATCTCCTTGTACTGTAGTTTCTCCACTCGGGTTGTTGCAGCGACAGACATTGGGATGACAATGTTGTTAATATCAAATGAGCTCTCTCCCCGTCTCCTCCTTATTGGCTGCTGTTAAGACAAAGGGAAGTTCAAAAAGGAAGTACAACTCTACAAACATCAAATCATTTTACCTGCGGTTTAAAACAATAGCACCAATATCTGGGTTCTGGTGCAGGGGTGCAGTGGCTCACACAGAGAAGGGTGCCCTACCTTAGAGCCCTCAGGGGAAATGTCAAGTGGTCTCAAAAACGCAATTTCATTCACAAGTCCTCTTGCCAACCTTCTTGCTCCAGGGGCCCATATGAAGAGCTTGGGTGAATTTTATAAGGTGGGTACCCTGAATTATTCCTGAGAGAGACTCAAAGTCTAGGCCCAACTCAACAGGTCACTTAACCTCGGTTACCATGAAAGGCACTGCCTCCTTTTCCGAACTCTAGCTAAGTCTGCACCCACCGTCTGCTCAGCCTGTATGTGATTTCTCATTAGTAGCTACTATTCTTGGGGAAAGAGCTGAGCTCTTTATCAATAGAAGGAAACTAAAGACAGGAACCTGCCCATATAGCTCAACCCTGGAGAAAGCAGATCTGCTTCTACACAAGTTGACAAGATCAAAGTCCCAGGAAATAAAAATTCTAAGACCTCCAGTATCAGAGGAGGAGGTGGGCATTTACTACAGGTGGGAGATCAAGCAAAAAATAAAGCAGGCAAGCCAAGGGCTTGGTCTCTAAAATGGAAGAAAGAGTTCACCAACTACTTCTGCCCAGAAAGCAGAAACTCTACCCTGAAACAGACTGGCAAATGAGCTGTGAACAGCCAGAGGGAAACAGTGGGATGACAAACATGCTGCCATGGCGACCAGACTGCAGGAGGCACTAAGGGGCTGCACTCAGACCTCAACCAGCACATGAGGACATCCCACAGGAAAGGGGCTGCTGGAGGAAGACTAGGAAGAGAGCCTTCTACAACTCACCACTACCCTCTGTTCCTGGAAGGTGATAAACTATTGTTTACTCTTCTTCTCAGAGATTATGAAAAGCCAGTACTTCCTGGGCCAGGATTTCAGCTGTCCTCACCTAGCATCTAGCATTTCAGGTGTTCACAGCAGCCTTCTCATGTCAATTTCCTTCTCTACCAGATGACAACAGAATGTCACTGACCTCACAATTTTAGTGTAACTGGTTAACTAATAGGGTTGAAGAGACTTTAGCAAATCTTGCCTGTCAGACTTCTACAGCTAAGGATTAGTGACCTCACCCCCAAAGGCAGCTGCCACTGCCACATCCCTGCTGGGGTAGGGAGAATGGATACACACACCCCTACAAGAAGTAAACCCTCTGGAAGCCTCAAATATCTTAGCCAAGAGTGATGTGACACAGCTGTCAGAAACAGGTACTTTCCCAAAAATGTAATTTCCCCTCAATCTTCTTGGGCCTGCTACTGTTAGTATCTTCAAGGAAAAGAAAGCGCAGTAGATGTGGGACTGTTCAACAGGCCTCACCCTCCACCCAAACTCCCCCACATTCCATAAGGTATGCATCTGGTCTAAGTTCTTCAGAGCCAGAGTCAGCAAGTAATAAGAATAGAAAAGATTCTAACCTGGCTGGTCCAGGAGAGTTTAAAAAAAAAAAAAAAAGTATAAGTGTTTTCCTGGAATGCCCCACCCTCCTAATTGCCTAAATCAGAATCTTTAGAGGTTATTTTTTCAAAGCCACTAGTACAATCACTGACTTTGGTGGAGTGTTGCCGTAAACATTCCCCACGTCCCGCTTTCTCCCAGGTCCTCTTGCACCTCTTCCTGATTACAGGTGCATGGTCTATCACCTCATCTCACTCTTAAATAGCCCAGATTCTTTGAAGAAATTCAGCAACAAGAAAAGTGCTATGTACAAAATTTGTATTAAAAAAGCAAATAAAATTTCAAGTGCTTCAGGTCTACATGAACATTCTTTAAACAAAGATGGCCAGGCAGCTGAGAACAGCACAACACTGCAGTGCTGACCTAGTCTTGGAGCTCAGAATTCAGACTTCTATTCTTTGAGGACTTTGCTGGTGGAAAATCAATTGTGTGATGGATCCTACACATCCATTTAGACAAAAATTTTGGGTATGCGTAAGGTGGAAAGAGGGGCGGAGCAATGACGTCCTGTGGAAAAGACTGCCTGATTTCTAGAAGCAGAGAGAACACGGTGAATTCCTACCTGACGAGAGGGGCCTGATGAGCACATTTTGGTGTCCTGAGCTACGCTGCACTCCTCCCTCCGGCTGAGACTGTGAAGTGGGAGAGCTGGCCCTGCAGTCACACTGCCTGGTATGAATCACAATCACAACTCTCACAAGCCACCTTGCCTTACAACAGCTTACTTTGTAAAAAAAAAGCCTCAGTTTCCCTGTCTAAAAATGGGAATCCCTAATATAATCACCTATATCTCAATCAAAGGTGTATTCTAGGACTAAATGAGCTAACACACGTACAACACTTCGTACTGATTCAAACTAAGTGTCCAGTAGATAGTACAATGGCAGCACTTTACTACTATGGCTACAATGATTCCACAAAGAACTCTAGTTCATAGGAACAAAGCATTGATAGGTTCAAGGACACACTCCTTTGGAGATTAAAATACGAGAGAGAAATGAACAGGCCTACGCGTCTGGAATGACTGTGCTAATAGTACCCAGGGGGCGAGGGGTCAGATGGCCTGCCACCAGGAGACCAGGGCATGTAGGTGCTACCAGGTCTGCAATCCAGGTCTGTCACCTACACAACCGGGGCTCTGCCTTCTCCTTTATCTTCCAAGCACCCACGCACCCAGAGCTTATTGTCAGTGTTCCAGTCCCACTTACCAGGACCATGGGATTGTTGATCCTGTGGGAATGTGCTCTCACAGACCCTGAGAAGTCACAGGGTTCTGTCTAGATCTTAGTCTACCAACTTAACAGAAAGCCCACTTGGACCTCAAAAGGCCACAGACATCACCATGAGCTGAATTCCCACCCCTGCCCATTGTCAACTGTCCTCCAGTGCCACAAGAATGGGTAAGTCCCAGCAAGTCCACACAGGTACTTACAGATGTGCTGGCTGTGACTTGTGAGCCCGAGCTGCTGGGAGCAGAGGTGTCTGATGAGGTGGAGAGCTGACGCACCAGGGGACTGTGTGCTGGAGGCTGAGCAGCTGCCAAGTAGCTTGAGCTGCTCATGTCTGTGTGATGCTTCAACACTGCAGAAGTCAACAGAAAAGAGAGAACTACATCACCACCTCCATCAAGGTCTGCTGCTCGTGCAAGCTAAGAATGCCAGCAATACATGTTCAAGGCAAAAATGCTTTCTAAGCCTAGAAGATAAAAAGGTGAAGCAAACTGGTTGATGCAGGTAGGGGGCTGGGCAGAGGTTGCTGCAGCATAAGAAATGACCTGCATTTAGAAGCAGTGTAGGACCCCCCCCACCCCCACTCTGCCTTCCTAGAAAGGGAAAGACAAAGCTGGGGGGCAATTCCGAGCAGCCCAGGCTGCCCCAGAAAGCCCTGAGCAGGAGCAGGCACAAATGCAGGCAGAGGGGCCGGCCCGGCCCTACCTTCACTTCTCTCAGATGAGTGGTCTCGCAATCTCATTTTGCTGTGGTTTGGGTCATGCACGGGTGGCGGCGGGTTGAGCAAGCGCTCTGCTTTGGGCGCTGTCACTCGCTCCACCATGGGCACAGCCCCCACATCGTCTAAGTGCTGTCTGTGGGTCCTGTCAGGTCGGATTTGGTGATAGGACAGCTCTGAAGGGGGGGAACAGAAAAGGAGCTGTGAAATACCTTCTCTCAAATCTTTCCTTATTTGAGTTCCGAGCTCTTGAGGTCTCTCTAGACCGACACTATACACCCAGTAACCCTTCTAGGCTTAGAAAGGCAGCAGGACAGTCCCCTGGGACTGAAGCCTCTAGTAAATAACACAGTGGCCAAGACAGGCACAGGGAGCTGACAGATTCCTCAACCAGGGACATGTCACACCAGCTACAAAAGACAGCTTGCCAAGAGATGCACCCAGGGCCACAGCACAGCTGGCTGCTCCCTAAGCATTCTGGGTCACGCCCCAAGCTCCATGATATCTGGAATAGTCCAAGTTCATCTGAGAACATCCGAGACAGGCAGAGGTAGACTGTGAGCTGAATTTGTCAGTCAACTGCTACTTCCAACCAAGACACATTGCACCATGTCACATCAGTAACTTACAAATATCAAATAAATAGAAAATGAACTCAAGGATACCCTGGTCCCCTGAAACTTACTGGCTGTTGTTAAGAAGGAGTTGACCAACTTGTGCCTGTCTTTCCGAGTTGGATCTGGTAGACTGCTTGCTATGGGCGCTCTGTGCTTAAGGGAGAATTTTTTAGGAGGTTTGATTTTGTCAAAAGGCTTGTTCTGCCACTGAGACTTCAGCATGCTCTGGAAGTGCAGGCTTGTGGGGACATCTGTAAGAAACACACAACACTGTAGCTTAGTCCAGACACCTGACCTCTGAGCCACTTCCTCCTGAATGAGGTCACTTACCTGAAGTCTGGCTCTCACCTACATCACACCTGTCTCCTATTTGCCCTGTGGCCTGGGAACCCAGCAGGGCAAACTGCTGCCACACATTCGCTTATGAGAACTTTCCTAAAAGTAATTCTTCAGTTCATAAGCAAGTTACTTTTGTCTTTCATTTTCAAGTTTTAAAAAATAAAAAAATCTCAAACACCTTTTATAAGATAGCTATAAGGGAGTGTTTCTTTATCCCATGTATTCGACTAAGTTTGTTGATATTATTAGTTTGAAAGATCGCGATAACAGCACATTCTGTTTCTAGTCTTCTGGGGATTTGAAACATTTAAGCCCACTTCTTCCTATCAATACCTTCAATGAGGATTTACTCATTCAGTAATTTCAAATAATAATTTTATTTTTGAGTCTTTCCTTTCTCCTCTAGCACTCCCCACCCCTACCCCCCGGCCAGATTATACTGTTAGGTGACTATGATCACAAAGCAACAATCTTTCAGACTTGGGGGGGGTGGGGGGGGGTTGTTGTTGTTGTTGTTGTTGTTTTGTGTGTCACTGTTTCTTGTATCGTCCATTCTTATAAAAACAAAAACTGTGCTTTCTCCCACAGCGCCACCCCAGGCCACAGTTTACTAAGGGGCCACTCGTCCTCAAACTGCTCTGAGGGGACTGAGTGTTAAAGCCAACAGGTTTGGTTTGTTCTTTGTTTCGAAAAAAGCTTAAAAGAAGAAAGTAGACACACCTACAAGTGACAAGGAATCCAATTCTCTCTCTGCAGCACCTGATGCTAGAACACAATGGAAGAATACTCTTTCTTTTTTTTAATAGCTAGAATAGATGACTTCCAGGAGGTGCTCAACAAAGCCTCTTCAACTAAAGCCTTAACCTTTGTGTTGCTGGTAAGTGCCGTCAAAGTCGGTTCCAACCTAGGGACCCTGCAAAGGATTTCTAACAAGCTGCTGCTGAGCTTGAACAACCGGTCTTGTGGTTCAAATCAACTTTACAGTCCAGTGCATTAACCTACAGCACCACAGCAGGACTCCCCAAGCCTTAGCTGGCACTCCCTTAATGCTCTGACCCGGACGCTGACAACACTGCACACCTGGGCCAATACCACCTGTGCATTGCTACGCTGGACAGCAGTTTGAGAGTCTCTTCTAATACCCATTTTGGTCTTTTTCCTCTTTCTTGTCTTTTTAATGACCCTTTGCGCTTTCTTCCTGGTATGATTTTCTTGATGTCATCCAACAACGCTTATAGTTTTCATTTATTAATGTCTAATGTATCAAATTTGTTCTTGAGTTTTATCTGTAAATTCACATGGGGTTATGTTCAAGGTCATATTTTGGCTCTTAAGGACTTGTTTTAATTTTCTTTAGCTTCATTCTGAACTTGAATATGGGCAATTGATGGTCTGTTCCACAGTCGGCCGTTGGCCTTATTCTGGCTAATTATAGGGAGGTTTTCTACAATCTTTTCCCACAGATGCACTCAATTCAATTTCTGTGTATTCCACCTGGAGAGATCCATGTGTATAAGTCAGTCACCTTTTATGTTGTTTAAAAAAGGTGTTTGCAACGAATAAGTCATTGGTGTTGTGAAATTCTACCGTAAGAGCTAAAGCATCATTTCTGGAGATGCAACCATGATACAACATGGTTGTTGTATTTTCCAATTATACTTCTCTGTTTTCAACCTTTGTATTCCAATCACCAGTCAATATATCTTGAATGCATATTTGATAAATTTCAGATTGAAGAAGTTGGTAGAATTTTTCAGTTTCACCATCACTGGCCTTTAATAAAAGAACTAAAAGAAAAAAAAAAAAAAACCTCGACTTGCAATATTGAAGATTCTATGGGCAAAATACTGAATGATGTAGAAAGCATCAGAATAAGATGGAAGGAATACAGTCCTTATACTAAATGGTTGATATTTAAGCACTTCAAGAGACAGTATTTGATCAAGAGCAAATGGTACTGAAAGAAATCCAGAGTGTACTGAAGAAGGCACTGGCAAAGAACAAGGTTCTGGGAATTGATGAAATGCAAACTGAAATATTTCAACTAACTGATGCAGCAATGGAGACACTCACTCATTTATGCCAAGAAAGTTGGAAGACAGCTACCTGGCCAACTGGATCGAAGAGATTCTTATCTGTGCCTATTCCAAAGAGAGGTGACCCAAAAGAATGCACAAATCATTAATATCACACACAAGTAAAATTTTATGCATGGTAATCAGAAACTGGCTTCCACAGTACATTGACAGGAACTGTCAGAGGTTCAAGCCAGACTCAGACAAGGACATGGAATGTGCTTTACTGACTACACAAAGGCTTTTGACTATGTGGATCATGACAAGCTATGGACAACACTCAGGAGAATAAGTATTCCGGAACACTTAACTGTGCTCAAGAGAAACCTGTACACAGACCAAGAGTCAGTTGTTCAAACAGAGCAAGGGGACATTGAATGGTTTAAAATCAGGAAATGTGTGCGACAGAGTTGTATTCTCTTTCTATACTTATTCAATCTGTATGCTGAAGAAACAAGAAATTGGATTAGATGAAGAACATGGCATCAGGATTGGATTAACAATTAACCTGTGATATGCAAAAGATACAACCTTGCTTGTTGAAAGCATAGGGGACTTAAAATACTTAACTGATGAAGATCAAATACTTCAGTATGGGTGCACCTCAATGTAAAGAAAACAAAATCCTCACAACCTCACCTCTAAGCAACATCATGATAAGTGGAGAAAAGATTGAAGTTGTCAAAGACGTCATTTTGCTTGGCTCCATTACCATGAAAACAGCAGTCAAGAAATCAAATGACAAATTGCATCAGGCAAATCTGCTATACAAGGTCTCTTTTAAAGAACAAAGATGTCAGTTTGAGAACTAAGTTGCATCCGACCCCATATGCACGTGATAATGAATAAGAAGACTGTAGAAGAATTGTTGCACTTGAGTTATGGTGTTGGAGAAGAATATTAGAAGAACCAACAAATCTTTGTTGAAAAAAGCACCACCACAGAATGCTCCTTAGAAGCCAGGATGGTGAGACTTGGTCTCTCATACTTTGGACATATTATCAGGAAGGAGCAGTGCCTAGAGAAGGATGTCATGCTTGGTAAAGTGGAATGTCAGAAAAAAGAGAAAGACCTCCAACAACATAGATATGCACAATGACAGTAGCAATAGGCTGAAGCTTAACGATTGTGAGGATGAGGTGGGGCCAGTCAGTGTGTTTGTTGTGTAGTGCATAAGGTCGCTCTGAGTCGGAACTGACTTCCTAACACCTAACAACATTATTCCCAGCTAAAGATTCCCTGGACTTGATTAAGTAAGGTGTCACCCCGAGCACTTAATAACAACAACAAAGGTAGTAGAGGAGTCCTGGTGTGGTGCTGTGGGTTAATGTGCTGTACTGCAGAGTTGCCTGAACTGCAAGGTTGGTAGTTCACGCTCACCAGCTGCTCCTCAGAAACCCTATACAGGGTTGCAACCAACTTGATGGCACCTAACAAAGGTGGTGGAGGAAACCTGAACACTCATCCAAGGAACAAAGACATTAGTAATGCAATGTAACCATTTTCCTAACATGGTTTGATATAGACAGACATAAGCATCTATAGAAATCAAAGAATGAGGTTCAGCTATATTTAGTTTGCCAGGAATATGAAAGCTAGACATCCTGTCACCTTTGAACATCTTTCAGAGACAGGTTGCAAAAGAGTGGCCCACAGAGCAGGTCTGGTGTACATGTTTGGCCCACACAACATTAAAGATTTTGAATGATTATAAAGTGAAACTTGTAGCAATACTGGGTTTGCATGGTTACTGTGAGCTGGAGCATAAGTAGCAACTCTCCCTTGAAATAGGACACGAGCTATCTACTTTGTCTCAGACCCATTCGGGCTTCTTTAGTCATTTCAATGACTTGGTTGGCCCTGCAGGCACATGAGATCTCAACCCTCAGATCCTAAGGGCTACTCCACATGTTGAGTCACTCACTGGTCTTCACTGTTTCCTACAAGTTCTAGGAAGCAACGTTCTCTACAACAGCAGATATGGAGCCCAACACTTCAGCACACCACTTACATGGGGATAATGGGAATGGTGCACCCTAGAGTTGTGAAGCCCGGTGACCCTGGGAAACATCTACATTACAAAGTGACTATGTTCTGAACGTGGCAGTTGATTAGATCATAGAAAAGTTATATAAATAGGAACAATATTAAATAGGGTGATAAGGCTCCAGGCCAACCCACAGAAGTCTAATTAAATCAAGGGCAAATATGATATTCTGTAGGATGGCAAAACACCGACTTAAACTCTCTGCAAGCCCAGTGCCATGGCTGGGAGCTGTGTACACGTGTGTGTGCGTTTCTGTGAGAGAGTGAGAGTGAGAGTGAGAGTGAGAGTGAGAGTGAGAGTGAGAGTGAGAGAGAGAGAGAGAGAGAGAGAGAGAGAGAGAGAGAGAGAGAGAGAGAGAATTTAATCACAGGCAAAAAAATTTAAATTGTGAACAGTAGAGACAAGGGTACTCTGTATCTTTCCTCCTTTCCCCCTACCTCAGACCTCAGACTTAATAGTTGCTTGGCAAGGGATGGAGTAGGGGAAGGGAAGGCGTGGCAGCAGAGTAGTGGTCATCCTGGTCAGTCAGCATGACAAAGTACTAATGGAAAAGGGAACTGCTTAGTAGGGATATAGAGTAATGGAATACGAGATGCCAGCAAGGTGGACATGAAGCTATATTGACGGGGTGTACAAGATAATACTGCTAACAAAGGAATGATCACCAAGTTCATCAGCGGATCACCGTACAGAATCATAAAGCAACTACAGGCTTCAGGCTGCTTTCCTGCCTGTCTCCAAACATTAGACCATGCAATTCAACACGGTAATCCTGAGAGTATAACCCAAGAAATGTTTCTAAATCTTCTTGGAGGCTCGGTCTGCAGCCAGAGTCCTGATATAGGTTAGGAAAGCGATTTCTCTTAATACTCTGGCTGGAAAGAAACATGCACTGTAGTAAGGAAAGACAGCCATCAGAGGACCTGGATATGACTTCGACAGCCATTCCAGCTCATTAGCCATTTAATCTTAGATTACACCTAAATGGTCAGCAAAGGCATGAGCCACTGATTCTGGGACCAGAAGCACAGAGGAAAGGCTTTAGTGGTCTCCACTTTGTGAAATTTGGATGAAGTGAAATGGTAATCAGAAAAGGAAAACTATGGGTGAAGCCCCAGAAAAGACAGGAGGAGTCTTTGCAGGGGTTTGCCGCAGGAGGCTGGATTATTACCAGGAATGTGCAGAGGGACACAGTCAAAGCCACACGGTTGGAACCATTATTGAGTGGGGCATTATAGTTTTCGAATTTGCCATTCAAGAGATTTGGTTACTATGTAGCGCACATGCTGCTCATGTTTTCTAAGATGGCGATTAAGGGCATCAACTTTTTTTTTCCTGTTCTGGTTACATCGTCTGGTATACCCACATTTTACCAAATCCAAATTCCGGTCCACTCCAGTTTCGCTTCACTGGAAATACCTGTATTGGGAAGAACCTGTCCGTAGCCCTGGCTCCACCACTCCTGACCTAAAGCCCCGAGTAGCTTGCTATCTCTATGCTTCAAGTTTTCTAACCATTTTTTTGCTCTTAGAAATCATGTGGTGACAAGAATAATATCACGTGCTTTTTCAGAGTGCAGGGGATTTTAGTAACAAGCCATGGAGTACCATAGACTTTAGGGGGCCAAGATACAACACAATCATTTGAAGAACAGATGCAGTAGAGGGGATTAAAGTGACCCACAGTCTGATCAACTGTCAATTAGAAGAGAAATCCTTCAGAACAAGGGTTGTGGGTGTCCCCTTTTGGGATACGTGAATATTTCATTGTGCTTTAGGTAAAAGTTACCAGAGCAAAATAAGTTTTCAATCAGTAATTCACTTGCAAATTGTTCTGTGACATGTGACAGTGTTCTGACTCAGGCACCATCTAAGAGCAGGACGGCACTGCCCGCTTCCATCCAAACCTGATGTGTAAGAGACCTGGCTGCCGTGCACTGCACATGCTGCTCTTGTTTCCACACTACTCAACAATTTAGGAAGCCCTGATTGTGACACAGACTGCGTGCCTTGTTGTTGCTGAGAGCCATCGAGTTGGTTCCAACCCATCGCGACCCTGTATAGGGTTTCTGAGGAGAGGCTGGTGAGCTTGAAATGCTGAGCTTGCAGTTCAAACAGACTTTGCAGTCCAGTGCATTATCCCACAGTGCCACACCAGGACTTACGAAGTCTAAAATATCCATCACACCTGGACCTGTAAGAAAGTATGCCAACTCCAGGTCTCTATAAAACTCATGCTGAAACTTCTGGGCTTTCCCCGCTCTCATACACCAAGTAAAGCCTTTCTTTTTAAAGCAATGCACAGTCTACCAGTAAAGTGCTATGTATGAAAGACAGAAAACGAAACATCAGTCCTTTATCCCTAAGGAGCTTAAAATTTAGTAACAAAAAAATGGTAAGTACACACAAAAAACCCCATAATATAGACAAAATACCATAGCAATTTGCACTTTTTGTAAGATGGGGTCAAATCATAAAGTTATTGGATAATCAATGAAACCATTCTATCATGGTTCCTGGCTTTATAAAGCACTGCCATTTGAAATAAAAACATTAACAACAACAAAAACAACCCTCAGATCGTTGCAAAGGTTGTATTTTATCTTTTTTTTTTTCTTACTCAAAACCTAGATTACGTCAAGAAAAAAAAATGCCACATCATCTATTCAGAATAAATCATGAAGTCTCAGTGTTTATTCTGAGATAGAAGACAGGACACAGAAATGTAACACACACAGTAGTCTAAACAAAGTACCTCCAACCTTCACTTTTTATGTTTTTAATTCATAACTCCTTTTTACTCACTTTGTACACCCTAAAATACTCCCAGCAATTTTCCTTCAGGAGCCACAGCGACTCTTTATAAACGGTCCCTTTGTTTGGTGACCCCACTTTCCCAGATTTCTAACGCTCTGGGCCAAGGCCCACAGTGAGACCCAGTATGAGGAGGGGATAGCTTCCCTCTGTGCAGTGAGAGGGGGAAAGGAGAAATGGCTGATGCACACTTACCAAGAAGAAGAACAGACCTACAGTAATATTAAGGACCTGAACTTTAAGCAAAAGGAGCTATCCCACAATCCCAATGCTTATCCTTTATCTTTCTCCTATGGAGTAGATGGTGGGTTCAGCAGTTCAAACCCACGATCTGCTCCATGGGACAAAGATGAAGCTATGAGTCCAAACTGACTCCATGGCAGTGAGGTGAGGTGGTTGTTACTTATGTACACCTGGAAATGGTCACATATCCCCCAGGAGTATGTGCATCCCAAAGAGAAGATATTCTAGAAAAGTTCTATCCTTATACATAATGGCATAAATACAATACAAAAATATGTACTGGGTTAAACAGACCAGGTTGCTTATGGGTAGAGGCGATTGAGTCCAGGTCCCTCCCTATAGGTTACCTGGAGGGTGAAGGGGAAATCTCTCTCAGGAAGTTACGATCTTTCAGGAGCACACTCAGGTCTGGTGGATATGTCAAACCTTGTTTCAAAATTCTAAGAGAAGCCTTTGTTGACAGAGCGTGAGTAGTACCAAGACCTAGGTGGACTTCCTTTCAGTTGGAACCTTCTTCAGACTCATTTATTAGACTATACTCTTGCGGCTTTTCTTACCATCTGGAAATGCTAGAACTGGGTGAACACAAGTGTCCAGCTGGGAAAGGCGTTCCAACAGAGGGGCTTCATAGTGGATTTCAGGAGGCATGGTGCTGACACTGCCGGAGCCACACAGCGCACAGGACGGACTCACTTCACAGCCAGCACGGACTGTGCTGTTCCGGTGAACCTGTAAGAAGCCCAACGAAACTCTGAGTACTCAACATTTGGTAAAAACTCAGCTCTACTCATTATTCCTCAGATTGAGAAAGTCCTTTTAGGTTACAGGATGCTGCCAACATAGCTTGTTACAAATAAAAAATAAAAATATGTCAAAGAGTTCTATTTCTCTAACACATTAACTTTTTCAAAACGAGCAAGTAAATATGTTTCTTTTTCAATGATGAAATCCATTTACTTGAAACTCCCTGGACTCACCTAGGTATCAAACTTGTGAGTTGAAAGTTATTGAAAAGCTCTGTTCCCTAAGAACACTTCACAAAGCTGGCATGTTTTCACCACCTTAAAGGGTTTCAACCCTATCTGCTAAGGTGACCAGCTAGTTCCTGATTCTCAATGGGAGGAGATTTGTTCTTCCTTAACTTCTATCCACCTAAGAGCTTTCAGCAGTAATCAACCACACTTCTCTTTTCTTAGTCTCCTCCCCAAAAGACTCTCCAATGGCTTCAAAGTGGCAAGTTCCCCTGGACCATACAGAACTCATTACTCACTTTAAGTCTGAACTCGACTGTCAGTTTGTAAAACATAAACATAAGTACAGAAAAAGAAACTTTGTATGGTAAGTTGCTCAAGTTCATATTCTTTGTGTTAGATCATATTTCCAAAAGGATAGAAATTATTTTCATTAAACTTCCCTTGTGTACATGTGAGCAGGATTATCAACAAGCCCTCTACAGCTAACTCCAGAGTGAAATACGCTCTAAATTTAAGTCTTCAAAATGTTTAACTGCTTTTAAAAAAAGGAATTTTTCAAATTTTATGGGCTTAGTGTGGGCTAAATGTGCTAGACTGCAAAGTTGGTTTGAACTGCAGGCTTAGTGGTTCAAGCTCACCAGCCACTCCTCAGAAACTCTATACAAGGTTGCTATGGGTCGGAACCTACTCAATGGTTGTTGTTGTTAAGTGTTGTCGAGTCAATTCCGACCCATAGCGATCCTGAACAGGGTTTCCGATGCTATGAATCTTTACAGGAGTAGAAAGTCTCATCTTTCTCCTGCGGAACAGCTGGTAGTTTTGAACTGTTGACCTTGTGGTTCGCAGCCCAATTCGTAACCACTATGCTACCAGAGCAATAATGTCTAAATTGCCCATACTACCAATCCAGTACACTGAGAAGACATGCATGTTCCTCGATTTGAAGAGACTTTCATTCTAATTGGAATTTTCAGGAACTGCATCCATAAGCAAAAGTCCAGTCCATCAAATTGTAGCAACTGATGCTTCTCAGAGCATTAAACATCTTCATATTCATCTGCTCAGGGTCTAGTCAGCTCAACAACTCTAGCCATCCAAGCTAAGTCAAATGAGTACCAGCTGTAAGCTTGGGAATTCGCACATACCTCCCTGCACTTCAAAACAATCAGCTTTCCCTCTTATTTCATCTCAAGGTCAATGATGCATCAGCAAGCATATTGCTGGCTGGTTCCCTTCAACTTTTGGTCCTAGAAAGGGGTTTTCTTTGATGGGATAACTTTCCTTGCCTAGAAGACCTCTGAAACTCAAAATGGTACTTAACAACAACAAACAACAAAGTCATTTGGGACCACAGAGTCCTGGAAAAAAGGATCTGCCTGTGGTAGGTACAGCACTGAGAAAGGATGTGAAGAGCAAGGGTAGTATTGTGGTAAAGATAAAAGGATAGCATCGAAACTCTGTTAGCAAAAACTCTCTATAAACAACCACCACTAGAGCTCAGTGTTTTCAGGTTAGCCTGCTCTTGAAAGCTGTTACATTACCCACCTGCCTTCTCCTTGCAACTACACAGACGGGTGGCAGAGAAGCCCTTTGGGGGTTAGATTAGATTGGGCAACTTAACACTAAAGCAAAAGAATTCTAGCAAGCAAGATGTAAAGGAAACGATAGCAATTAGTGTCAGTCAGCACACTACTGTCCAGACAACACTGACTGGTACTGTTTGGGGGAACACATACCCTTCTACCCTCATCAGGGCTGACCTTCTGGAAGTGAGCCAGAGAAAGGGATACATGTTTGGTAGGGGATGAAACCACATACCATACACTAGACAAATAAACGGATTTAGGTAATTGGTCAGGATTTTAAATTCTCAATGGGACAACTAACACTGCATTTTACGGATCTACAGTGTATCCCTTAAATTGACAACCAACAGATTAGGTGTTAAAAAAAAAAAAAGTACTATCAAGAAAGATTAAGATGAAAGCAGAAATTACCAATAAAAAGCAATATATATTAGAAATGACCGATATAAAGGTCGTTCTTTAGGAGTTTTTATGTTCTTCCTTTCTATACTCATTTCATGTTATGTGCCGTCGAGTTGGTTCTCACTAATAGCGACAGTGTAGAGGGTTTTTGAGGAGCGGCTGGTTGGCTTGAACCACTGACCTTATAGCCAAGAGCATTAACCCGCGACACTACAACATCAGGAATCCCACTGAGATCAGGAACTGGCTGTTTACCTTAGCAGATAGTTGAACCCCAATAAGGTGGTAAAACGTGCGAGCTTTGTGAGGTGTTCTAAGGAAGCAGAGTTTTTCAGTTAACTTTCAACTCACAAGTGTCTCCTGGAGTAGGAGGTGGGAAGGATGGTTGTTGTTAAGTGCTATCAATTTGGTTCTGACTCAGAGTGACCCTATATAGGGTTTCTAAGGAGCAGATGGTGGGTTTGAACTGTTAATCTTGTGGTTACCAGTCTAGTGGTTTATCCTACAGTGCCACACCAGGACACCAGGGAGGATATTGTTGTTATGAAGTGCTGTTGGGTCAGTTCCAACCCATAGCAACCCTGTATAGGGTTTCCAAGGAGCAGCTAGTGAGCTTGAGCACCGTCGACCTTGCAGTTCAAACAGCTTTGCAGTCTGGTGGATTAACCCACAGCGCCATACCAGGATTCCCCAGGGAGGATAGGGGTGGGCAAAGAGCTGAGAGTCAGTGGGCTCAAATAATGTGGACCTCTCCTGGAAGAATTCAAAGTTCAAAGGCTGCTGTTATTGTTAAATGCTGTGAAGTTGGTTCTGACTCATTACGACCCTGTATAGGGCTACTGAGGCTTTTTAAAATTGTTGCAGGAGCATATAGCCTCATCTTTTTCCCACGAAGCAGCTTGCAGGCTTGAACCCTACACCTTGTGGTTCCCAATCCAGTGCTTATCGTATGGAGCCATGGAGCTCCCTCAGAGACTGTTGTCAAGTCAAAATGACTAGGAGGAGCAAGCTATAAGAAGCTCCCACTACTTAAAAATTAAGACAATTTGAGCATTAAAACAGACAATGGCTTGAGCGAATACATTTCAATTTATGAGTTCACAAAAATAGGTACTTCAATGATTGTCCCTGGAGGATGATAGGAAAACAACTATTTTGAAAACTGGTAAATAAAAGGAAGAATACTCATCATGCCTTTTCTGTAGCAACTGTATAAAACTATAAAACACACACACAAAGCAACAGATGGTGCTGGCAAACCTGGAAAATGATATGCAAAAGACTGAAACAAGACCTTCACCTCACACCTTATACAAAAACCAACTCAACATGGATTAAGGACTTAAATGTGAATCTCAGAATTATGAAGGCCATCAATGAAAAACTCGGGACAAATGTGAGGGCACTAATTATGGGAATACATGGACTACAAAAACATTTTGAAAACCACACAAACAAAAATAGATAAAATAGATGAGTGCGACATACTAAAAATATAAAAGCTTATGTACATCAAAAGACTTCACCAGAAGAGTAAAAAGGGAACCCAAAGAATGGGAAAAAATCTTTTGCAATGACATATCAGACAAGGGACTCATTTCCAGAATATACAGGAAACTGCAACACCTCTACAAGAAAAAGACAAATAACCCAATTAAAAAGTGGGCACAGGATATGAACAGACACTTCACCAAGGAGGAGATCCAGGCAGCCAACAAACATATGAAGAACTGTTCACAATCACTAACCATTAGAGAGATGCAAATCAAAACAACAATGAGATATCATCTCACACCAACAATAACAGCAAAGATGAAAAAAAGTAGACAACAATAAATGCTGGCGAGGATGTGGAGAGAATGGGACACTCCTGCATTGCTGGTGGGACTGAAAAATGGTCCAACCTCTCTGGAAAGCAATATGGTGTTTCCTCAGAAGGTTGAAAATAGAAATACCTTATGATCCAGCAATTCCTCTACTCGGTATTTATCCACAAGAAAAACGAGCCACAACACGAGAAGATATATGCACACCAATGTTTATAGCAGCACTATTTACAATAGCAAAAAGATGGAGACAACCAAAGTGCCCATCAACTGAAGAATGGATAAACAAACTGTCGTACATACACACAATGAAATATTATGCTACCTTGAAGAATAACAAGGAAGCGGCAAGCCTCCGCATAACATGGATGAATCTTGAGGACATTATGCTGAGTGAAATTAGTCACAAAAAGAGAAATACTGTATAGGACCACTACTGTAAAAGACTAAGAAAAAGAAACCATACTAAAGAGGGGTAGGGGGAATTTTTTGTTGATTTCTGGGAAGTCAGTGGTGGGTGAGGGGAGGGAAGGGAAGGTGGAGCACAGGGTAGGGATTAGACATGGGAAAGTTTCGGTGCTAGGGAGGGGTGCAATATACAAGGAGGGAGAGGGAAACGGAAGAACAAAGCAGATGGGAGAACAAGTAGGTATATTTGAATGGGCTAAGTGGGACAGAGATAAAGAATGATGCACGCACAACCTTGGAACTACAGGGCTCTGGGATACAGAGATTGACCCATGGTTGGAATGGGGAAAAGGGGTTAATAATGTTAAGATGCTCGGCAGTCTTTTGAATCTTGGTTTTCCTTGCATTATAATACAAAATAGACACCAGAGGGGGAAAGAAAGGAATAGTCAGAAACATCACCATAGAAAGCTTGTAAGTCCATCTTCTACCTATAACTGATTGGAATACCTAAAATGGGGCTACAAAGTGCCCAGTGAAGGAGGATTCCTGCGGAGCCTTTGCAATACATAAGACTACAGGTAGAAGCCTGAACCACATCCAGACCTCCAGAGGTGGGAAATTCCCACTTGAAAGGATGAGCAAACCAGCCTGGAGCAGCTGGAAAAACAGAAAATACTTCTTGAAAGAAAGACCTACAGGAAAAATACAAAACAATAGAGGCAGATGGACTGTTACTACAAGAACAAACAAATTGCTTGTCTAGGAAACATCAAGGCAAGTGGTCCGGTCCCCTTAATGCAAACCCCCTTCCAACACTAAGACTCAACGGAAATACACGCCCTGATTGGTGACCACATGCATCGCCGATAGGGGAAAGTGGGGTAAAAGCAGCAATGAAGTGGGAAGCTAAGCCCTACAATGTTCGGTGGGCTTCTGTGGACCCAGAGTCAGCGGCGTGGCCACAGAGGATTAGAGTGGAGAGTGAAGCTACCAGCTGATAGGAAGATAGGGCATACACACAAGAACACCCACACTTGCAGATGGTACCCACGTGACCTGGTCCCAATGAATGGATGATCAAAACTCAGCCAGGAGAAGAAAGAAGAGGGGAAAAAAAAAGAAAAAGAAAAAGTGATCTGAGACAATTTGATGAACTTGATCTACTCCTATGGATGCAGTAACCCAAAAGAGGGAACAAACCCCCACAGCAAGAAACATTCCAACCCCCTCCACACACAGAGTAGACAGAGATGGGCAACTTGGACAATGGGGGGGAGGGACTACAAAGGCAAGAAGTAAAAAGAGGGAACCTAGAGCTAAGGGGCATGGAGGAAGACAGAATCTCCAGTGAGTACTATCCAATGTGTTTAGGTGTAGCTGATAAAATGAAATGCAGAAAGGTCACTTGTGATACAATAGTGAATGACTGTTATCAGGACTGATTGTGAGGTTTGGAAATGTAAAGGTAGATGTTTGGTAGCAAGGAAGGGCGTTATTAACTCTCCAGTCTAGGAGAGGAGGTCTCTTGGGACCATCAACGGTGAAGAGCCGAGAGTAGGACCCTACCCAGAGAAGCAGCAAGGCCTGAGATGGAGGCAGAGACGATGATGTGGAGTGATGAAGTGGATGGGGACTTTGGATCCAGAGAGGGGAGAGGGACTGGGTCCTGAAGAATTTGGGGGAGGAGTGTAGGAGGATGGGTTTATAGTGTATACCCTTTGGTCGGTTGATGATGCATGGAGGGGATAGGAACCATAGCAATGAGACGATATACGATGGAATGAATGTAAAACTATAGTTCTCTCATGTAAAATATCATATAATTCACAATTATAAAAAAATTTATTAAAAAAACACACACACACAAAGGAGCAACTTTCTCTTTGTGGACACATTCTATCTAATAAATAGAATTAACACCTAGAATATCACCGTTCCACAATTCCTAATGAAAAAAGGGGTCCAGCAGTGATCACAAGTGGCTGATAACAACAACAACAAAAGACAACAAGACATTATGGGTCTTTTGATACAAGAATACAATCTACAAAACCACTTTTTTGATGTCTGACCAATGTGCATGCTTCTAGGACCTGTCCTAGTCAGCTTTGCCCTATCACTGTAGTGTCCCCACCTGGCTGAAGTTGATGTCTGACAACGCAAAGGGGCATATCTGCAAACTGGCCAGGAAAGGGCTGACTCCTTCATAAGTTGGTGCAATTCTAAGAGATTCACATGAAGTTGTACAAGCATATTTTGTGGCAGACGTTAAAATCTTAAGAATCCTTAGGTCAATCCTTAGATCTTCCTGACTTAACTACGAAAGCTGTTGCTGTCTGAAAGCATCTTGAGAGCAACAGAAAGGATAATAGTGCTAAATTCCATCTGATTCTCAGAGCCAAATTCACCTGCTGACTTGATATTATTATATGATGAAGAGTCCTCCACTCTGCAAAATGCCAAGTACGAATCACTCACAGCACCACCTGTCCTGGTTGCATAAAATTTTTAAAGTACTTGAGCAGTACAATCATTGTGGTTTTGTTTTGTTTAAATTCAAACCTGAATTTGTTCAAGCCACTATATTCAATTCTCATTTTTCAGGAAATGCATAGACAGAGGGCCACTGTTGACTTGAAAATACACCACAAATAAGGAGGATTAGTAGATGGATGTGTGATAAAGTAAAGTTAGAGCAAATGCTAACTGTAATTTAGGGGAGATATACAGGTGCTCACGGTGAAATTCATCCAAAATTTGCTGTGTGTTTGAATAAGTTCACAATAAAATGTTGAAAAGACAACTGACAGTTGAGTACTTCTGCTTCTGATCATGATGTAGTAAAAGTGATCAGACTGATCTCTGGCTACAAACAAGCTATCTGGATCACAGGCAGCCCTGGACTGAAGGTCTCTGCAGGAGAGGAAACAAATGAGGTGCCCTGTGATCGCCCTGCTTTCTGCCTGGAAACACTCTGAGGAGTGTAGAGCAAGCAGCAGAGGGAGCCAAGTGCTTTCACTAATTGAGGAGCCAGATCAGAAGGAAGATGGTGGTGGTAAATTGCAAGGCACAATTCTCAAGAGGAAGAAGTTATGCAGAAAGCTCTAAAAATTTTTGAGATTCCCAGTACCAACTACCAAGAAATGTGTGCATAGGATGAAATCTGTAAGGTCAGACAGAGCAGCTGGGGAGTTGTGAGCAACATTGTTCCTAGAGCTCACACAGGTTGGGAGGCTTGTAGATTGTGACCCGTCAAGAGGGGCAAGGAGCATCCAACAGAAATGCCAGAAGTCCTGCTTTAAGAGCTAAACTGCTAACTTGGTCCGTTCCTACATGCTTACCTTAGCAGAGTTTATAAGAACAAGTCTCAGAAGGACAAACTGAATCTAATCTAACTTTGGCGTCCTAGTGTAGGATAAGTACGGGACCGCAAGGTCGGTTTGAACCGAAAGTTTGGTGGTTCAAATCCACCAGTTGCTCCTCAGAAACCTTATACAGGGTTGCTATGAGTCAGAACGTTAACTGCCTACAAAACATAGCCTGTTTAAAGGAAAAGAACATAATCTATGTTTCAACTCCATAATAAATGCTGGCTATCCAACAAAAAATTGCTACATATGCCAAGAGGCAAGAAAATATCATTACAGAAATACAATCAGAAAAATGCAGACCACAGGAAACTATGGAATAAAGAATCTAGTTTAAAAAAACAAATACATGACAAGGAAAAAGTATGCTGGATGGCTTTTATCATACCAACACTCTGAGAGTAATAAGAAAGCCAGATTACATTTCAAAACAAAACAAAAAACCCCTCAAAGAGGCCAAGAGATGGATTACAACAATGACAATGTCGAGGAACCAAGATTCCAGGCAGGAAAGTACCATGAAGGTGAGGCTCACATTCTGCAGTTGCTTTTCTCCTGTGGACACTTGCAGATTCTGGAAAGGATGCCTAGAATTTGGACGTCGCCTCAATATAGAGAGCCACCAATTGTGGACAGAAAATGAGCAGAGCTTTTGGGAGTTTTGTAGAGTCAAATTCCCAGGGATAAGAGAACAGAGAAATAAACATGGCACATGTCCGTTTCCCACCATTCTAAGACATTTGCCAAATTCTGGAGCTGTGAAGGGTAGGAGGCTAAGAAGTTAAGTAAATAGCCTCTGAAAGTAGAGAGGAGCTTTCAGCAGCCTCACCTTGAAAGAAATTAAGAACTCAGGTTCAGGATATGCTGGGAGAAGGCACTGATCAATACACCATCTTCTCAGCTACAAGTATGGGTTCCTATGAAGGAACCACAGATGAACAGAACCTTACTAAAACCACAACCAAACAACAATGCAGCTCAATCCCTGCCTGGATTAAGTTGCTTACCCTCCATTCTATATGTCTGCTGTTGCTGTTAGGCACTATCAAGGTGGTTCCGACTCCTAACTACCCTGATAGGGTTTCTGAGGCTGTAAATCTTCATGGGAGCACAAAGTCTCATCTTTCTCCTGCGGACTGACTGGGAGATTTGAAATGCTGACCTTGTGGTTCTCAGTCTAGTTCATATTCTACAGGGTCATCAGCACTCTCATTCTACATGTCTGTCATTGTTCAGTGTCATGAAGTTGGTTCAGTCTTATAATGACCCTGTCTGTATAGGGTTTCTGAGGAGCATCTGGACAGTTTGAACTGCTACCCAGTGGACAATAGTTCAGTACTTATTCAACATGTCTGTTGTTGTTGATAAGTGCCGTCAGGTTGGTTCTGACTCATAGTGACCCTGTACAAGCTTTCCAGGCCTTCTGGAGTGGCACTGTAGGATAAGCACAGTATGGCAAGGTCACTCCTCAGAAATCTTATACTGGGTCACTATGAGAGGGAACAGACTTGCCGGCACTTAACAATAACAACACAGGGCTTCCAAGGAATGGCTAATGAGTTTAAACTGCTGACCTTGCAGTTTAAACAACTGACTTGAAGGTCGAGTGCTTACCCTATGGCACCATACCAGAAGTCCTGGAAACCCACACCAGGACTCTATTCTACATGTCTCTATATATTCTATATGTCTAGCAGAGATAAAAGGTGAACCCTCGCTAGAGAAAGATCATCACCAGAACATCAACAACTCCTTTAAAAAACAAACCAAACCAAACACAATATACAACACAGATAAACACAAAATATACAAGACCTATACTGACCCCGATTTTGGAGTAAGGAGAGCCAAGGATTTTAAGGAATTACGACTGATCTTTTCAGGAAAATATGGAGAAGATGGAAGAAAAGATCACAAAGGTGTAAGTACAAAAAAAAAAAAAAAAAAAAAAAAATAAAAATGGAAACTTTAGAATTCAACCATTGATTAATTTGACATCGTATCAGACACAACAAGAGAGAGGCTACATTAGCTGTCAGGTTAACAGGACTTATACAAGCTAACAAACAAGAGAGAAAAAGGGATGGAAACTGCAAAACAGCACACACAGGACAGGCCGTGTGGAAGCATGGCGGTACAGCTCAATGTATTTGAAATTGGGGATCCCTTGGATTAGGGAGAAAGAATGGGGCAAGAGCAATATTTGAAGAAATAATGGCCACATTTTTGTCAAAAGTGATTAAAGATATTAACTCACAAACTCAAGAGGCTCTACAAAACTCCAAATGGATGAAAGCACAAAGAAATCATTCCTGAGATATCATAACTGTTCAAGGTATAAAGAAAAAGAGATTAAAGAGGAAACCTGTATAAGATTTTAAATGACATAAAACTCCCTTATTTACCTGGATTTTGATTCAAGCAAACTAAAAATCATTTATGAAAGAATCTTGGAAATCTGAACAAATTATTTGATAATATTAAGAGACTCACAGCTAAAATATACATGATGAGCAACCATTATTGACCACAGGCAGTACTCATACCGGCCAATCTTAAAGCAGCCTTAACCTGCAATATATAAGAACCTGATGTGGTGCTAAAGGATAAGCACTGGACTGCTAACCACAATGTCAGCAGTTCAAACCCGCCAGCTACTCCCTGGAAATCCTATGCCAGGTCACTATGAGTCAGAATCAACTCAGTGGCACTCAACAATAATAGCAATAACAGTATTAAAACCTTTTGCTCAGTAAACATCTCTTACAAAATAGACCCCAAGAAAGCAGTGGCGGTGGTAGTAGTAGTGGCTGTGTGCCACCAAGTCCATTCTGACTCACAGAGGCCCAGGAAGACCAGTTAATACCACTATTATTCAAATTTACACACCAAACACTAAAGCCAATGAGGATGAAACAGAAATATTCTACCAACTTCTTCAATCTGAAATTGATCAAGCATGCAATCAAGATTACTGGTGATTGGAATGCAAAGGTTGGAAACAAAGACGAAGGATCAGTAGTTGGAAAATATGGCCTTGGTGATAGAAACGATGCTGGAGATCACATGATAGAATTCTGGAAAATCGATGATTTGTTCATTTCAAATACCTTCTTTAGACAGCTTGTTGTTGTTGTTAAGTGCCGTCGAGTCAGTTCAGACTCATAGCGACCCTATTAAAGAGACGATTATACACATGGACCTCACCAGATGGAATACAAAGAAAATCAGCTCTTCTAACCATTAATTCCCAAACTTTGATGTTTCCCATTGCCAAACTATGTACAAGTAAACGAAAGAATTAAAGCAATGTAGCAAACAATTATCTCATAAAGACTGACAGTTTCCGAAGAAGCCCTAATTACAGGGTCATTGTTATGTTAGTCAGAACCATCTCCATCAGTATTACAATTAAAACATGGTATAGGAGAGGACTCATTTTCCCCATGAATGTTCCCAATTTCCTTGGATCATATATAAATCTCCTAATCTCAAAGCTGACCTCTCCACCAAACTGACAGTCACTCACCATGTCTAGTGATTTTTCCCTAGCCAGAGCTTTACAGCTCTTAGACCATGTGTCCTCTTGAATTACTACTATTAGTCTCTCTCTTTTCTGCTAACCCATCATGTACCAACCAATCCATCAAAAATATGGAGTCCTGGTGTGGCGCTGTGGGTTAATTCGTCAGACTGCAAAGCCGTTTGAATTGCAAAGTTGGCGGTTCAAACTCAACAGCTGTTCCTCGGAAACCCTATACAGGGTTGTCATGGGTTGGAACAGCCTCGACGGCAAATAACAAAATCATAAATATAAGACTACTTCCAGATTTATCTTCCTCAAAAACCTAAAATCCTAATCAATCAGTTTTGACATTCAAGGCTTTTCATTATCTATTGATAGATTTTAGTATTGCTTGTTTCGAACAAATATCTCTTACTGAACCGTTTGGCTAAGATTTAGCAATCATATAAAAACAACCTTTTTAGGAATACAATGAAATGTTACTGCACTGAATGCAAATCTTAACTGTAAAATAGTCTAATTCCCGAAATGCTGGCTGAACCATATAGAATAAATTTCTTTTTCATAATCATAGCAACTGATGAGATTTCTAAAATTGGTTTTACACTTGGTTTTGAAATACAGTGCAGACAAGTTAAAATGTAGATCAGCCAATAATACTGTCATTAAGCTTTTTTCTTAAAACATTTTTTATGCTGGTATTTACTAAACGTAATACAGAAATGTCTGCAAGCATACACTGACAGAGTTAACCACTGCATGATACTAATTTTACTGGCGTATTACACTTCATTCATTTTGGAATAAAGCCAACTCTTTCAAATTTCCAGAATCAGCAAACAATCAACTTAAAACTTACCTACAACTGTGATTCAATATTCATTTTCTCAATGAAGGTCAAACATATTCGTTTTGTATAATCAGTTTAGAAATTTTATTTAAGATTCTAATTCTAAGATGAAAACATCCTACACTATTTTCAGTGATAATCAGTGCAGGTGAAAAAGCACACAAGTTACCTTCAAGGGTTGTTGCTGGCTCCACTTAAATGTCCTCTCTCCTACTTTTATCAAAGAATTCAAGGCAACAGTTTCTAAACCTACCCAGAGAGTCACCTAGAAGGCTCCATGCACTATCCAACTAGAATCTCTAGGAAATAAGGCCCTGGAACCCAGTATTTTTTAAAAGGTCCCCATGAAACCTTGGTGGTCAGCCAAGTTTGGAAAACACTAGCTAAATGAAGCGAAGCTGGCAGGAGACTAATACCTCTGTCTAAGCGTCAGGCTCATTGTTTGACAATGACCAAGTCTCACTGGTACTGACCTTCTTGGAAAGAGGAACGATGCTGTTAGGTCGAACAAGCCTCCGCTTCTTACAGCTCAGTACAGGTCGTGTTCGGGCTGCCACACAGGTGCCATCAGATGACCAAGACACAAGATTCAGTCGTTGCTTTTTATGTAATTGTTCCTCAGCATCAGAACCATCTCCTGGAATGTGGTCCGTCAAAACAGGCTGCAGACTGTACAAAAGGAAGAAGAGATTTAACGTCTCAGAGAACCCAAGGAAACAAGGCCTCTCATACTGGTTCAAGGTCCTCTACTCGCAAAGGTTCCGTTACAAATAAGCATGTCATCACTTCGGAGGCTAATGTCTGTTTATCAAAGTGTGTGCGCGGTGTCTGTACCTATCTGGGAAGCTCTAGGTGCACATTAATAATGGCATCATGTCTGAAAAATATGACTGTCAATAAGTAAATTCAAAATGTAACGATGATCTCTTTTTTTTAACAAAAGCATGAGTAGCATTCTAGAAATTTGCAACTGTTAAAGGGTGAATTTTATGAAGGTAAACAGAACGTCTCTGAACAAGTTCTTCTATGAAACTAGACTTTAGGGACGTGTACGTGTTGTTTGGAGTCCTGGTGTGGCACTGTAGGATATAAGCATTTGACTGCAATGTTGGTTTGAATTACAGGTCAGCAGCTCAAATCCATCAGCTACTCCTTGGAAACTCTATACAGGGTCGCTATGAGTTGCAACAGACTTGACAGCACTTAACAACAACAACTATAAGAGGCCTGGTGTGGCGCTGTAGGATCAACACTGGACTGCTAAACACAAGATTAACAGTTCAAACCCACCAGTCACTCATCGGAAACCCTACACAGGATCACTATGAGGCAGAACTGATTCGATATAGGAGAGGACTCATTTTCCCCATGAATGTTCCCAATTTCCTTGGATCATATAATATGCTGGGAGAAGGCACTGATCAATACACCATCTTCTCAGCTACAAGTATGGGTTCCTATGAAGGAACCACAGATGAACAGAACCTTACTAAA
>NW_006408525.1:32285943-32292468 GCF_000296735.1 Chrysochloris asiatica
TAAGAGAGTTATACAAAACATTCACACGTGATAATGTTTCTTACTTCCTTATACAGGTGTCAGTCCTGGCTAGAGAGCTCCAAGAACCCAACACTCACCTTTTACAAGCCTACTAAATGTGACAAAGTAGAAGAAAAGATGGAACGTACGTGTTAATGACTCCGTTGACAGGTCTCAGGGTGCCACATGATTTGGTAGACAATGACTCTGAAGGATGACCAATAATAGGGGCACCATGGTTTTCCAGTGTCTGAGAAACAGACTCAATCTGAGTAAGGGACAGAAAAATAAAGTACGTATCAGTATTTAATTGACCACATCTCTCCCTGAAAAACATTAACATTTTATTTACATGAAGCAGCTAAAATTTCTGATGATCAACTTGAAAATGAGAACTTATATGACTGAGGTGGAAAATAATTAAAATAACTTTTCTTGGGGGTGAGGGAGTCCAAATATTTATCAGACTAAAGTAATTAAGTGCCTAAACGGACAGAGAGTAACTGCAACCATTCCGTGGAACACAAGTGCTCAGCAAAGCAATGAAATACAATGTTGGAGTCTTCAACAAGTAAGGGTCAAGCAGGATACACTAACTTCAGGATTAAACCAACCAAGCGGACATTTAAAAGTGGTTAATAGCTGTTTAACTTCACAGTATTTGTGTGTGTGAGGGGGGGGGGGGCGCGAGATGGAGAAGAGTTTTTTTACCTCCTAAAAACCATCCTGTGTTCTGTGATTGAAATAAAAAATAGTAATAATCTCAGTGAATAAGTGATTTTATTTACCTGATTCTATCAAGTAATAGCTATTATCTTTAGATGATGCAAATAAAATATAAGCTTAGAATGAAAAAATAATCAAGGGAAATGGAGAACCTGAAAAGACTTAAATTTTATTATGTTAAAAGCAAATTATATATTCACTAGACTCAAAAGGAAGAGCTTCAAAACGTGTCCTTTGGTAGTTTAAGTGATTATAGATTTCTGTGTGTTTTGTGTACATCAAAAACCAAAAAACAGAAAGAGCTCTGATGGTACAATGGTTGAGTGTGCTTGGCTGCTAACAGAAAGGCTGAAGGTTCAAACCTACCCAGTAGCTCTGTAGGAGAAAAAGCTGGCAATCTGCTTCCATAAGGAGTCAAGGAAACCCTATGGGGCAGTTTTACTCTAGCACAAGGGGCTGCTAAGAGTTGACCAGCTCCTCAGCACCCAACAACAACAGCTTCAAACAGGACAGGATGCCAATCTTAGGAAATCTCTGAGGTAAAGGCAACAGGTAATACATGCAGTTATCCCTCAGCTCTGGGAGTTGTTGCAACTCTAGAAAACGGTTTCAATCTTTGTCTCCTTATTCTCAAACTGACTCTGGGGTGTTCTTAAATTTGTTTTCTTCCATTTAAGTGCTATCTGTGCATTTTGAAGGCTATTCTGAGACTGAAATTCTACTTATCAGTACTATTGGACTTCTTTTGATCTCCATACCCCCAAAGAGAAAACACCAAAAGACCTCTGCAGGTCTAGTGATCCTAGACAAGTGTCAAGAAATGACAACAGATTGGAAAGAAAACATAATGTAAAAAGGATATAAATTACCAAAAAGCCATATCAAGTCCAATCCTTGCATATAAACATACAAGTCACCTAATATGCTACAATACACTGGGAAAATGTTCTGTCTTCCTTGTGAGATACTGTTCCTCTAAGTAAAGTAGCACTGACACCTTGATATTTACATCAGTCAGTAACATCAAAATGATGGTGAATCTGGGGCACAGACTCACTGCCTTAAGCTCTACTCGGAATTTCTCTGGGAAAACAATGTGGTCATAAAAGATATTCAATCGAGTACTTACTTAATCCTAGAAATTTATCTGAAAGGAGTAACTCAATAAGAAAAAATTTAAAATCTTCTATATAAAGGTGGTTGTTGCAATACTACGTGTATCAATAACCTACATACACAAGAGTTTAAGGCATATTTATGAAGTTTTAATATGAAAATGCTGCCAGTGATTTTTTGACTGATATGCTTTCTTAAAAAGTTTTACAAATCTTTTCTTTTAGCATAAAAGTATGACAATCTGATTTATATACCTTCATGTTGTATAAATTGCCATGTTTAAGTAATGGATTCCCTATCTGATTATATTTTTAGGGATTATGAGATAATGAATTATATAAAGACCAAACAATTGCTATTCTTTAACAAAGCCTCATTTCAAAGCAAATTTATCTTTCTCATAAAAAAGTTTAAAGAAGAATAAAGCAAGAAAAAAAAAAAAAAAATCAACAGTAATCTCACCTCTCACCACTAAGAAGGTCTAAGAGCTTGTCTTGTTTAACATGCTCACTGATATACATATTTAAATGTTACCAATCTCTAAGGTGAGTCCTGATGTGGCACCAGAGCATAAGCACTCTACCTCAAGGTTTGTTTGAACAAGGTCGGCCGTTCAAACTCACCAGCTTAGAAACCCTATACAGGGTGGCTATGAGTCGGAATCGACAAAACAGCACTTTAATGTGAGTCCTAGTGTTGCAATGTAGGATAAGCACTGGACTGTTACCCACAAGGTTGAAAGTTTAAATCCACCAATTGCTCTTCAGAAACCCTATACAAGGAGTCTAGCTATGAGTTGGAATTAACTTGTCTGGCATTGAACAACAATAACAACTCTTTAGTGGAAGCCCTGTTGTGCTTCTATAGGATAAGGACTGGATTACTGACCTCCAAGATTGGTGGTTCTAACTCACCTAATGTTCTCAGAAACCCTGTACACTGACTGGCAAATGACAAAAACAATAGCGCTTTGATATAAGCAGTAGCAGTGGGTTTGAGTAGGTTTTTTAATTCTTCAATGTGAATTCAATTGACTTTTAAGAGGAACCTGAACTTCCCAGGGGGTTATTCAACCCCCAAACTAAAACGGAGCTCTGGTAGCATACTGGTTATGAATCGGGCTGCGAACCGCAAGGTCAGCAGTTCAAAACTACCAGATGCTCCACGGGAGAAAGATGAGGCTTTCTGCTCCTGTGAATATTTACAGCCTCGGAAACCCTGTACAGGATCGCTATGAGTTGGAACCGACTCCACGGCACCTAACAACAATTCAAACTGAAGTTCACAGAAAACAGTATTTAGTGTATTTGTGGAGAATAAAAATTAAGTGACCGAAAACACAAACTCCAAAGTGGGCCTGTGTCTGAATCCTAGTCTTTTGAAGTGACTACGAAAATCAGGCAGCATCTGTTTACAGACCTTGGGAAATCCTGTAATTACAATGAGTACCAAAAGTTGGGGCACCTAAGCTCTCTTCTCATATGCAAAAATGACTGTACTTCATACTTAAAATATTAGCCCATATTTTCAAATGAAGTTCTATCTGAGGGCAAGGGTATAGGAGGATGAGACAACTCACAAACATGTGATTTCCCTCAGAGCTTCTTAAACAGAGTCACATTGCCTTAAGACAAAGTGAAGGCTCTCTAACCTTCAGTCCAAAGGCTGCAAAGACAGTAACAGATAATGTAGAGAAACATTAACAAATGCCTCAGAAATGTTAAACCTACATTCTAATTTAAGCTTAATCATTACTATCTTACATCATTAGTGTTCAACAGAAAACTAAAGCATGACTCATATATCAGTCATTCAATAAGAGGCCAGAAAAAAAGATGCAGGAATTAAGAATTCCATTGGACAGATGTCCGACAGAAGCTTCCACTTGAGTTTTATTTGGTATTCAGACATACTCAGAGGGTACAAGTATTCCCCTAACCAAAAGAAGAGTTGTTGTTGTTGTTAAGTGCCATAGAGTCGGTAGAAAAGGTGAAATGGCAGACAGAGTTCATCTGTAATCTACCTTCCCTCTGCCTTGACTCCTTAACTCTATGTTCTTAGTCAGGATTAATGAAGTGTGGCAATGAGCCCCTTAAAGAAATCTCACTGCCATTACGTCGATTGTGACTCACAGTTACCCTGTATAGAGTTTCAGAGGTTATAAATTGTTACAGGAGCAAAAAGCCTCATTTTTCTCTATTGGAGTAGTTAGTGGGTTTGAACTGCTGACCTTGCTTGCAGTTAGCAGCCAGTGCTTATCCTACAGTGCCACCAAAAGCTGTTATCAAATTAAGCCCTGGGGGCACTAACCTAATGGTTAGCTGTTCGAATCCATCAGCTTCTCCAAAGTAGAAAGTTGAGGCTTTTTTGCTTCCATTAAGATTTACTGCCTGAGAAACTTGGGCAGTTTTACTTCGCTTTATAGGTTCACTATGAGTCAGAATCAACTAGACGGCAGCGGTGGGTTATGTGGTAGATTTTTCTTGAGGATGAAAACCAATGTCCAAATCCAAAAAGAGAGAAAGAGAGAATGATAGTGTATCACAGAAGTCCACATTTTAAAACACATCAACAGGAAATAGGTTAGGAATAAAACCGAAATCTATCTGAAGATACTTTACTTTAGTCATTCAAGTAATGCCAAGCCATTTTCTTAAATGTACTGCATTCTTCTGTCAAGAAAATCTACCAGTTCAGTTTTGGTTAGTTATTCCCTTTCTGGTAAATTCTCAAAATTAAAATAAAAGTCTGACTGGGTGTCAAGAAATCAAGTTCTATTACTAGTTCAACAAATTGTTTCTTTTTTGTTACTTTGCATAAATTATTTCATGCTTCAAGCTCCCCATCTCATTAATGCTCACCATAATCTTGTTTAAAATCACCGAAATACTGCTGGCCTATAAACAGTAGGAGGCCTGACAATGTAGTGGTCATGCACCGGCCGGCCTTCTAACCACAAAGCCAGCAGCCTGAATCGACCAGCTGCTTTGCCGAAGAAAGATGAGGTTTTCTGCTCCCTTACAGATGGACTGCCTCCGAAACCCTTTACAGGGTTGCTAAGAGTCAGAACCATCACAATCAATAGTATACCAGTCGCTTCCATGAACTATCACCTACTAGGAGACTGTGCTAATCTGCAAATGGAACATGTCTGGGTACCTTGCTTCCACTAAATTCCATACTTCGGCTTCAATTTCTGCATATGGAAAATGGGACTTTGCGCCTGTTATGGCTTGAACTGTGTCCCCAAAATGTCTATGCTCAAGTCCTAGGAACCAATACCTGTGAATATAATCTTGCTTGGAGTCTGTAAAGATGTAATCAGTTAAATCCTACTGGAGTAGGGTGGGTCCTAGTCCTTGTAAAAAGAGAAAAGACAGACATACAGGAAGGTCGGCTAAATTAAGACAAAGGCAGAGACTGGAATGATGCATCTATATAAGCCAAAGAATGCCAAGGACTACTACACATGTGCAAGGAAGGATCATCCCCCAGAACTTCTGGAGAGAGCAAGGTCCCGCCACCTTAATTTCGGACTTGCAGACTCTCAAACCGAGATAATTGACTCTTGTTCTTTGAAACCACTCAGCAGTTTGCTCCAATTCTTAAAGAAACAAATACTTACTACCCAGTCTGTAGACTGAGGCTTAAAGAAAACCTCTGTTCCTGCAAAAGCACGGTTGTTCACCAGGAAAATAGTGTTAGGTGTTACATTTTGTTGTTGTTGTTGCTGTCGTTCATTTTATATATATATACAGTTTACTGATAGTTTTTATTATAATCAAACCCTAATTTTAATCAACTTTGTCAAATGCCTTCATTGGGATGATTACAGTTCCCCTTTATTAACTTCTGTTAAGTGTACTTTTGAATGCTACAAGCAATGCACTCTTCAGGTAAGCCCCTCTTGTTCATTAAGTATTAAGCTTTTGTATATTGCTGGACTCAATTTATAAACATCTTACTAAGGATTTCTATTTGTGTCCATGAGGAAAAATGGTAACCCCACTGCCACCTCCTGGCCCCAATTTTTTCTCTTTCAGTGCCTTTGTCAGGTCTTGGTTATTAAGGCTATGTTGAGCTCATAAAATTACTTGGGAAATGATTCCTATTACTAATACTCGTGTGTGTGTGTGAGAGAGAGAGAGAAAGAGAGAGAGAGAGAGAGAGAGAGAGAGAGAGAGAGAGAGAGAGATCATTTGAAACTAGAGGTTTTTTATTATGAATTTAATTTCTTTAATAAAAATAGTTATGTATATTTTATTTCAATTTCAGTAAGCTGTGTCTCTTATGGGATGTGAACATTTCCTCTATGCGACTGAATTTATTGGCCCAAAATTGTTTCCTTCTGTGATAGCCTCACCCATTACTCTTATTTGGTAATTTCTGCTTTTTCTCTTTTTGTTTTCATCAGTTCTGCTGTTGGTTTATCAACTTCACTGAATCTTCTCAGAGAATAACTGTTTGCATCCTTCAATTTCTATTTAACTTGTTGTTGTTATGTGCCATGGAGTCTACTTAACTTACAGTACCCAAAAAACTAACTCCGTGACATTGATTCAATTCTGACTCACTACTACATATAATATAGGGTTTGTGAGGCTGTGACAGGGAACTGTCCCATAGGGTTCCAAAAACTATAAATCTCTACAGAAACAGACAGCCCTAGTTTTCTCCCACAGC
>NW_006408525.1:32292568-32293719 GCF_000296735.1 Chrysochloris asiatica
TTGGCTAACTGCCAATCTCACAGTTAGCAGCCCAACACTTAACTCATGGCACTACCAGGGTTCCTTCAAGGATCCTAGTTATAGAAAATAAAGTGTACATGTAGCTTATACTCTGAATCCTTACTCACTTCACCTTTTCTATGTAATATGTTGTTGTTGTTAAGTGCCGTCGAGTTGTTTCCAACCCATAGCGGACATGTATAGGGTTTCCAAGGAGCAGCTGGTGAGCTTGAACCACTATCCTTTGTGGTTGTGGTTCAAACGACTTTGCAGTTCAGCGCATTAACCCACAGCGCCACACCAGGACTCCTCTATCTATGTATTATACTTACCAGTTTATCGGTCCCATGATCTGTCTTCACCTCAGAACCAAGTGGAAGAAATAAGTCTGATGTGTGCTCTGGAGAAGGTGCCTCCCCAAGAACTATCAATCCCTGTGGAAGAGAAAGGTGAGAAACCACATAAGTGAATGACAAAGGATTGAGGAAAGGGAGAATACATTGCTAGAGGCTCTTTCCTTTATCCAATGGTCCAGAAACAAACAGCTTTGCTTTTCTACTAAAATATTTTAACAGAAAGTCTAGCAGTACCCATGAATATTCAATAAGGCACAAGACTCAGCCTCAAGCTTCTCTATACAGTCAATAACACATTGAGAGAAATGTAGCTCTCTTTCACTTAAGTGCTCTTGACCTACACAGTTTGTTGGCTATTTCATTCAGATTTTTCTGATTTGAAATCTGTACCAGATTATGGCATTTTATACCACAGACTACTGGGTTTTGTTTTGTTTTTAAGTTAATCTGATTACAAATATAGCTTAAGGATTACCAAAGAGTGCTACTACTATAAATAATAAACTGTATTTGGGCAAACAAAACGACAAGGTGAAAGACAAGTCAATATTGTTGTAGCTGAGTGTCATCAAGTCAGTTCCGACCCATAGTGACCCAGTACAGGGTTTTCTAGAAGCAACTGGAGAGTTTGAACTGTCGATCTTGTGACAGTGTTAAAAACTTAAAAACAAAACAAACAAGAGACTACCCAAAGGCACCTGTTTAGCTTAAGCATAAATATTGATCCACATTAAGTTCTTGCTTTACAATTTTAAATCAAATCTTACATTCACCATAGGAGACACAAGTATATAT
>NW_006408525.1:32293819-32324617 GCF_000296735.1 Chrysochloris asiatica
TGTAAAAAGAAAAACACACACACACAAAAAGGTACATTAAAAGAAATTACAACAATCTTACAAACTCTGTACTGTAGGATAAGCACTCAACCTCAAGATCTGTTTGAACTGCAAGACTGGCAGTTCAAACTCACCAGTTGATCCTTGGAAACCCTATACAGGGCCACTATGCGTCAGAACCACTCAACAGCACTTGTATTCAGTTGCCCAGCTTGGAAAAGGCAAAAGTCAGCTTACTATGGAAAAACACACAAAACCAAAACACCACACTAATGAATCTCTTGGATCTAAATGAATACAAGAGGCAACCAAAATAAGGATTATTGTACTTTGAAACAGAAAGACAGGACCAGAGCCTTATGTCTCTCTCTGGATCCCTTTACCTGGTCTAGAAAAGAATTAGATATGACTACCTAAGTTCTCATTGGCAATTCTGTATCAGAATCACCCGAAGAACTTTATCAAATTATATTTGCCTATGTTCAACATCAAATCCACACATTATCTCTGGGGTTGGAGCCTGGTATTCTACCCTTTTTTTTTTTTTTTTCTCATAAGCACCCTTGTAAACCTTAGTGAAAGCTCAAAAAATATATATTAAATTTGATCAGTCTTGGCTCTGCATGAGTATCTCCCAGAGAACATTCTGAAATAGAGATTTCTGGATCTCTATCAGTTTGGAGTGGGATCTCAGAGAACTCTGATCCATTTGACACAGGCTTTAGTGAGCATCAACTGATCCATCCCTGAAGTACAAAGTATTCAGCTCAAAAACCTCTATGAAACAGAGAACAAAAAGGACCCTTCTTCCCCCCAAATCTCCTAGATAAACATTTGAGTGTATGTGAGATCATTGTTGCTGTTAGGAGGTGGGATTTATTACAAAAGAGATGGCAAATACGCTTAATTATTACAATATCACCTTTTCCTAAATCTATTTTGTTCAGTGATACCATTAATATTCAAATTTATTCACAAACCACTAAAGCCAGTCTGAAATTGATTACACATACAATGAAGATGATTGATAATTACTGGTGACTGGGATGCAGAGGCTGGAAACAAAGAGGATGGATTAGTAGTTGGAAATTATGACCTTGGCGATAAAAGGGATGCTGAGATCCTTTTGATAAAATTTTGCAAGACCAGTGCCTTGCTCATGGCAAATACCTTTTTTAAACAACATAAAAGACAACTATACACATGAACCTCACCAGATGGAATACACAGAAATAAAACTGACTACATTTATGGAAAGAGATGGTGGAAAAGCTCAATATTATCAGCCAAAACAAGACCAGGGGCAGACTGTGGAACAGACCATCAATTGTTCATATCCAAATTCAGTTTGAAGCTGAAGACAACTAAAACAAGTTCACAAGAGACAAAATAGGACCTTGAATACATCCCACCAGAATTTAGTGATAATCTAACAACAGATTTGATGCATTAGACATTAAAGACCAAAGACCAGAAGAGTTGTGGAATGACATCAAGAACATCAAACACTGAACAAATGAGATTTGAGCAAATAACTGAGAGAAATTTGTCATCATGGGATATGTGGGAAAAGAGTCAAAGCAAAGGTTTTAAAGTTGGAGCAGGCACAATGGTCTGTGTTGTAAGTATTAGAAATTCGGCGAGGTTGAAATAAAATGAATGTGAGGAGATTGTGATGAGAGCTAAATCAGAGGTAAGCTCAGGGGAGAGATTGCAGGACCTTGGAACTTACTGAGAGTAATCTGGCTTTGTCTCAGATGGAAAGTCATTGGAGAGTTTCAAGCAGAAGAGGGAAACAATCTGTTGTTTTAAAAGGTGTGTCAAGGTCACTCTAGGTATTGTTTTGTTATGAAGATGAGAGGGAGGCAAACATAGAAACAAAAAGCAGTTGTGTAAACCGAACGGTTGGACCCTGCAGTTCAATCTCACCAGCCATTCCTTGGAAACCCTACACAGGGTCACTAGGAATAAGAACCAGTTTGAAGGTACTTAATCACCACCACCACCAGCAACATACAAATAAGCTGGAATCCTGATTTGGTGTTATAGGATATGCACTGAAATGCTAACCATGAAGACAGGTGGTTCAAAACCTACCAGTCATGCCTTGATAACCCCATACAGGGTTGCTATGAGTCAGAACCAACTGCAAGGGAGACATACCTAAGTTTTCTGGCTTCTGAAATTATAAGAATAGTGCACCCATTAATCCATTTAAAACTCTTTTCTATATACACTGGCTTGAATCAAATCTGTTTTTTAAATATGTGCTCAAATGCTATATAGATATAGGTAACATTCATATATATAATCCCCCTACCCTCAGACAAAAAAGTAAATTCACTGTAGCATACTTCATTCCAAAAAGGATGAAAGTAGCTAAAAAAAAGATGGACAGAGCATGCAAGCAGCTAAAATTCAGTCATTCACGGACCATTTATTGACCATTTACCATGTCCTAGGCAGTCCTGGAAGGAGCTCTGGTAGCATAGTGGTTACGAATCAGGCTGCTAACCTCAAAGTCGGCAGTTCGAAACTACCAGCTGTTCCACGGGAGAAAGATGAGGCTTTCTGCTCCGGTAAAGATTGGCAGCCTTGGAAACCCTGTGCAGGGTAGCTATGAATTGGAACTGATTCCATGGTACTTAACAACAACAAGGCAGTCCTGGTGTGGCGCTGTGACTTAATGCGCTGGGCTGCAAAGTCAATATGAACTGCAAGGTAAGCTGTTCAAGCTCACCAGCTGCTCTTCAGAAACCCTATACAGGGTGTGGTCGCTAGGGGTCAGAACCTACTCAGTGGCACTGAACAACAGCAAAGCAGTGTGGAATCCCCCACCCCCACTTCAAGAATCACATAATAAGACTTATTTTACTCCAGCCATAAGGAACTCACCTTTATCGCTGTACGATAAGCAGTGGACCACAAGAGGAGTATGTACAGCAAGGTCTGCAGTTCAAATCCACCAGCAGATCATTAGAAACCCTGTACAGGGTCACTAGGAGTCGGAACCGCCTTGAAGGCACTAACAACAGCAGCAGCAGTCTTGGACAGACAGGTAGGCTAAGTACTACTCACAGTTTAGAGACGGTGATTTGAGGATATAAAAGGGGTAGAGCCTAACTCTGCATAGGCTGACTGATGGAAGTGAGACTTTACAGAAAATATGTAGACAAGTCCTACATTACTTAAATTTCCCCTGAAATATATTTAATGTATGCTGAGTTCTTCACTTTGCTGTATATTTTGTTTCATAATTTCTTCTGTACACAGGTTGTTATGGTCCATAGTAAAATGTATTTGTGGAAAAGTTTAATCATGTTTAATAGCCACAAAAGGAAAGGCCATTATTAGTGTGGAATGGTCATGAAGCTCTACTCCACGCCGATCATGGAGGTCCTAGAGCTAGGACCCCCAGTATTTGGCGTTTAAACTGAGTTAATGCTGCTTGCTGTGGTTATCAACCCCGATGGCAGTAACTTCAACACTCTTGTAGTCTAAAAAAACCCAGCAACCAGCAAAGGCCCAAGTAATAAAAGACTAAGAGATTCTTAATAAACTATTCCTTTATGGAAACATGGAAGCTGTTTTAAGTTAAAAAAGAAGAAAAATCATATAATACAAACCCAAACAAAAAGAGAAGGAATGATAAAAGGAATCGTGTTAATAACCCTGATTATAAAACATGGCACAAGAAGGCAAGAAGGAATTTTTAAAAAGGAAAACAATGAATGAGAAAACAAATTAAGTTGTATTCTTGAATTTGTCAAGGATTTCATTTTAATTGGATCCACATTCAATGTTCATGGAACTAGCAGTCAAGAAATCAAAGGACATACTGTAAGGGGCAAATCTGCTGCAAATGATCTCTTTAGAATGCTAAAAAGCAAAGGTATCACTTTGAGGACTAAGGTGTGCTTGATCCAAGCCATGGCATTTTCAATTGCCTTATAAGCAAGGCACATCCCCACTACCATATGCATGTTGGGTAAGAAAGACCTAAGGAGAATGTACTGTAGAATGAGTACTTGACTACAAACCACAAGGTCAGCAATACAAACCCACCAGCTGCTTCTTGGAAATCCTATATAGGGTTCTATGATTTGGAACTAACTGGACAGCACTTAACAACAACAATGACGAGAATATTGAATGCAGACTTCCAGAAGAATGAAAAAATCTGTCTTGAAAAAAGTACAGCCAGAATGACTCCTTAGAAATGAAGATTGTGAGACTTTGTGTCCTGTGTACGCTAGACATGCTACTAGGAGGACATCATGCTTGGTAAAGGAGAAGGTCAGCAATAAAGAGAAAGCCCCTGAATGGATGCAGTGACACAGTGGCTGTAACAATGAACTCAAACTGCAATGACTGAGGATGGTGCAGGACGAGGAGTGCTTCTTATTGTGGTACTTAGGGTCACTATGAGCCCACCTGATTACACCTAACAACAGCAACATACTTGGATTCATTGCTTCCTCTGGGCAATTCTTGCACATCATTCTAAGCAATTCATATAAAGATGAACCATGAAGCCCACTGCATGCTAGTTTCGTAAGAACCAACATGGTCAACGCAAAAGTGATGATCTGTTCTGTCAACTAAACTCATACACACACAAAAATGTTAAAAAAAAAAAAGTGCTACATGTACAAGACACAGCTGTTTAAAATGTCTTGCAATCCTATCATGATGGGAACCTCAACTGCTCTCTATCATATTTAAAAACAAAGGTGTTCTATGCTCCTGCTGTTCCCATTCAGCTCCAATGTGTATGAACTTCTCGACCCCCAATATTTCAATCCTTAGTTAGCAATGTGGCTGTGTCATTTCACAGACCAGTAAGAACACTATGCAGGCAGTCTCTGGGTTACGGCCTTCCAACTCACAAACAACCCACAGTCCCACAGTTAGGAATCAAACCCCAGTAAAGTCTATTATTTAAAAAATTCTAGGCATCCACAATGGTTCATAATAACAAATGGGCACTACTCTGCAATGCACCTCACAACATTATTATTGTTATTATGCTAAAATCCTGGTGTGGCACTGAACCACAAGGTCAATGGTTCAAACTCACTAGCCACTCTTCAGAAACCCTATACAGGGCCTTTATAAGTCAGAATCTACTCAACAGCACTTAACAATAACAAAGATATCTAGTGTATCTGAAATGCGTCCCTTAAAAAAAAATTTTTTTTAATGCATACAATGGTACATTATATATAGTGCAATAAGACAAACAATTGACTGGCATTATTAATTGTACCTATTATAATTCACATACAGATTCCAATGAAAAGACAACAGTTCAAAATCCTAGAAGTACCTGCATACTATACTCAAATAAGACAAATGTTTGACTAATGAACATAAGATGTGAACTGTACACCTACTCTGCAGATAAGACAGCTAATCACAAGGTCGGTGGTTCAAACTCACCAGCCACTCCTGGGAAACAATACACAGGACGGCACCTAACAGTAACTGGGGCAACAGCTCTGCAGTCTGATACTAAAAATCTCAGCTCTGTGTGACTACAAACTTGACTTGGAAATAATAACAGTCATGCTTGGCCAAGTGCCTGGTAGATAGTAAGAGTTCAAATGCATGTTAATATATCTTTGGAGAAAATTTCCATGGTATATTTATTAGGAAAGACACTATAAACATAAATATTCAATAAAGTTCTGATAGTTCTTGCCATATTACTTAACAGGGCCATCATTCTAGTTTGACTCTTCCTGTCAGAACTTTGTCAACACAAATTGAACATTCGAATGCAAAGAGAAAATATATCTTAAAAGACAATATTGGATATCTTTTTTTATCTACACACAAAACTCTCAGATATTATAAAATATCTAACATTTTAAAATGTTCCCCTAACTGCTCTTTCATTACTGCTGAGTGCTAGTGAAGAGTACAGAACCAAAAATAAAGTTAAGGTGATTTGTTCACACATTGCCAAATACTTTGCTTAAGTATGCATTAGGAACATGGAAGTATTCATGCTCTTTAACTCAGGTAAAGATGTTTATTATGGCATGCTTTATAAAAGGCAACTATTTAAAGAATCAACAACAAAGAAATGTAAATAGAATACACCTAGTAAAAATAATGGCCCCATTATCCCCCTAAAAGAAAAAGGAAAGAAAAAAGGGAAATGCCCAGGCTGCAAATATACGAACATGATTATGTTCATAGAAGAAAACAAAAATGGAGGGGGGAGGGGGGGGGAAGAGTTCATAATGGTTTAATTTAAGTATGTTTTGTTTTCCTTGGGGGTGGGAGTCTTCTTATATACTTTCAAAATTCCCAGGTTTCCTAAGAAGGATCCATAGTATTTCATTAATTCTAAGATATAATTTTTTGCATCTTATCATCTCTTAAACCAGGATGCATCTTAAAATTGATTGCATGTTCCAGTTAAGTTGAAATAATTTAATGGCACATAAAGTATATTCATCTTACAATCAAAAACATCTTAACATCTATGAGATATGGTAGTTTTATAATGGGACAACTAAAATAATGGAAACATCTATATAAACTAATATAGGAAAGGGAGCTTCAAGAAATTTGTGGGAAAATGCAATGAAAAGATAAAGGGATTTTTTTTTTGAAGGAGCCAGTACTTGTGAATGTGTATGTATATAAATAAGATGAAGCAACAAATATGAAAGTTCCCATTTAACTACTGACTATAAAGACCTAAAATCACACAGACCAGAGAAGACTGTGGTTTTCTCCTATATCCAGTCACCTTCTTACCTATTCTAAGTTACCATCTTAGCTCCTAATCTAAAAGTCTCACTGAAAATTTCCTTTGTGAAGAAGAGCTAAGGAAAGCAAAATATTCACCATTCTTGGTAAATATTTTCAAGTTTCAGTTTTTAGTCTTAATTTCTTTCTTGTTCTAGATAATTTTCTAAGAAGTTAAGACTTCACTTAATTTGTTCCCTACAGGAATAAGCACTCGACCACAAGGTAAGTTTGAACCGCAAGGTCGGTGGTTCAAACTCACCAGCCACTCCTCAGAAACCCTATATAAGGTCACTATGGGTCGGAACAGACTCAATGGCACTTACCAGCCATCCTAATTCCTTTTTTTTTAAAAAAAGCAAACCCTATGAACTTTGCCCTCACTGAACACTCTGACATCATCACCCAGCAATCCCATTATGTATATAACTAAAATTGGAAATAGGAACTTAAAAACAGGCATTTATACACCAATGACCACTGAAGCATTATTTACAATAGTCAAAAGAAAGCAACCCAACTGTTGGTCAATAATGCATAAACAAAATGTGGTACAAGCAAGCAACAGACTATCACTCAGTCAAACTAAAAATGAAGCACTGATAGCACACTGCAGCAGAGATGAGCCTTGAAAGCATTATGCTGAACTCAACAAATCACACACAAAAAGGTTAAGTAGTTTATGATGAACCACAAGGTCCAGAGTTCAAGCTCACCAGCAGCTACTCAGAAATTCTATTATTAGTGGATAGCAAGGATTAGAGAGAAGGGAGAAAGAGAAACGCAATTTCTATTTAAACAGTTGCCATGGAGTTGAATGTAACTCATAGCACCCACATGTGTTTGTGTTTAAGGGAACAAAAGCCATTTGAAAATGAATAGTGGTGATGATTGTATAACATGGTAAATGCAATGAACATTATTCACTGAATAGTATACATAAAAATGGTTAAATAACAAATGTTTTGTTATATATGTATTTTATTATAATATCATTTTTGAAGTTATTGGAGTTTCCATTCATATGTATTTCCATGCAGGTTGTGGTATTATAATAAGTATATTAGAATTTTCTAAGTGTTGCTATAGGATAAGGGCTGAACAGCTAACTGAAAGTTGAATCTGTAGCTCAAATTCACTAGTCACTCCTCTTGAGAAAGATGAGGCTTTCTGTTCTAGTAAAGAGGTACAGAAATCAAATTGATTACATCTGTGAAAGAGAAGGTGAAAAAGTTCCATATCATCAGCCAAAACAAGGCCCCAGGCCAACTGTGAAACAGATCATCAATTATTGCTCATATGAAAGTTCACACTGAAGCTCAAGAAAATGAAATCAAGTTCAAGAGAGTCAAAATATAACTTTGAACATATCCCACCTGAATTTAGAGATCATCTCAAGAACAGACTTAATGCATCAGACACTAAAGACTGAAGATCAGAAGAGCTGTAGAATGACATCAAGAACATCATAGAGGAAGAAAGCAAAAGGTCACTAAGAAGACAAAAAAGAAGGAAATATCCAAAATGGATGTCAGAAGAGACTCTGAAACGTGCTCCCCAGCTTGCTAAAGCAAATGTTAAGAAAAGGAGGTTAAAGAGCTGAAGAGAAAATTTCAAAGGTCAGCTTAAGAAGACAAAGTCAAGTATTATAAGAAAATGTGCAAAGACAAGGAGTTAGAAAACCAAAAGGGAATAACATGCTCAGCATTTGTCAAGCTGAGGAAACTGAAGAAAAAATTCAAGCCTCAACTTACATTATTGAAGGATTCTATGTGCAAAATACTGAATGATGCAGAAAGCATCAAAAGAAGATGGAAGGAATGCACAGCGTGACTGTACCAAAAAGAAATGGTTGATGTTCAACTATTTCAGAGGTAGCATATGATCAAGAGCCAGTGATCCTGAAGGTAGAAGTCCATGGTGCATTGAAGACATTGGCAAAGAACAAGGCACTGGGAACTGATGAAATACAATTTGAAATAGTTCAACAAACTGATGTGGCACTGGAGGCAATCACTCATCCATGCCAAGAAATTTGGAAGACAACTACCCGGCTAACTGCCCATTCCTAAGAGAGGTGAACCATCAGAATGCAGAAATCAGACAGTAGCATGAATAGTACATGCAAGTAACATCTTGCTAAATATAATCCAAAAAATGACTGCAACCATACATTGACAGAGTATTTTCAGATGTTCAAGATGGATTCAGAAGAAGTGGAATGAGGGTTATCACTGCTGACATCAGAATGGATCCTGGCTGAAAGCAGAGAATACCAGAAAGATGTTTATCCTGTGCTTATTGGCTACACAAAGGCTTCTGAATGTGTGGATCATGACAAGTTATGGACAACATTGCACAGAATGAGTTTTCCAGAACACTTAATTGTGCTCATGAGGAACCTGTACATAGACCAAGAGGCAGTTGTTTGAACAGAACAAGGGAACATCGAATGCTTTAAAGTTAGGAAAGGTGTGCACCAAGGGTTGTATTCATTCATCATACTTATTCAATCTATATTATGAGCACATAATCAGAAAAGCTGGATTATATGAAGAAAAACATGGCATCAGAATAGGAGGAAGACTCATTAACAACCTGAGATATGCAGATGATACAACCTTGCTTGCTGTTTAGTGAAGAGGACTTAAATACTTACTGATGAAGATCAAAAACCACAGCCTTCAGTATGGGTTGCACATCAATGTAAAGAAAACAAAAATCCTCACTACTGGAGCAATAATAACATCCATATAAATGGCGGCAGCAATGGGCTCATGCTTAACAACAATTGTGAGGCTGGCGTGGGACTGAGCAGTGTTTCATTCTGTAGTACAAAGGGTCGCTATGAATCAATACCCACAAGACTGCACCTAACAACGACTTCGAATGAATTCGAGGACACTTAACAACAACAAAAGACGTACAGCCTTAAAAACCTTTTACAGGATTGTTATGAGTTGGAATTGACTCAATGGTGGTGGTTGTTGTTAAGTACCGCTGAGTGGGTTCCAACTCATAGTGACCCTGCACAGAGTTTCCGAGGCTGTAAATCTTTACAGGAGCAGAACGCCTCATCTTTCTCCCGCAGAGCTGCTGGTAGTTTAGAACTGCCGACCTTGAGGTTAGCAGCCCGATTCGTAACCACTATGCTACCAGAGCTCCTTGACTCAATAGTAGTAGAGTATATTTTAATTTAAAACAAAACAAAAAAAACCCTATCTTATTTGTCACAGTTGGTCGCCCTTTAACTTTTACCCTACTAATTAATCCCTTTCAAACCACAGCAACATGTCCCAAATGATCAACATGACACAAGACTTTAAAAATGGCTGTGAGCTTATTTTTTGTAATAGATGCTTCATGTAGATCCATGTATCAATAAATCATTGAGCTGAAGCATACCCAATTTAAAAAATAAAAATAAAAAATCTCATACTAACGTCAACTCTAAAGGTAGGATTTTTTGTTCACCATGGTCCCATGAAGAAGAACAGTGCCCGGTACATAGTTAGGCACTCAAATATATACATTTCTTTTCTCTGCTTATTTCTTTCTGACTCAAAATTTTTTCTAAATTGAGTTTTCAGGTAGAAAAGCTATGCATAATGTCACTTTCAAAGGTAAACACTGCACAATAAATATCAGTCCTTTGCAGATTACTGTTAAGTGCCATCAAAGTTGGTTCCGACTCATTATGACCATGAACAAGGTTTCCCAGAAGCAGCTGGTGAGTTGACCTTGTGGCCCAGTGTTTATCATACAAGCACCACACCAAGACTCCTCTGCAGATAGAGCACAGGAGAAATCAAAATCCTCAGCATTAATGTCTAATTTTGTCAGAACAATCTTTTAGAAGGGGGAAAAAATATTTTCTTGAAGAAAACAAGTGAAGCAAGCTTAGTGGTACAACAGAAACACGCCTATACAAAAAGGCAAAAGGATGAGAAATCTTCAATAGTCAACAAACACCACTTGTCCATAAATATAGCAAATAGACATTATAGCCAATGACTTAACATATATAAAGTTTTTTTCTTATGCTTCCTTTTAGCCGAGATAGTCAAATTGTTTTGTTGTAAACACATGTCCAATTAACATTATATCGTTTTCTGCACTAAACAAAGCAACACCAGACTCTAAGTAAATTAAACCACTGTATCAGTTAATAAACTATTCTCCTTGACATGGTTAATAGTCATTGAAGGGCCATTAGGGGATAGGAGAAAAGGAACAGTGGTAGTTTTCAGGTGGTTGAAAAATACCAGACACTTGGGCCTTACCTTATTAGCACGAATCTGTTTGTAAATATCTGTCTGTTGCCGAATTCGATATTCCAAGTCAGAAACATGAGCCTGAAGCCAGTTCCAGCGGCTAACAATGGCTGCTCGGTCTGCAGCCCATTTCCACTCTGACCTGCGCCTCCTAAAAGGAAATAAACCAAATGAAATCCAAGAGTAGTAGTAACATCTATACAGAATTGGGGGTGTGGGATGCATGCAGGGTGAAGTTAACATCCATTAAAGACAGTTTATTCATAGACAAATTAATATTTACACACACACACACACACACACACACACACACGGTGATGGTTGTGTGCTGTGAAGTTGGTTCCGACTCACAGCGACTCTGTACAGGGTTTCTGAGGCTGTAAATCTTCACAAGATTTTCTCCTATGGAACAGCTAGTAGTTTTGAACTGCTGACCTTAAGGTTAGCAGCCTGACTCATAACCGCTACGTTACCAGAACTCCATATATAGAGAGAATCTTTGGCAAATAATTTCTCTGAAATTGCTGTAATTTATTAGGAGATAGAAATATTTTCTACTTTAAAACCTATATAAAGATTAGAGAGGATATCTACATCAAGACTAATCAAGACTTCTGCCAGTTGCTGAGTAAAGATCAAGATACAAAACCTAATAGCATACATTAAGAGGAAAACATTTTAAAAGGCACAGGTGGGTTACAAACTGGACTCAAGGTCAGCAGTTCGAAACTACCAGCTGTTCTGCGGGAAAAAGAGGAGGCTTTCTGCTCCCGTAAAGATTTGCAGCCTTGGAAACCCTGTACACGGTCGCTAAGAGTGGGAACCGACTCCAAGGCACATAACCACCACCACATACAGTGACACTATGAGTCAGAACTGGCACTAATTACAACATAAATACGTTTCTCTTTTTAAAAAAATCTGACAGAAACATGGTAACATTTTAACATTCCTTAATGTTAAGAGGGGGGTAGGTACTTGGTGTCTGTTTTATTCTGCTATCAGTATTTCATAATCTACCACAAAATTATTTTTCAACAAGGAAGAAACAGTCATATTGTCCTTAGATGTACCTCCAATCAAAATACCAATATTTACTAAGTTTTTTTTAAAACTGTAAGTGAACTTTAACATAATTCACCTACAGGAGAAATACACCATGATGACAGTAATAAAGAACAACACACCATGCTACCAGTAAACACAAATCTAACTACAGTAGGGTTAGAACTGGGTTATTAAAACCATTAAATAATTAAGGTCAAAGGAAGAAATCATGTTAAGGCTCATCGTCTTCCTATTCTATAAAATATCTTAGTTTTACACAGATTCCTTTCTATTGTAAATCTACCACCAAAACTTGCTCCGAATCTAGCAATCACCACTAAACTATTCCAATAGCCTCCTAGCTAATTCCCCTTAATCCAACCTATTTCTTCCTATCGCTCAGCTTCATTTCAAATCCTGAATACAGTACATACAAGGGGAGTCAGATATTTTAATAAACAATTAAAAAGTAAAATATGAATGATTAAATCAATAACATTCATTTAATGACAGATTATTCATAGACAAATATTTTAACAAATGATACTGGCGAGCAAAAATAAAACCCTAATGATGGAAAACAGGAGTCCTGGTGTGGTGCTCTAGGATAAGCTCTGGACTGCTAACAGAAAAGTTGGCATTTCAAACCCACCAGCCACTCCTCGGAAACCCTATTCAGAGTAACTATGAGTCAGAACAGACTAGGGTTACTTAATAACAACAACAATGGGAAACAAAGCAAAGTAAAGATGATTTCTATCACTTAAGTAACTTTTCCTTAGTCATTAGTGGACAAAGAGTTCTGGCAATCTCTCCCAAAAAGCCTGATCTTAGCTCATAAACCTCACAATAGTATTCCAGGAAAACCATGCTCTCTAAATACGTGGGAAGGATGAAACTTCGTTGTTGCCTCTGAATTTGAAAATACCTTAACAAAAATACTTTTTTTTCTTGCTTGCTTAATTAATGTGAAAATAAACACAAGCATAGATATGAAAATTTCAGTTCATAATAACTTTGGTAGTCAAGTATCTCTTTTCTTTGGTACCAATTAAAGCCCATTTCAGCTTTCCTGAGGTGCCAAGTAATGGACCTTTACAGGTATTTTTCTAAATACCTATACAAATTCAACTCTCTAGAGAATACTTTTGGAGATAAGCTAATAATGTAATTAAAGTACTAAGGGAATACTAAAAATCCCCAACTTATGAACAGGTTTTATTCTACAAATACATTTGTCATATGACTGTTTGGAACTTGAAGTGATTTCCATCCAAAGTTAACACAAGCTGCTATTCCAGAATGTTGCAAAGATCTGATTCCATACTGACTGAAAAACAGAAAGCCTAACAGAAGTGTCCAGTAAGTATCCGGTGTTCAAAATGCCAGCAATATGGGCAAAAAAAAAAAGAGCTGTTAGCAAAGGTGAGTCTGGGTGAGCTATGAAGATGTTACCACACCCCAGAGGTAGAGTTGTTGTGAAGTGCTGTCCAGTCGGTTCTACTCATGGTGATTCTATATATGATTTCCGAGGAGCAGCTGGTGAGCTTGAACCACCAACCTTGCAGCTCAAATCAATTTTGCAGTCTAGCTCATTAACCCTTAGTGCCATACCATAGCCGAATTGTTGTTGTTAAGTGCCATCAAGTAGGTTCCAACCCATAACAACCCTATATAGGGTAATCCAAGGAACAGCTGGTAAGCTTGAAATGCCAACATTGTGGTTCAAAGGCTTTGCAGTCTGGCACATTAACCCACAGCACCACACCACATCTTTTTTTTTTTCCCCCCTTAACAAAACAAGTCAAAGAAACTCAGTTTATCAGAAGTTTTCCCCAAGTATTCAAACTGTAAATGTATTACTCTGATGACTTATAGCTCAAAATCATAGAAGACACATATATAGCATTCACGTTATGGTTAATGATAGGTGTCTAAAATGATCATTAAGTTCCTGGATCATAAAATGGTTTAAAATACTCAGGTACTAACCAGAATGTTGAAGGTTTAGATTCTATCAGAAGCATCTTTTGGGGGGAAAACCCTAGCAGTCTCCCCCCGGCCCCCGCCTTCAAAAACAAAAACAAAACAGTCACTACAAACCCAACAGTGCACAGTTATAGTTTGACACATGTGGGGCTGCCATGACTTGAAACTGAACTAAACTGCAAATGGTTTTCAAAAAGAACACAATGACTTGGTTTTCCAATGTAGTCAATAATGGTGAATAAAAAGATAATGGATCCTTCAGATTTGGGTGGCTGATAATTTTCGAGATTACGAGTAAATTCTAAATAAAACCTTTATAAATAAGAGGGGACTTCAAAAAGTTTGTAGAAAAATTCCATTGCCTTTTAACTCTATTTTCCACGAACTTCTGAAGCCCCCTCATTTTGCTCCTTACTTTCAGAAACTTTTTATTCATAAACTTGCTTTGTTTATGAATAAAATATATGCTGTATAAGAATTTATTATAATTTTACAGCAGGAATTGCTTTTTGGTTACCAAAATGCTGTAAAATATAAATCAGGATTTGCTTTTGTGATATCCACATGAACAGCAAATTTTAATGGTGTCTGCTCTGCGTCATTATTTGTTTATATCAATAAGTTTCTTTTATAGCTGTATGAACTGATACTTTAATAAATCTTTTTATAGGGTTAGTAGAATGTTAACATCCCTCATGACTCAGTGGTTAAAACACTCAGCTGGGAACTGAAAGGTCAGTGGTTTGAACCTACCAGTCGCTTTATGCAAGAAAAGATGTAGCATTTGTTTCTGTTTATAACCAAGAAAACTCTATAAGGCAATTCTACTCTGTCCTATAGGATTCCTAGGAGTTGGAATGAACTCAGCAGCCAACAACAACATATCTAGAACTTAAGAATGAGCTGCTGGGTCCAAGAATATATTGTATTTACACTGCCCACCTCCCCCACAAAAAAATTATTTCTACTTAAAAAAAAAAGACTTATAAGCACATTTAAACCAGTGAAAAGGGTTTTTATTCCTTTCAAAGTTAGAGATCTACTTACATCATGCTAGTTTAAAGCGTCAAACAAAAAAGAAATCACCTTTTGCTTTTCTTTAAAATCATTGTGAATGGTATTTTTAGTGGAAAAGTTTCATAAGGAGAAGATAAACAGAACAACAAGGGGCTTTTATGGAGCATTTAATAAATGTGGTGACCCAGACGCCTTCAATCGTAAGTTAAAATTATACATCAAATCCTCAGAGGTGTCATTGAAACGACGTTTTCTTCCCATAATAGATAATGATATAAATGACTTAACTCACAGATGGACACTATTAAATATGTTAAAATAAAAGAGCCAAGAATGTAATTTCTGCTAACACAGAAAGTGAAAAATAAGGACTTACAACACTATATTCCTTCTTGTCAATAAAAGAGATTATTAATAGACCAACTTTTATTACTCTGTAAGCCTTATTGTCAATGCTATATATAACACAACCAGACAGAAAAACAAAGGACATCAGTGCAGGATACTGCCTTTTCTCAAAGATAAGCTACAGTAGAAGCTAACTAACTGTGTTATCTAAAAGTAACACTCAAAATAAGGAGAGCCATGTCCAACCAACCTAGTGCTGCCTCTAAGTCACCTGGTTCTATTTCAAGCTGGTAATAGAATTGGGCTGGGGGATCACATAGAAAAACATTTCTTAATCTTATATTTAAAGCAGCAACAAATTATGTCAGAAGGACCTGGAATGGGGATAGTTTCAGTCCTCTATCTGATTCTTTCCTTTTATGTCAGTCAACAAAGATTCTAGTAACAAAACAAATTGAAATGACTTTCCAGAGCAAGTTATGAAGTCACACAGTGTAACTAATGCTACTGCTGGTAACTCCATGCTGTATCAATTTTATGAATTATCTAAACTACTTGTTTATATATAATATTATTATTACCCAGTTAAAAAGAGGGTGAAACAAATGAATAGGGAAAAGAACGTGAAGACAGATTGAAACCAATTCCTGACTTTTACTCACAAACTAGCTACTGCTTCACCATTATTAAGCAGAAGTAACACATACTTCGGACATATTGTCAGGAGGGACCAGCCACTGGAGAAGGATATCATGTTTGGTAGGGTGGAGGGTCAGATAAAAGAGGAAGACCCCCAACTTGATGGACTGGCAAAGTGACAGCATCAATGGGCTCAAGCATGGCAACAGTAGTGAGGTTGGCCCAGAATCGGGCAGTGTTTCGTTCTGCTGTGCATAAGGTCGCTATGAGTCGGCACCTAACAAGAACAACAACAACACTATTATCAACTTCACAGGGTTGTAGTAAGCAGCAGTAGTTGTTGTTGTTGTTGTTAAATGCTATTCAGTCGGCTCCGACTTACAGCAAATCTGGCAGGGTTTCCAAGGAGCAGCTCCACACCAGGACTCCGTGGTAAGGAGTGGTGGTGGTGGCTGTGTGGTGTGGAGTAGGTTCCAACTCACAGTGACTCCGTATAGGGTTTTCGAGGCTGTCAATCTTTACGTGGCTGTAACATATGGAAATGCATACGAAAGTATCTTTTTCTCTAGTGGTGTGGCTAGTAGATTTGAACTGCTGACCTTGCAGTTAGCAGTCCAGTATAATGCTAACTTCAAAGTACAATATGTGTACTGAAATAATATTTAGTAAATACGAAGGGGGCTTCAAAAAACTCATGTAAAAATAGAATCTAAAGATAATAGAATTTTTCTTATAACCTTAGGATTTTAATTCCAAGTAAGAAGTGCTAAAGTGAAAGAGGAGCAATAAAAAAATGAAAAGAAATCTTTAAAAGGAGAATTCCGTAAACAAGAGTTGTTTTCAGTTAGCAGTAGGAGGCCATATCCTGAGTTTCTTGATCCTCAGGCTTTAAAATCATCTTTTAAATCCCATCTAAAACAAAGCAGTCTGTTAGAATAGACATATTACCAGCTACAACTTCAACATCATCACCAAAACTTACAGAGACAGAAGAAATAAAGTACAGGGAAAAAATAAACCCAAATTGCCTGATGTCAAATATCCCACACATGCTTTGTTATTGTTGGTAAGTGCTGTCGAGTCGATTCCGACCCATAGCAACGCTGTATAGGGTTTCAAGGAGCAGCTGGTGAGCTTGAACCACCCACAATGCAGTTCAAACGAATTTGCAGTCTGACGCCATTAGCTCATAGCGTCACACCAGAACTCCACACATACTTTAGTAGTATAATAAAACCCAGGGGAAAAACTTAGAAGAGAATCGTTTAAGAGTTAAGTTGGTATCTGTCACTCTTAACTAGGTTACATCAGCTTTACATAGATTTGTAGTGATAGGAAAGCAAATGTACCAGAGCCAATTCATTCACATAGGCTCCTTGGGACAGAACCTTCATCTTTCTTTGTTTTACTGTTTACACTGAAATGAGATTTACATATTTAGGAAGGTATTCCAGGCAAGCATGCACCCCCACATGAGGTTTTCCTCTCCACAAACCCCCAATTTAACAAACATTTAAGCACCTATTATTTACCAGGGATTATATACACTTGTTCTGGGGGTACAATAACAAATTAGGACTCTGGCTTATTAGTTTAGTTTAATGGAGAAGACAGATGTTAATAAACAAACAATCATGCCAAATATGAGATAAGAGATTATAATCAGGATACCAAATTTAGATTGGGGGATCTGGAAAGACCTCTCTGTGGTATAAACATTTAAATAGCCCACACAGAATTAATTAGGGTTTGGACAAGTAAACTGGCCAGAAGTGGCGAGAAGACACTGGGGAACGTAGTGTGACCCAGGAATTAGAAACAATATACATACAGATTATGTAGATGGAGTTCAGACAGCGTACAGGAAAAAGAATATACTTGAGTTGACGCTGCATAGTTACATAAGGGTCAGATGATAACCCTATTTTTGGTTGTTGCTAGGTGCCTCGAGTTGGTACCGACTCATAGCGACCTTATCCTATATTAATTTTATGAAACAATATAAGCAGTTGTTTGAACTGCAAGGTCGGTGGTTCAAGCTCACCAGCTGCTCCTCGGAAACCCTATATAGGGTCATTATGGGTCGGAACTGACTCGACGGCACTTAACAACAACAACAACAGTCCTGGTGTGGCGCTGTGGTTTAATGCACCAGACTGCAAAGCCATTTGAACTCCAAGGTCAGCGCTTCAAGTTCACCAGCGTCTCCCGGGAAACCCTATACAGGGTCACTATGGGCCAGAACCGACTCAACGACACTTAACTTCATCAACTAGCAACTCTTGGCCAATCTCATGTTTGACATCTATCTCCTATTCCCATTTATTATTTTGAGACCTATCTCTAACATTTCATCATTATGTAAGAGTAATTTAAAATATTGCTACAAAGGAATAGAGAAAACTTTACTAATAAAAATAGTAAAATGTGAAACTATTGTTTCTTGACACGTACTTATAAGCCAGTCCTAGTGTGGCACTGTAGGATAAGCACTGCACTACAAACCACAGTCAGCAGTTCAAGCCCACCAGCGGCAACTCAGAAACCCTATACAGGGTAGCTATGAGCCAGAAGCTACTCCACGGTCCACAACAACAGCAACCTTTCCCAGAATTCTGCACGCTTGCTTTATACCATGCCTACATGGCAGTTTGGGCATCTTCAAGGGACCCAAATTGTGTTCCTCTGAAAAGTACTTTGAATTTGGTTAACAAAGAGATATATGAAGGGGCAAGATCAGGGCTGGTGGGTGGGTGCCCAATGAAATGCCCAATGAAATTCTCTTTGGAGAGTCCTTGCTACCTATCCTTTAAAGAATGAGCAAGTTTATTTTCAAGATGGAAAAAAAAAATTACTTAACGTAAGCTCCTGGCCTTTTGCTCAACAAATATACGGTTTTCAATTTTCTTAAAACTTCTTCATAATAAGTCTACATGACCATTCTGTGTCCTTCAAGAAAATCTATCAAGATTACCCCTTTGGAATTGCAACAAAATCACCATAACCATCTGCGCTAACTTCTCTGCCTTGAATTTCACGGGTCTAGCAGATTTTCTTGGGAGCCACTGCTTTGATTGGACCTTGCTCTGTGGATCACACTGGCAAATCCAAGGTTCATCCCCGACTACGATTAATTCCCTTAAAAACCATTTTAATTAACTATGCTCTTGATTAAAAGACAGGTATAAAGAAAAGCTCTTGGAGCTAGATGATCTTTCCATAACGTTTTTGGCATCCATTTAGCCAAAAGCTTGCTTAAGTCAAGATGTTCACTTAAAATTGAAAATGCTGAATGAACCATGTTAAGATCCCATCTTCAGTAGCTATGGCATCAATGGTAATTCTACTGTCTTCTTCCACCAGTTTCTGGACATCTGGCAATTTCTTCATTAAGTTAGGTTAGTGATCATCTCTCTTAGCTCATCTTTTAGAGGTTTTCCCCACCTTTCTTAAAATGCTTAATCCAACTATAAACTGTTATTTGACGTGGGGCATCATTCCCATACACTTTCAAAGTTTTAATGATTTGGGAAAATGTCCACAAGACTTTTGTTTAAGATTTTATATTAGGACTGACCAAAAATTATTTCTGTCCATGGCACAAAAAGTATGTTTGTGAAGACACCCTAATGAGGCTAAGACAATATATTACTGAGAGAACTTGTCTGCAGCCATCCATTGACGGCAGAGCCATGTTTAAACATATTTTGTTTGGAATACACTGATACATGTATGAACTGGAGCCCTGTAGCAATATCCTCCTATCTGTAAATACGTAATAAAAAACTTACCCTCATATATATAAACAGTTCATTATGCATCATTAAAAGGTGAGGAGATACATATGTCACTTTTCTATTAAATGTCCTGGATTGTCTCAGGTGGTTTGTCTAAATCAACACTGAGATTAAGATCCACAAACTGCATCTGCTTAACTCTATTTCAAATTTGTAACAAATTCCTCTGCTTGTTCCCCTGAGGAATCTATTTGTGGGAGAAACAGGGCTATCTGTCCTTAAGAATTTCCCACATTATGGACTATGATGATTGCATCCGTATAGCAACATCCATATTTAACTTTACAATGAACCTTCTAAAACTACTGTTAGTTTAGTAAAGTTATTTTTCTGTAGATCCATTGATAATTTTGGGGGCACTTTTAATTTTTACATGTTTAAGACTGAGCTACATATTAAAATACATCCAACTTTCAAAAAGGAGCTCTGTAGTGTAGTGGTTACGAATTGGGCTGTGAACCACAAGGTCAGCAGTTTGAAACTACCAGGTGTTCAGCGGGAGAAAGATGAGGCTTTCTGCTCCCATAAAGATTTGCAGCCTTGGAAGCCATATGTAGGGTCGCTACGAGTAGGTTCCAACTTCACGGCACATCACCACCACCACCATTCAAAGAATGATTCAAAGTACTTCAAAAAGTCCTCTCAATGTCTGTCCAACTTTTCCACTGAACATGGTGAACATAATCATATCCTGTCAAGTACAATACAAAAAAGAAATGCAGTAGTAGTAACTCTCCCACATAGCACCCCCCGCCAACCTAAAAATACCCAGGAGCACCTTCTATCCCCACACCCTGCATGTTAAGTCTTTCCTGGTGAATCGTATCTCACAAAATTCATTAGTGTGCGTTCCTACATACAAGCTTGCTCCTCTTGTTGTTGCCATCGAGTCAGAACCAACTCATAGCGACCCTACGCACAACAGAACGAAACACTGCCCAGTCCTCGGCCAACCTCACAATTACTGCCACCCTTGCGCCCATCGATGCTGCCTCTTGGCCAATCCATCTCTCTGGGGGTCTTCCTCTTTTTCTCTGGCTCTCTACCCTACCAAACATGGTGTCCTTCTTCAGAGACTGGTCCCTCCTGACAATATGTCCCAAGTATGAGAAATGAAGTTTGGCCATCCTGGCCTCCAAGGAGCACTCTGGCTGCACTTCTTCCAACACAGATCTGTCGGTTCTTTTGGCAGCCAACGGCACTTTCAGTATTCTCCTCCAACACCATAACTCAAAAGCATCAATTCTTCTACAGTCTTCCTTATTCACTGTCCAGCTTTTGTATGCATATGAGGTTACCGAAAATACCATGGCTTGGGTCAGGCGCACCTTAGTCCTCAAACTGACATCTTTACTCTTCAACACTTTAAAAAGGTCTTAGGGTCTTATGCAACAGATTTGTCTAATGCAGTACGTTGTTTGATTTCTTGACTGCTGCTTCCGTGAATGTTGACAGTTGAACCAAGAAGAATGAAGTCCTTGACAACTTACTAACCTTCAAACTAGATTATCCAGGCCTCCCTTTATGAGCACTACCATGTGTTTTAACTGTAAATCAACTTTCAATAGTGCCTGCACACATGCCGAATACACATAAGGAATTCAGAAGACATAAAAACAAGATGAGACATGCCAATGACATGCCCTGATTCATTTCTAAACTATTAAAATACACATAACGGAAGTCTGAAAGACTCAATATCTTGAATTATACTGAAGTATTTAATAGGGAAAAATATGGCATGACAAAGGAGGATGGAAATGGTTTACAGCTCTTCTTGGCTGGCTGTTGGACTGCACATGGAACCTGATCATGAAGATTTAAAACAAAGCACTGATCTAAGTTACTGTGACTTTTTAAAAGAACTCTGGTATGTTTTAAGAATAAACAAAATGATAATGTCAATACCTAAAAGGATCTCAGATATTCAAAATGCTGATACTCTAAGAATAGCATTTCCAAAGTGAACCAGTAAAGTTTCTGTCTACTTTTTGCCTACAGAGTCCACCATTTTAGAATCTTTCAACCTGAGATTATTGTTGTTGTTAAGTGCGGTTGAATCGGTTCCAAGCCATAGCAACCCTGTATAGGGTTTCTGAGGAGCAGCTGGTTAGTCTGAACTGCTAACCTTGTGGTTCAAAACGACTTTGCAGTCCAGCACATTAACCCACAGCCCCACACCATAACTCCAACCTGAGGTTAGAATATTCAAATTCTATAAGATATTAACTCCTCCTTCATTGTATCTTAAAAAAACGAAATTGCCCCATTCATTCAAATATCACTAAGAGTAGTCATTACTGGCTCCGCTCCAGTTCACTCACCTATGAGAAGACTGACAGGGATCACAGAGGACAATTTTAGGAAACCAATGGCAAGCAGGAAGAAACCCTAGTAGCACAGTAGGTTGTTACCCTAAAGGTTAGTGCTTCAAACCCACCAGTTACTTCATGGGAAAAAGATGAGGAAATCTGCTTCCATGAGGAATTATAGTCCAACAAACCCTTCAGAGCAGTTCTATAAAGCTTCATAAGATCACTACAAGTTGGAATTAACTCCATAGGGGTTGTAAGCAGCATGTGACTTCGAGTAAGTCACAAGCATCCCAACTAACAGTGTTAGAAAAACAATCCTCCTCTCTTCAACAGTCCTCAGCCTCTAGTCCTGGACTCCTCAGGGAATGATGATAGAGTAAAATGTACAATGTATTGACAAGGTGGTTCTTGTTGTCAAATGCCGTCGAGTCAATTCTGACCCATAGCGACCCTGTATAGGGTTTCCAAGGAGCAGCTGGTGAGCTTGAACCGCCAACCTTGCAGTTAAAACGGCTTTGCAGTCTGGCGCATTAACCCACAGCGCCACACCAGGACTACTAAGGGAAATTCAAGCACTTTTTATTCCTTGAGAATTAGCTTCTGGTTATCTCTAGGATGATCAGAGAAATCTTTCTATTTAGCCTGTCAAACAAAACTTCAGCAAGCTATTAGGAGAAGAACCACTTTCAAAGTGAGTCAAGTTTTGGTAGATCCTTACATGAAAGAACTCTAAAGCAACAGAGCCAACACCAATCACAGTTACACAAAATTAAATCTAAAAACATCAGCAAGAAGCAATTTTAGGTGGAAAAAATATGAGTGATCTGGTGTGGTGCTGTGGGTTAATGTGCTGGACTGCTAAGTCGTTTGAACAGCAAGGTCGGCAGTTCAAGGTCAACAGTCACTCCTCAGAAACCCTATACAGGGTTCGTTATGAGTTGGAACAGACTCAACGGCGCGTAACAAGAACATATATGAACAATAGGGATACCTATGATAAAACATCTAGAGATTTTAATGCAAAATAAGACTGGCCTTAAAAATGTTAACACTGATGCTTTTGTAGACTGTAATTCAATACTAACAATAGCAAAATTAGCTACCAAGTTTTGAAAACCTATCATATGCCCAAAAAAATCAGCCCTTGAGAACCCACCAGATACACATAGGGTCACCATGAGTCCAGAATCAACTTGATGACAACTGGTTTGAGATTTAAAAAAAACCCAAAAAAAACAAAAAAAAACATGCCAGGCACTGATTGGCAATTTATACAATCCTCAATTCTCCTAATAACTGTATTTGGAAATACTGCTATTACTCATTTTAGAAATAGCAGAACTGAAGCTAAGCAAAGCTGGTAAAGGCTGGCTATTATTTTAAGGAAAAAATCCTGAAAAATTGCATAGTAATAGACTTCCTATAGGGAAATACCTTTCCCTGTAAAAATATGATCCACACCAACTCTCCCACATGCTCTACTTCTCATCTGGGTTCAATGGCCACACAGTTATGGGGTATATTAGGGAACTTATTAACAGGTTATACAATACAGAATCAGAAAATGCTCAGAACACAGCTGCTGATAAATGCCCACAGGACAAACCACTTCACCAAAAGCCTCAGCCTGAATCAGGCACCACACTCATCAAGCAAGCAACCCTGCTGCCCAGTCGCTCAACTTTACTTGCTCCATAGATGGGAAGCCCACTACCTTGACCTTGTCTTGTGCTCCGGCTCTTGGTTCTGCTGCTCCCTCCAGTGTCACAGCTTTCTAGCTCTGGTACAAGGAGGTTCAGTGCACAGGGATCTCAGGGTCAAAAGGACGTGCTCCGTTCCTGGCTCTGCTTTGTCAGTAGTGAGATTCCCCCTCCATCCCCCTTCTGCTACAGAGATAGTTCATTTTATACACATGTTAAGAGTTTCACGTTTTGACAATTACAATCAACTCTACTAACAGTCACAGCAGAATCATGTCATCCTATCAGTATCTTCTCCTACTTTCTCTTATCCATATCCAGTAGGGCAGAAACATTGCTTGGTGGAACTTACAGACTATGGCTAAGGAACACTGATAGTATAGTGGATTATACATTGGGCTGTTAACAGAGAGGTCAGCAGTTTGAATCCACCAGCTGCTCTGTGGGAAAAAGATGATGCTTTCTGCTTCTGTAAAGATTTACAGTCTCAGAAATCCTATGCAGATTCCCTATGAATCAGAACTGATGTAATTGCACATAACCATACACTGACCACCACCACAGACTATGGCTAGAAGAGACATAAGATAATTCACTATACCACACTCCCCTCTAAAACAAGGCACAGCTTATTGAAAGAGTATGGTGTTTGGTTGAAGTCTGAGAACAGTTCCAAATCTGGATCCCACCACTAAGCTAGTTATGTTGCTGAGCTCCAAACCCTTTCATAAATCATACTGCTATCTCATGAGAGTTAAGAACAAAAGTACTCTATCACTGTTCAACTTCTAAGAGTGATTGATGCTCCAACTTCAGTGAATGTAAGAACTGAGGTGAGTACCAGGAACCTTATGAAAAAAAAGCCTCTCTGAAAGCTTGTAAGATGTGTGCATGATGACACTTGCAGAGCTACTGAGGTTTAGAAACAAAAAAACACAGCTTCAAGAAAATGAAGTTGAATTGCCAAGGCAATTTATTAGCTACTTTATTATTTTTTATCTGGTCAAAATAAGGTGGTCCCAGACTCTTTTCTCCTAGTTGACCCCTGCTAATAATAAGCACAAGTCTAAACCCTGGAAATAATTCAAAAGGCAACCAAAAAACTCTGAAAGATAAAAAGAGGAAGACAAACTGGTTAGGGTCTCTAACTAGGGTTAGAGATCAACATAGTGGCAGGGCTTAACAAATCCCAGTAAGCATGAGGCAACACTGGCCTGATGTTTCCTGATAAGGCACTGGACCACAGGTTGGTTAAAATGCAAGGTCAGTGGTTTGAACTCACCAGCTGTTCCTCAGAAACCCTTTATAGGGTTGCTATGAGTTGGAAAGAACTCATCTGCACTTAACAACATACTAGTTCCAAAGGAGTTCCAGAGGTGGTGGTGGTGGGGGCGGCTGGGGGGTTACACATGGGTTGTTAACTGTATGGTCAGCAGTTCAAATCTACTAGCTGTTCCGAGAGACAGTGATGAGGCTCTCTGCTCCTGTAAAGATTTACAGTCTTGGAAACCCTATATGGGGTCCAACTCTGCGGCAGTAGAGTGATCTAGTAACAAAGTCAGGGCAGAGCAGTGCTTAAACATTGAGCTGCTAACCAAGATTGGTGACTGGAATGCACAAGCCACTCCACGGGAGAAAACTGTGCTTCTGCAAAGATTTAGACTCTTGGAAACCCTACAGGGTTGCTATGAAACAAAAATGATTTGCTGGCAGTGGGTAACCTAGTAACAGAAAGTGGCTTGGGCAAGCTCATTGCTCCTCTGCATAGAACAGGTAAGGCCAACAGAACCTGAAAGAAAAATGGTCAAGAGCTCTGCTAACGCTGGGAGACACTTACTATTGTTAAGTGCTGTCCAGTTGTTTCTTACTCGTTACCCTGTACAGAGTTTCTGGAAGAGTGACTAGTGAGTTTGAACCACCAACCATGCAGCTGAAACGATCTGGCGGTCCAGTGTTTTATCCCACAGCACCATACTAGGACTGCAGGGGAAGTACAACTAGTCCATTTCTCTTTCCTCTTTATAGAAATATTTCTGCCTTTGTCTTTTCATTCTCTCTTGAACTCAGGTTTTCACACTCCCACTATGGCACAAAAGTGGGAGAGAGATGTGACAGCCTATTGCTGTAAAGGTTTATAGCACTAGAATGACTCTATCCTATAGAGTCAGAATCCACTTGATGACAATGGATTATGGGAAACTCACTAAAACTATAGTCAAAGTCACTACTTATGCTTGATCCAGTGTCTGATTTTCAGTCCTTATTCTTGACTTAGCAACAGTATCTGATACAGGGGGATCACTCTTCCTCAAGTACTTTAATTTGTCCTTCAAGACTTGTGGTTTGCTATCCAGTGCTGATCCCACAGCGCCACACCACGATTCTTCTAACACACACTGAATAAAGGTATTTTATAGGGAAAGAGACTATCAATCATTACTAAACCAGATAATAAAATAAAAATGTACGTCTAGTTAAAAGTCAATAGATGCTTGACTGACAGCGGACACTCAGCTGCGCAAGTAAGTAACTAATTTCCCAGAACTCTGAAAGCCATTGACTTTCCCTAGAAAATTGCTCCAGCATTTTAACAAGAACGTTCATTTATTCCCAGAAGGAGGCACTGAATTACATCATATAGAAAGATCTGTCCAGAAGATTAAGAAAATTTTTTTTCTTTTATGGTGTGTCATTTTGATTTACAATATGGATTACGCTTTGTTTGGGTTGCTAACTACAAGGTCAACAGTTCTAACCCACCAGCTACACCATGTGAGAAAGAGAAAGGGAAGCTTTCTGCTCCATCTTTGGAAACCCTCCAAGGGGAGTTCTATAAATTGTGATCAACTCAATGGCAGTGAGTTCAGTGTGTGTTTGGTTTTTATTAGACACTCTCTAAAGATGTGTCCAGGATAAGGTCCACTCACAAGGTCAGATACTAGATAGAGGTCGTTAAATTTGTTCAGTTTTTATGGTATAACACTCAAATGTTTTACAAGTCAAGCAAAGTAATTTTAAGTAACAAAAGGGGGTTATACATCACTGAGAGCATATATACAAACCCAACAGGCAGTATTATGCTCAATGGAGAGAAACTGAAAGCATTTCCTTTGTGAAAAAGAACCAGACAAGGATGCTCTTATTGCCACTCCTATCTAATATTGCGTTGGAAGTCTTAGCTGGAGCAATAAAGCAAGAATGGGAAATTAAAGGCATCTAAATTGGGGGGGGGGGAGTAAAATTCTATTTGCAGATAATATGATCCTAATACACAGACAATCCCAAAGACTCAGCAAGAAAACTGTTGGAAATCATTGAAAGATTCAGCAAAATGGCAGGGTACAAGATCATTACATAAAACTTAGTTGGATTATTCTATATGAATAAAGATAGCTTTAAAAGGAAATTAAGAAAACAAAACCATTTAAAATAGCCACCCCAAAAGATTAAATACTTAGGAATAAAGGTAACCAGAGAAACAAAAGACCTCCTGGTGTGGAACTACTAGATAATGAGTGCTGGAGTACACAGTCAGTTTCAGCCATAAGTACAGCAGTTCAAACCCACCAGCCGCTCCTCGGAAACCCTGTACAGGGTCACTATGAGTAGAAACCAACTCAACGGCACTTAACAACAACATACAAAGACAACTACAAAACACTACAAGAAACCAAAGGAGACTTACAAAACTGGACTATAACAGGCTCATGGATGTCTTTGTTTGAAAGTGCCATCAAGTTGGTTTCAACCCTTAACTCACAGGTAGGAAGCCTTACCATTTGAATGACCCAGGGACAGAAAGCTGTGACACTGGCAGAGAAGCAGAGGAGCAGGAGCAGAACCAGGAGTCAGATCCCCAGTCACCACAGAGGAGGTTCACTTTAGGAGTGGGGTACCTCCAGGCAATTAATTTGGGATCTAGGTCTCCTTACCCACAGAGATAAAGTGTCCTTTGAGCATTTATCAGCAGCACTAAAAGCTTTGCAACATTGCCAGAGGCTATCCTGACTAGAAGACCTGTACCTTGAGCATTTATTTCTGCCCCTGAATTGTAACCTGTTAACATCCCTAATGGGCTCCTGGTGTGGTGTTGCTGTAGGATTAGCACTAGACTGTGAAATACAAGGTCCACAGTACAGGCCCACCAGCTGTTCCTTGGAAACCCTATACAGGGTCAATATGAGTCAGAATTGATTTGGCGAAGACAACAATAGCTAGGAAGACTTAACATTGTGAAAATGTCATTACTACCCAAAGTAATCTAGAGATAAAATGCAACACAATCCAGATTGTAACATTTTTAAAGAGATGGAAAAAATTATCATGAACATCATATGAAAAGTAAAGACCTTGAGTAAGCAAAGCACTGCTTAACAAAAACAAAGTTGGAGGCCTCTCAGTCCCTGATCTCAAAATAAAGTGGTCAAAACAGCCTGGTACTGGTACAACAAGACATACATACATCAATGGAACAAAACTGAGAACACAGAAGTAACCCATCCTTACACAGTCAGCTGACCTCATGAACAGAAACTTCACCAAAGACATTTATTTAAGCAGCCAATAAACATATGAAGAAATGTTCACAATCATAAGCCATTGTTGTTGTTATATTGCTGAGTGCCATCCAGTCAATTCCAAACCATAGCGACCCTGTATAGGGTTTCCAAGGAGCAGCTGGTGAGCTTGAACCACCAACCTTACAATTCAAACTACTTTGCAGTCTGATGCATTAGCCCACAGCGCCACACCAGGACTCCCATTAGCCATTGTTGCTGCTGTTAAGTACCCTGGTGGAGTCAGTTACAACTCATAGTGACCCTGCACAGGGTTTCCAAGGCTGCAAATCTTTATGGGAGCAGAAAGCCTCATCTTTCTCCCACAGAACAGCGGGAACTGCAGATCTTGAGGTTAGCAGCCTGATTCGTCGTAACCACTACGCTACCAGAGCCACTGGAGTTGGTTCCGACCCACAGCGACCCTGAACAGGGTTTCCAAGGCTGTAAATCTTTACGGGAGCAGAAACCTTCATCTTTCTCCTGCGGAGCAGCTGGTAGTTTTGAACTGCTGACCTTGTGGTTTTCAGCCCATTTCGTAACCACTATGCTACCAGAGCTCCTTACTAGAGCCATTAGAGAGACACAAATCAAAACAACGATGAGATGCCATCTCATACCAGCATTAACAAGCGAAGTCCAAAAAAACCCAGAAAACAACAAATGCTGGCAAGAGTGTGGAGAAACTGAGATCCTCCTACACTGCTGGTGGTAAAATGATTCAACCACCTGGAAAATGGTACAGCGCATCCTAAGAAAGTTGGAAATAGAAATTCCTTGGTGAACCCGCAATCTTTCTACTTGGTATATATATCCACAAGAAATACAAGCCAGGACCTGAGTAGAAAAATACACATAGATGTTCATGGCAGCACTACTCACTATAGCAAAAAGATGGAGATAGCCTAAGTGTCCATCAATGGAAGAATGGATAAAGAAACTTCGGTATATACACACAATGGAAAACTATGCGACATTAAGGAATAACAATAGATCTGTGAAACACCTCATAACATGGATGAAGCTACAAGAAATTATGCTGAGTGGTGGTTATGTGCTGTGGACTCAGTTCTGACTCATAGCGACCCTGTACAGTTTCTGAGGCTGTAAATCTTTACGGGAGCAGAAAGCCTCGTCTTTCTCCTGCGGAAAAGCTGGTAGTTTCGAACTGCTGACCTTGTGGTTTGCAGCCTGATTCATAATCACTACACTACCAGAGCTCCTATGCTGAATGGAACCAGTCAATCACAAATGGACAAATATTATATGAGACTATTATTGTGAACACTTAAAAGGTTTTCATACTAAAAGAAACATTCTTTTGATGGGTATCAGGGGTGGGAGGGAAGGATAAGTAATTCACTGAACAAAGGGTAGACACATGTTAGCTCAGGTAATGGGGAGGGAAACATACAAATAGGGGAAGTGCAAAGAAGTACAAGAAGAGGGAAGGTGACAGAGAAATGGTGAAGCTATGTAAATTCACAGAGAGGTAGGCATGGGCTACAGGGGACAGAAGTAAATAGTGATATATGCACAAGCTTCGAACAACAGTGTTCTGTGCGTAGATACATTGATTGACACATAAGCTGAGTGGGTAAGGGAGGGACAGTGGGGGAGTGAGCAAGCGAGAGACCTGGTGTGGTGCTGCAGGGTAGTGTAATGGACCACAAGGTTGATAGTGCAAACCTACCAACCACTCCTAAGAAACACTATACAGGGTCACTATGCTTCGGAACTCAACAGTTCTTACAAGAATAAATAAATGAGTCTGAAAGGTCTTTGTACATGAGTACAAACACAACTATGAATGTGGAGAAGCACACAGTGGGCAAAATGATAAAAACTTTCTAGATAATATCAAACATCTTAAAGCAATGAGTTTCTGAGCCTAGAGGCTCAGGACCATAGTTTCAAGAGATACCACGGTCAATTGGCATAACATAGTCCAAAAAACCAATGTTTTACATGCTACTTTGGTGAGTAGCATCTGGGATCTTGAAGACTCAGGAGCGCACATCTAAAGTGCAGTTATTGGTCTCCCCACATGCAGAAAAAAGAGTGATAAGAATTGAAGAGGCTTGAAATCAATTAGTCCAGTAGACTAATGGAACATGTGAACATCAGTCTCTACAACTCTAAGACCAGAAGAATTAGACGATGCCCAGCTACCACTACAAACTGCTCTAAAAGGTATATTATTTTATCAGAGATTAGTACTGCCACTCCTGTTCGTTTTTTATTGCAATTAGCTTGATATTTTTTTCCCATCCTTTGATTTTTAATGTTTGTCTCTGTGTGTAAAATATGTCTCTTGCAGACAGCATATTGAAGGATCTTGTTTTCTTATC
>NW_006408525.1:32325265-32336895 GCF_000296735.1 Chrysochloris asiatica
ATGAACAGATAACAAAAAGAAAAAAGATCAGAACAAAGCAAAACCAACAGTATACCTTTGCTCTGAGGTTCCTGAGGCATCATTCCGTGGTGGTTCAGCACCCCCCGCTTGGTCTTGCCGCTTGGTCTCGCCCAAATTGTCAGTTCCAGGTCGCTAAACCCGGCAGATTAAAAAATACTCGACTACTTACTCCCACTACAAATTCCACTAGCTATACGCTTTCTAACCTTAAAAATATTCCTACATATGTGATTCAGAGTTTTGGATCTCTGCCCTGAACCCTCTTCAACTGGTATTCTGTGGCATTGCTGACGGCTAACATCACCGCACCTCTACCCTATCAGCCATCAAGCCCCGCCCCTCTCTAAAAGGGATATTAGAAGGTTCCGGAGAGCAAGGGACAAATGTGGAACAAAGTTCGAAATAATTTCTTTAGATTTTACTGGTCAGAAAGAGCCTGTAGGAACATGAGACAACAGCCCTGAAACACTTCAGTTCTAGACAGGAATGCCCCTTCGCTCAATATTCCAGCCAAGCAGTAGACAGGTTTATAGGAGTGGAGCAACAACACAAGCAAGATATGCTCACCACGGAATAATCAACCATTCAAACGCAAAAGGGCAACATTTTTCTAAAGACTAAATTGAGAATGGACAGGGAGGTGGAGGAAATACAAATGGGAACCACAGGAAGGAAGTGGGAGGATAACTGTAGTTGCATGGAGAGGATTGCAATTAATGAGGTGAAATAAAGTGTTATGATTTGTTGAATGTAAAACTGATGACACTGTCTATAAACCATCACTAGATTAGCGCAGCAGTTATGAATCGGGCTGCGAACTGCAAGGTCAGAAGTTCGAAACTACCAGCTGTTCTGTGGGAGAAAGATGAGGCTTTCTGCTCCCGTAAATATTCACAGCCTCGGAAATCAGTTTCTGTATAGGGTCGCTATGAGTCGGAACCGACTCCAAGGCACGTAACAACAACAATTCACAGTATAAAAAAAGGGGGAGGCTATAGTAGTTTATTTCTATCCTCTACTACATACAGGAGTCCTGGTGTGACACTGTGGGTTAGCCAGACTGCAAAGCCATTTGAACTGCAAGGTCGGCGGTTCAGGCTCACCAGCTGCTCCTTGTAAACACTATAAAGGGTCGCTATGGGTCGGAACCGACCCGACGGCACTCGACACCAACAACAACTACATACAAGTTGTTCCGCAGGAGAAAGATGAGGCATTCTGCTCCCGTAAACATATACAGCCTCGGAAACCCTGTACAGGGTTGCTATGAGTCGGAACCGACTCCACGGCACTTAACAACAACAACAACTACATACAGATGGGGTCCTGGTATGACACAATGGATTAATGCGCTGGACTACAAAGTTGGTTTGAACCGCATGGTTGGTGGTTCAAGCTCACCAGATGCTCCTCGGAAACCCTATACAGGGTGGCTAAGAATCAGAACCAACTCGACTGCACTTAACAACTACAGATGAGAAAATGAAAGAAATAGTTCAGTGGACTGCTCCTGAAAGGTAAACATATAAAATCCCAGGGAAATTTTACATTTTTGAGATGAAAATAATTTTATAGATACATTACATGATTGCATATATAGTTCTGCCAAGGAACTGTATGTGATTTTAAACTATGTTAAGGACAAAAACTTTACAACAACATTGCAAATGGGCAAGTTTATTTACAGAACACTATTGTTGCTCATGAGGAACCTGTCCATAGACCAAGAGGCAGTTGTTTGAACAGAACAAGGGAACACCGAACGGTTTTTAAATTGGGAAAGGTATGTGCCAGGGTTGTATTTTTTCACCATACTTAGTTATTCAATCTGTATGCTGAGCAAATAATCTAAGAAGCTGGAGTATGTGAAGAAAAACATGGCATCAGGGTTGGATGAAGACTCATTAACAACCTGCAATATGCAAATGATAATACAACCATGCTTGCTAAAAGTGAAGAGGACTTAAAAAACTGATGAAGATCAAAGACCACAGCACTCCGTATGGGTTACATCCCAATGTAAAGAAAACAAAAATCCTCACCACTGGACCAATAAACAACATCCCGTATAAATGGAAACAAGATCAAAGCTATCAAAGACTTAATTTTGCTCAAATCAAGCATCAACACTCATGGAAGCAGCAGTCAAGAAATCAACAAGCCTTCATTAATAGTTATCCAACAACATCCCTCCTATTTTCTCATATGGCTCAAAGTTTATTCTAGCAGTGACTGAATGACATACTGCATTAGGCAAATCTGCTGCAGGAGACCTCTTTAAAATGTTCAAAAGCAAAGATGTCAGTTTGAGGACTAAGGCACACCTAACCCAAGCCATAGTACTTTCAATAACGTCATACACATGCGAACGTTGGACAGTGAGTAAGGGAAGACTGTAGAAGAACTGATGCATTTGAGTTACAGTGTTACAGGAGAATATTAAAAGTACCATAGACTGTCAAAAGTACAAACAGATCTGTATTGGAAGAAGTACAGCCAGAGTGCTCCTTGAAAGCCAAGATGGCCAAACTTCATCTCTCATACTTTGGACATATATCAGGAGGGACCAGTTCACTGGAGAAGGATATCATGTTTGGTAAAGTAGAGGGTCAGACAAAAAGAGGAAGACCCCCAATAAAATGGATTGGCACAGTTGTGGCAGTGACAGGCTCAAGAGTAGATTGTGAGGTTGGCCCAGGACCGGGCAAGTGTTGTGCATAGGGTCGCTATGGGTCGGTACTGATTCAACGGCACCTAACAACAGCAAAAACAATTGTAATTGTTGCTAAGTGCCATCGAGTCAGTTCCGACCCATAGTAACCCTACAACAGGGTATCCTAGAAGCAACTGGTAAGCTTGCTCCACCGAACTTATGGTTCAAATCAACTTTGCAGTCCAGCACATTAACCCACAGTGCCTCACCAAGATTCCAGAACACTCTGATTCCTCCAAAATGTATGTTTAGAAAAACTGAACAGCTATAGGAAAATTGGCAGATACATCTTTGTGATAGGGTATAAATGCTAAGGCAACTATAAAACGTGTACACAGAGTTTTCAAGTTTTTCCCCAGTGATCTCTGGGACCATCACTTTGGGTGCCCATAAATGCTTTTAAAAGATGCTGCCTGTAGACACCAGACATACTGCCATGAAACAACAGGAGCTAAGTCTTCAGGGTCGGAAATTACAACAGAAATCACGTTGCTCATATCACATATTCACAGGACACCTTACAGAATCAGAGCTCTCTAAGGATAAGGAAACTGACCTGCTAAGACTGATGATGGAAGAGGGATAGATAACTAGACCTGAGTGTCCCTGCCTCCATGTGAGAGGACTTTTTTTTTTCCTATTCTTTCTTAATTTTTGTTTAAATTGTGCTTTAGATAACAGTTTCCCATTCAATAGTTTGCACGTACTTACTCCATGACACTGGCTGCATACTCCACAATGTGTGAGCACTCTCCCCATTTCAACCCTGAGTTCCTTGATTCCTTTTGTCTGGATTTTGTACATCCTTTCCTGCCTTCCCATCTTTGCTTTGTGGGAAAATGTCCTTTTGTTCTCACATAACCGATTGTTCTAAAGAACACATTTCTCTTAGGTGTTATTATGGGTGAGAGGACTTTCTACCATGCATAATAAAATACTTAACTCATTTAGATTTTGTGAGGAATAGCTGTGTTACATATTTTACAAAGGAAACAGATAACTGAAAAAAACCTACTAAACTATTAGAATCCTTTCTAATATCCCGCCCCTAAAATCAGGAAGAAATAGTAATTTTTAATTCATTTTCATCCTCTACTTGTCACACATTTTGTACAATGAAATCTCAATTTTTATCACCAACAAGCCTTCATTAATAGTTATCTAACAACATCCCTCCTATTTTCTCATATGGCACAAAGTTTATTCTAACCGTGACTAAAAGATGCACCCTTTTGCTCTTTCACATTTTTGGTAACAGAATTATTTCACATGCAAACCAAAAAATATATAGGTTCATAGGTTGTAAAAGAATGCTTGAAAATATTATTTTAAATGGCAAAACAAGCAACAGCAATACTGTATAAATGCGGGCAGAGGTGGGGGTGGGGTCTGTCTCTTCCCCTTGGTTTGGAAGGATCTGTGATCATTTCAATCAATAACACTAGGGATGACTGCTTAGCCGGGGTTCCTTTATAGTCACAGACATGATAAACGAGGTCTGATAACCTGTGGCTGCCATGGTAACCAAGCCACAAGTAGGTAGGTACTCAGTCAGACTTCAGCTGAGCCTTGCCTTTTAGCCATCCTTGCCAATGTGCCAGATGTGTAGGTGAAGCAGTCTTCTTGGAAGCAGACCTTCTTGTCGCAGCTATTATAGGGCTAAAGCTTTTCAATCTTCAGACCTCAAACATTCTGAAAGAGACACAAGCCCTTTCCACTGTTCCCTGACCTATATCATCAGTGAGATTACAATGGCTATTCAGTTTAGAGTGCTTTGTTAAACAATACGTAACAGAGTTGAACATCTGCATCTTTTACCACTTAGTAATTCCATTTTTAGGTGTGTTCCCCAAAAAGCTTTAACACATACATACAAGAAAGCATTGTCAACAATGTTCAGATGACAGCACTGGACAGAAACAAAAATAAAAATAAATCAACACAAAGGCATAGCAAGGGAAATGGATAAATAAATTATGGTATATTCACTCAATGGTATAGCAAAAAAATGAATAAACTACAACAACGTGGATGAACCTTAGCAAACATAATGGTGAAAACTCAAATCCCATAGACAGTTTATAGCATACACATTCATAAATACTTAAAATACTGATGAAGATCAAAGACCACAGCGTTCTGCATAGGTTGCATCTCAATGTAAAGAAAATAAAAACCCTCACCACTGGACAAATACATAACATCAAGATAAACAGAGAAAAGACTGAAGTTGCCAAAGACTTCATTTTGCTTAGATCAACCATTAACACTCATGGAAGCAGAAGTCAAGAAATCAAAATGACATATTGCATTAGGCAAAACTGCTGCACAAGACTTCTTTAAAAAGTGTTCAAAAGCAAAGATGTCAGTTTGAAGACTAAAATGAGCACCTGACCCAAGCAAAAAATCTCATATGCATGTGAAAGTTGGAAAATGAATTGATGCATTGAGTTATGGTGTTGGAAAATAATATTAAAAGTACCATGGCCTGCCAAAGAACAAACAAATTTGCTGTGTTGGAAAAAGTACAGCCAGAGTGCTCCTTGGAAGCCAAGATGGTCAGACTTCGTCTCTCATACATCGGACATATCATCAGTAGGGACCAACCCCTGAAGAATGGTATCATGGTTGGTTAAGTGGAGGGTCAGTGCAAAAGAGGAAGGCCTCCAATGAGGTGGACTGGCACAGTGGCTGAAGCAATGGTCTTGATCAAGCATAGCAACGATTGTGAGATTGATGCAAGATCCGGCAGATGTGTGTGCACAACATCAATCACTATGAGTCAGTACTGACATGATGGCACCCAACAATAACGACATTCATAGAGTTTAGCTGTAAGTAAAAGTAGGTTAGCTATGTTTTAAGCAAACATAGTTACACAATAAAACTAAAAAGAAAAGTAGCAAGCAAAGAAAAACGATTCAGGAGAGTGGGAGGAAGTGAAAGGAGTAATATGGGAATAGATCATAAATTCTTAGTAAGAGTTGATGGGTTGGATTTTTTTAAAATAAAGTAATACACAGGCCAGTAACCATAGTGCCACAAACTCAGGAATCCAATTTAACATGAAATAAATGCATACATATATAAAACGGAAGACCACACACAAAATGTCCCAAAATTAAATGTGCATGCCTAAGAAGTTGGTCAAAAATCTTTACTACAGGCTACTAGTTTATATGAGCCCTGGTGTAGTGCTGAAGGATAAGCACTGGAGGATAGATAAGCACATGTTAGCTACATGGTTGGTGGTTCAAACAAACCAGCTGCTCCTCAGAAATGCTAAAGAGAGTTGCTATGCGTCAAAACTGATTCAATAGCATTTAACATAACATTAAGTCAAATTCCAATTAAAATTCTAGTAAATTTTTAAAGGGAATTTAAAAAGGAAAAAAAAAAAACAACAACACAAAAACTGCTGAATTCGACTACACATATTTAAAATACTTGCATTAAACAACATACAATTAAAAGTTGGGGAACACAATTTGCAGCTTAACAAAGACACATGGCAAAAATTATTGAAAATTTTATTTATGAAAATTATAACTAGCCATTAAATACAAAGAAGATAAGTAAATGACATCAGTAAATTAAAATAATAATAAAAAAATAAAGGTGCATTATCAAATAAGAAAACCTTTAACATTTATAAATCATTAAATTCAGAGACTGTCGCAAATTTTGATGTGCTTATCCCAGACCAAAAAATTTGACAGAAATTTGATCTAGCAGTCTGCAATATGAAGTAAGCTATCTCTAAATGATGTTTTGAAACTTTTGACACAAAGATGATAAAATTAACATCACATTCTCTAAGTTACTTTTATTTGCTTATTACCAAGTTCTCTTTGGCTTCCACAAAAGCGTGTCATTTTTAATGTTTTTAAATAAGTTGAGCTCTGGTAGCGTAGTGGTTACGAATCGGGCTGCTAACCTCATGGTCAGCAGTGTGAAACTACCAGCTGTTCCGCGGGATAAAGATGAGGCTTTCTGCTCCTGTAAAGATTTGCAGCCTCAGAAACCCTGTGCAGGGTCACTATGAGTTAGAACTGACTCCATGGTACTTAACAACAACTTTAAAATTCATCGCAAACAAAGACAAGATCTGTCAACGATGAATCCTGACCGAATCCTTTCAGGTGTGGCACATGATTGGCAGTTCAAAATTATCCCCAACCTGTAAGCTTGACTCATTTGTAGTATCTGCACAGTATTTTGAAGTCTTCATAATGGGAAATCTTACGCTAGAAATCCAACTTTAGTGTGCATCAGAATCCCCTGAAGGGCTTGCTAGACACAGACTGATGGGTTTTTTCAGTTCAGTAGATCTCAAGTGGAGTCTCAGAAGTTACATTTCCAACAAGTTCATAGGTGATGTTGGCTGCTACTGGTTCCGAGATCCTGAAGTTTCTTTACTGGGTCAGAGGAGCACTCCTTTCTATCACGCATCACACAATTACTATTATTCCTGGTGTGGTGTGGCACTGGACTGTAGTCGGTCTGAACAAGGTCGGTGGTTCACGCTCACCAGCCACTCCTTGGAAACCCATACAGAGTTGCTATGGTACGGAACCAACTTGATGGCACTCAGTAACAAGAGTATTGCCCAGAGTAGAGTTTTGAAATTAGGGGGTACCTTCTTTATAGTTTCAAAACAGGTAAAATGCCATCTAAAACCAACACCATTTTAATTATTTATTTTTGCTTTCCCCTAACGGTATTGTCTTTCTATGAATATCTATAAGGACTGACCACACTTTAATTATAGTTAAATTTAAGTCTCTCTCTCTCCCTTCTTCTCATCTGCAAACGGTTGTTGTTAAGTGCCAACTCATAGCGACCCTGTATAGGGTTTCAGAGGAACTTTCCTTGCAGTCCTGTGCTTATCCTACAGTGCCACAACCTTGAAAAAAATACAGTATCTATTCATCTTTGCATCCCTAAAATGTAGACAAGGGTTTAGAACTCAAGAGGTACTGAGTAAAACCACGGAATGAAATAAAAACTGTCTTGGAGGTTAAAAACCTCTGAAGGGCAGAATGTAACTAATTCAACCTTTTCTAATTACTAGTCCCGGTATGGCCCTGTGGGTTAATGTGCTGGACTGCAAAGTCAGTCTCAATTACAAGGTCGGTGGCTCAAGCTCACTAGCTGCTTCGCAGAAACCTTATACAGGGTCACTATAGGTCAGAACCCACTCAAGGGCACTTAACAACAATTTAGTACATTGTACAATGTGGCTACTAAAGTACTGAGTTAGAAAACTAAACAGAATTTACTTTTGTTATAATTATGGAAATGAAATACATATATTTAGAAAATAAATCTGGGGTAAAATGCCAAGATGTTTGTTATCTGTGTTTTTTAAGTGTTGTGATATTGAGAAAAAAAATTTTTAATTATAAAATTTTCTTTTACAAATGTCTATTAGGGGAGAAAATTAAATACAAAGTATCTGGTGTTTTATTTCTTAACATTTTTTTTTTCTGACTCCAAAACATACACAAATATACTCCAACCATAAATATCACTTCTCACCAAAAAAACTTTCAGTTAAAGGTTAGCTGCATGTCCTCAATACTGCAATTATTTTTGTCTCCCTGTAACTGTTTCCATCCTACAAAAGAAATTAATAAAAAAAAAATTGGAAAGCTGAAAATCACTGATCTAAAAGTATTAGATTTTATTTAAAAGATCTTGAAATTCTTGGGATAGTGCTATTTTTTAATTGAAAGAAAACATAGGCAATCCACTATAATTATACACATTAGTCCTGGTGTGGTCCTGTGGGTTAATGCACTGAACTGCAAGTTCGGTGGTTCAAGCTCACCAGCCACTTCTCAGAAACCCTATACAGGGTCATTGTGAGTTGGAACCCACTTGACAGCACTTAACAACAAGAACCCACTGTGCGATATAAACAAAATAAACATATAACAGACTCTGCCCTTAAGATGAAGCAGCATTCAAACAAAATGATCCCCAATTCAGCTTCAAAACTCTACATAAAAAGGCATAAAGATGCCTTTTCACAGTATTTAAATAAAAAACAAGGACCAAAATTTCTGGAGACATTATTTTCGTTTTAATCAATGGATTGGGGATATGCTGAGAAATGTGCCTTAATAAAAAGGTAAGAAAAGCATAAAAATGTAAATCCCTGATGGGGACATGGGAAACTCGGCTTTGTTGCCCAGTAGCGGCATAAAGAATCCAAGTGACCCTGCAAAGCAACAGTGGCAAGCAGCAGATAATCATTTTAACAAAATGACAATGACAAGATTAGTGAAAATGTTTCTTAAACCTGTTGCCACATACAGTTCTTCTCTTCCTTAAATATATCATGTACCATTAAAAACCACTTACTGAGCTCCAATAAACTATGGCAAAAAAATTGAGGTGAAGATGCTATGAAGAGGGACAATATTTGCTTTGCCTAAGGAAATAATTCAGAAGTGAGTAGGCAATAAAGTAGAATGGAAAGAGGTCTAAGCTGAGTATCTAATTGAGATGAAATTATGCTAAAAACAGATCTGAATTAGAAAACAAAAAAGGGAATTTGACAAGCAAAATAAGACAGGCCCCAGGGCAATGAACCAAATGCCAAGATCAGAGAAAATATGATTGCATAAATTGGCCTAATTGATGCTTTTAATGTGTAATACAAAAAAGGGGTGGGGCTGCTAGATTCAGAAAGAGAAAACTGTTCAGCATATCGCTATCTTTAAACATAATATATAAACTGAACTCCTAAAATCCTCCTCTCTTTCATGGCTACCAGGAATTCCTACTTACTCTGTCTTTCAAAAGTATCTAGAATCCTATATTGTTGTTGTTAAGTGCCTTCAAGTTGATTCCGGCTCATAGTGACCCTGTATAGGGTGGGATTCCAAGGAGCAGCTGATGGGTTTGTAGTTTAAAATGACCTTGCAGTCAAGTGCTTATCTTACAGTGCCAAGCCAGGACGCCAACATTACTTTTCACAAACTCTACCACCAACAACATTCTCCTCACCAGAGCATTACTAACATCCTTGCTGCTGCCACCTCAGTTAGTTTTCCTTCCAAACTAGGTCAGATTATTTCACACCTCAGCTCAAAGAATGTGACACCTCACACTAAAAGCTATAACCCTTTTCTAGCTCTTATACAAACCTATCTCAACCCACCCCAGCCACCATTTACCTCTTGTTTGTTTGCAGTGAGAATACTCCCCAGACAGGCTCTGCCCTTGGGACTTTTGCACATATTGTTGTTCCTTGTGCTCAAAATGTTGTCCCCAGGTATCTCCAAAATTCACTTCAAGTCTTCCCAGGCTACCAGATTTAAAATTGCATCCCTTCCGTCTTCCTTATACTCCATACTCCCTTTTCCTTGCTTTCCTTTTTTCTCCATAGCATTTATCATTATCTAATATGGGGTCTTCAACTCTTTAGTTCTGTTCTGCATAGGGTCACTAGGAGTCAGTACTAACTCGATGGCAACTAACAACAACATGGGGTCTTGTTGTTTTCAAGTATCATGGAGTCAGTTCTGACTCATAGTGACTCTGTAGAGGAATTCTAAGGAGCAGCTGGTGGCTCTGAAGCACCACACCAGAACTTACCTATAGATGGTACTACTAATCATTAATGTACTTAACTGCTAACAGACAAGTTGGAGGTTAGAGTCCACTCAGAAGTGCCTGACAATTTACTTCTGAAAAATTAGTCGCTGAAAGCCCCACGTAGCACATAATTTTGCAACACCACACCAACAAACATGTACACAGGCATATAAGTATATGTGGGTACATATGTGTGCACAGACGAAGTATCCATGTTGTTGTTGTTTAGGGTCGTCCAGTCATTTTCAACTCATAAAGACCTTGTATAGGGCTTCTGAGGAGCATTTGGTGGGTTTGAACTGCTGACCTTACAGTTGAAACAGACCTTGCGGTCCAGTGGTTTATCCTATGCACACACAGATATGAAGGGGATTTAAAGATTCTGTGAACACATTATCTTTTAATTCAATCTTTCCACGAACTTTTGGAATCCCCTATATACTCGCATGCATGCATAATCCACACAGTAAGTCCTCAGTTTGAGCACTCCAGCCACTCCTTGGGAGAAAGATGAAGCTTTCATTTCAGTTCCTGTGAAGTTATAAAGTCTTGGAAACCCTACACAGGTCACTATAAGTCGAAATTGACTCGACACACTTAACAACAAGAACAATGAATGTTTCTTACACATAACCAAACTCATGAGACTGGTTTCTGGGTTTAGCAGCACAACCAGTCCCATGGGACTATTCAGGTAACATAAAAGTGTATGTTCTACAGTCCAATGTCATGAAAAGTATCTTGTGCATGTCCATCTAAGATACAGTTATGTCTCTACTTGTCTAGAAGAAAAGAGAAAGACAGGAACTGAAGACTCAGAGAAGAAAGTCATCTACAGGACACTCTACAAGAACCACAAGCTCACCTACCCCTGTGACCACAAAATCTAGATGAGGCCCAGCTACCACTACCAACTATTCTCATCAGGTACACAACAGATGGATCCTTATAGAATGGGAGCGAAACTGTGGGACAGAACTCAAATTCTTAAAAAGTCTAGGCTTAGTGGACCAGATGACTAGAGGACTCCTCAAGACTATGACCCTGAGATACATTTAATTGAAATTATACACTGAGGTCACCTTTTACCTAAACAACAGACTGGCCATAAAGAATTTAACCTGTGAGTAATGAGCTCATTTAAAAAAAATTGTAAGAATAGACCTAGAAATCTACATACCTATGTTCCATGCAACATTATTCACAAAAGCAAAAAGAGGGAAACAACCTAAGTGCCCATCAATGGATGAATGCATAAACAAAATGTAGTACATACATACAAGGGTCA
>NW_006408525.1:32338088-32339954 GCF_000296735.1 Chrysochloris asiatica
GAGTACATTTTTCCAGTTGTGCAACCATTCTCACCCTCTTTTTTGAGCTGTTTCTCCTCCATTAACAAATTCATTGAACACTCCTCAACCCCCAACCAACCCCCAAGTTTCCTATCTAATGGTCCTGGTGTGGTGCTGTGGGTTAATGCGCCGGAGTGCAAAGCTGTCTGAACTGCAAGGTTGGCAGTTCAAGCTCACCAGCTGCTCCTTGGAAACCCTACACAGGGTTGCTATGGTTCAGAACTGACTCAATGGCACTTAACATCAACAACAATATAATACATAGTTCTTAAGAGCATAATGCTCAAAGCAGATAAACTATTATTTGACTTTAAGGAGAATTCAGGGGGTATTTGTGGGTTTAAAGATGACCTCAGGGTAATAGTTTTAGGGGTTCATCCAATCTCATGGTTCCAGGAAGCCTGGACTCCTTGAGAATCTGAAAACTGATTCTACATTTCCCCCTTTTTGGTCAGAATTCTTCTATAGAATCAAAATGTTCAGTAATAGTAACCAGGCACCATCCAGTATTCTGGTCTTATTGCAAAGAAAGCAGTTGTTCATGGACACAGAAGTCACACGTTCCATATTATCTTCTTAGTCCTGAATCCCCTTCCTTTGTTGCTCCAGGCAAATAGAAACAAATTGTTATGTTTTGTTGATGTAAAAAACATGAATAAAAAAATTTTAAGTCATCAAAAATTAATTTGAATTGGATAATCATATGGTTTACTACTATGCCAGGGATGACATATTAAAGAAAGACTAGAGTCCTATTCATCATCAAAAAGAACATTTCAAGATACATATTTAAGTACAATGCTTTCTTTGGCAGCAAAATACCCATACATCTACAAGGAAGACCAGTTAATACCACTATTATTCAAATTTATGCACCATCCACTAAAGCCAGTGATGGTGAAATTAAAGAATTCTACCAACTTCTTCTGTCTCACACTGATCAAACATGCAATCAGAATGCATTCATGACTGTGACTGAAATGTGAAAGGTGGAAATAAAGAGGAAGGCCCAGTAGCTGGAAAACACAGTGTTGGTGATATCAAAGATGCTGGACACAGCAAGATACAATTTTGCAAGACCAACAACTGCAAGGACTTTTTAAACAACATAAAAGGTGACTATACATGTGAACCTGACCAGATAGAATACACAGGAATCAAACTGATCACACCTGTGAAAAGAGATGATCCACATTCCGCTGAGTCACCATTCTTTGAAAGGGCACAAATATGGATCTTTACATTAGTTGGCCAGTTAGCTGCCTCCCAAATTTCTTGGCATTGATGAGTGAGTGCTTCCAGCATTGCATCAGTTTGTAGAAAACATTTCGATTTGTATTCCATCAATTCCTACAGCCTTGCTTTTCACCAAGACCTTCAGTGCAGATTAGGCTTTTTCCATCAGTATGATTGGTTTTTTTGTATCATATGCTACCCTCTTGAAATGGTTGCACATGAACCAATTCTTCTTGGTACAGTGACTCTGTATGTATTTCTTCCATATTCTTTTGATGCTCCCTGCATCATTCAATACTATACACAGTGTTGTTATTATTAGGTATTGTCGAGTCCATTTGGACTCATAGCAACCCTATGACACAACAACAAAATACTGCCTTGGTATTGCACCACCCTCACAATCAAGGTTACCCTTGAGCCCACTGCTCCTGCTACTGTGCCATTTCATTTCACTGGGGTCTTTCTCTTTTTCACTGACCCTCTATTTTTACCAAGCATGTGTGAGGTATGAGAGACGAAGTCTTGCCATCAGGAATTCTAAGGAGCATTTTTGGCTGTACTTCTTCCAACAACACAGATTTCTTTGTTCTTTTGGAGGTCCGTGGT
>NW_006408525.1:32341019-32342531 GCF_000296735.1 Chrysochloris asiatica
TTAGAAAAGAATACGGAAAGGCTGCCAGAAGAACAAGTCTTAGAAAAAGTACAGCCAGAATGCTTCTTAGAAGTAAGGTTTTTGAGGCTTCATCTCTCATACTTTGGAAATGTCAGGAGGGATCAGTCCCTGGAAAAGGACTTCATGCTCGAAAAGTGGAGGTTAAGTGAAAAAGAGAAATACCCCCAACAAGATGGACTGACCCAGTGGAAGCAACTATGGACATCACAATTCTGAGACTGGAACAGGAAGGACCTGGTAGTGTTTCCTTCTGCTGTGGCTATGAGTCAGAACCAAGTCTACAGCAACCTAATAGCAACAAACTTCCAAACCAAGGAACCAAATCTCATGAGGTGTGGGGTTGTAAATAAACAGCCTCAGCCACTACCTACACTTTTTAAATCAATGTGTTATTTCTATCACCATTAATTCTACTTCCCATTCCATCCCTGCTAATCACACGAACACAGGCAGTCCTCAGCTTATGGACAGTATCCACTCCCAACTGTGTAAAAACTTGTAGGTCAGTTAGGAACAGCTGCAGGCCCCGTTTTTATTTAACCTTAGTTTAGTGCAAGAAAGGGCACAAAACCTTGATTTAAAAGCTGCACATGCAGCAAATGAAGGTAATTGTGATGAAGAATTTGTTGCTTAGAGAGAAAGATGAGCCTGGCTGCCCCATAAAATTTTATGGTCTCAAAAACCCTATATATAGAATTGCTATGAGTCAGAATTGACTTGATGGCAGTAGGTTGGGATTTTTTGGGATTCAGCAGTTGGTTCAACTGCTTCAAAGTGAGGGCAAATTTATATACCATTAAAGCAAGGCTGCCCAGCTGAAAGATGGTGGTAGACTTTGCTGCTCTGAATGTGTGTCTCTCCACAATCTTGTCAATAATCCAATCTCATGCATCAAGTTCCTGAAAGCACTCACTACCCATCTTCTGAGTCTCCCTTTCCAGGGTTTCAACTGTAATTTTCCCCCTTTCCTGTTACTGTCAGGAATCACACAGTGTAAAAATTCAGGTCTCTTCCTATTTAGATATCTATTTAGCTATCACAGCGGTTCGAAGTCCTGTAGGGCCAGTAGGAGTCATCCCTTAAATCAGACATTCATGACACAGGGACTAGGGACTGCATGTAAATGCATCGTACCACTTTCCTATTACTCGTCTATTAGAAAGTGTTTGGGCTTTCTTCTCTAACAGGTTTGCACCTTACACAAGTTTTACTGTATATATTCTACTTATTTTCTGTCTTGACCAGGATTTTTTATCTGTTTTATTCTCTATAACAACTAAAAAGTGCCTGGCCTTCAACAGTAGGAAATCAGTAAATACTTGTTAAGTAAATGAAGGATTACAGACTATTGGTTGGAAATTAAAAGCAGAATGTAGCTATGTTAGTATATATGCTATTAGACAAACTCATAACTTGTTTTGTAGCAAGGAAGGGAGTGACTGACTTTTCAGCCTAGGAGCGGAGGTTCCTGGGACCATCAAGGGAGAAGAG
>NW_006408525.1:32343151-32361765 GCF_000296735.1 Chrysochloris asiatica
CAAAAGGAAAGGAGAGAGAAAAAGGGAGGGGTTTAAAATATATATATCTGAGAGAGATGTTTGGCTTTTTGTCCATCTTTTTCTAACCTCTAATACGCCCACTGGAGTCCTGATGTGGCACTGTGCGTTTGTTAATGCGCTGGATTGCAAAGTCAGCTTGAACCACAAGGATGGCAGTTCAAAACTCACCAGGCGTTCCTCAAAAACCCTATACAGGGTTGCTGTGAGTCGGAACTGACTCAATGGCACTTAACACAACAACATCATAAAGACAAAAATGCACATATTCTTAAGTGCTTAAAGAAACAACATGGAACACTTCTAATCATCTTCCCTGGCAAATGTGTTGTAGCTGTAAGAACAATTAGCTGCCAGACAAACCTGAAAAGACTAGAAACATAGAAGATACTTAGAGAAAGAAAGACCAGCAGAAAAAAAGCAGACTTTTTGACCCAGACTGCAAAGTCGTTTGAATGGCAAGGTGGCAGTTCAAACTCACCAGTTGCTCCTTGGAAACCCTATAGAGGGTCACTATGGGTCTGAATCAATTCAACGGTACTTAACAACAACATTTGCTGTTAAGAATGTCAAGCAAGCTGTTTGCCTTGGAGGCAAGAAAAGTCAGCCAGCAGGGTAAACCCTCTTAAGACTAAAACTCAAACCTAGAACCCACAAACAGTCTAGTATGCTCATGGTGACCACCCTGGTCTCACTTGTGAGTGAAAGTAAGGTCAATGCAGCATTGAAGACATGGGCTGAGTTTGGCCAAGTTCCACTGACACCCATGGACCTTAAGATGAGAGAGAGACAAGATGAAGGCCTGGCTGGTCTCAAGTTTAGGGAGATGTGTGAACTCCAGAACCCAAGGACACTGACCCAGTCTTTGGGGGTTAGAGCTGAAAGTGAAGTGGCCAGCTGGTCTGAAGTGTGGGAAGGTATGTGTGAACTCTAAAGTTGAAAAGAGTACCCATTTTAGCTAGCTTGGATGGCTAGCTGACCAGAACTCAACTAGATAAAGATAAAGAGATTTGATACTGTGAGCAAGCGTAAATTGCTACAATTTGATGAACTGGACAATTTGCTTATGGATACAGTTGCTCAAAATTCCAACCAAAATCCAACCAAAATGGAAGGATTCTTCTTATCAACTCAGTGCACTGAGTTGATTTGTTTTTGTTGTTAAGTGCTGTAGAGGAAGTTTTAACTCATAATGATCCTGAATAGGGTTTCCAAGGAGAGGCTGGTGAGTTTTAACCACTGACCTTGCAGTCCCATTGCTTATTCTATAACTGCACCAGGACTCAATGGGTTGATAGTGACAGGCAATTCAGACATCCACTATAAAAATGGGGGGCTATAAAGGCACGAGGTGGCTGGCTTAGGCCTGCATGAGTGTGCTTAGGTTCAGAATGAGAGGGGTAAGGTAGAATCCCCACTGAAGTTTTCCTCTTCTACAGATGGATGTGGTAAAAGGGAATGAGGGATGATGGTGATGGGATCTTATGTTTCAACTGTTTGAGTAACTGTTAGCAGGACTAATCACAATCGTCACATACGTAATTGTAGAAGATGTGTAACTAAAAGGGGGGAGTAGTCAATCTTTCATTTCAAGAACAGAGGACCCTAGCACTATCAATAAGGAAAAGCATGATTGGAGCATGAGCTCCTACCCAGAGAAACAGTGACAGCAGAGACAGAAGCAGAGGTGATGGCATATAGAGATAGAGCAACTGAGGACTCCAGGCCCACGGACTGAAAAGGCTGTGTGTATGTGGGCAGGAGGTTGGCTTGCAAAACGTGCCCTTTGGACATTTAAATGCATATAGATTTTTTACACTATATATATGTATTTTGGAGTCCTGGTGTGGTGGTGGGGGCTAATGTGTCAGACTGCAAAGTCATCTGAACCACAAAAGGCTGGTGGGTCAAGCTCACCAGATACTTCTTGGAAACCCTAAACAGGGTCACTATGGGTCAGAATCAACTGGAAGGCACTTAACAACAATGTGTACATCAAATATTTTTGCTTTATTTGTGGGGGAAAAAAAGATGTTAAAGAAAGCTACAATATGGAAGCAGGATTGACTGTTGTTACATAAGGGGAGTATACTTATTGAGATCAAACTAAGCATATGAATGGTTGAAAGTGAAGCTGATGATCTTGTCTGTTTACCTTCATTCAATTCACAAAAAGTTAATTAGCTACACAAATGAGGTGGGGGTGTGGGGGATGTGCATCTCTTATCAACTAAGAGGATGATTAGAAAAAGAGAATCTGTAAAATGGGCAGACAAGAATAACTCTGTTCAATAATACAATAAAACTAACACTTAGGTAGTCAGGTGTTAGAATCAACAGAAAGGTAACTGGTTTCAATGATTAGGAAAAGATCAAAGAATAATACTTTTCAAACCAAGTAATGTAAATGCGTTCAATTATGGCAGATTTATCATCACTAATCTCCATTTCAGTTGGGTTCACAAGCTTAAAACCCCAAAAGATCAAAAAGGGATAAGTATAATAAACAAATTATCAGCAATATCAAAAATAGCCAAATATATGTATTTTTAAATTTTAAATATTAAAAATAGTGAAATCCTCAGGGCTCAGCATACATTGTTTTCTAATCTTATAACCACCCAATAACACAAATATTGCTATTCCAAGGCTACTGGCAAGCAACTAGTTCAAAACCACACAGTTAATCATAAAGCTGTTTTTGTTTGTATGCTTGTTTTTTTAAATCTGCATTGTTTCCATTAGATCACACTACTTTTGTCAAAATCTTAAATCCTTATGACAGACATATAAAGCATATTGGCTTCTCGCAATATCAAGGGGTACTATGATGAAATATTTTGGCATAGAAGTTTAAGGGAAAGGGGTTACAACATGAAAATATTTTCCTAATAAACACTATACTTCATTTCCCCACTTCATAATAAATGTATTTTAGGCCTCACAGTCTTCTAGGGTCCTTTCCTCTAAAATATTTGAAGACAGTAAAAAAAAAAAAAAAAGTAAACAGTCCAGATATTCACCTCCTTCGTTTTGTTGTTTAGTACCGTTGAGTCAGTTCTGATTCATAGCAACCCCGTACAGAGTTTCCGAGGAGCCACTGGTGGACTTGAACTGCTAACCTAGCAACTCAAACTTTGTGATGCAGTGCTTATCCTACAGTGGCACACCAGGACTCCTCACCTCCCTTGGTGGTGCTGGTTATGTGTCATGGAGTCGGAACCAACTCATAGCAACCCTGCACAGGGTTTCCAAGGCTGTATTATCTTTACGGGAGCAGAAAGCCTCATCTTTCTCCTGTGGAACAGCTGGTAGTTTGGAACTGCTGACCTTAAGGTTCACAGCCCGATTTGTAACCACTACGCCTCCTCAGGGTTAAAAAGACTGGTGGAAATGTTCCTAGCTCCTCCATCCCTCCACAAAAATTTCCCACCAATAAAAAAATCTGTCCTTCAAAACTTCATTATGGTCATTAACCAATCTGTAACGATTCATCAATTCATTTATTATGCTAATAAAAAAAGAACAGAAAAACTCAAGATGTAACTCCTAACTGTCCCTAATCAAGCTCCCAAACTGGGCCTAATCAGAGGTCAAGCAATATGATGCAATTATGAAAACCAGAAGTAATGATAGTTAATAAAGTATCTTTTACGGAACACTGCAACTTTCTGCATAAGAAAGCTATGTTTCACCATTCACAGTTACTCTAAAGGAGAAGGTCAATTCATGACTCAGAGCAACAAGATTTTCTAAAAAGGAATAACTGTTTTCTCTTCAGTTGTCCTTTTCCCCAAACAGTATTATTAAATTTCATATATAAACAGAGAAAAGAAAAAAATAATTAAAGATTAGTTGAAAAATCTATGCTCATGAGCTTCAAAATGGCATCAAATTATAGGGTAATATAGAGCAAAATGCTGGCCACTGAATGCAGACACCATTATAAAAGCATTGTCACTAGTGAAAATACATGGTGTTCACCTGGAGTCCATTTAACACGTCACCTTCACTCGTACATTAATTTAAAACAAATTTCAACACAAGACAGATCAACACAAAAACTACATTAAAAAAAATACAAAAAGGCCTTCCCCAATTGTTGACATGGACCACATGAGGCTTTGCTTGATATGGCTCTGACCTCTAGGGAGCATCTCTCCTCACCTTATGCTGCGGCCACACCGGCAAAGATCGAATGAGTTTCTGGTAGCTTCTCTCACAATGCCCTCTACCTGTCCTTTGCTATGCTAATTTTTAATCGTGTCACTGAAGCATTTATTATATGTTTCAGAATTTTGTTGTTGTTGTTGTTATGTGCCATGTTGTCGGTTCCAACTCATAGCGACCCTGTACAGGGTTTCCGAGGCTGTAAATCTTTATGGGAGCAGAAAGCCTCAATCTTTCTCCGGTGGAACAGCGGGTAGTTTCCAACTGCTGACCTTTCAGTTCGCAGCCCGATTCATAACCACTACGCTACCAGAGTCTGAAGACAAAGTTCCTAATAGGTGGAAATTTACCTTCCAAAGATGGAGAAACACAATAAACTAGAAAGCCAATTAACCAACAATTATGTATTATGTGTGTGTGTATAAAACATCGTCACTGGTACACAAGAAAAAATGCTGAGGGGAAAAGGATGGAGAGCGAAGCTGTAGTTTACAACAGGTGGTCTGGAACATTCGTTTTAAAAGTGGCAAAGACCTGAATGGAGTGAAGAATCAAACCAAGCTAATGGGGAACCTAGGGTAAAGGTTTTCCAAGCAGGGGAAAGAGCAAGCATACAGACAGGAAGAAGTCTGACAGATCATTACGGCTACAGACAAGAGGGAGATTGAAAGAAGACCATTATAGCTGGAGTACAGAGAGCAAAGATAAGATGATAACAAAAGTAGGCAGAGCCAGGATAACTATAAAGTCTTGACGCCCAGGAAAACAAGTTTGAATTTTAGTTTACATGTATCAGAAAGCCTTTGGGGAGATTACATGCTATCATTTGCATTTTGAAGCTCTCTCAACTCCTGTGTGAACATAGTGTAGGTAATCAGTAACAGAAGCATTAGAAACAAATTAGGAGACTCCCTAGAGTGTTTATCCAGTCAAAAGATGATAATGGCATGGGCTACATTGATAGAAGTTGAAATGAAGAGTGGTATTTAGATTTAGAATGTAATTTGAAGGTGGAGCCAATAATACTGCCAATGGAATAAAAATGGAGATGAAAGAAAAATCTGGTATCTCTGTCTCTGACCATCCTAAGAGCAAGGGCCATGTTTGACTTATTCAGGTCCTTGAACACAGGCACAGTGCAATATGTTCTAGTTGAATACATTAATAAGTGGCCTATTTCTTTTCTCAACAGCATAAAAATAGGGGTATTTGCTTTAGCTGACAAATATCAAAAGCATGTCAGGCATGGAAATTAAGCATGATTATTAAGTGAAATTTTAAGAAAGGGAATTAAAAGGTTCCCAAATAAAAGAAACCAAAGACCTGTGTGTTTCACAAAACTTAACACACTTAACTCAAAATACTACCTGTCTGAAAATAGAATGAATTTATTTTAAAACTGCCTATTTAGAACATCAACTGCAGTATCTGAGCAACAAGTGTTTTGCTGTATGCTAGGCAATTTGCCTGTGCCATCTGATAGGATTAGATTTCTGTACTTTGAGTAAGATTCAGATTCTACATTCTTTACTCCTCTCTATGGGAATCACAAAAGGTGAAGGGGAGAGGGTGAAGGGGAGGGGAGGAGACACCTATAATGCTTTCCCCCAAGGAATTTACAAGATTCTCCAAATACAGAACTTAGTATCAAACTCACAGCCATCAAGTTAATTCCGACTCATAGCAACCCTAGAGTACAGAGTAGAATTGCCCTAGAGAATTCCAAGGCTATGCGAATCTTACAGCAGGAGGCAACCATATCATTCTTCTTCAGGAATCACTAAGGTTGGAATCACTCACCTTTCTACTGACAGCCTAGCCCTTTAACCACTAAGACCAGGGCTCCTTGGGTTTAAGGCAGTATTCCATTATCATTAAAGGAGTGTTTTAAAATATGGATGGTTAGCAATCCAGCCCATGCAAAATTCAGCTGGGGGGAGGGATGTATTTGGATTTTTAAAAAGCTTCCCAGATGAGTCTTAAGGCCCAAGATGAGAACCACCTTCTACACCAAGATTTTAAACAAACAAATCAGATGCCATTTGAAATCAAAGTCTAGTTGATTTCAACTTATGGCAAGTAGAACTGTGCTTACATAATGACTGATTTTAGGGTTTGTTTATTTTTCCAAGTGATTACCAGGCCTTTCTTCTGAGGCAGTTATGAATAGACTCAAACCTCCAATCTTTTAGTTAGCAACTGAAGGTATTAATCATTTCCAACACCCAAAGGCTCCTCTAAATTAAAAACCTTGAAAGGAACACAGATCAGTGACAACCAAAATCAACTAAATCCACCCTAAACGAAAATGAATGGACAGCAGATAGAGAACGGTGTACAAGCTCATTCATGAACTTAAAACACACCACCACCACAATATGTCTTGAAAGCAGCAACGTCCTTTCACGTGAAGAAATAACACAGAGTAGCTTAAATAACCAAGCGGCAGAGCTGTAAAATGTTTTTGAGGAAATAAAGCACTGGAACTACCTGAGAAAGAATCAGGGGAATAGTTGTTGTTGTTACGTGCCGCTGAGTCAGTTCCAACCCATAGCGGCCCTGTATAGTTTTCAAGGAGAGGTTGGTGAGCTTGAACCACTGACCTTGCAGCTCAAACCAAATTTGCAGTCCAGCACATTAACGCACAGGGCCACACCAGGAGAATATTTGTTGTTGCTGTTAACTGCCATTGAATCAGTTCTGACCCACAGCAACCCTGTATAGGGTTTCTGAAGAGCTATTGATGAGCTTGAATCACTTACCTTGGTGGTTTAAACTGACTTTGCAGTCCAGCACATTACCCACAGCGCCACACCAGGACTCAATTTGGCGGTACCTAAATGTAGTCTTGGTGTGACACTGTGGGTTAATGTGTGCTGGACTGCAAAGTCAGTTTGAGCTGCAAGCTTGGCAGTTCAAGCTCACCACCTGCTCCTTGGAAACCCTATACAGGGTCGCTATGGGTTGGAATCAACTCCACGGCATTTAACAACAACAACAAATGGAGTCCTGGTGTGGCGCTGTGGGTTAATGAGCCAGACTGCAAAGCTGTTTGAATTGCAAGGTCAGTGGTTCAAGCTCGCCAGCTGCTCCACGGAAAAAAAAGTGCAGGCCCAGGTGGTCTTATTAGTGAATTTTACCAAACATTCAGAGACTAGCTGACACCAATTTACTCAAACTATTCTAGAACATAGAAAAGGATGCAAAACTACTAAATACATTTTTGAGCATAACTCTCATACCAAAACCAGGCAAGGACATAACGAAAAAAGAAAATTATAGGCCAATATCTCTCATGAACATAGATAGAAAAATTTTCAATAAACTCCTAGGCAACAGAATTCAACAACATATTAAAAAAACAAACAAACAAAAAGAAAACCATAATCAAGTGGGATTCCTATCAGGGATGCAAGGATGGTTCAACATTAGAGAAACAATCAACAGAATCCACACTACAAATTTTTAAAAGGAAAAGAACTACATGATTACATGGATTGATGCAAAAATGCATTTGAAAATATCTGACATCCATTCTTGATTAAAACACTCAACAAAGCAGGAATTGATGGGAAATTCCTTAACATAATCGAGAGCGTGTGGCGCTGTGGGTTAATGCACTGGACTGCAAAGTCCTTTAAACCACACAATTCAAGCTCACCAGTCACTCCTTGGAAACCCTATACAGGGATCCGACTCACAACGACCCTGTACAGGGTTTCCATGGCTGTTAATCTTTACAGGAGCAAAAAGCCTCATCTTTCTCCCACGGAACAGCTGGCAGTTTCAAACTGCTGACTGTGAGATTAACAGCCCGATTCATAACCACTACACTACCAGAGCTCCTACCATTAGACATTGTTGCTGTTAAGTGCCATCGAGTAGATTCCGACCCACAGCGAGCCTGTATAGGGTTTCCAAGGAGCGACTGGTAAGCTTGAATCGCCAACCTTGTGATTCAAACGACTTTGCAGTCTGGCGCATTAACTCACAGTGCCACACCAGGACCAAAACAAGGAGATATCATCTCACACCAACATTATGAGCGAAGATCCAGAAAACAGCAGATGCTGGCGAGAGTGGGGAGACTGGAACCTGAGTTCAACCACTCTGGAAAACAGTATGATGCTTTCTCAGAAAGTTGAAAACAGAGATCCCTTATGACCTAGCAATCTCTCTAACTCTGTATATGTTATAAAGAAAGACGAGCCAGGACCCGAGTAGCTCTATGCACACAGATGTTCACTGTAGCACAATTCACAGTAGCAGAAACATGGAAACAGCCTAAGTGCCCATCAGTAGAAGAATGGATAAACAAACTTTGGTATGTATACACAACAGAATACTATGCAGTCTTCAGCAACGATAAATCTGTGAATTGCCTCATAACATGGATGAAGCTAGAGGAAATTATGCCAAGTGAAACTAATCAATGACAAAATATTGTATGAGACCGTTTATTGTAAAAAAACGTTAAGAAAAGGTTTTCATACTCAAAGAAACATTCTTTTGATGGTTACTTGGGGTGAGAGGGAAGAAGAGTAAGTAATTCACTGGCTAGACAGTGCATGTGAAACAGGGAGGGCAATATACAAGAAGAGGGAGGGTGATAGAAGAATGATGAAAATAGGTAAAGGCACAAGGTGGTGGTGGTATGCATGGGCTAAACAGAATGTAGTCAAATCGTGATATATACACAACCTTGGAACAACCATTTTCTGTGCATAGATACATGGATTGAGACGTAGGCAGACTAGGTAAAGGCAGATGAGTATGATGAATTTATATATCCTACAAATATATATAACAAGAGTGAGGTGCGCCCAGGATCGGACATCGTTTCGTTCTGCTGTGCATGGGGTCGCTATGAGTCGGTTCCGACTCGATGGCACCTGACAACAACAACAACAACAACAAATATATAAGTGTGAAAAAGGGTATTTGCACATGAGTATTTATCTTTCCTGAAAATACCACTATGAATGTGGTGAAGCATGCAGTAGTAGGTAAAATGATGAAAACTTACTAGGTATTATCAAACATCTTCAGGCAATGAGCTGATGGGCCTTGGAGCTCAGGACTACAGTCACGAATCAACTGGCATAACATAGTTCACAAAGACTTTTTTCTACATCCTACTTTGCAGGGTCACTATGGGTCGGACCCGACTCGATGGCACTTAACAACAACAACAACAACTTTGGTGAGCAGCGTCTGGGATCTTAAAAGCTCATGAAGGGACATCTAAGGTGCAACTATTGGTCTCCATGTGCAGAAAAAAAGAAAGAGGAGAACTGAAGATGCCTGGAATCCATCAGTCACAAGGGTTAACTTGATGGCAACTAACAAGAGCCTTAATCCACTGCAGCTTTCTGAACAAAGTCAAGGAAGGATGGAGGCAGAAGGGATGAGTACTGCAGAGAGCAAAAGAATCTTTATTTTATATAGAGAAATTTTGAAATATCTATAGCTGCAATACTATGCTGTATGGACTTGGTTGCAGAGTCCAGGTGTAGCTCTGCAGGATGAGCACTAGACGGCTAAACATAAGGTCAGTGGCTCAAACCCACTAGCTGCTCCTCGGATGCCCTATAGGATTGCCATGAGTTGGACCAGATTTGAAAGCACGTAACAACTACAACAGAGCTTTGGCTGCAGAATAATTGAGGTGGGAAAGGTCTAGGTAAAATCAGAATAGCTGTGAATTGATGCTGTTGAAACTATATGAGGTACACACATGGGGGTTTCTTCTTTTGTACGTATTTAAAATTTTCTACAATAAAGCTCAATTAAGTACACGCTGATTAACATTAGTTCATGAGAACCTCTTGAGATGTAATCAGTGATCCACAAGTTTGACCCACACATTCTAGTCGATTCAAGGCACATTCAGAGTGCGAGATCCCCTTGGCCCCAACTAGAAATTCATTTATCTTAAAACAGCTCAAGTGTGTTTAAGGTCAGGCTCGAGTCTATTAAAACACAGAAAGATCCCACAAGTCTTCAATGAGCTATAGAGCAAGCTTGACTGTATTCACGGTTTTCATTTCTTAATACATCTACTTAACTTTTAAAATTTTTTCATTATTTTGAGGCCCTCTTAGCCTTGGTTTAAGGACATAAACATATTACATAACTAATCAGCTCTCTTACTAGTATGGAGGCCTGGTGTGGCACTGGCAAGTTAATACTCTGGACTGCAAGGTCAGTTTGAGTTGCAGAGACAGCAGTTACATTGATCCTTGGAAACCGTATACAGGGTCGCTATGAGTTGGAACAGACTGGAGGGCTCTTAACAACAACTTACTAGTTAGTATACAAGTATACTATACCTTGTTCTCCTACCAATACTGAACTGTAAATAATCCACAAAAAAGTAAAAATTTGGCAACATTGGTGTTTACATTAAATTGATTTCCCACTATCTATATAGACTGGTTGTCCAAAGCCTAATCCTTCCTCATTTCCTCCTGGCATTTTATCAACCAAATTCCCAGGACTTTCCAATTACCAACCCCCTCCCTGGTTCTCTGTTCTCAGAGAGCTCCATAAAAACTCAGGAAAGGGAATCCTTCATTAAATTTTTGTGTTGTTGTCAAGTGCCATAGAGTTGGTTCCAACTCACAGCAACTCTGTATAGGGTCTCTGAGGAGCAGCTGGTAGATCTGAACCACCAACCTTGTGGTTGGCAGTCCAATGTTTATCCTACAGCGCCACACCAGGACCCCAAGTTTGCATAGTGCCTTTCTTACCAGGATTCAAAAACTGAAACCTTTAAGAGAAAACAAGAATTTCAAAGCCCTGAGACAATTTCTAGTGTGACACTGTAGGATGAAAGCTTGGTGGTTTAAACCCACCAGCTGCTCCTCGGAAACCCTACACAGGGTCACTTTGGGTTAGATCCTATGTCACAGCACTAAACAACAACAATGATCAAGAACTCTGGTGGATGTCTACATTGGACTGCTAATCACAAGGTCTGCAGTCCACATGCAAAGGCAGCTTCCGGTAAAAGATGAGGCTGTCTACTACCAAAAAGATTTCATCTCGGAAAGCCTAAAAAGGCCTGCTATGAGTCAGAATCGACTCAGTGACAGTGGTTTGGGTTTGGTTAATAATCAAGAAGGCAAAGCATAAGTTCAACTTATTAACTGCCATCATGAACCAAACTGTGCCAAAAGCAACAACTCCCGAAATCTGTGTAACACTGAAAGTAAAGCCCAAATCGCTAAGGTTTAGTTTATCATGATTACTTTTATTTTCTCCTGGTAATCGCACTAATACTTCTTTCTCTTGATCATCTGCATCAATACTTGTGTTTCGTGAGTATTTGGAGGAAGAAGGATAGGGCAGCGCTTCAGTACATATTACAAAGAAACAGACAACAGATGCTACCATCAACAAGAGGATTAAACCCTTCTTCTAAAACATTTGCTTATCTCTTATTCTGGAACTTTCTGCACTTACTTCCCTGGTTTAATTCTCTCCTGTGGCACTTCTCTACTCTGTTGTCATTGTAAGTATCCTCAAATCAGTTCTGACTCATGGTGACCCTGTGTAGGGTTTCTGAGAAGCAGCTGGTGGGTTTGAACCTCTAACCTTGAGGTTAGTAGTCCAGTGCTTATTTTATAGGACCACACCAGGACCCACTACTCCACCCACACTTATTTTCTAAGATTCCTCATGCTCTTTAATATATGGCAAAAATAATGGTTTGAATAAGTGTCTGAAATATTCCAACCAAATACAATTCCTTTTTCTAAACCCTAGAGGTCTGTCAAAACAGTTTTTGTCTTTTAAGAGTGAATCCCTAATCCTGCCTTGTATTTATCGTATCAAGTACTTATACATCTGACTTTGAATCATTAGACAAAGTTAAATATATTATGTAATGCTCAGAGTTCAGCAAAAATCCTTATATTGAGCAGGCACTCAATTATTTACTGAAACAAAAAGGTAGATTCACCACACCCTTGACAAACAATTATCATAAAAAGTTGTCAGTGGGAGCTTAATAATCTGACAACACAGGGAACTCTTCCTCTTTTGAAAATGCTTCACAAGAATGACTCATCCCTTCAGTGGAAAACTTCAGATGAAAACGTGTCTAAAGTGTATTAAAACCGGTTCCTAAACTTCTTTAGCACACTCTCAGAAATGAACAGTGGCAAACTGCAGGTGAGACTCTAAAGTGATCTGCACTGGGTCAGGCAAGTCAGCCAGGAATGTTGTTAGCAGTTGCCCACAAGTCAATTCAGATGCATTGGCAACCACAGGTGTGCAGACTAGAAGTGCTCTGTGAAGTTTTCAAAGTTGCAACTTTTCAGAAACCGACTCCCAGGCCTGTTTTTCGAAGTACCTCTGGGTGAATCTGAACCATCAACTCTTTGGCTAGTAGTCAAGCACTTAACTTTTTGGGACTCCATCAATAGAAATCTTACACCTGCCTTGACCTCAGGACAACACTGCTCTCCCAAATCTACAATGTTAAATGCCTGCTGCCTGTCTTCAACGTCTTCAATAAAGAGGTTCCACGTATGTGTGTGAGGGCTTCAAAAAGTTTATGGAAAAATGGAATTAAAAGATAATGATTTTTCCCAGAGAAGTAGTGATGCCCGAGATGGAGGCAGAAGCAGTGATGCCCGAGATGGAGGCAGAGAGGGAGAGCGACTGTGTGTTGAAGACCCGGGGGGGCAGGCTTGCAGGGTATGCACTTTGGTAGGTTGATGATGCATGGAGGGGATTGTAACCATGGCAATGATACGATATACAATAGAATGAATGTAAAACTAATGTTCTCCCATGTAAACTATCATATATTTCACAATGAAACACTTTATGCATAGATATGAATCTAAATAATCAAAGCATGAACAGAAATGGTCCACATCAAATCAAGACTTGTGGTTACCTCTAAGAATGGAAGAGAGGCATTGATTCAGGAGAGGGTATAAAGGAGTATCAGCTGAACCTGTCACATTTTATTTTAATGGGTAAAAAGATCTAAAACAAACAGTATGAAGATCTGCTAAATCTGAGTGGTTGGTTCACTTGTTTTCTCTAACACTGTTTACATATTTGAAATTGTCTATAATAATAAAAATAAAAAACAGTTATTGACAAAAAAAAAGATAATGATTTTTTCCTATGAAATTTTGAAGCCCCTTGTATTTGGCTAAAAGTTCAAAGTATTTTAAAAACACACACTACATATGTGAGGTGGCTATTCCTCATCTTCGAGTCCAGGTGTGACAACTGTAGGATAAGCATTGGACTGCCAACCACAAGGTTAACAGTTCAAATCCACCAGCCACTCTTCAGAAACCCAAACAGGGTTCCTGGAGTCAGAACCAATTTGACAACACTTAAAACCAACAACATTCCAGATCCAGAATTCCTGAGTGGCATGCATGTTTAATGTGCTTGACTTCTAACTGAAAGGTTAGAGGTTCAAGCCAATCCAGAGGGGTGCCTTAGAAGACTTGGCAATCTACTTTTTAAAAATCAGCCACTGAAAACTCTATAGAACACAACTCTACTCTGACATGCATGGAGTCGCCATGACTAAGAATGTACTCCAAAGACCACAAGTGACAGCAAAAATTGGTGTCTGAAAATCATCATAGCAACCTATCAGCACAATTTACAACCTACAATTTTAGTAGAAATCATGGAATAACATACTTATAAGAATAAAACCAAGTATTACCTCTAACCAGGAATTACACAATAACATTCATTAAACCTACTCATTCTAAGGACATCAGACAGGAAATATTACCATTATAAGTTTTCTATTTTTAGTAAGAGTTAACTCATTAAAAGAGAAAGCAGAGAAAAGGAAAATCAGAACACAAGCTCCAGAAACACTGGAAGTCTTTTCTTTCCTACGCTAATACCCAAACCTAGAACAATGCCAGGAACATCAAAGGAAAGTGACATTTACTAAATGTATAAAGCAAAACCTTCTCACCATTAATAAAGCAAACTCACAATATTGCTATTATCTTTGGTCCTCATCACATTTGCACATATTTTTAGAAAACAAATGTATAATCTCTCATAGGCAAAGAAATGTCTAATGTCTTTTCAATAATGTGGTATTTATTCTTATCAAGTTCAACACTAACATTCTAAGTTGATTATTTTATAATTTGCAAAATTAATCTTCTTTTCTTTCCTCTTTAATACCTATCTTATTTCTCTACCAGAGACCCACCAGATACATGTCACTCACCCACCTATAATTATCATTCAATGAACTGCTTATTATAGTCTAGTGAACACAGTACAGACCCAACCTTTGGAGTAAGGCAAACCTGATAACGTAGTGGTTACTACTTGGATTGCTAACCTCAGGGTCAGCAGTTCCTAATTGTCAGCTGTTCCATGGGAGAAAGAGGAGGCTTTCTGCTCCTGTAAAGATTTACAGCCTCAGAAACCCTATGCAGAGTCATTATGAGTCACAACCAACTCCACAAACAACTTCTTCTTCAAACTGAAATTGATCAACATGCTTAAATTGGAAACAAAGAGGGAGGACCTCTAATTGGAAAACATGGTCGTGATGGCAGGAATGATGCTGGAGCTCACATAACAGGATTTTACAGGACCAACGACTTACTCATGGCAAAAAATAACTCCTTTAAACAACATAAAAGGTTGTTTATACACACGGATGTTGCAGAAAGCATCAAAAAAAGATGAAAGGAATGCACAGTCACAGAACCAGAAAGAAATGGTCAGTGTTCAACCATTTCAAGAGGTAGCATATGATAAATAAAGAACCAATGACACTGAAGAAAGAAGTCCAAGGTGCATTGAAGACACTGGCAAAGAACAAGGCACTGGTAATTGACAGGATACAACCTGAAATCTTTCAACAAACTTATGTGGCACTGGAGGCTTTCACTCATCTATGCCAAGAAATTTGGAAGAGATCTGTTATTTGTGCTCATTCCAAAGAGAGGTGACACAACGGAATGTGGAAATCATCAGACAGTATCATTGATATCCCATGTGAGTAAAGTTTTACTAATGGTAATAACAGAAACGGCTGCAACCATACACTGACAGAGAACCCTACACTGACAGAGAACCGGATTCAGAAGAGGACCTGGAATGAAGGATATCATTGCCGGTGTCTGATGGATCTTGGCTCAAAGCAGAGAATAACAGAAAGATGTTTGCCTGTGCTTTACTGACTACGCAAAGGCTTTAAATTGTGTGTGTCATTACAAGCTATGGACTACACTGCAAAGTATAAGTTTTCCGAAACACTTAATTGTGCTCATGAGGAACCAAAAGGCAGTTGTGCGAACAGAGCAAGCATGCACTGAATGGTTTAAAATTCTTTTTTAATTTTAAAATTGATTCTTTCACCATACGTATTCAATCTGTATCCTGAACAAATAATCCGAGAAGCTAGATTACATGAAGAAAAACAATGGCATCAGGATTGGAAGAAAACTCATTAACAATCTGTGATATGCAGCTGATACAACCTTGCTTGCTGAAAGCGAAGAGGACTTAAAATACTTATTAATGAAGACCAAAGACCACAGCCTTCTGTATGGGTTGTAACTCAATGTAAAGAAAACAAAAATCCTCACCACTGGACCAATAAACTACATTCATATCAATGGAGAAAAGATTGAAGTTGTCAAAGACTTCATTTTGCTTGGATCAACCATCAGCACTCATGGAAGCCATGAGTGTTGTCAAGAAATTATACGACAGATTGCATTAGGCAAATCTGCTGCAAGACCTCTTTAAAGTGTTGAGGAGTAAAGATGTCAGCTTGAGGACTAAGGTGGTGCCTGACCGAAGCCATGCTATTTTCAATAACCTCATAAATGCATGTGAAAGTTGGACAATGAATAAAGAAGACCACAGAATTGATGTATTTGAGTTATGGTGCTGGAGGAGAATATTAAAAGTACCAAAGAACAAATAGATCTGTGTTGAAAAAAGTACAGTCAGAGTTCTCTTTGGAGGCCAGGATGGCCAAGCTTCATCTCTCATACTTCGGACATATTGTCAGAATGGACCAGTCACTGGAATAGCATATCGTGTTTGGTAAAGTGGAGAGTGGGGGAAAAAAGAGGAAGACCTCCAGCAAGATGGATTGGTAGTATCAACGTGCTCAAACATAGCAATGACTGTGAGGTTGGCCCAGGACCAGGCAGTGCTTTGTTCGGTTGTGCAAAGGGTCACTTGAGGAGTTAATACCTACTTGAAAGCACCTAACAACAACAATAATACATATGGACATCACCAGATGGAATACACAATCTCAAATTGACTACAACTGTGGGAAGAGACTGAGGAAAAGATCAACATCATTAGTCAAAGCAAGGCTAGGAACAGATCATCAATTGCTCATATGCAAGTATAGGCTGAAGCTGAAGAAAACTAAAACAACTCCATGAGAACCAAAATATGACCTTGAATATATTCCACCTGAATTTAGATACCATCGCAGAAACAGATTTGATGCTTTAGACTCTTATGACCAAAAAGCAGAAGAGTTGTGGAATAACATCAAGAACATCACACATGAAGAAAGCGAAAGGTCAAGAAAGAAACAATAGACAAAAATGGGTGTCAAAAAACAGACTCTGAAACTTGCTCTTGAGCATAGAGAAACTAAAGCAAATGGAAGAAATGAGGAAGTAAAAGAACTCCACTTGTAAAACTGAAGGATGAAACAGAAGAAATATTGAATGATACAGAAAGTATTAAAGATGATGGAGAGAATACAAAAAGTCACTGGACCAAAAAGAAACAGTCCATGTTCAACAATTTCAAGAGGTAGTATTTGATCAAAAATCAATGGTACTGAAGGAAGAAGTCCAAGGTACACTGAAAGCATCGGCAAAGAACAAGGCTCCAGGAATTGATGGAATACAAATTGAAATCTTTCAATAAACTGAGGCAGTACCGGAGGTGCTCAATCATCTATGCCAAGAAATCTGGAACTCAGCTACTTGGCCAAATGATTGGAAGAGGTTCATATTTGTGCCCATTCCAAAAACAGGTGATCCAACAAAATGGGGAAAGTATCAAATAATATCATTAATATTACATCCAAGTAAAATTTCGCTTAGCACAATCAAAAAAATGGTTTCAACAGTACATGGACAGGAAACTGTCAAAAACCCAAGCCAGAGTCATTCAGAAGAGAACATGGAACTAGGGATATCATTGCTGACATTAAAATGTGTGTTGGCTGAAAGCAGAGAATATCAGAAAACGTTAATTTGTGCACTGTCAACTGTACAAAGACTTTCAACTACATGGATCATGAAATACTATGGATAACATTGTATAGAATGGATATTCGAGAATTCGTAATTTTGGTCATGAGTAATCTGTACATAGACTGAGCGACAGTTGTTGGAACAGAATAGGGGATATACTGAATAAAATCAGTAAAGGTGATAGAAGAAAATCATAAAACCCTGAACTTCAGAGGACAGGTTAAGGAAGTGGAGAAGAAACTGAGCAGGGAAAGTAAAAAAGGGAGAATAACTAGTGAGCAGTCGTCTAGATGTGGCAATGGCCATCTTGAGCTTTGTGAGTAGTTTTGGCTAACAGAAGGTAGCCTGGCAGAGCAGATTTTCACAGCCAACAGGAAAGGTGGGATTCCTTCTTTTTTTCCATGCTTCCCTAGTAATCAGGTATGAATAGCCCCAGCCTCAACCACCCCAAGCACAAACCCTGCTCTGAAAGTTCATAGTCACATGATTGGAAGTCACACCAGTGTAAGGTGGAGGTCTGCTATGTTACTTTGGTGCCTGAATTTAGAGAAACTCGGCTCCAGACTTACAGAGCCAACAGAGCCACCGGACCAGCATTTAATCAGTTACCCTGTCTCCTGCTGCCCTGTGGTCCTTAACAGACACGAAAATCTGTTCCATAAAGGACCTCCACAAACTACTTCTGGCTTGAGTGCCCTGAACATAGGTAATACCTAGAACAACACAAACTTCATTCAGGGCCAGAAACTCCACTGTCACATCCCTCTCACACCCACCTCCTAAGTTTCCTGGATCGCAAGAGCCCCCCCAGCCAGCCCCCCCCCACCGAGTTTGCTTCTCTCCAGGTCCAACAGCTGTACTAATTTTTTCTTTTGTGGTTTAGTTTTCTTTTTTTTGTTGTTTCAGTCCCTTGAATTTTATCCTTTCTTTATCCTTGAATTTTATCTCTACTTTTGACTAAAAGGCAGAGCCAGAAAATGTTTCTGAAGAAAAGGTAAATGAAACTGAAAAAGAATGATATTTACGTACTTTCAAAGGACTGACAGAAAGATTACAGAAAGCAGGAGAACGCAGAAGCAACCTTAGATGAATTTGGGAAAATACTACAAGAACAAAAAATACAAAATAAATGCAAATATATAAATGATTAAAAAACCAGCAAAT
>NW_006408525.1:32362800-32364492 GCF_000296735.1 Chrysochloris asiatica
ATCTGCTCTGTAAACCTTCACTCATTTCACAAGAAAAGGTTTCAAAAAATAATAAAATGAGGACCGCTCTGTCTTCTTCAGCCCTGCCTACGGAGGAGGCAACCAGCTCCACCAGCATCATGGCTGCCCTCAAAATCCTGGTGAAGCTTCAAGACTGACAAAAAGAGTTCAAAGAAGTTCATTCAGCACCAATCAGACCTTTATGCCAAAATTAACTGTAACCAGGGCAAGCCAAACCATGGTGTTTTCAATCACCTTATACACATAGGAAAGCTGGACAGTGAATAAGAAGACCGTAGAAGAATTGATGCTTTTGAGTTAGGATGTTGGAGGAGAATACTGAAAGTGTCATGGGCTGCCAAAAGAACCACAGATCTGTGTTGGAAGAAGTGCAGCCACAGTGCTTCTTGGAGGCAAGGATGGCCAAACTTTGTGTCTCAAACTTCAGACAGTCACTGGAAAAAGATATCATGCTTGGTAGGGCGGCGTGTCAGAGAAAAAGAGGAAGACCCCCAGCGAGACTGAATGGCAAAGTGGCAGCATCAATAGGCTCAAGCGTGGCAACGATAGTGAGGTTGGCCTAGGGTCGCTATGTGTCCGTACCGACTGGATGGCAGCTAACAACAACAACAAGTGCAAGCCTGGCGGCATTTACAACCAGGTGCACAGAAGATTTAAAGGCCAGATCTTAATGCCCAACATTGATTATAGGAGCAACAAGAAAAATACATGCTGTCCAGTGGCTTCTGAAAGTTCCTGGTCCACAAATGTCAAAGATCCACAATGTCAAAGAGCTGGAAGTGCTGCTGGTATGCAATAGATCTTACTGTGCAGAGACTGCTCACGGCATTTCAACCAATAACCAGGAAACATAGTGAAGGCAACGAATAGACAACCATTTTGCAAGCTTTACTTATGCTACATAAAACCATAAAAGCACTTTAAAAAATGATAAAATCAGGAAAGGTGTGCAGCAGGGTTACATCCTTTCACTATACTTATTTAATTTGTATGCTGAGCAAGTAATCCAAGAAGTTGGATTATATGACATTAGATTGAAGGAAGACATCTTTATTTCCTGCTAATATCCAGAGGGAGTCCTGGTGTGGCCGCTATGGGTTAATGGGCCAGACTACAAAGCTGTTTAAACTGCAAGGTTGTGGTTCAAGCTCACCAACTGCTCCTCGGAAACCCTATACAGGGTCGCTATGAGTCGTAACTGACTCAATGGCACTTCACAACAAGATGATACAACCTTGCTTACTGGAAGCAATGAGTGAAAATATGTATTGATGAAGATTGAAGACCTTCACTATGGATTGCACGTCATGAAAATAAATTTTAAAATCCTCACAATTGGACCAATAAGTAATATTACATTAAGAGCAGAAAAAGGTTAAAGTTGTAAAACAAAAACAAAACAAAAAAAACTTCATTTTGCTTGGATCCACTATCAACACTCACGGAAGGAGTAATCAAGAAATCAAAGGGTTTATTGCATTAGGCTAATGTGCTACAAAAGACCTCTTTAAAGTGTTAAGAAGCCAAGATACAGTGAGGTGCATGGGACCCAAACCATGGTTAACTTTCAATCATCTCATATGCATGTGAAAGCTGGATCATGAATAAGAGATGTAAATCAAAACAACAAAGAGAAACTATCTCACACCAGCAATACAGCTAAATCAAATT
>NW_006408525.1:32365387-32433374 GCF_000296735.1 Chrysochloris asiatica
TTATACACATAAAGAGCAGTGTTCTGTTCTGTGATACAGGGATCAAGATATAATCTGAGTGGGTAAAGGAGGGTTGTGGGAATGTTTAAGTGTTTGACTGTCTTGAGGATACTGGTTTCCGCAGCCTACTATTGTAAAATAGACATTTAAGTGTGATAGAAATGAATATTGGGAATCATAGGTATTACACAAAGATTTTTAAGCCCATCATCAGCCAGTAACTGATTGGATTTGCTAAAAGGGGAATTAGAATTTGCCCAGGGAAAAGGGCTTTTTGTCAAGCCTTTGTAGAATATGGGGCCTTAGGTGGAATACTTAGCCCCACCCAAAACTTTCCAGGTTAGCACATTTCCACCTGAAAAGATATGCAGATCAAGCCAGACCCACTGGGCATTCTTATTGAAAGAAAGAAATGCAAGGGGAAAAAGCAGATTGGCTGGCTATTAAAATATCAAGCAAGCTGTTTGCTTTGGAAGCATCAAGTAAAGAAAAGCCGACCCATCAGGAAACATCCCCTTCTAAGCCTCAAACTCCAAGGACCCATGAGCAGTCTAGTATGCTTGCTGGTAACACCTGGTTTACTTAAAAGTGGAAGTCGGGGCAATGCAGCAATGAAAACGTGGGCTGAGTGTGGGCATGTTCCACCGACATCCCTGACTTTGAGATGAGACAAGATGAAGGCCTGGTTGGTCTGAAATTTAGAGAGATGTGTGAATTCTTAAACTCATGGGCACTAACCTAGCCAGTGGGGGCTAGAGCTGACAGTGAAGACGCTAGCTGGTCTGAAGTACAGGGAGGCATGTGTGAACTCCCAAACTTGCAGGTAATAGTATCCATTTGACCTAGCTTGAAGGGCTAGCTTACCAGATGAAGACAGAGATGCTTGATAATGTGAGCAAGTGTAAATTGCTACAATTTGATGAACTGGACCTTTCCTTATGGTTGCAGTTGCTCAAAATTTCAATTGTAATGTAAGGATTCTTCAAAGAACAAGCTTGTTTGCTCAGTGCAATGGGTTGACAGGGATGAACAATCTAGACATAGGCTATCAAAAATGGGGGGCTATAAAGGCACGAAAGGAGCTCTGGTAGCATAGTGGTTATGAATCGGGCTACGAACCACAGGTTAGCAGTTCGAAACTACCAGCTGCTCCGCGAAAGATGAGGCTTTCTGCTCTTGTAAAGATTTACAGCCTCGGAAACCTTGTTCAAGGTTGCTATGGGTCGGAACCGACTCGACGGCACTTAACAACATAAAGGCACGAAGTGGCTGGCTTACAAGCTTTCATGAGTATGCTTAGTTTCAGAATGAACAAGGGTAAGGTTGTATCCCCACTGAACAGTTGTCCTCTTTTCCAGATGGATCTGGTGAAAGGGGATGAGGATATAATACTGATAGGCTTTTATGACTCAATTGTGCGTAATTGTTAGCAGGAATAATTGTGACTGTCACAACTGTAATTGTAGAAGATGTGTATCTAAAAGGGGGGAATAGTAGCAGAGGATCCCAGAACCATCAAGAAGGAAGAGCATGAATGGGGCATGAGATCCTACCTAGAAAAGCAACAGCAGAGAGGATGGCATAGGTGATGGCTCAGAGAGAGCAGCTGAGAACTCCAGGCCCAGGGAATGAGAAAGACTGTGTGTGCCTGTGGGCAGGATGCTGGCTTGCAAAATGTGCCCTTTGGGCATTAAAAGAAAGAAATCAGAGGAAATACTGCATTAGGTAAATCTGCTGCAAAAGACCTCTTTAAAGTGTAAAGGAGCAAGGATACAGTTTGCAGACTAAGGTGCACCTGACACAAAGGATGGTACTTACATTCACCTCATATGCATGTGAAAGTTGGACAATGAGTAAGTAAGATCATAGAAAAATCAATGTATTTGATGAATTATGGTGTTGTAGAAAAATATTCAAATTATCATGGACTGCCAGAAGAAGAACAACAAAAAAAATCTATTTGTGTTGGAGGAAGGGAAGCCAGAATGTTCCTTAGAGGTAAGTATCATAAGACCTCATCTCTCATACTATAGACATGTTATCTGGAGGGGCCAGTCCCTGCAGAACAACACCATACTTGGTAAAATGGAGGATCAGCAATAAAGAGGAAGACCCCCTCACCCCAACGAGATGGCCTGACACAGTCAAAAAGAATGAGCTCAATGTAACAATTCTGAGGATGGTGTGGGACCAGGCGGTGTTTCATTCTGTTGTCCACTGGGTCACTATGAGTTGGAACTGAATCAATGGCATCTAACAATTCATTTTTCCAATTATGTATATAAAATCATAGAGTCAACAACAGGCACAGAGTGTTCTTTTTTTCTCTCTTCCCTCTCATATAATAGTACCTTTTGACTTTGAAAACCACACCCCCCAACGTATTCTTAGACAAAAATGTTCTTTGAAAACACTGTCCTAAAAAAAGACTAAAATTAAAGGCAGCACCTTGGACACTGGATGCTCTAAAAAGCTGCCATGATGATTTATGTAAATGAGGCACAGCAAGTTCAAAAGAGGAAAAGATACACATTCCTTTCTTTTTTTTTAATTATAAAAAAAGCTTCTAACACGTTTTTAAAGTATCAACACTTAAGGAAGAGCAGTCAAGATTCAAATGATGTATTGCATTAGGCAAACCTACTGCATAAGACCTCTTTAAAGTGTTGAAGAGCAAAAAGGTCAGTTTGAAGACTAAGGTGAGCCTGACCTAAGCCACGGTGTTTTCTATAACATCATATGTATGCTAAAGTGATACAGTGAAAAATGAAGACTGTAGAATTGATGCATTTGAGTCACGGTGTTGGAGGAAAATACAATAAGTACCATGGACTGTCAAAAGTACAACAGATCTGTGCTGGAAGATGTACAGCCAGAAGGCTTCCTAGAAGCCAAAATGGCCAGACTTCATCTCTCATACTTTGGACATATTGCCAAGACAGACCAGTCCCTGGAAAAGGATATCATGTTTGGTAAAATGGAGGGTTGGAGAAAAAGAGGAAGAACCAAAATGAAATGGACTGGGATAGTGGCAGCGGCAATGGGCTCAAATGTAGCAATGATTGTGAGGTTGGCATTGGTTCTGTTGTGCACAGGGTCTCTATGAGCTGGTACCGACTCAATGGCACCTAACAATAACAACAAGTGAGTCTGTGCTACAATCTATGATGTTCATTCCTAATCTACCCTTGGAGCACTGAATGGTGCTATAAAATAAGCAGTGGACTGCTAACCACAAAGTTGGGAAGTTCAAACCCACCAGTCACTTTGCAGAAGAAGAGGTTTTCTGCTCCCATAAAGATTTACGGCCTCGGAAACCCCATACAGGATCACTCTAAACTGGAACCTACACGACGACACTTACCAGCAACAATCTACTCCAACAAAGTGACACAATAAGAAAGTAACTTCCTCTACCTAAGCCTCACTTTCCCCACCTATAAAATAAAGATGGTAGCTCAAGTATTATCCTAAATCTCTTCCAATTAATAACACTACTTTCGCAAACAAAGAAAATACAAACCATTTGCAGTAGTGCACTAGATTACCTAGACTTAGTTTGCATGCCACAGATCACCTTGAAAGAAAACACTGACAAAAATATTTAGAATGCAGAAATAAATTTTATCAAAAGTCTTGAATCAACTCCATACCATTAATAACACCTCTAAGAGAAATATAACCATACCCCATTATTGTCGTTTGCTGATTAAGTGCCGGAATTGGTTCCCACTCATAGGACCCTGTATATATGTTTCTGAGGAGTGGCTTGGTGGGTTTGAACCGCCAACCTTTCAGTTAGGAGTTCAATGATTATCCTATAGTGCCACACAACAATGCCTACTATTATATGGTTGTTGCTGTATGCCATCAAGTCACTTCTGACTCTCAGTGATCTTGTACAGGGTTTCCAAGGAGTAGACGGTGGGTTTTAACACCAACCTAGTGGTTAACAGTCCAGTGCTTATCCTACAGCACCACATCAGAACTCCTACTATCCGGTTTGTTCTTGTTAAGAGCCATCGGTTCTGATTCATAGTGACCCCATATAGTGTTTCCGAGGAGCAGCTAGTGAGCTTGAACCGTCAACCTGTGGTTCAAACCGACCTGTAGGCACTGATTTTTTTGTTGTTGTTGTTGCCTACACTAGCTCATTGAGCATGAAGCTTTATTGGCACAGTGACTTAGCTGCTAAGTGGCTACAACCCACCAGCTGCTCTGCAAGAGAAAACTGTAACACCTGCTTCCATACAGATTTACAGATTTGGAAACCCTATGGCAGCAGTTCTTACTCTCTTAAAGGGTCACAATGAGCTGGAAGTGACTCAAATGCAGTGGGTCTGAGTATCTTATTAAACAGTTCAAGGATGCTCAGTCACTTTGACCATCTTTTCCAGATTTCACAAGTGTTTAAACTGTCAGGGTGGTTTTAATTTAATCTCATTTCTGCTGTCATATTCTTTCAACCTATAATGATGGTTAGGGAGAAGGGGAGGAGAAAGTATGTATGTATGCAATTATGAATTGCTTATCTAAATAATTTCCTAATTAAGTTATAATTACTCTTCATTTATAAAATAGATGAAGCAAGACATCAGACAGAGAATGTAAAATCAATGTGATGTTTTGCTATCTGTCATCAATAAAATAATAAAAGAAATAGCACTCATGAATGCACACACAAAAAAATCACAGGCTAAATGAATATAAACAAAACTGGACATATTCTTGATGGAAATATATGCTTTTCAAATAAACATGAAGATTTAACTTGACTTCAAATGTCCCAAAAGAAGTAATATAAAAATAAGCAGTTTTCAGTCAGCAGTTGGCTATTTAAGAGAAAAGGGCAGGAAAGACTTATTTAAATCCTCATATCATGCAACAAAAAATTTTTATGCTAAATTAAGGGGCTAATTTCTAAAAATGAAGCCACTAAACACATCTAGGAGAAAATAGGAATCAATTTTCTATTATTATCTGGAAAGATGACAGATTTCTACGCTTTTAGGTTGAGAAAGAAAGATCAACAGACAAAAAGTTTGAACTACATTTGCATCTTATTCAAGTTTGATTTTCATTATTTCTAACAAAGGATTATTATCTTAACCCTCATCAATCTACCATAAAAACTGTAAGAAAACACCACTCTTTAAAAGATTATTCTTCTCCATAATAATGGAAGTGTAGTTAAACAAACAACCCGATATACTGCTTATAAGAATACAACTGAAAGAACCTTTTTGAAAAGCAACCTAACTAGACACACTTGCAATCTTTGAAATGCTCGTGCTATGCTGTCAAGCAACCCTATATAGGGTTTTGGAGGAGCAGCTGCCAATCTTGCAGTTCAAATGGCTTTGCAGTCTGATGCATTAACCCACAGCACCACACCAGGACTCCATATCAAAAGAATAGTATAGAAGTAATTGCATAGTAAAAGAAATGTTTTACTCTTTTTCATATTACATCCAGTGCATTGTCATTGTTGTTGTAAGTGCCATCAAGTTAGTTCTGACGCATATTGACCCTGTATGGGTTTTCTGAGGAGTGCTTGGTGGGTTTGAACCACTGACCTTGGTTAGCAGTCCAGCGTCACACCAGGACTCAATGCAATGGGTACCTAAAAGGGGCAATATGTATTAAAAAACCAACTCCCTAAGTACACAGCAAACACATACACACACTGCACACAGGTATAATACACCCAAACTTCCACATCACACGCTCTCTCCACTATTCCAGTGAAAGGAATGTCTTCCACAGTGGCAATATAATAAATGAAGTATCATTAGGGGGTATTACATATCTTTATATTTGTCAGTATGGTACTGTAGGATAAGCAAGGTCAATCTGAACCGCAATGTTGGTGGTTCAAACTCAACAGTCGCTCCTCGGAAACCCTATACTGAGTCCCTATGAGTCGGAATCGACTCAACAGCACTTAACAGCAAGGAAACATAAAATTATATAATTTTGGAAGAAAAGAATGGCTTATTTCCCAAGGCCTATGTACTTTTCAAAATGTCTACTATGTCCAATACCAGCTGCATACGACACATTGCTACATTTGCTATGGCATGTCAAACTGCAAACCACCAAGAAATGTTTGCTGAATGAATGAACAAACAAACTCTAACTTAAAATTCAACAAAACAGTCCAGATTTCCACCTCAGTACAAATGGCCTAAAATAATAAACTTCTGAAATAGCAGTAGGCCACTAACTGCATACTCAAATTTAAACCAAAGAAAGGTAAACAAATTCTGCCAATTCCTGCTGCTCTCTTAAGTAAATTCATAATACAAAAACCATATACTCAGTCTCAGCATTCTTCCTAATCATTAATGAAACTAAAAGCACACGGGCAGGTTTTAGTGAATTTGCCAAAACAGCAACAAATTGCCCATGTGTGTAACCAGATACAGGTATAGGCAGTCCTGGGTTACAAACGTCTAACATACTATACAACATGAACCAAACCCCGTAAAGCCCATGTTAAAAATTCAAGGTATGTAAAAATGGTTCATAATAACAAACGAGCACTAGTTTGTAACACATATCAAAACATTATTACTGCATTATGCTCCAGATATTTAAGTATATCTGAAAGTAAGTTCATTTTTTATGCACAGAAAGGTACACTATGACAAACATTTGACTGACATTAGACACAAACTGTACCCCTAACTGATCACGTTTACATACAAATTTGACTTAAAGACAGATTTAAAAATGGAAGTAATTTGCAATCCAGAGACTGTGCATAACCTGCACATGAAAATTTGTTCACAGGATGGTATCATATCTAAAAATTAAAGAGACATCACCATATTTTTTAATGTTTGTTATTGTTAATAAGCACCACCGAGTAGATTCCAACTCAGAGATCCTGTATGTGTGTGTATATATATATATATATGAATAAAGCTGGAGTCCTGGTGTGGCACTGTATGATAACCACAAATTTGTGGTTCAAACCCACCAGCCTCTCCTCAGAAACCATATACAGGGTTGTTAAGAGTTGGAACCAACTGGATGACCCTTCACAAGAACAATAGGTTTGAATGGCAGACCTTGCAGTTACAAGTCCAGTGTTGATTCTAAGGTGTCACATTAGAACTCCAGTTTTATTTCTATACATTTATATATGTCATTGTTGTTAAGTGCCATCGAGTCAGTTCCAACCCACAGTGACCCTGTACAGGATTTCTGAAGAGTGGCTGGTGAGATTTAACTGCCGACCTTGCAGTTCAAATCAGCTTTGCAGTCCAGCACATTAACCCACAGCTCCACTCCAGAACTCCTTCATATACATTATATATATATACACACACACACACACAAATATACATACATACAAATGTATATATACACACATATACAAACACACATATATAATGTATGCATGCTTCTGGTGTGTCGCTATAGGATCAGCACTAGACTGGGACTCACAAGGGTGGGGAACCCTTTTTCTGCCAAATTTTATAACATCATTCACAGACCATACTAAATAATCCAACTTAAAAATTATTATTTGGTCAAACATTTAATTAACTCACCCTGACTCCACGGCACTTAACAACAACAATATGGAGCCTGTGCATAGGGTCGCTATGCATCGGTACCAACTCGATGGCACCTAACACCACCACCAATATCGAGTGGCCTGGTATGATGCTGTAGGTGTATGTGCTGGACTGCCAGGTCAGTTTGAACAGCAAGGTCAGCAGTTCAAGCTCACCAGCCACTCCTCAGAAACTCTATACAGGGTCGCTATGGGTCAGAACCGACTGAACAGCACTTAACAACATCAACATGATGGCTCGGAACTGTGGTTGCCTTGGCAGAGCCAGGACAAATGATTCTGCAGGCCTCACATGGCCCAATTAATGTTCCCCACTTGAGTTGGAACAGCACTTAGCAACGTGTGTATATATATGTGTGTGTGTGCATACATACGGAGCTCTGTAGCGTAGTGGTTATATAAGCCAGGCTTCTAATCTCATGGTCAGCAGTTCGAAACTACCAGTGGTAGGAAGAAGATGAGGCTTTCTGCTCTAGTAAACATTTACAGCCTGGAAAACCCCATGCAGGGTCACTATGAGTCGGAACCAACTCCATGGCATATAACCACCACCTTGGTAGCATAGTGGTTACGAATCAGGCTAATTTCCAGGTCAGCAGTTCAAAACTACCAGTTGTTCTGTGGCAGAAAGATGAGGCTTTCTGCTCCCATAAAGATCTGTAGCCTTGGAAACCCTGTGCAGGGTCACTATGAGTCGGAACCAACTCCACTGTACTTAACAACAACCACTACCACCCACTTCTGGTGGGTGCCTGGCGTGGCACTGTGGGCTAATGCGTCAGACTTCAAAAGTCATTTGAATTGCAAGGTTGGTGGTTCAATCTCACAGCTGCTCCTTGGAAACCTTATACAGGGTCGCTATGGGTTGGAATCAACCACACTTAACTACAACTCAACAAATCAACATATATATACATACACACATACATCCAGTGGGAGATGTTACACAATAAAAGACAAATTCCAAGAACAGAATTAAACTCTTGTTGCTTTCAAAGGCCATTAAGTCAATTCAAACTCAAAGGGACCCTGTATAGGATTTTCAAGTAGTTTCTGGGTTTGAACTGCCACCTGCTTATCTTACAGCACCACACCTAGACTCCTGATGTTGTTCCTGGTAAGTGCTGTTTTGAGTCAGTTTCAACTCATAGCAACCCTGTATAGTGTTTCTGAAGAACAAGTGGTGAGTTCGAACCACAGACCTTGCAATTTAAACCAAGGTTGTGGTCCAGTGTTTATCCTACCTACAGGGCCACACCAGGACTCCTAATTCCCTTAATTAATGGTACATTTTGGTTTTGCAACCTACTCCCTCTCCCCTCTTAAAGGAATGATGATGACACTGCCCAGTATAAAGAGGGACTATTAATCGCCTCAGGCCAAATTCATCACCACCTCCTTTCCCCACCCAGGATGGAGGGCATTTCTGCTAACAACTCCAGTGATTTCAGTTGATCTGAACAGTACACAAAAAAGCAACTAGACAAATACTGGTTTATTGAAAGTTCCTAACAAGTTGACTATTTCAAATTTGATTTGAGATTCTTGGCAGCAGGAGCAAAATCAAACTAATATTGGTTAAAAGGAAAGGGTTGTTTTTTTTTACCAGTGTTTTCATTTTTATTCAATGATAAGGCAACAACAAAATTAACATAACACACTATTTATTCACTTCACATCAACATTCCAATGAAAAGTGATCAATTCAACAGGTAGAGACTCAAGGGCTCCAAATAACTGCACCTAGCATGGCTGCCTGTCCCAAGAGCAGACCATTAACATCACAAAAGCAGGCTTCCCTTAAAGCCTTTTGCGCTACTGCTATAGACTTGGTCTTTTGACCTGGATCTTCCTCTTTCAATTCTGGGTTGCTATTTTTTAACACTTTGATGGTCCCATCACAATACCAAAACATCATCCAAAAACTGGAGTTCAATTTGATTAAAACATAAACTGACATGTGTGACCTAGAAGTATAAAGGAAAAGGCACCCTAAACCACTATCTGACTTATCTCATCCACCTGGAAGAATCTACATGCATCACTGAACTGGGAAACACTGCCTAGAGCCTCCAGAGCAATATACCTTTCTCAGTTTTCCCTACTTCCCTGACAGCTGCTCATAGAGTTTGGGTACATAGTCATCCCGTTTGGCTTGGCACCATGTGCCAGCAACTGGACACCCAAGTTCGTACTTTTTGCGGAAAGCTGCCACCTTGGTTAAGAATGGGTTTGTCACACTTCAGTGGCCTGTCCTGCTTGTAGACCAGCCAGACATAGCGGTGGAGGCCTGTGCCCTTGGGAGGCCCGGAGCCCACATAACCAGAGAGGACCGTGCCAGAGCTGACATTGTGGCCCTTCGTGCTGACAACCAGAAAATGGTGCCATTCACTGAATTTGGGTCCTTCCTGCTGGGAGCATCTGGGTCTGTCAGAACCAAGGTGCAGTTTACCAAAATCTAGGCCATCCATGTAATGCTGATAGGGCGGTTCTTCATCTGGGTGGACGTCAGCTCTTTGCCTAGCTGGTCCACCTACATGTCTGTCGTATTTGACCTGCAGCAATCATCCACTTCCTGCAGGCTCAAGGGCCCAGACACTAGCTGAGGTCCCCCAACATCACGGGGTGAGTGGAGCAGACAGCCAGAAGTGCTGCAGCCAGGAGTGGCACACGACAACCCAGCAGCAACCACAAACTGCCAGCAAAGGGGTCTGGGGGCTAAAAAGAGTCCTTTTAGGACTGACAAGTGCTATAAAAATTCCACCATCCCATCCAAAAATCTACTTCTATAATTTACTTCAAATCCACTTTAAGCAAATAGCGGAATCCCTGGGTGGTGCAAACATGATTAGCTGCTAATTAGAAGGTTGAAGTTTGACTACACTCAGAAGTACCCCAGAAAAAAGACCTGGCAACTTACTTAATATGACTTTTTAAAGCACTGGCAAACGAAAGTCCATGTTTAACTATATTGTCATGAGTCAACTCATAAAGGTCTCTAAAGGCCCATTCCCTATTTCAAATACAAACATCGCCACTGGACACTTCTAAGATTCTTATGAAGACAAATTACTAATTCATACAACAGAAACTGCTTCCATTCTTACTTAACCACTTTGTTATTGTCATATCTGGAGATAATTCTTAATTCTCTAAACCTACTTCATCCATCAAGGATTTTTAAAAGATAGCGCTATGTAGTAAAGTTATCTTCCTGGAGAATACTGCTGTGCTAGGCTGAAACACAGTCTTAGTCTTAGAGGTCAAACTGCTACTTTGAATCTGAATTTTCTTGTACTAAATAGCTCCCCATAAAATTTTCTTAAAAGACACTCCAAAGAACATAAATTGTCAAGGAAGCAGTAATCAGCCTGCCTCTGGCAGTTTACAAAGCCCCTTTGTTTTGAACCAGGAAATCAAATTACAAAACTCATCAGGCATGTGTCTAAAATAACATAAGTACTATTTCTATTCTAGATGGCTAAACACATCTCCTAGAGAGACCATTAATATACCCTCTTAGTAACCACTTAAGGTTTCATTCCCTTACACATATTGTCTCTGAGTAGGAGCTAACTGCAAAGAACCTAACAACAAGACAAAACTCTCATTACTATGAAAAAGATTAAACTGTGAAAAGCACTAAAATGATCATTTATCCACAAGCTTCTGAGAACACCATCTAATAGTTGAACTGGCTTTGGCTTTCATAGGTACTTCTACACATTCATTGATCCTTTTAAAAAAACATAGGAAACAAGGGCAGCCATCAAGCCATGCATCATCAGGCAGCTGAAAAAAAGGTTGCATAGCTTAACTAAGGTCAAAAAGGCACTCATTCATTGGCCCACTTGTTCCTTCAGTGTACAAGCTGAAATACATCTCTCCATTTTAGAATTTTATAGGACTAAAAGTTTGCAAATCTAGATAATGTTTCTTCTTTTAAAAAAGTAAAAGATCCAATTAACTGAACTAAGAAATGTGTTGCTTTACAGAATGACCTGGAAAAGTCACAGTATCTGAATGCAAAAATAGGGCCCCTTAAAAAGTAAACATATTAAAAACGCAAAAGAAAATAAATCAGTACGTATATTTTGTATTAGTGATTTTTTAAATTCTAAATATGATTTAAGAGTCTTGGTGTAGTGCTGTAGGATAAGCACTGGACTGTTACCTGCAAGGTGGCAGTTCAAACCAACCAGCCTCTCTTCAAAAAAAACCCTCTACAGGTTCACTATGAGTGAACCCCCTTAACAACAAAAACAAGTTTCAACTGATAGTAAGTAATCACACTATCGCTTGACTGACCAACTTGACAAATATTCCAAAATATTTATAAAAAGCAAACATTTGGGCCAGCGTAAGGTAAGGTTTGGGATAATACCTGTTTTCCAAAAATTGATTCTCATAGTGACCCTGCACAGGATTTCTGAGGGGCAGCTTGGTGGTGTTGTTGGTAAGTGTCGTCGAGTCGATTCCACCAACCCATAGTGACCCTGCATAGGGTTTCCGAGGAGCAGCTGGTGAGCTTGAACTGCCGACCTTGCAGTTCTGGCACATTAACCCACAGCGCTACACCAGGATTTGAAATGCCAACCTTGTGATTAAAGTTCAGTACTTATTCTACAACACCACACCAGGAGTCCCATAGAAGACCACAAGGCAGTATGTTCTCCAAGTCTGGTACAAACTTTGACTAAAGGTTTGGTAATCTATTGAAAAATCACAGCAAAGAAAACCCTATGGTTCTATTTTTGGGACATATGGGATTGTCATGAGTCAAAACTGACTCAAAGGTAATCGGTTTATAGGATGATTTTACTGGGTTAGCTAATGCACTGAACTGCAAGGTAGGTTTGAACAGCAAGAATGGCAGTTAAAGCTCACCAGCTGTTCCTTGGAAACCTATACAGGATTGCTATGAGTCGCAACTGAATCGACAGCACGTAACAACAACTTAGTACAAAGTTGGTATCCTGGTGTGGCACTGTGGGTTAATGCAAAGTCGGTTTGAATTGCAAGGTCAGCTGTTCAAGCTCACCAGCTGCTCATCAGAAACCCTATAGAGGGTCACTGTGGGTTGGAACTGACTCAATGGTACTAACAACATAGCACAAATTTAGGACATGAATTCAGGAGTAGTAGAACTAAGTTTGGTCTCTGTAACACTTGGAGCAATTACTTGTCCTAAACCCTGATTGCCTCAATGATAAAAGAAGGTAGTAGTAGGGGATACAATCTTCCTATTTCAAAGAAAAGTTCTAAAGCATTAGAGGAAATAGTTTATAGAACATTCTTAGCTCACAGTTGTTTTTAAGTGCTGTCAAGTAGGTTCTAACTCATAGCAACCCTGTATAGGGTTTGAACCGCTGACCTTGTGGTTAGCAATCTAGTGCCTATCCTACAGTGCCACACCAACTAATACTGAGAAAATTTCTTTATTTATAAATGCAGGCACATGTTGCTTATTGTCCATGATACTTATTGTCCATGTTTGTGATTTGGACTTTTATGCTATGGTGTTCACACAAACCACAAAGCATCTGAGGTCACACTATTCTTACAGAACCTTGGACATGAGCTCTGTGGCTATGCGCTCTGCCATGATCCCCGTTTTCACAGGTACAGCCCTCACAGCTGGCAGGTGGGGGTAAAGGAGTGTAATCATTGGTGGCACTGGTGCCCCTCTGCAAAATATTGCTGTAATTGGGGGGCGGGGGTAAGTGGGAGGGCTAGAAGCAGAACTCAGAGCAAGTCTGCAGCCCCATGAGTAAAGGGGCTTCCATTGTGAATCCTCCACCTCCGCCCAGAGAGTGAGGATATGGGTTCCAGGGGCACACACCTTCAGAGACCTTGGAGAAGATGGAAGCCCTAGGGGACAGATCAAGAGTCCCCTCCTACCTGGGGACTCTTGGGCCCAGAGTCAGTGACATAGCCACAGAGGACTAGAGTAGAGAGTGAAGCGTCCAGCTGATAAGAAGAGAGGGCATATGCATAAGAACACCCACACTTGCAGATAATAACCACTTGTCCTGGCTTCAATGACTGGATGATCAGAGCTCAACCAGAAGTAAAAAGAAGAGGAAAAAAAAAAAAAGTATTCTCATACAATTTGATGAACTTGACCTACACCTATGGAAGCAATAGCTCAAAAGACTGAATAAATCCTTACAGCAAGAATCATTCCCACCCCCTCCACACACACAGAGTAGACAGGGATGGGCAACTTGGACATTTGGCAACCCCAAAATGGGGGGCGGGGGCTACAAAGGCAAGAAGTGACTGGCTTACAAGCTTTCAAGAGGGAACCTAGATCCAGAGGGCCTGGAGGAAGGTAGAATCTCCAGTGAGTAGTATCCAATCTGTCTAGGCAGGGCTGATGCAATGAAATGCAGACAGGTCTCTTGAGATACAATAGTGAATAATTGTTATCAGGACTGATTGTGAGGGTTGGAAATGTAAAGGTAGACGTTTTCTAGCAAGGAGGGGAGTGATTCACTTTTCAGTCTAGGAGCGGAGGTCCCTAGGACCATCAAGGGAGAAGAGCGGAGAGCGGGACCCTACCCAAAGAAGCAGTGATGCCTGAAATGGAGCCAGAGATGATGACGTGGAGCGATGGAGCAGCTGGAGACTGTAGATCCAGAGAGGGAGAGCGACTGTGTGATGAAGACCTGGGGGGCAAGGGGGAAGGATTGCATGGAGGGAATTTTAACCATGGCCATGAGACGATATACAATAGAATGAATGTTCTCCCATGTAAACTATCACATAATTCACAATAAAACATTTAAGGAAAAAAAAAAAGTCCCCTCCTGCCCTGGCCTGCCCTTCCTCAGTCTCCCATCACTGAGGATACCTCCTGGATTCTACCACGCGGCCCTGCCTCACCTCCATGACCATCATCCTGACACCCTCACCACCATGCTCCAGCTGGCCCTGAGGTGCTCTCCCAGCCACAGCCAGTGGAGAACTGTCGGACATGGATCACCAAAATGCAAAGGAAGCTGTTATCTAGAGACGCACCTCCTGGCCTGATTCTGAAGCCTGAGAAGGCACCACCGTCTCCCTAGTCAGGCACTCCTGAGGCGGAGGAGAGCCAAGATACAGGGAAGCTGAAGAGCCTCCGTAGGGTCCTTCCCCAGAGACCCAAGTGTGGGGACAGCAGAAGAAGGGTGCCTAACCCATAATGCTCCTGCCTCAGGGATCCCCAAGAACAGTGGAAACCTGCACAGCTGTGAAACCTGCAACAAGAGCTGCACAACAGCTGACCCCTCCTAAAGCACCTGCGCATCCACAAGGGCAAGAAAGCCATACAGAGGTGGCCAGTGTGGCAAGGCCTTCAGCTACAGCTCGCACTTTACGCAGCACCTGCACATTCCACTATCAGGAACTCCTAACACGTGTGGTGGGTGTGGCCAGGTCTAGCCAGAGCTCCAACCTGCTGCAGCACAAGTAGCTGCACATGGTGAGAAACTTCACATGCAGCAAGTCCACAATCTGAAGCTCCGTGCTCTTCCTCATCCAGCACCAGAAGCTCCACTAGCGGCTGTGGGTGGGGCAACTGGGTAAGGTGGGCCAGGGCCACCCGCCTACATTAGGGCTCCAGAGGGCAAGGAGTTCCTGCCCACCTACCATTTTGTGCAGCACCCAGCTCTGCACGCCCAATAAATCCATTCCAGTTGCTAGAGCAAAAAAACCTCATGGGACCACAGGTGTATATATGGTTAGACATTGTTGAAACGGACAGTTATACATCACATACCAGTATTTAACACTTCTAACATTAACAGTGTACTAAATGTTTCTGTTTGGAGTCCTGGTGTGGCGCTGTGGGTTAATTCACTGGACTGCAAAGTCACTTTGAGCCACAGAGTCGGCAGTTCAAGTTCACCAGTGCTCCTCAGAAACCCCATACAGGGTTACTACGGGTCAGAACGGACTCGATGGCACTTAATAAATGTTGTCATTTAATGCCATAAAGTCGATTCTAACGCATAGTGATACTGGACAGGTTTTAAAAGCAGTAGCTGATGGATTTGCACTACGGACCTTGCAGTTCAAACAAACCATGTGAATTAGTACTCACCCTACAGCGCCACACCAGGACTCAATAAACAAATTGTTGCCTTATTCTGCCCCTTCTCCCATGGCCATTCCCAGAAGAAAACCAGTTTTTGTTTTTGATTGAGAGGCAAATTTACAAGATTTTAACAGAGTTCCTCTTAGGCTAAGGGAAAGAACAAATCAACATTATGTCCCTAAACTTTTAAGGGCAGCTTGTAGTTTTGTCACTTTAAGGATCAGAGGATTATAAAACACTACATACAATGTTATATGCTGTATGGTCACATATGTATTCACATAACCACCTGATTTAAAAAATGCACCTTCAACCATCAACAGAAAATATCTGTTGTTTATCAAAAACCAGAAAACTTCATACTTCAAGGACCCAGGGAGGGAGGGACACGGAGCTCTGAACCCATCTTTTAACATGACCTTTAAAAATGTACAACATATAGAATGGCTTATAGGTAAAAACCTCTTCTATTCCAAATCACCATTGTCAACATGTGTATTTCCACAATACAAAAACTTTATAAAATTCTTTTCTCTCCCTAGACTCCTGAATCTAATCAGATGTCAAGCTCAATAAATTCTCCTGTCTCATACATTCTCTTTTTCTACTAAGACTACTGCAGGCCAACCTTCACTCCCCATCAGATATAAAGGAACAAGTTTACACTCCAGTTAGCACAAAGCGGAACAAGATTTGGGCGTCCACCCCTTTTAATTCAGAGGCCAGCAACTTGTTTCAATAATGGGCCAGATGGAAATGTTTTAGGCATGCAGTCATTGTAGTACCAAGAGCCACGGACAATATGCAAATGAATGAGAACAGCTGTGCTCCTGGTGTGGCATTGCGGGTCAATGCGCTGGACTGCAAGGTTGGTTTAAACCTCAATGTCGGCGGTTCAAGCTCACCAGCCACGCCTTGGAAACCGTATTACAGGGTCTCTATGAGTCAGAACCAACTTGACAGCACTTAACAGTACTATTTTATTTACAAAAGCTAGGTCTTAAGGCTACATTTGGCCTACTGGATACAGTGTGCTGATGAAGACCCCTTCTAATGCAAACAATTAACCTTCTTAACAAATTAACTTTACAAAGGAGTTCTGGTGTAGCACTGTGGGATAAAGCACTGGATTCCAAGGTTGGTTTGAATCACACAAGGTCAGCGGTTCAAACTCACCAGCTGTTTCTTGGAAACCCTATACAGTCTGAACAGGCTCAACTCAAGGGCACTTAAAACAACAAAGTCAATAGTTGTTGGTAAGTATCATGGAGTTACAGTTCTGACTCACAGGGACCCTGAGAGGATTTTCAAGGAGCAGCTGGTGGGTATGAACTGCCAGCCTTGTGATTAGCAGTCCAGTGCTTACCCTATTGCGCCACACCAGGATATCACAGATAACAGCACTGAAAGTCCTATTTTTCACGAAACAAGAGCTCAACACTTCTTAGCCTGATACTCAAAGGTTTTCTCCATATATATGTAATCTTCATTATCTATGGTTACTTTCCTCCAGCCACCTTACATTCTGAACTAATTTTATTGAGTTAATTGTGACTCCCCACACTTTGCCACTTCCAAACTTTTCCTTAAACTGTCTACAGAATATCCTTTCTTCATCCCTCCTTTTGAATACCTAATACCTCTACCACCCTTTCTCTCCCCAAATCTAAGCAACTCTGGTAGCACAGTGGGTTAACAAGTTGGGATGCTAACCACAAGGTCAGCAGTTCAAAAACTACCCACTGCTCAAAGGGAGAGAGTTAAGGCTTTCTACTCCCACAAGGACTTACAGCCTAGATAATCCTATACAAGGTCGTTCTGAGTCCGAACCCACTCCATGGCGCACCACCACTACCACCACCATTCGAGGTCTAAATATGAGCTATCCTCCAAAACAGCCCCCCCCCCCCCTTTTAGCAAAAACTCTTCTTCAAAACAAATTCCTTGGCACTTATCTTTTGTGATAATTACTGCTTTGTATCTCACACCACAATAAACTATGTAAATAGTTCTCTTAAGTCTATTTATGAGTCATCTCTAAATTTTCAATAGTATTTTTACACAGCTCTCAACAAATATCTAAGATAAGAAATGATTAGCTTTCATAGAAAATATTCCTTCAATTACAAGCTTTCACATAACAGCACTTTTAAGTAAGTAAGCCTGAGGCCCTCTTACTCTGCATTAATAAAGTATATCCTTTAAAAACTAATGGCAATGATTCAGCAAGTTATGACTCCAAAAACCAATTTCAATCGCATTGTTCAGAGGGTCACATGGTAGAATGGGGAAAACATGGCTTCAAAAAGGTATGGATTCAAATCCTGTTTCTTCCCTTATAAAACAGGAATAAATTATGGGGGGGAGGGGTGGGGAGAGCTAAGGATAACTACTAGCATGCATTGGGCAGTCAGCAAATGATTATGCATCAGAACTTGCATAAATATAAAATTTAAAACACCCATGTTGATTTGCAAGATCTCTATTCTGCACAGCATCTTATGCGTTCACATGATGAATTTAAAGAATAAATACATGGATGGTCCCTGTCCTAACGAGAGAAGTTCAGTCTGGTGAAGAAAGCATATCCTTTCATTTCAGGCATAAACCTAATAATAATGAGTTATAATCAAGTTAAGTTCCTATCAAACTGAAATGAAAATGTCAAGCTTTTTACCATGGCCTAAGGTCCTGGTGTGGTGCTGTGGGTTAATGTGCCATACTTCAAAGTCCTTTAAACTGCAAGGCCAGCAGCTCAAGCTCACTAGCTGCTCCTTGGAAACCTTATACAGGGTTGCTATTGGTCAGAACCAACTTGATTGATGGCACTTCACAACAACAGGGCTCTCTGATTTCCTCTCCAACCATCATTTTACACCTGGATCACGTGTGCTCCAGCCACCCTGGCCTTTTTACTCAAATCCAACCAACTCAGGGTCTTTGTATTTATTCTCTTCAATAGAGCTTACTCCTTCACTTTCACTTAGGCCTCAACTTAAATACTATTTCCTCAGAGACGCCTTCCCTTACTATCCCACCCTATTTAAAATAACAACCTACCTTCCACAGCCATCATTTTCTAACTCCTTACCGTATTTATATTGTATTTTATAGACTTTATTACCTGGTCTTCAATATTAGGATAAAACACCATGAAAATAGGAGTACTTAACACCAGCTATATCACCAGAAACTAAAACAATGCCTGGATTATGATGGGTACTTGATACATGTTTGTTAACTGAATGACTATTTATGAAGGAAGAGGAATATTCCTCCATTGTTACAAATTATATATAGTTTTATACATTCAAATGTCCCAATTAAATTTAGCATGTCAAGGATACTCCTGGGACCAAAAATATCCAAATCAGTTGCCACAGAATGATGCTAACTCATGACAATCCCATGTACTTCAGAGTACAAGCGCAGTTCACAGAGTTTTCAACAGCAATGATGTTTTGGATGTAGATCATCAGACCTTACTTTCAAAGTGGATAGCTCTTAACAGCTTACAACAATTTCAAAATATTCCTAGAGCAGTGATTCACAACATGGAATCCCCTACAGAAGTTGATAATTACAGATGCCAGGGATTTAGTATTATCTAGTCTTGAACTCCTGATGTGGAGCTATAGGATCAGCGCTGGACTGTGAACCACAGGTCTGCAATTCAAACCCACCAGCTGCTCCTCAGAAACGCTACACAGCGCCATTGTAAGTCGGAATAGAATCAACAGCACTTAACAACAGTCTTGGGTAGGAGTCCTGGTGTAGCACTATAGGATAAGCACTTGACCACAAGGGTGGTTTGAACTGCAAGGTCAGTGTTTCAAACTCACCGGCCACTCCTAGGAAACCCTATACAGGGTTACTATAAGTCAGGACCGACACTTTAGCACGTAACAACAACAGTTTGGGGTAAGGAGCTATGGTAGTGTAGGTGGGTTACAAGTTGGGCTGCTAACTAGAAGGTCAGCAATTCAAATCTACCAAACACTCAGTGGGAGAAAGATGAGGCTTTCTGTTCCTGTAATGATTTACATTCTTAGAAACCCTACATAAGGTAACTATGAATCGGAACTGACTCGATGGCACACAACCACTACCACCACCCAGCAGTCTTGGGTACAGTCTTAGAACTTTTGTTGTTGTTTTTTTTTTAATTTATACCCAGGCAATTCTAATGTCTAGTCAAATTTGAGAAGCATGCAACTTTAAAGCAAGTGCATCAGTTTCTCAAAGCTGATTTTATATGGAAGGAAATGGTGACGGTGGTGGTGGTAGTGTGCCATGGAGTCATTTCCAACTCTTAGCGACCCTGTATGGGGTTTTTGAGGCTGCAAATCTTTACCAGAGCAGAAAACCTTATCTTTCTCCCACAGAACAGCTAGTAGTTTCGAACTGCAGACCTTGAGGTTAGCAGCCCGACTCACAACCACTATGCTACCAGAGCTCCTTATGGAAGAAAAAACTAGGAAATTAAATATTATGAAAGAATTGCCATCCCTGTAGGATAAGCACTGGACCGCAACGTTCAAACTAACCAGCAGCTCCACTATTCAGAAACCCCACATAGGGTTCACTGTGAGTAGAAACTGACTCAATAGCATTTAACAACAAATTTCATGTATTGACAATGATTTCAGAGTTTACCTCTAGAACTCCAATCACAATATATTTCATGCAAAAGTTCATTTCTTAATAAGTTACTAGATTATGAAATCTAAATATATCAAGAAAATGTCAAAATACTTTTTGAAGACAAAGGACTACATGACAACTAAAAAGCTTTTTGTAGTTTTGTTGCTTAAAATTTCTTTGATGTAGACATATTTTCACTAACTGATGTTTTCATTTAGCCTTTACTGTTACGAAGTATGACAGAAACTGAACTTGGGTGAAACTAATACTGACAACATACATGAAGAGAAGAGGAGGGAGGAGGATTTCAGGTATTTATTTCGATTATGACAAGAAGCGTTTGAAAACAGCAGGTGCTAGACTAACAGGTGGCAGATTTTTTTTTTTTTTTTTCTAAAGCCCTGCGAGCATACATCCAGTATTCAGCCAATTCATTATTACCAACCTAGAGTGTATCATGTTTTTGGTGTTAAGTGCCATTGGGTAGGTTCCAACCTTATAGCGACCCTGTATACGGTTTCCAAGGAGCAGCTAGTAGCTTTGAACTGTCAACCCTGAGTATCATAGGTTCTGATATTTACTCCCTCATCCACGTAGTTCCTTTTAAAAAGGACTATCAAGTCAGAGAGCAAAGCAGCAAAATGCTACCTAAATATGTGTGCAATTAATAAATCCAGAGATGATGAAATCCACAGTAATCATTTTAAACAAACTTTAGAATCACAGAACGCATCCCATCCCCACCTCTCTATCTTAAGCCAATTGTATGGAGACATATGCTGACACAGAAGCACCAAGTCATGCCCACCTAAGATAGAATACCAGAAAACTAATCCATATTCTTTCATGTGTAAAAGATTCCCTCATCAAGCAAGTGAAGTTAGAAAATACAAAGATACAAAAGTACACAACCTGGAATTGTGTGTTTATGGATGAACCCACAACCCATTTCAATTAGAGACTGGAGAGGGATGGGGTTTGAAATTCATAGAGATAAAAAGTAATTTTAAAACTATCACAAAATTCCCCTCTAATTTTTTTCTTCTATAAAAATGGGCACAGCGAAGTTTTAGCTTGCCATGTCATTGAATTCTAACTAAAAAAGCATTTTTATTTGCTCTCTTTTATCAAGAGCTGGTGTGGCACTGTGAGCTAATGTGTCAAACTGCAAAGTTGTTTGAACTGCAAAGTCAGTGGTTCAAGCTCACCAGCTGCTCCTTGGAAACCCTACACAGGGTTGCTATGGGTCGGAATCAACTTGATGGCACTTAACAACAACAACAATAGAAAGAAACATTGTATGACTAAATAGTAAAAATAGATCAATGAAGTCACAGATACAAATTTCAAAAATCATCATCTGGAAATGAAAGCAAAGCAACACAAGATAGTACAAACTCCACCAGCTGCTTACAAGATGTGTTCATACACCTGATGACGCTGGATTCACTTAGGGTTTTTGTTGTTGTTGTTGTTTTAAGCGTTTATTATGAACTGAGTGATAGTTTACATGGAGAACATCAGTTCTGCACTCATCCTATCACATTTCGTTCCACTGCACTGACTACAATCCCCTCTCTATGCATCATCATACAACAGTATTTGCTTCTATTCCCTCTGGTTTTCTCGCTTTTTTGATGTATACAAAAACACCCAGAAATATATAATCATTTAAACAACCAAAGGAAACATTCTGCAAGCCTGCTTCCTGGACTCCAATATACAGACTTTCTCTTTCCATGAGTCTAGAATCCTCAGCTCTTTATCTCTTCCATGTCCTCATCTCTGCCTCCATCTCTGGTGTCACTGCTTCTCTGACTAGGGTCCCATGTTCTGTTCATGCTCTTCTCCCTTGATGGTCCTAGAGTTCTCTGTCCTGGAATGTAAGATTAACTGCTCCACCCTTGTTGTTACAAAACTTCTACATTTACAGTTATGACCATCGCAATTAGTCATAACAATTACTCATTATTGAATCATAAGAATCTTATTCCCATCTTCTTTTACCAGACCTGTCTAGACAAGATGAAAACTGTTCAGTGGGGATTCTGACTTCCCCTGCACACTCTGAAACTAAACCCTTCTTGAAAACTTGCAAGCCAGCCACTTCATGCCTTTATAGGTGCGCCACCCCCATACCCCCATTTTAGGCAGGCAATGTATAAATTGTTCATCCCTTTCAACCCTGTATACAGAGGGGACAGGCTTAATCCTTGATGTGAAGACTCCTCTCCCTTCTCGGTTGGTATTTTTAGCTACAACATCCGTTAAGTGTGGTGCTGTGGGTTAATGCGCTGGATTGCAAAGTCAGTTTGAACCACAAAGTCAGTGGGGTTCAAGCTCGCCAGTCACTTCTCACAAACCCTATATAGGGTCGCTATGGGTTGGAACCAACACAGTGGTACTTCACAATAACAACACATCCATAAGTGTAGGTCAAGTTCATCAAATTGTAGCAATTTACACTTGGTTCCTTTATCAAATTTCTTTATCTTCCTCTAGTCAATCTCCGGTCATCAAGCCATTGAAGCTAGGTCAAATGGGTACTATCTTCAAGTTTGGGCATTCTTGTGCATCGTCCCTCACTTCATTATCAGTTGGGTGCTTCACTCTCATATCTCTAGTCCTCTGTGGCTAGGTCAACATCCATGGGCTCTGGAGTTCCCAAGTCACTACCCAAACTTTGGACCAACTAGGCAGTCCTCTTCTCTCTCTCATTTCAAGGTCAACAGGAGTCTATGGAACGTGGTGGTCAAACACAGGACCCACCATCTATTTCCCCCACTTCCACTCACATGCAGACCAACGCTGTTGCCAGTGAGCTTACATGCCTGCTTGTGTGTTCCCTTTGATCGTATATGTTTTTTATTTCTCTGTATGTGTATGTGTGTTTGCGAAGGTGGCAGTTTAATAATGACTGGGAAAAGAATAATAGAAAAGGAATGAGGTAGAGACTAAAAAGAAAATCTTTTCTCTACATCGCAACAAAACTAAGGATGGTTTACTGGCATAACTTCTGTGTTTGAATTCTAAGTAACTGGAAAAGAGACGGTGGGGGGAGGCTTAGTGTTTCTAGTTAGTCCCTCAGGGCAAATACTCCCCCTCATGATTCCCCTTTGAGACTTTCTACTTTAAAAGTACAGTTGGACTCATCAAGCCATCTTCATTGCAAAGTCTAAACATTACCTAAATATGTTGTTGTTAAGTGCCATAGAGTCGGTTCTGACCCATAAGCGACCCTGTATAGGGTTTCTAAGGAGAAGCTGGTGAGCTTGAACTGCCGACCTTCCAGTTCAAACGGCTCTGCAGTCTGGAGCATTAACCCACAGCATCAAACCAGGACTCCGCCTAAATATAGGTAAGTACAATTAATTCTAAGGAGCCCTGGTGATAGAGTGGTTATGTTATGTGTTCGAATGATAACATCAAGATCAGCAGTTCTAACCTATCAGCTGCTCCATGGTAGAAAGGTGTGGCAGTCTGTTTACATGAAGCTTTACCACCTTGGAAACCCTATGGAGCCATTTTATTTAGTCTTACAGAGTCATGTTTGGTAGGGTGGAGGGTCAGAGAAGAAGAGGAAGACCCCCAGCGAGATGGACTGGCAAAGTGGTAGCCTCAGTGGGCTCAAATGTGGCAGCAATAGTGAGGTTGGCCCAGGATCAGGCAGTGTTTCGTTCTTTTGTGCCCAGGGTCACTATAAGTCGGTAGCGACTCGATGGCACCTAACAACAACAACAACACAAGAGTCCCTAAAGGAGCACTGGTAGCACTGTAGGATAAGAACTGGACAGATAGCTAACTGCAAAGTCAACTGTTGAAACCCACTAACTTCTCCGCAGAAAGATGACACTTTCTGCTCCCACAAAGATTTACAGCCTGGAAAACCCTATATAGGGTTCACTACGAGTCTAAATTGACTTGACAGCAATAGGTATAGTAGCTGCTTTTTTAGGGCTAGTGACAAATGTTAGGATGGGGATGAGAGGAAGCAGTAAACAATCAGAGCAAAAGTATCCACAGTATATGGCTATGTCTTCTCAAGATTTAAGCTCTCAATTTTAGTTTCTTCATCTGTGAAACAGACAAATCTTGTTAGCAACCAGACAGTGTTATGAAAATTAAGTGAAATCACTATATCAAGGGCATAGCTGGCATCCAGAACAAATACTGACATTAGTGTCCTTTCCTTTCTCCCAGGAGACACAGAAAACTGAAATGGACAGGGATTAGGGATAATGGAGAAGGACCAGGGATGCTACTAAACATTCTACAATGCACAGGGTAGCACTGTTGTATCATTGAGTCAGTTCGGATTCATAGCAACTCTTTATAGGGTTTCTGAGGAGCAGCTGGTGGGTTTGAACTGACCTTGTGATCAGCAGTCCAATGCTTATCCTACAGTACCATACCAAGGCTCCAGATAAAGAACTACCCAGCCCAGAATGTCAACAGAGCCTCTGTTGACAAACCCCACCTACACAAACCCATTTCTGGAAAACCATGCAAACATGGAAGAAGGGAATAATTAAGAGTCTACTCAGTTCCTATAGCCTAAAAAGGTCTCCTAAAAATAACAATCCCATCACGTAGCAGCTATTACTCAAAATAATAAAAATGTTAAAGTTTAGAAAAGTGTGTCCTCCCAAGTAATTTTTTCAAAACTGATACAGTATCACTGAAAACCTGTTCAGTTCATTTTTTAAATGTAAAATAACATTCAAGCTTGAAATTAAACTGGCACACTAATAATAACAATTAGAAAAAAAGAAAGTAATAAAACCCTTTTAGGAAATAATCTAAAATTTAAAAACAGCCATCCAAATGATGGTATCCTTTGACCTAAAAATCCAATTTAAACAAATACAACGTACAGAAGTACCCAAATTACATGATTACATTATAATATGAAAATTGAAAATTATATGTCCAACAATGAATACACATACAAAATCTGAATAATATTAATATTACTTATGTGCCAGACCCTAGAATGTTGTTATTAAGTGTCACTGAGTCGATCGAGAGTCACAACCAACCTTGGGATCCAGTGCATTATCCCACAGTGCCACACCAGGATTCCAGACCCTAGGATATATTTTTTCACCTGCAAGGTTGGTGTTTCAAGTTCACCAGCCGCTACTTGGAAACCCTATACAGGGTTGCTATGGGGGAATCAATTCAATGGCACATAACAACATCACCTAAACCTAACAAAAATCCTTATATACTGCTACACTTCCCATGGTGCAGAGGAAACTAAGGTGTAAAATCAAAGAGAGAACAAATCAGAGCCTGGATTCTAATCCAGATGGACTTGAAAACATTGTCTCATGCTATACTGAATGCAAGAAGTAACTGAAGTTAAAATCCATTGGATAAAAAAGTATATGTTTTAACATTAGACACAGGGCCTCAGCAGAGAAAAATACCATGACTCTGTAAGAGAAGACCTAATGTTGTTAAGATGCCCTATCTCCAAATTAATCTTTAAATCTTTAAACTCAATGCAATACCAACCACAATGTGATTTAAAGGATTCTAAAATTCCTATGGAAGAAGGGATTGTGCCACAGTACGCTCACATAAAATTGACTATCAGATACTAAAGCTATGATAAGCAATAGATGTATAAATAATATGTAGAACACATGATAGCATTTAAAGGTTTAGTAATTCAAACAGTGATATCGATAAAGGAATTGACATGACATTAATGAAACAGAAGAGACAAAAGTGCTTTCCCTAATCAAAGGAAAAGAATAGACTCTTCAATATTCTTAGGAGCAACTAGCTATCCACTGGGGGAAAATATAAAGTTAAAATCTTATCTCAAAACCACACACAAAAAATCAAAGTGCAAAACAGTCTTTAACTAAAGGCCCTTTCACACCAAATAATTCCTTTTCCCTTCTTGTATTTCTATCATTACTCTAGTGATTTTCTAAGACCAAAATCCAGTTTTCTAAAATATACAATCATGGAAAGACATTAGAGATTTAGAATCATGACCTCTATTTAAATCTTGACTGTTACTCTAATAATCCCTGACACAATCACTTGACTTCCAGATTTCTTACCTGTACATGATAAATACGTACATATATCTCCATTGTTGTTGTTATGTGCCGTGGAGTCAGTTCCGACTCATAGCGACCCTGTACAGGGTTTCTGAGGCTGTAAATCTTTATGGGAGCAGAAAGCTTCATCTTTCTCCCACAGAACAGCTGGTAGGTTTAAACTGCTGACCATGAGATCAGCAGCCCGATTTATAACCACTATACTACAAGAGCTCCCATTGTTGTTGTTGTGTGCCGTGGAGTCAGTTCCGACTCATACCGATCCTGTATAATAGGGTTTCCGAGGCTGTAAATCTTTTTGGGAGCATGAGATCAGCTCTAAAATTCTCTATTTCACCAAACTTGCATGTGAACCTTTCTTTCAATTCTATGTTTACCAACCAGGTTTCAAGACCTTCAATCTACTATATAGTGAGGATAGGCTATGAGTTAGAATCAACTCAACCACAACTGGCTTTGGTTTTACCACAATAATCTCCTTGATCTTATAGTATTACTATGCTCCAACCCATCATACACCTACAATTCATCCATCCCAAATCAGCAACAAATGATGCCGTTTTAGAGTAATTATGCCATTCCCCTTTAGGGTTCCCCACTACTCTTAGGATACTCAGGATATAATCCAAATGCATTCATCTGGCATTTAAGGACAATGTGACCCAAATAAACCCTTCCAACCTCATCTACTTTCTTGAACCTTTTTCCTTAAGCAGATAGCACTCTCTTCACTGTTACTCAAACAAAACATCTTAAGGACCTGACACATCTGTATCCTCCTTGATCTGAAACATCCTTATTTCCTCTTGGAAACCTAATCCTTGATCCAAACTCAAGTTCCATCTCTTCTCAGATCTTTCAATCACCTTACCCACTGCCATCAAGTCAATTAGGATTCACAGCAACCCTATCTATGTAGGGCTTCTGAGGCTGTAAATCTTTACTAGAGCAAAGTCTCCTCTTTCTTCCATGGATTGGCTGGTGGATTCGAAATGCTAACCTTGCAGTTAACAGCACAACGCATAACCCACTGCACTACCAGAGCTGTTGTTGAGTGCCCTTGAGTAGGTTCCGACTCATAGCAACTCTTTGTAGGGTTTCCAAGGAGCAGTTGATGGATTTAAGCCACTGACCTTGTAGTTCACAGTCTAGTGTTGATCCTACAACGCCATAAACAAACTCTTTTCTCCAATACTTCACTCTTAATGTCTGTACCTGATGTTGTAGCACTTAGGATAAGCACTGGACCACAAGATCAATTTGAACCACAGGGGTGGCAGTTCAAACCCACCAACCGCTCCCCAGAAACCCTATGCAGGGTTATGAGTAGGAACGGACTTCAACAACAACAGCCACCATGTATCTAGTACTGAACATACAGACTGCTTCCTTTTTCACTTGAGGGTAAGAGGAGTCAATCACTTAAAATTATTCTTAAAGGCAGGAACCAAGTTATCAATTCTTCTTAAATGTTCTCATCATTCCATACTTTACTGCCAGAGAAGTGTTTCCTATTTGCCTTCTGGGGCAAAATTAATCTTGAGGACAGATGGTCGTGAAAGGCAAGTGTCTGAAAACCACTAGAGTTATTATGAGATTTCTTTTGTTACTATCATATGTGCGCTCAGAGATCTCTGGAACTCCTCTTTTGGAACTGTCACAGGGACACTCTTGACCATTGCCAATGACACATCTTAGTTTCTATTCAGATTATCAGCTATGCTAATTCCTCTGGTCACTGCTGAAGGACATAGCTATTAAAGTAACATATGTTGCAGCCACTTCTAGGAAACCCTAAACAGGGTCACTGTGAGTCGGAACTAACTTGACCTCACCTAACAACAACCATCACCATCACCTAATGTAAAGAAAACCCGGTGTGGTTCTGTAGGATAAGCACTGCACTACTAACCACAAGGTCAGCAGTTCAAACCCATCAGCCGTTTCTCAGAAGCAAAAGTGGGAAATCTTTTTTCTGCCAAAATTTATAACATCATTTGCAGACCATACAAAGTAATCAACTTACAAATCAGTTTGCTATATTTGGTCAAACATTTAATTAATTCACCCCCCTACAGGGTCGCTATGGGTCAGAACCGACTCGACAGCACTTAACAACAACAACAACAACAACTCAAGAGTCCTGGAGTGGTGCTGTGTGCTAATGCGTCAGACTGCAAAGTAGTTTAAACTGCAAGGTCGGCAGTTCAAGCTCACCAGCTGCTCTCCTTGGAAACCCTATACAGGGTCGCTATGGGTCAGAACTGACTCGATGGCACTGAACAACAAGAACAGAGTCCTTGTGTGGTGCTGTGGGTTGATGCACTGGACTGCAGTCAATTTGATCTGCAAGTTCAGCGGTTCAAGCTCACCAGCTACTCCTCAGAAGCCCTATACAGGGTTGCTATGGGCCAGAACAAACTCAACATCACTTAACAACAACGTGAAGGCTGGAGTACTGGTGTGACGCTGTGGGTTAATGCACTGGACTACAAAGTCATTTTGAACTGCAAGATTGGTGGTTCAAGCTCACCAGCTGCTCCTTGGAAACCCTATACGGGGCCACTATGGGCTGGAACCAACTGGAAGGCACTTCACAACAATGTGATGGCTAGAGTCCTGGACCGGAAGGTTAGTTTGAACCACAAGGTCAGCAGTTCAAACCCACCAGATGCTCCTCAGAAACCCTATACATGTTCGCTATGGGTCAGAACTGATTCAGTGGCACTTAACAACAACAACAACAAATGTGATGGCTGGAACGGTGGTTGGCTTAGCACGGCCAGGCCAAATTATTCTGCAGGTCTTCTATGTCCCACAGGGATCCTGGTATGACACTGTGGGCTAATGCGCCAGACTGCAAAGCCGTTTGAACAAGTTCGGCAGTTCAAGCTCACCAGCTGCTCCTCGGAAACCCTATACAGGGTTGCTATGGGTCGGAACTGACTCGATGGCACTTAACAACAACAACAACAACAACATGTCCCCATAAGGAGCTCAGGTAGCATAGTGATTACAAGTCGGGCTGCTAACCTCAAGGTCAGCAGTTTTAAACTACCAGCCATTCTGCACAAGAAAGATGAGACTTTCTGCTCCCATAAAGATTTACAGCCTTGGAACCCTACAACTCATACCAACTCATAGGGTCGCTATGAGTAGGAACTGACTCCAAAGCACATCACCACTATCACCACTACCACCACCGACATACAGCCTGTGGGCCAGACGTTCCCCGTCCCTGCTATATAGGGTCGCTATCAATTGGAACAGACTCTGCAACACTTAACACAACAATCTAATGTAAAACCATTGACAAGTATATACCTATCATGTAAGGTTATTGCATGTACACGTATCTTGCAAATTCCAGTCACCTCACAACTTTCAGCCTGAGTTCTTGCTTAGAACAAATTAAGATTTGTCGTTGAAAGGACAATCACTAACATCAACAAAACTTCCTCAAATACAAAATCAGCCTTTCTACACACACTTCCAAGTCAAATTACTGCTGTGAAAAGTTGAATATATTTGTGTAAGAGACAAATTTCAAATACATCTTGTTTCTGTCGAGTCGGTTCTGACACAAAGCAACCCTGAATAGGGTTTCCGAGGCTGTAAATCTTTACAGGAGCAGAAAGCCTCATCTTTCTCCCGCGGAGCAGCTGGTAGTTTCGAACTGCTGACCTTGCAGTTCGCAGCCCGATTCGTAAGCACTACGCTACCAGAGCTCCTTAATACATCGAATACATGTAGGTAGGGGCAGAATGAGTCTTAAGTAAGCTTCACTTGCTTCCAACATACAAAAAGAAGACTGGCCTATCTTCCAGACTTATGAATAACAAGTTTTGTAAAATTCACTATGCATAGGTTGTTTCCGAAGACTATTTGCTAGAAAAGCATGCTGGGAAAATACCAGTTTAAAAAGAAAAACATCTTCACCCAGTTGCAAATCTAGACAAACAGCAGTTGCAGCAGCTCAGCAGAAAACTCAAGATGTTAGGATTTTTGTGTATATGTGGTTTTTAAATAAAAAATCCCTTATCTCTGCATTCTCAAAGCAAAATTCTATGAAAGCAAGTGGAGGAATCAATTTAGTTATTTTAACTTTATGTTATCTAAAAAGCTCACCAGCTGCTCCTTGGAAACCCTATAGGGTCACTATGGGTCAGAATCGACTCGACAGACTTCATAACAACAATCCAAAAAGCAGTAACTGAAATTTGAGTTTTGATATGTGACAGTGTCAAATGACAACAGGTAACTTTTTACAACCTACAGTTTTTAATCAATTGTTTCTAGGAAAGAAATGAGAATTAAAAAAAAAAAAATAAATAAATAACTGCTTTGCTTTGAGAAGAAGGAGAACAGGAGGGAGTTAGATGAGTGGTTTTCATTAGGGAGAGTTCTCTCCAAAACACAAAACTCCAACAGCAGCTAGCTTTATTAGTTATTAGGCAAAATTCATACCTGCCCTCTTCGGCCTTTGCCTTCATACTTTCATTATACCCCACCCTCAGGGTCCGTTCCTAACAATACAATCATAATTTCAATGGAATACAGAAAAGTAAAATAGTTGTTCAGGTGCACATATTGGCACCAGGTTGTCTCTTGAGAGAAACAAGTAGGTGGGACCCAGAGTCTGCAGACTCCCTCTGGAAATACAACGTGCCATACCTGGTGCTCAGCACATACCTCAGCAAAACGGGACCTGACAGTGACAATGGTCTTTCCCATAGCAACCTGATTCTATCACTGCAGAACAAGCAACAGTTTCCCCAAGGTACACTACTCCTCCTAAAATTCCCATCAATAGATGGTAGATAACACATGATGCAACTGATACACAATATAATACTGTTGCTGTTGTTAGTGCTGCAGAGTCAATTCCAACTCAGTGATCTTGTACAGGGCTTCCTGTAAGTCTTTGCACAGAACAGCTGGTGGGCTTCAACTGTCAACCTTGTGGTTTCAGAGTCCAGTGTTTATCCTACAGAGCCACTGCACTCCCAATAGAATATTACACAATATTAAAGAATAATGAAGGATCCATGAAACACCTCATAACATGGATAATCCTGAAGGACATTATGCTGAAAGTTGTTGGTGTTAAGTGCTGTCAAGTTGGTGTGACTCAGCAACCCTGTACAGGATTTCTAGAGTGGCTGGTGAATTTGAACTACCAACCCTGTGGTTCAAACCGACCCTGTGGTCCTGTGTTTATTCTATAGCGCAACATCAGGACTCCAAGTGAAAATGAGCCAATCACAAAGGGCAAATATTGCATAAGACCACTATTACACTAAGTTAAGAGAAGGGTGACACATAGAAAGAAACATTCTTTGATGGCTACCAGAGACAGAACAGGCAGGAAGGACAATCACTGTTGTTGTTAAGTGCCATCAAGTCAGTTCCTGGTGTAGGATTTCCGAGGAGTGGCTGGTGAGCTTGAACTGCCGATCCTGCAGTTCAAACTGACTTTGCAGTCCAGTGCATTAACCCACACCACCACACCAGGACTCTAATCACTAACTAGAGAAAGGCAATATCCAATAAAGGGGAGGAGGGCAGCATAATCATGAACAATGGCAAAGGAAGACACCAGAAAGTACACAGCATTAAAGACAACAAAGGTAAATACGAGTGGGCTTCAAAACGTTCACGGGATAAAGGAATGAAAAGATAATGGAATTTTTCCATGGACTTTTTGAAGCCCTCACATGTGGCAGAGGACATTTTTACATATGCATTATGTGCTGCAAATATTTCCTTGCATATAACAAAGCATACACATAGTAAAGTTCTAAAACCACCTTAGCTATAACCAAACACCTTGAGGGATTGAGACAAAGGACTTAAGGATTTAACACCACTATCCTGGAGGATATCTAAATCAATTGACATTAACAGTCCACAGACAATATTCTATATCCTACACTCTGCTGAGTAGTGACTGGGGTCTTAAAAGCTGACAAGTAGCCATGTAAAATGCAACTATTGGTCTCTGTCTGGAACAAAGAAAAGTAAATACATTCAGACTCAAGGGAAAAATTAAAACTGTCCAACAGACTAAGGGACTGTGCAAATCCCAGCCTCCACCACATGGAACCAGAGAACTACATGGTTCCCGACTACCACTACCAACTGCTCGAATCAGAATCACAATATAAGATTCTGGACAGAGAGGAAGAAAAACTGTAGAAAATTCAAAATCATACAGAAGGTCAGACTTACTGGAACTGATACAGACTGTCGGGGCATCCTAGACTGTGCCCTTAGGTACCCCTCAAGCCTGGAAGTGAACCCACCCTAGGGGATCAGTTTCCAGCTAAACAAGACAGTCCTAAAAAGTGAATAAATAACACTAGGGAATAATGTACTCAGTACAATCAATTACAGGAGACCAACAGGGCAGCATTTGCCCCAAAGCAAAAACCTCAGAAAGTAGGAAGGAACAGGAAAGGGATGACAAATGGAAAAGGGAGGATGTGGGAAGGGTGTTGTTACACTGAAGGGATGGCTGTTTTGTCATATATGAAACAAAAATGTGTGTCCACTGCTGAATGGAAAACTAATCAGCTCCATAAACTTTTATCCAAGCTACAATAAAAAATTCCAAAAAAGGGTGGCTGTAATGAGTAGCATAATCTAGATTTTAAAAGTGAGGAACTTAATCTGGGAAGATTAAAAGACAGAAAAAAAATTAAATTCTCAATAGCTGTCCAGAACTCTGTATTATATATTGCTTCCTCTGTAATACTAATCTTCTAAATGCTAAGAAAAATATGCTCTAGTTCACCCTTCAGGTTTTCTAGGGATTACTAAACCAATAAAAGATATCAAAAATTAATCATAAACCTCTTTAAAACTCAGACATTGATACAAATTCTAAGCAGCTCAAACCCAAAAACATGAGCCAATCAGAATATTCTATTGCATCTACATTCTTTCCAAATCCTTATGGTAACTAGATTTTAACAGAAAGTGTTTAATAAATACTAAGTATATGCTTTACAATTCATACACCTGCTGTAAGCACAAGGGGAAGGGCCCTGAATGGCACAACTGGGTTGTATTCATCTGCCAGCTAAAAGGTTGGTGGCTCAAATCTATCCAGCAGCACGCACTGTGAGAGAAAAGCCTGGAGTAGAATTCTACTTCAGTAAAAGTAGGGTTAAGAAAACCCTATGGCGCTCAGTTCTACTCTGAAATCAGAATCAATTTGATAGCAATAGATTTGTTTTGTTTTGTTTAAACACAAGGAAGATTGAAGGTGAATACACAAAACACTCTGACAGTTGAAAATATTTCTCTTTCCAGCAAATGAGAGAAAAAAAAGGATTTTTTTCCACATAAGTTAAAATATAAATCACCCTTTTTGAATGTCACAGGTGATTTAACTTAATCATTTGATGGGCAGAAATTATGAAGTTAGTCTTTCTCTGCATTGTAACACAGTAGAGTTAGACTTCAATCTGCCCATCATACCTCATGCTCAGTGTCATGCCCACCAGTATACTGAGAACTTTCTAAAGGAACTACTGCAAATAGACAAAGCTATGTGCGACCTGTGCATTCAGGTTGCTGCCATTTCATGAAACAGAATCTTCTTTCTGCTCCCTCCCAATCAATTCCAGGGGGGAAAAAAACAGTATAAAGAACTAGTGAGAAATAAGGGTTTCTATCTTTGTGACCTCAAGTAGGTTATATAACATAGCTATATGTGGCACTATAGAATTAGCACTGGACTGGTAACTAACTGCAAGGTCAACAGTTCAAACCCACCAGAGACAGGAAAGCACCCAACGTAAGTTTCAACAGTAAAATGATGTAACATTCATCATAAAAATGTTTTGAAAATTAAGAATCCAAATGTAAACCATCTAACATATGCACAATATGGTTTTTTAAAATTCTATTTCCTTCCTTTCTACCACCCCAGCCACTTCTTACATGCTGTTTGCCTTGGCAAAATGCCTCTTTGCAGACCCAATCTATCCAACTTCTAGACCAGGAAAGAAATGTGAAACAATACTGCAGACTTTAGGCTATTAGTTGGTTAGGGTACACACCATTATACATTCTTCAACCATGAAGGTCATAGTAAGGCTTATAATGTTACTGTAAAATCATTTACAAGTTTTATACATGATTAGAATTTTTAAAAAGAGCCTTATTGTGTAGACATTGGGGGCAGAAGTGGATTTAGGGAGATCTGGTAGGCTGTTGCAGTAAGTCAGATAAGAGAATGGTAGTCTAAGCCATTAGCTAGCAAGAGAGTGGGAGATTTGGATAGTGGCAGTAGAGTGACTAGGACTTGTGATTAATTGGGTAGGGTGAATAAAGTGGTGAGGGACTGGGAAGGGATTTCAGGTTTGAGTCCATTTTTGACAGGAGTAACTAGATTGTATAGATCTGACCTACAAAAGGAGCTCTGGTAGCATAGTGGTTACGAATCGAGCTGCGAATTACAAGGTCAGCAGTTTGAAACTACCAGCTGCTCCGCGGGAGAAAGAGGAGGCTTTCTGCTCCCGTAAAGATTTACAGCCTTGGAAACCCTGTACAGGGGTCGCTATGAGTCGGAACAGACTCCACGGCACACAACAACAACATGACCTACAGGGCCACCTGCAACATCTGGCCTCTAACTATGTCTAGCTTCATTTCTCACCACTCTACTTCTTAAATATACTGCACTTTGCTGCTCTTCCTTGAAAGCATCAAGCACCTTCCAGTCCCAGAGCTTCCACCTGTGCTGTTTCCTCGGTCTGTAATGTACATTCTTTTCTTTTTCCCCATCAATTCTTTCTCATCTTTCAATTCTCAGCTTATATGTCACTTCCTCAGAAGATTCTCCATGACCTCGCCATCCTATCTTAAGTGTTCTGGATAAGTCACCTTCATAGCACTCTGAATTTTCTGACTATTTGCTTAAGTAATTCATCTCTCTACATTCCCCTGCTTTCTTCCCACAAGGGCCAAGGCCATGTCTAATTCACTACCATCCCTAGCACCATTAATATACAGTAGGCATTCAATAAAGATTTAACCTATTCATTAATCCCAGAATGCCAGTGTAAGTCTTTGCTATCTTTTTATACAGCTAACTCCTCCCTTTTGCTTACAGATTACCTGAAAGGTAAATATAGCTGATAACATTTTTTTAACATTTGTTGGAATTTGTAAGGCATTCAGAAATCTTAATAGTGACTAATAGAGAACGTGGACCCTCAGGAGCTATTAGGGCCATTTTGCACACTGGGTACTGAAACACTTGCTACTGGTCACCATCCATTTCTACTTGTAGTCACTTAGGCTTGAAATTTCAATCATCCTTCACTACTTCCACACATTCATTGCCATGAAATCCCATCTACCTCGTGTGTCATTTCTGGAATTATCTTCTTTTAGTTTTAATACTGTATTTATCACTTCTTACCAAATTAGTGTGGTGCTGTGGGTTAATGCACTGGAGTGCTAAGCTGGTTTGAACCATAAGATCGGCGGTTCAAGCTCACTAGCCACTCATTGGAAACCCTATACAAGGTTGCTACAGGTCAGAACCGACTGAACGGCACTTAACAACAATCACCACCTACATTAATAAGTCTCCAATATATCCCCACGTCTAGCAACCAAAGTCCCAGTCCCATGCCGTTAGCTTTTGTCCTCTAGCTGTGTGTTGTGCCTTCTGCTCGTACCAACAAACATCACTAGATCACATATACATAAAAAAAGACTATCAAAATCCCACCCTTCAAAGCTCACTTCTTCTAATGTCTTTTCTTTTTTTTCACTCAAACCCACCAATTAGTGAGATCTCTTCCTATCATTAGTATCTTCCAATATTTATCCTATATTATTTCTGTGCCAGGCATTATTCTAATTATTTATCTTGGTCTTTCTGTGTCTCCATTCTCCTCCAAAACTGCAACTCCTTGAGGACAGACAGAGACTCAGCTTATTCACCCATGGTATCTCATGTGCCTTATATATTTGCTCGTTCAATAAATACCTATCTACGTGACCTACTTTAAGACTATCACAAAAGAGCATTTTCAATCAACTTTTAGAAGATGAAAATACCAGTCACATGACAACAAAAACCATCTGTAGCAATTAACATCTACAGCAAATTAATAACTCCCAACGTTTGCAGCATAGCTTCCTTCCTCTAATAATGCCTAAGAATAATGTTCACTACCTAAGTATCTTCTTAGAAAAAAAGAGGGAGGGAGTAGAGAGAAATGGCAGAAGTTCATATTTCAGTCACTGGACTGTCATGCGCAGGCTTAGCAAAAAAAGGGCGTTAGATCAAGGGTGTTTAACAAGTCAACCATTACTCAGCATTAAAATAACGTCTATAAAAACCTAATGGAATTGTCCTGTGGAGCTGTAATATAAGCACTAGACTGCTAATTACAAGGTCAATGGTTCAAACCCATCAGTCACTCCTCAGAAACCCTATACAGGGTCACCATGAGTCAGAACTGACTCACCAGTACATTACAACAATGAATCCCATATGGTAATGGTGGTGGTTATGTGCCACGGAGTCGGTTCCGACTTAAAGCGACCCTGTATAGGGTTTCTGAGGCTGTAAATCTTTACAGGAGCAGAAAACCTCATCTTTCTCCCGAGGAACAGCTGGTAGTTTCAAACTGCTGACCCTGCGGTTTGCAGCCCGATTCGTAACCATGACCCTGCCAGAGCTCCTTATATATTAGGCAGGAAAAAAACACAGTCCTTTCAGTGAACTATGAAACAAAAACAAAGAGCAACAAAAATGAAAAAAAAAAATAAAGAATCTAGGGCAGTAAAGGAGTCCTGATGAGGCGCTCCAGGATAAAGCTCTGGACCACAAGGTCAGTTTAAACCACAAGGTCCACAGTTCAAACTCTCCAGTTACTACTCAGAAACCCTATACAGGCCCACTATGAGTTGAAACCAACTCGACTGCACTTATCAACAGGGCAGTAAAAGAATCAAAGCTCTAAATTAAAATCAAGAAAGCTGTTCCAAATATACATCACTAACGTGTTGAGGCTTTTGTCTCAGCTTCCCCGAATACAAAATATGCTGAGAACAGCCCCATCAATGTTGACTTAAAGATTAAAAAGAAATTACATCATCTTTCTATTCCATTTTTCCACAAACTTTTTGAAGCCCCTCACATACCTACCACTCCTCACTTACCAAAGTTAGATTCCAAATACTAGGGCCAGTCAAGCTGACACATAACTTTAACCATCAAAGCCAGCATTACTCTCACCTCAAAACTCAGTGTTCATTCCCGTAACAGGGTCAATATAAGTCTGAATCAATTCCATGGCATATAACCACCACCAGTAAAAAATGAATGCCTTGAATGTTATGCTATTTTATGAACATATGGGATCAAATTGACAATAGCAACTTGAAAGATTAGATAGAAACCTTAGAGGGGCAGTGAGTTTGTGTTAAAGGGGGAGGAATGACTCAGAAAAGGAGAGTGAGAATGTTGTACGACTCCAAGAATGCAATCAGTCTCAATGAATGGTACATGTAGAAACTGTTATATTCATATGTTTTACAGTATATATTCTCAAAAACTTATTTTTTTTTTATTAAATATTTAAACTACTAAAAAAACAAACAAACAAAAAACCCCTCAGTGTTCATGTACTCATTAATGTGTCAAACAATCTGGTAGTAATTTTTTTACTATTATCATAATGTGAAATCCCAGAAATGAGATAGTGAGGAGTAAATATAGTCATATTTACCTACAGATCACCTACATTCAATTTCCCTCTTTTTAAGAGAATGGTAGTTTTTTACATGATCAATTCATAGAGCTAATTAGTAGCAAAGAAGGATGAGAACTAGGTCTCCTGGCTAATAACGTTCCTCCCACTCTATCATTCCGTGAAAGGACCCAAAAAACAAACAAAACACTTGACTGCCATTGAGTCAATTCCAACTTATAGTGACCCTATAGGCTAAGTAAGGAGCGCTGGTAGCGTAGTGGTTACGAATCGGGCTGTGAACCGCAAGGTCAGCAGTTTGAAACTACCAGCGGTTCCGTGGGAGAAAGATGAGGCAGTCTGCTCCTGTAAAGATTTACAGCCTTGGAAACCCTGTGTAGGGTCGCTATGAGTCGGAACCGACTCCACGGCACACAACAACAACAACAACAACAATAGGCTAAGTAGAACCATTCCATAGGGTTCCAAGACTGTAAATCTTTTATGGGATCAGACAACCTTGTCTTTCTCCCTCAGAGTAAGGTGGGTGTGAATTGCTGACACTGAAGCTAGCAGTCCAGGACTTAACCAACGTACCACCAGGGCTCCTTGTGAAAAGACAAGTTGAAAATGTAAAACAAATCAATTTGATTGCTAATGGTGGCAACAGCACCTGTGTACTGTTAATAAGTTCAAGCAGAAGCTATAAAATCAAACATTTCAAAGGACCTAAAAGGCCAAAACCTACACACACACTTGTAGTTAGTTGTTAAGTGCCGTCAGGTAGGTTCCACCTCAGTGACCCTGTACAGGGTTTCTGAGGAGCAGCTGGTAAGTTTGAACTGCAGACCTTATGGTTCAAATCCACCTTGCAGTCCAGTGAATTAGCCCGCAGTGCCACACCAGGACTCCACAAACACCCAGTAATTCATTAATCCTTAAGATCTTAATTAACTCTGTTGATGTTGTTAAGTATCATCCACTTGGTTCTGACTCATAGGGACCCTGTATCGGATTGCTGAGGTTTGAACCGCCAACTTTGCAGTTAGCAGGTGAAATTCTCCCCCCCGCACCCCCCCCCGAAAGATGTTAATGTAATCAAGATGGTGCAAAATTCAACTAAATGTTTTCATTTCAGTGAATCAAGCATTCCAGAGGTATTTAGACTCAACCCTGATCTGGACAAACTTCAGGAGGCTATCAAAGAAAATACTGTTACTTGTTGTTAAATGCTGTCGAGATGGTTCTGGCTAACAGCAGCTCTGTATAGTTTCCAAGGAACACTGGTCGGTTTGAACTACTCACCTTAAGGTCACCTACAGCACCACACCAGGAAACAAGGGCTAGCATATATTAAACGAGCAATAAAAGCATGAAAAGTAAAAGTAGAATGTTGTTGCTGTTGAGTGCCATCAAATCAGTTTCTGACTCACAACGATCCAAGGATGTAAATCTTTACAGAACTGCAGAACGGTTAGTGAGCATCAGTGGTGAACCCTATGGTTAGCAGTCCAGTGCTTATCCTACAGAACCACAGTACTCCCAAAACTAGAGAGAAAAAATGAAGCCAACAACAAGGTTTTCAAAGGATACAATGAAAAGATCTTTAGGGTTGACTCTAAACTTCCAAAATCAACAAAACACTGAAATTGAGTTAACTTAAGCACAAATTATAGCAAGAGAGACAGAGACAGAGAAGAAGGGAGAGAAGGACAGAGAAAAGGAGAGCCAGAAAGCGAGCCTAAAAACAGAGAATTATTCTTTGTTACAAATCTTTCTCCCTGGAGTCCTTATAAAAAGACATTGTGTAATAAAAAGAACACCTCCTCTACAATATTTTGGTAGTCACAATGAAAGGTATTAAGATCATTTCTTATGCTGATCCTAAACATATCTTATTGTAAAACAGAGTACAGCTCAGGAAAAAATATGTCTAGGGCAAAGAGGTCTATATAATGTATAATGTGGTCCAAGTACCCAGAATGCTGATCTGACTTAAGAGAGTATCTGGAAAAAGTGTTATTTTCAAAACAGCAAGTCCTTGTTATACTGTAAGTACAAAATAATTTTTGTATGTATACTTTGCACCACAAGAAAATTTCTTTAAAAAGCACAGTATTTATGAAACATACATATTCCTTGCTAGTTTTGAGAATTTAAGATGTTCTGTTTTAAGTCCTATGCCCTCCACAGTAATGTTGCTAAACAATGACAAGGACATCACACCAATTCCAAAACAGGGCAGAAATTTACAAAAACAAAAAAATATTATATGTTCACTGTACCAAGACAGGAAGACAAATTAATTATCTGAGGAAGATATTTCTAAAAGTTTAAAACAAAAAGGAATAGTAGCAATTTTAAATTGCATATATAATCAGTTAACCAAAGAAATTAATCAAGAAAAAGGAAATAACTTCCCGAACATGTCTCATTTCAATATACAGTTCACTTACCGAAGAGTAGAACACAAAGGCAAACATACAATTTACCAAAAATGTAACAACATATAAAACTCAACCACTCTGCTACCACTAGACTATCATCATATGGTGGTGGTGGTTATCACATTAGGACTTCAAATAGGGTTTTGTTTGTCTTGAAGTTGTTGTTGCAAAGTGCCACTGAGTTGGTTCAAACTCACAGTGACTCTGTATAGGGTTTCTGAGGAGCAGCTGGTGGGTGGCCTTGAAGTGCTGACCTTGTTGTGGTTCTCAGTTCAGTGCTGATCCTACAGTGCCACACCAAGTGTCCTTCCTCTTGAAGGTAGGGGCAAAAGGACAACTGAATTCTTGGTGAAGGGCTTGTAGGGTCCACAAATCACCCATTTGTAATTGAAGAAACCTCATTTTGAAACAACTCATTTCAGCATTCTTCTTTACTAAATATTTTCACCATGGCTGCCTAAACTGAATCATCAAGCCCCCTATATATCTGGATGGTGCAGCAGGTTCACATGTATTCAGCTGCTAACTAAAAATTTGGAGGTTTGAATATGCCTGAGGCACCTCGGATAAAAGGTCTGGCAATCTACTTCTGAAAAATCAGGTACTGAAAATCTCACAGACCACAGTTCTACTCTGACACACATAGCATCACACTGTGACTTGACAGCAACTGGTTTATACGAGGGGGCTTCAAAACGTTCATGGAAAAGTGGAATTCAAAGGTAATGGAATTTTCCCACAACTTTGTAAAGTCCTCCTGTATCTCCTGCAGAGGTACTGCAGAAAAGGAGTACAATTATGACAGACAAGATACTGGAAGGGGAAAAATTAGAAACAAACAAACTTGACAAGTCACCAACTGGGTCACGCTCCTAAAGAGTTAACTAATTTCTAATAACAAGACTGAAATTACCAACGTAGTTATGAGATTTGGGAGCGACAATTAGGTCACAAGGATAAAGCGTAGCTGAGTCAAAAGAACAACTGCCTTTTTTTTCCCATTCTTGTTTTAATTAAAGCAATGTCACTACCCTTATTATCTGGCCAACTGCTAAAATACCCTTCAAATACTCAAAAGGTCAACAAACAGCTGGCTAAATACCAGTCTTAAGAGTCAATCTGGTGACCTTGCTTAATAAGAAATTTAAAAATATTTCTGTATTACTGATGGGTATTAATTTCACATCAACTATACAATAATGTACAAAAATTTATTACTTGACAATACTTCTAATATCCATATTTTAACATGAAAATAACATGGATACATGGAAATTCATGTTTTTAAAGAATTATTTAGTTGGTTTCATTACAAATGGATTTAACCGCTTCCCCAAAGTTTTCTAAAATGATCCCTTGGCTGTCCTTATACTTCACACCCTGCCAATCGATGCACTATTATGTGAGAAGAATGTCCCAAACAAAGTAATAAATGGACTAAAAGTTACTAGATTATCCTGTGGAATGTTCTCTGGGGTTTCACTGGGTTAGAACACTTACCAACACTATCGAAACTCAGAGATGTTTTCAATACAATGTCTCCTGAAAACCTAAGCTTATATATTCTAGTTATTGTTGCTGTTGTAAAGTGCCGTTGAGTCGATTCCGACCCATAACAACCCTGTAAGTGTTTCCGAGGAGCAGCTGGTGAGCTTGAACCGCCAACCTTGCAGTTCAAACGGCTTTGCAGTCTGACACATTAACCCACAGCGCCACGGCAGGACTCCGATATATTCTAGAGAGGGAGAAAAATGAGGTTTTCTACTCCCGAAAAGATTTACAGCCTTGGAAATCCTGTACAGGAGTCATGATGAGTTGGAACTGACTCCACAGCACTTAATAACTTTCTCGATTGTTTTCTCAAATATACAAAATAAGTCCATATGATTTGACTATATGTCAAATGTCAATATGAAATTATTTTTAAGCACAAAATATTTAATGTTAATGAAAAATTTTTAAAGTAGTTTATGCAGCAAAGTCAGTGGGTATAATGCCACAAATATTGGCAAGATGACTTACTAATCCATTTAACAAAAGATAGCTATGTTATAGTAGCAGCAAGCCCAAGAAACCTATCTGCTTTCAATCTGAATATAGAAGAGGACCTTTGAGCACAGTGAATTATCAAATGATCATGTGGGTAGGTCTAAAAAGAAGAAATTTGACAAAATTTACACAGATTTTTTTCCTGTAAAATAAAATCATAAAATAAAGTTTCAATGTTCAGATACACAATATTGTGCGTTTGAATAATATAAACAAATTAAAGAAAATAGGAAATTTTCTATTGAAAAGCATAGTTGTCAAGAGCCAAACTCCTGTGAAAATCTTAGTCACCTTTTCTAAGACAAGGAAAAACTACTTGTTCCAACATATCCACCCATTTCATCCTTCTTTAGAATAAAGCAGCTTTTACAGCATCCCTACCCAAAGAGGAAATGAAAGCTGATCTACTAGTCGGCTCCCCTTGCCCAACCTCTTTTCCAGCTTCTCATATTTCCGTCTCAGAAGTCTAGCACTTACAACAGATAATGAAGGATTGGAAGGAAGAATAAGAATGACGCACCTCTGTTCCACCATGACAGTTTGGGATACCATTCACAAAGACCTTACGTAGAATTTTCTCAAGTCAATCCAACAAACTTGGAAAAACCAGTAAGAACTTACCCCAGATATGTCAGCATATTTAACTTAGCTGAGAGAAAATAAAATCCCAGTCTGATAAAGATTGGCTCTTTTATAAAAAGAGAATCCAGTTGTAAATGCAGACTGTGCTTAAAGACAACCTACGAAACACTCTAGTATTTTCCAATTGTTAGTCCTTAAAATAAAAAAAATATCTTATTAAAATAGGAGACTGGATGTGTTCTCTGGTGAAGGTTCAATTAAAAACAACTATAAATTCCAGTAAATTTAGCTAGGTCAACTAAACATTTGTACCCACTCACTGAAATAAAATCTAAACAGTCAAAAGTCCTAACAGCTTACAAAAATGTCCTATATACAAACTCAATATTCACTTCCAAAGAGAGTAGCGCTTACACACTTTTAGGATGTCTTAAGTCTTGGTTTGTCTTTTTTCCTTATTAAAAAATAAAAACTTTTAGCCTATAGCAACAAAACACTACCTCAGAAATATCTTCCCTTTTTATCACTAAGCAGATATATGCCACCCATTGACCTAAAATTAGAAAAAGACATATGGAACCTAAGGAAAGCATCCCATCCTCTCCATAGTGGGAATTCACAAAATCTTTCCCCCTGATTCAGCATTTCTCGAGGACATTATACATGGGTTTACTCACAAGGGTACATGGCGCTGCTCAGGATCAGCTCTGGTCAACTCTTCCTCTTCAATATCTGACTCCCCTCCAGAACTACTGTCAGTGACATCTGAATCAAATGCTTGTTCACTGCACCTCAAGTTGGCTATGCCACTGGCTGTAAATCTCTCCAATTCTTCTGAAATTGAATCACTTCTCAGGAAGTTGCTGAGGCCCTCTGATGTGGTGGTCTCATTGGCAGCTTTTCTCAAGGCAGCTTCAGCCTTTCGTGTCAGCATCAACTGGCTCCGAGGCCTTAAGGATTCCAAGTTTGGCAGTTTGCTCAAAGTCTTCTCTAAAAATCCACCCAGCTGATGCTGTATATGCCTCTCCACCTGCTTGGCTTGCACAACCTGTAAGCGCTTCTGTAACCTACGGGCACGACTCTCAATATCAGCCTGCCGCCGCAGTAAGGCCGTGATCCTCATGTCAGAATCTAAAGCACTGAAAAGAATGGAAGACAGGGGAGATTTTTTGCCCTCTAACTTGACACCCCCAAAGTTTGAGCTGGAGTCTGTGCCAGGTGATAACCTACTGCTTCCTTGAAGTGCCGGCTGTTCCATGGAATTTCCAGAAGATTTGCTTGCAGTGCTATTATTGCTAAATATAGTTGTGTGCTCTACATCAAGGCTTCTATGTGGAAGAGTGCAATTGGTCATACCCCCCTTCAAGTCCCCAGATTCAGATCCCCCCGCTTCACCTCCCTGGAGAGCAGATGAAGTAGGAGCACGTTTTCCCCCATTGAGGGAAGTGGAATTGTCATGATCAGAATGTGTTGAACTTTTAGTCAATTTCTTAGCCAACCCATTTACAGGTGCTTGTGGCAGAGCTGTCTGACCACTGGTATTCATGGTTCTAAGATTTTCTAAGGAAAACTCCAAGACTGGCTGTCTCCCCAACAGCTCAGCTCGGAGTTCATAGGACTGAGATAAGAGAGGGTGAGATTTAAGGACTGTCTGCTTGCTGAAAACTCCTTGCAATTTCAAAGACTCCTTTGAAGGAACAGATGTCACATCGGAGCAGAGATAAGATGCCACCAGTGGTTGCAGCTTTCCCAAGTCTTCCTTAGTAGGATTATTTCGGAAATCTAGACTAGGATCCTCTGCAGCAATGGATTTTCTTTTGGTTCCGTTGGCAGCGATGAGGATATTGGCGTTGCCGTTATTTTCGGCACTGCCAGGCGACAAGGTGGAGGACGGGGGAGCCAGTTTGAAGCGGATGTGGTGTGCTTCAGCTGCTGCGTCAGTGAGAGCGGGCGCCATCGCAGCCATTCAGCACAGAGAGACAGGAAGTCCAGCCTCTCCCGGTGCTGAGGCCAGCTCCACAGCCCCTGGCTGCCTCCCCACAGAACAGACTAGAAGAAAAAAAAAAAAAGAAAAGGAAGTTAGAAATACAAGTGCATTCAAAATCAACATGTGTTTTTAATAGACACACTACTGCTTAAGGCTAAATTCCAAATTCAACCTCCAGAAAAAAAAAAACACTAACATCATTCTGGACACCCAAATGTTTTTTGGGGCAGGGGGTTTGGAAGAGTGGTTGCACACAATCTGCACAAGAAAAAATTCCTCCCCGATTCTTTCCTGTCAATAATCGCAGACTGAAAGTTGCCAAAATAGCATCATTTTGAGAGAATCACAAATTATTAAACTGCGTGCACTTCAAGGGAAAATAACCATCTTGAAGTTGAGTTTGTTTATAGCAAACTGACCACCCCATCCTTCTTGAATTTCTCTTTTCTTGCTGTCCTTGACACTATTGTTGTCCTCTCTCTTCCTTCAGACCTTTATATGTTGATGTTGCCAGGATCCCTTCCTCCACCTCTTCTTTCTCAAATCACTCACCTGACAAGAATCATTCTTATGGTGAAGCCTCCTAATCCTCAGAAATTAATCAAATACCCAGTAAGAAATCAAAAAAGAATGAGTATGAAACTCTCTATCGCCTCACCAGAAATTTTTATGTGCCAAAGGCATTTATTCACTCACATTTTTCTGGCCAGGGAATCTAGTTTACATCAGCTTTTCACTTCAAGTATCGTTGTTAAATTCCAATTCACAGAGACCCTGATTAGGGTTTCCAAGGAGGGGCTGATAAGTTTGAACTGCCGAACTTGCAGTTCAAATCAACTTTGCGATCCAGTGCCATACACCAGGACTCTTCAAGTATAGATCATACCATAAGTGTTGTTGTTATCAAGTGTCAACGAGTCGGTTCCAACTCAGAGTGACCCTGTATAGGGTTTTCAAGGAGCGGCTGGTGAGTTTGAACCATCAACCTTGATGTTCAAACCGACTTTGCAGTCCAGTGCATTAACCCACAACACCACACCAGTGTACCACACTTATTTATAGCAATTTGTGTCACGAGTTCCTTTTCTTTAAGAATAGATTGCTCATCATGTCTTTCCTACTAGCCCCTCTCTCTCAGCCTTACTCAAATCCCATCTTCAGTAAAAACCTAAAGCCACTGCCATGGAGTCTACTGTGACTCAGAATGACCCTAGATAGGGTTTCTGAGACTATAAATCTTTATGGGAGCCAACAACTTTATCTTATTCCCAAGGAGTTTGACTACTGACCATGAGGTTAGCAGTCCAGTGCCTATCCTAAAGCACCACCAGGTCTCCTTCCTGTCTGTAGTTGTTGTTAAGTGTTGTCGAGTTGGTTCCAACTCATAGCAACCCTGTATAGGGTTTTTGAGGAGCAGCTGGTGAGCTTGAACCACCAACCTTGCATTTCAAATAGCTTTGCAATCTGGCGCATTAACCCACAGCGCCAACCTCTCAAATCACTGCCCACCTGTTTCTTTCCCTTTACTCCAAAACATTATGAAAAAATAGAATAAACAGCTGCCTCTGCATTTTTTCTATAATCTGACTTTTTCGTCCTCTGCTCTGAAAGGTCACCAGTAATCTCATTATGTGTCATGAATTAAACTATGATCCCCCCCAAAATAGGAGGGCTTCATAAAGTTCATGAAAACATTCCATTATCTTTTTATTCCTTTTGCTCACAAACTTTTTGAAGCCCCATGCATGTGCTGCAAATCCTAATCTCTATGCCTTTGGTTATTAATTCTATTTGCGAATGAAATGCCTTTATTATGTTAATGAGATAGGATTTGTATAGGGTGTGTTTTCAGGAACTCTCTTTAAAGATATGAGATTTAAAAAGGAAACCAAATGCATTATGTGCTAAGTCACTATATTCACCACTCATTTCCAGTTCAAAAAAAAAACAGACTGAATGTCCTCAGAGGCATTCAGTACAAAAAAAATATAAATTTTATAAAATCTCAACACCTGAGTACGTTTTTAAAAATACTATGTGGTCCGTCAAAAAAAAAAAAAAAAGCTAAAGAGGATAGAGAGAAACACTGTAAACTGATGATATATGGAAGGGATAATAATCAATGTAATGAAACAAGCTATATGAATGGATGAATGTGAAACTGATGATGTGCCCTGTAAACTTTCACTCAATCCAAAATTAAAACATTTAATTTTAAAAAAATATATATTATGTGGTGAAATGGAAAAAAAAACAAAACACAAAGCATTTTGAATACCTTACAGAATCTGAGGAAAAGCACTTGTACAAATGAGTGGCAAGCTGAACAAGAAGCTTGCTTCATGGAGCACTATTTTTACTTGGCACTACAACTGACAAAATATGGTTACTCAGGTTATTTCAGAGACATTTTTCTTGCACTTGAATGAGCAAAGTGAATCTCTTCAAAGAAAATAGACAATATTTATTGCCAATAAATACTTTGAGTTTCAAAGTGAAAATTAGAATTATGTGAAACTTTTATCTGCCTCCATTTTCTTTATAATTAAGAGTTGTGACTGCTTTAACAAATTGGTGATGTTAATGAATGTGAATTTATGATACCACATGATCAAATGCATCATTTGAAAGATCGACATAACTCAGTGAACCAGTATCTTCCAAATGACTGATACATGATGCTACAAAATCATGTATGGAGAAAAATTTATTCCAAATGCAAGGCCTCTACATGGGTTTTAATGTGACAGAGTACACAAAAGTTCACTGGTACAGTTGTAGCTTCTACACTGCAGCTAGTCTTTATGAAACTACTTGTCTACTTTAGGGGTAATATCAGAATGTTGTTGTTGTTAAGTGCCATGGAGTCGATTCCGACCCATAGCAACCCTGTATAGGGTTTCTGAGGAGTAGCTAGTGAGCTTGAACCACCAACCTTGCAGTTCAAATGACTTCGCAGTGTGGCGCATTAGTCCACAACACCACACCAGGACTCCAGACAGTTGTTGTTGTTATGGGCCGTGGAGTTGGTTCCAACTCATAGTGACTCTGTAACAGGGTTTCCAAAGCTGTAAATCTTTATGGGAGCAGAAAGCCTCATCTTTCTCCTGCGGAACCACTGGTAGTTTCAAACTGCTGACCGTGAAGTTAGCAGCCCGATTCGTAACCACTACGCTACCAGAGCTCCTTTGGACTCCAAAATCATTGTTGTTAAGGGCCACTGAATCAATTCCAACCCATAACGACCCTGTATAGGGTTTCCAAGGAGCAAGCAGCTGGTGAGCTTGAACCACTGATCTTGCAGTTCAAACGGCTTTGCAGTCTGGCGCATTAGCCAACAGTGTCACACGAGGACATACCATACTTCAAAAGAATGAATGCAGGTATGAGAATCCAAGTGTTTGCTATTCAGTTAGATATTGTTCATGTAAATAAACAATTCTTTTAATTTAACATTTTTAACACAATAACTACTGATTAGACAATAACTCACAGAAGATTTTTGTGGTTCTCAACAAATTTTGAAAATATAAAGGGGTTCAAGAACAAAATGTATACCAATACCAGTTTGTAGGACCTATAAGGAGTTCTGGTAGTGTGGTGGTTACGACTCGGTCTGCTAGCCTCAGGGTCAGCCATTCGAAACCACCAACTGTTCCACAGGAGCAAGATGAGGCTTTCTGCTCCCGTAAAGATTTACAGCCTCGGAACCCCTGTACAAGGTCGCTATGAGTCGGAACTGACTCCATGGCACATAACAACAACAACATACTACATGAAGAAACAACAATGTAGTCCTATGAATATTCAAGTCTCTAACATCAAAATATTCACAAAAATAACTGAGAAAACATTAGACATATAAACAAACACCAGTACACATCCTGGTCAAATAATTTTTCCCATTATCCAAAAGTAGAACATTACTATGAATCCCACTCATGAGCCAAAATTGCCTGAAGGGAAAAACAAAAAATAAAGAACCAATTACCATCAATTTATATGGGAAAACGTTTTGCATGTTCTCAGACGCCTCTACCCCCCAAAGAAACCTACCAAATCATAACAAATAATGTATAAAACCTAAAATCACAGACACAGTTCTATGTTCTATGGTAGGTTGGTGCTGAGATGCTGAGTGTAGTTCTGGGGGAGAAGCTTGGCCACTCCACTGTAGACTCTAGTTGCTCAGGGTGGGAACTGCTGCCTCTTTAATGGCTCACTGCAAAACAAATGCTAAATACTTTTCATTTTTTTCATAACTGTGAAAATCCTTAAGGAACTTCTTTTGGTTAGTTAAAACAAGTACTAATGTAGATCCTTCCATAAAAGCAAAATGTTGTAAAACAAACTTTAAAAAGATGGAAGATACCTGTATGTCTGTGTTGTTAAGGGCCACGGAGTCAGTTCTGACTCATAGTAAGTAACCCTGTACAGGTTTTCCAAGGAGCAGCTGGAGGGTTTGAACTTCCAGCCTTGTTGTTAGCAGTCCAGTGCTTATCCTACAGTGCCACATCAGAGCTGGCTCCATATAATTGCCAAAAGTTATTTTGCTAAGACTGTATTTCAATGAAAAACCAAAGTCCAAACCCTAGAGTCAATTCTAACTCATAGCAACCCCAGGTGTTTCAGGAGACCTTTTGATCAGTTAAGGTGTTTGCCATTGTCGTTACCCTTTCAGAAGCAGATCACTGGGTCTTTCTTCCCATGTGCCTATGGGTAAATTCAAACAGCCAAACATTCTATGAAATAATGAGATTTTTTGAGGCTTAGAGAGCTTACGCTGCAAATTTCTGACATACTGCATTCTATGTGACTTAAACTTTTCCCATTTGATTTTAAATTGAACACTAACTCCTAATTTAATATATAGACAATTGTGTTACAGACCAACTGACAGTGAACCGACGTATGTTATTTGTTCAGAATAATTTGAATCAGCATTTTCAATCTCCTTTCCTTCTGAAAAAGTATCAATACGCAGTTTATACTAACAAAGCAAGGAGCCAGATTATCAATACCAGATGATTCATAAAACACATGTGAAGAGTGGTTGTAGCCTATGCTACCCATGAGCACAACAGCCGCCCACCCCTCCTTACGGAGACCCAAGTAAGGTACAGATGTTACACAGCTTACACAAAGCTTACTCAGCTAGGCTCACCCAGCACACATAAAAAGAGGGCCATAATTAACATCACACCATGTTGTCGTTATAAAGTGCCGTTGAGTTGGTTCTAACTCATATAGGGTTTCTGAGGAGCTTGAACCATCACAACCTTGCAGTCCAAACACATTAGCCTGCAGCACCACACCAAAACTCCAACATTACACCATAGAAGGTGCTTTTAACGTGTAACAGTCCAAAGTTATTTTAGGATTACTGAATTCTTAAAAATCCAATGTAAAATCTGGTGAATCAATGCCCATTTCTTCTAATCAGTCTACTCTGATCAGCCCTATGCACTAACAGAAATTAGATCTGCAAACTTCTTAAAGGTAAGGGTCTATTTTTATTTTTTGCACACTTTTTCTTTGGTCTTAATTTCTGTAATTTGCAATTTAAAGAATAGCTACTAAACCATTACCTGAATAAAAAACTCTAGGGGGGGGGGGGATGGCAGTTTTTACTCCTAATCTATTGTTTGCTCTTTGATTGATCTGAAATGTTATGCTAGATTCCACATTATCCCCAAAATAAGTCGGCGATAAAAGAATACTGGCTCAAGTGAGTCAGCCTGGATTAACATTTTGGCTTTTCCTCACAATAATGATTTAACTATCCTGTATGCTCAATGCTCTCATCTGCAAATAAAACAGACCTTACCTCACAGCTGCTGTGAGGATTAAATAAAATACTTTCAATTATGTAGTCTACTGCCTGGCACAACCATCATTATTTATACTAATAGCACAATCTGTAAATAATTAAAATAAAAAGTAGAATACATATAAGAATTTTTAATGCACAGTAAAAATGTAAACCAAATGATCCTCCATCTAAACCAAAGTATTTGAGGACTCCAAGCATATCAGTACTGAGTTAGCATTCAATATTAGTTATAACGGCCATAAACCTCCAACCAATGGAATACTATGTGACCATAAAAACTCTGATGCAGAGCTAATTTAATGACATAAAAAGTTAAATATACTATGGCTTCATTTTTGTTTTAAAAAGTAAATGGTAAGGTTGTCTTTTTTTCTCTCTCTTTTTTTTTTGGGGGGGGCATCTGTAATGACTCCACCATAAACATGTATTATTTGTGTAATAAAAAGGAAAGAATAAAGAGAAAATAACACTAATTCTTGGTTTAAGAAAAACCAAAACTGAATTTAGACACCTTCATAACTTCTTAAATTTAAGACACTGAACAAAACATTTAATAAAATAGATTCCCATCCACTTGACCCCTAACAAATCTCAAAAGAAACACAATTCATTCATCATTCATTAACAATTTTAACAATTAAAAGCAAAGAGACAGTCAAACATAAGCAGTTTTATAAAAACACAACAGCTTATGATAATAAATCAGCTTTCTCCAAAGCAACCAAAGTATTAAAGCTATAATTAAGTTATTTATCCTCATAACCTGAAACAGTAAATTTAGGGCTTAGATGATAATTTCCCAGATTTCAAGTATTACAATGTTTAATTCATCTAATAAACTACAATCTCACAAATACAGGTACCTGCTGTCACTGGCATAAGTTACAACTCTGCATTAACTTACAAACAAAATGAAAAGGCCATCTAATCAATGCCCTTTAGCTATGAAAAATAATAGTTCCCCTTTACAGTTCCATGGAAGCATTCTGGGTGCTGGAAAACATTAAATGAGTATGGGGTAGAGAAGTACAATGCACTTCATACTGATACTCAAATGTTTGCTTTTACTCAACTCATTTAACATACAAGCACTTTTTCTCATTATATCTCTTAACATACCACAGAATACTGTTCTGAGGGATACAAGTTGTAATAAAGTATAAATATGTGACCTTTAAGGTCCCTTCCACTTCAGAAGCCTCGGGTGGCACAATCATTAAGTGCTCAGCTGCCAACAAAAAGTTCAGCAATTCAAATTCACCAATCACTCACTCCTCAAGACAAAGATGTGGCAGTGTGCTTGCACACAGATTTAGAGCCTTGAAACCCTATGGAGCAAGTCTAACCTGTCCTGTAACTCAGAATCAACTAGTCTGTCGTGGACTTGGGTTTCTTTGTTTTGTTTTGTTTTGAAGACGATTCCCTGTGCTTATTGTTGTGGTGTGGACGTCAGTGGAATGGATTCTGACTTACAGTGACTTTAAAACAGAGTACAACTGCCCCATAAGGTTTCCTAGGCTGTTGGTAGCATAGTGGTTATGAATCGGGCTGCTAACCTTGCGGTCAGCAGTTCAAAACTACCAGCTGGTCCACGTAAGAAAGATGAGGTTTTCTGCTCCCATAAAGATTTACAGCCTCAGAAACCCTGTACAGGGTCACTATAAGTCGGAACCGACTCCATGGCACATAACAACAACAAGGAGCCCGAGTGTGGCACTGTGAGTTAATGTGCTGGACTACAAGGTCGTTTGAACTGCAAGGTCACAGCGGGTTCAAGCTCACCAATTGATCCTTGGAAACCCTATACAAGGTTGCTATGAGTCAGAACTGACTCAACGGCACCTAACAACAAACAATCTTTATGGACTCCTGGAATGGCACTTTAGGATAATCACAAAGGTCAGTGGTTCGATAGTCCAAACCTACCAGCTGCTCCTCAAAATTTCTATACAGGGTCACTATGAGTCTCAACGGCACTTAACAGCAATAACAATATCTTTATGGGAGTGGATTCGCAGTCTTTTTTCCTTTGGAGTACCTGATATTTTCAAATTGTCAACCTTTGGTTACCAGACCCACACAAAACCAACGCACCACCATGATTTCTTTCTCCTGTGTTTACCATTCTATTATTCTAGACTATAATAATGGCCCAAGGATCAATTTCTACCTAATACAAGTGGATCTTGGGTGGCAAAAACACCCCTAGGGCAGAGTTTCTCATACTCAGCACTACTGACATCTTGGGTCAAATAACTCTTTGCCACAAGGGACTGTCCTCCACTGCAGGATGTTCAGCAATACCCCTGGTCTCTATCCACTAATAGCTAGCAGCACCCTCCTCTCAATTATGACAACCAAATAGGCCTCCAGACCTATCAAATGTCCTCCCTGGGGGCAAAGTCACATCCCTTTGATTAAGATGTACTACCTCAATCAGAATATATATCAGATACATATTCTTTCTAGAAATCAAGAATATGTATTGGCTTCAAATACTATAAGGCAGACCTAACTCTACACCTACAAATGAAACACTTGCTTTATTGCTTTTCAGTTCTCTAGACAGAACTCCTGGGTGGTGCTGTAGAATAAGCACTGGACTCCTAACTGCAAAGCAGTTCAAACCCACCAGCCACTCGTCAGAAACCCTAAACAAGATCACCAGGTATCAGATCAGACTCCAGGGTACTTAACAAGACAGGCCCTCCAGGTATACGAAGATCAGCCGGCAGCATTCACACAGCAAAAATGGTGATCGGTTGTGGTGGTGGTGTGCTTTGACTCTTAACAACCCCATATAACAGAATAGAGCCTTCCCATAGGGTTCCTGTTGTGGCACTGCAGGATAATGCACTGGATTGCAAGGTCAGTTTGAACCGCAAGGTTGGTGGTTCAAGCCTACCAGCCACTTGGAAACTCTATACAGGGTCCCTTTGGGTTGGAACCAACTCAATGGCCCTTAACAACAACAACAAAGCATTTCCTAGGCTTAAATCTTTTTGGGAGATCACCAGGTCTTTTCTCCCGCAGAGTCTTGAACCACTGGCATATCCATTAGCAGCAGCAAGCTTAATCAATGCACTACCAAGTGCAAGATAACCAAATAAAAGGGTAAGATCATTTGGCTGATCAATGAGTCAAGAATTACAACAACTACATTTGCACTGAAAACAGAAGCAAAAGTCAAACAGGAAAGAAAAGTCTGGCCGTAATACAGCTTCCACTAAATTCTGTTCCACCATTACCTCATTATATCACAAAGAGGAAATGGGGAAGAAACAGGAGACAGAAGGGTAGCTAAGAGAACTGTCCATGAAACTGTCAGAATTTTTTCAGCTGTGACTTGAAAATTAGTTAAAATTTCATTATGTAAAATTTGAAGGGACAAGCAAACCAACCCAGAGCAGGTAGAAGAACAGAAGATACTTCTTGAAAGAAAGACCAGCAGGGAGAATCCAAAACAAAAATGGCAATCTAACTGGATACTACAAGAACAAGCAAGTTGTTCACCAGGGAGCCATCAAGGCAAGCAATCAATTCCCTTCAGGACAAACCCCCCTCCTTCCAAGACTGAACACACGAACAGGCATTAAGCTTGCTACAAACCACATTGGTCTACGGGGGTGAGTGTAAGAGGGGGAAAGGCAGCAATGAAAATAAAGGCTGATGTTCCATAGATTCCCATCAACTTGGAGATGAAAGAGAAGAGGAAGGGCTGGTTGGTCCGAAATTTGGTGAACCTGGGGACTCCTGAGCCCATGGACAAGGACATAGCCACAAAGGGCTAAAGGTGCGAGCAAAGTGTCCAGCTGATATGAAGTGAGGGGAGATGCACAAAAACACCCAAACTTTCAGGTGGTACCCATTTGACCTAGCTTTGATGGCTTGATAATCAGAACTCAACTAGCAGAAGATAAAAAATTTTGATAAAGGAAACAAGTATAAATTGCTACAATTTGATGTACGTGACCTATACTTATGGACGTAGTAGCTTAAAATACCAACAGAGAGGGAAGAAGTCTTCATATCAAGGATCAATCCTATCCCCTCTATATACAGGGCTGACAGGGATGGGCAACTTAGACATAGGCTACCTAAAATGAAGAGGTTATAAAGGCACGAAATGACTGGCTTACAAGTTTTCAAGAAGGAGTTTAGTTTCAGAGTATGCGGGGGAAGGTAGAATTTCAACTGAATAGTTTTCATCTTATCTAGACAGGTCTGGTAAAAAAAGAAAGGGATAAGTAAGATTCTTATGATTCAATAGTAAGTGTCATCATGACTAATTGCAATGGTCACAACTGTAAAGATAGAAGTTTTGTAACATAAAGAGGGGAGTAGTTAATCTTACATCCCAGGAACAGAGGACCCTAGGACCATCCAGGGAGAAGAGCATGCACGGAATGTGGGACATCATCCAGAGAAACATCGACACCAGAAATGGAGGCAGAGATGAGGACATGGAGAGAGAGAGCAGCTGAGAACTCTAGACTCATGGAAAGAAGAGGGCTGTGTGCTAGCAGCCAAGAGAAGGCTTGCAGAATGTGCCCTTTGATTGTTTAAATGATTATATATTCCTAAGTGTTTTTGTGTACACCACCCCACACCACACACACAACAACAACAAACGGAAAAGAAGCAAATACTGTTGAATGATAATGTCAGGAGGGGCTGTAATCGCTGCAATGAAACGATGAGTGTAAAACTGATGTTCTCCCATGTAAACTATCACTCAATTCACAATAAAAACTTTTTTTTAAAAAAGGCTAGGGCAAGAGAATGGCACTGTGACATTCTACTCCAAGAGTAAATGGCATGAGAAAGGCAAAGCTGTTTGAAAACACAAGACAGATTGAGGGTAAAAGAAAATAATTTGTTTGATGTATGAAATAACAGGACTACTGGGAGTCAAAAGAAATGAGTAGTTTGGTTGAAATATAAAGTATAGTTTTTTAAGAGTAGAAGAAAAAGGTTAGAAAAGTAGTTTGAAGTCAGATCACAACGTTGTTGCTGTTGTGGTTTACTGCCGTGGAATCAGTTCTGACACATATCGACACCGTATAGGGTTTCCAAGGAGTGGCTGGTGAGCTTGAACCTCTGGCCTTGCTGTTCAAACCAATGTTGCAGTCCAGCACATTAACTCGCATCGCCACACCTTTACTCAGACTTAAAGGCAGCAGAATGTCATTAAAGGTTTTGCAAATGGGGAGTGACACATCAAAGCAGTGCCTTTAGAGACCACTTGGATACAATGAATTAAAAAGCAAAACAGCATCTTAGATGGTAAAGCCCAGTGAAGCTACTTGCAATAATCCAGATCAGATGCAATGATAATTTTAACTAAGGTGGTCACCAAAACAGAATGGTCAACATCTCCCTTCAAAACTTAAATCCGAAGAATGCCAGAGGGTACTAAAAAGTCAAGAAACATGAAATGTACAGGATCTCAGAGAACGATGAGAAGGCCTCGTTTTCTTTTCTTAACTTTATCTCTTTTATAATGAAATCTTCCCATTATTTCTCAGAAAGCTGTTCATATTTGGTGTTTCTTCTCTGTTCCTAACACTACCACCCAGTCCATGTCCTCACATCAGCTCACACCTAGACTATCACAACAGCTATCTGACTGGTGTCTCAGTCTTCCAGTCCATCCTATACCTTTTTATCATCTCACTTCTCTATTCTAGAATAGCCGCCTAGTACCTTTTTCAAGAGTCCAAATTCCTCAAGATAAAACCTAAAATAAAACCAGGGCAAATGCATCTGATGGCATAGACCCAGAACTTTCTACAGTAATTCTCAACTCCTTATCTTTCCCTGTGCTGCTGCTTCTTCGGGGAAGACCATTCTCCTATCCTTTGGCCCAAAACTTATTATTCCTTCAATAGACACACAGTCTTAAGAGTTTGCTAGTACTGCTATAACAGAAATACAAGTGAATGGCTTTAACGAAATGCATTCCCTTATAGTTCAAGAGACTAGAAGTCCGAACTAGGGGGAAGGTCCTTCTTTGTCTATTTCAGCTTCTAATACAGCAGGCAATCCTTGAAGTTCCTAGGCTTGCAGATTCATCTGCCTATGCAATTGGTATGTTTTCCTACCTCTGTGTCTACTCTGGTCTTTTTATAACTCAAAGGGATTAGGCCTAGGATCCCCTCCTGGCTTCACTGACCCAACAAAAATAAACCAACGGCACTTAACAACAACAACCATCCAAAGAAGGAGCTCTGGTAGCGTAGTGGTTACAAATTGGGCTGCTAATCTCGAGGGCAGTAGTTCAAAACTACCAGCAGTTCCGTGGGAGAAAGCTTTCTGCTCCTGTAAAGATTTACTGCCTCGGAGACCCTATGCATGGTCGCTATGAGTCAGAACCGACTCCATGGCACACCACCATCACCATCCAAATGAAGTCCTGGTGTGGCGCTGTGGGTTAATGCAATGGACTGCAAGGTCAGTTTGAACCACGAGATCGGCGGTTCAAGCTCACCAGCCGCTCCTTGGAAACCCTATATAGATAGGGTGGCTATGGATTGAAACCGACTCAGTAGCACTTAACAACATCACTCAATTCAAATTATCTGAATGTTCTCTAACTGTCGATTTATAATTCTGTTTCCATGACAGGCAACATTCCTTAGCAGCATCCTTCTTTTACATGCTCAATAAGCTTTATCTAGAGCCTGACACATAGTAAGCACTATAAGCACTTAAAAAAACACACACACACAAAAAAAGGCAAGTATTTGGGTGGATGATCCACAAACAACCTGGATAACTCAAGCGATATAGGTACAGCTTCTCAAAATAGAGGAGTATGGAGAGAGGGAGGGCAGCTATGTAATGATTTATGAGGAAGTACTGGAAACTATAAATTCTAAAATGTCAATTTTACTGGAAGCACTGGAAAGTATTTTCTTTTTTACCAGAAAACAAGTGCAGATTTGTAGCAGAATAAGATAAAATGTTTATTCTAACACAAAGAAGTAATGTGGACCTCATCCCCCGAGCCCCTAACACTTTCCTATGGGAACAGGACTTTACTGAAAAAGTTTGAATTACCAAGGAAAACACACAGCTGTGACTGGAGAATAAACTGGTATGACTGTAGTTCACTAACATTATCTTTTAGTATGTCAGCCACTGGGTTATTTTATATATGAGGGGGCTTCAAACAGTTTCTGGAAAAAAGGAATTAAAAGATAATGGCATTCTTCCATGGAGTTTTTTTTTAGCCCCTCCTCATATATGTTCTCATTTAACAGGTGAGGAATTTGATAGCCAGGAAAATTCAGTATTTTCTCTGAGATCACATAAGTACTAAGTTGCAGATCTGTAACTCTAAAGAGCCCATGCTTTACTATTAATTACACTAGAAAGTTTAAAGCCAGGCTTAACCTGGAAGCATCTTATGTCTATACAACAGTTTCTGAATTTTAGTCTTTTGAGGAAAGTCACTATCTACCTGATGTTGTTGCTGTTAAGTGCTGTTGAGTCAGTTCCAACTCACAGGGATCCCGTATAGGGTTTCCCAGGAGCATCTGGTGAGTTCGAACCTCTGACCTTGTGGTTCAAACCGACCTTGTGGACCAGTGCTTTATCACACAGCACCATACCAGGACTCATCTACTCCAATAAATATTAATTGGATACCTCCAATAAATATTAAAATACCTACAGTGGTCAAAGCATTACATTAAGTGCCTAACAAGACTGATGAGGACTAATAAAAACAGACTCTACCCTGTGATCAGGAGCTCTGGCATGGTGTGTCAGACTTCAAAGTCGTTTGAACTGCAAGGTTGGTGGTTCAAGCTCACCAGCTGCTCCTTGGAAACCTTCAACATGGTCGCTATGGGTCGGAATCAACTCCACAGCACTTAACAACAACCCTGTGATCAGTGCTATCCCTAGGGACAAGTTAGGGACCTCTCACCAAGGCTGAAAAGTGGTGGAGTCTGACAAGGTTTACCAGAGGAAACAACCTTTAAACTAAAACCTGAAGAATGAGTAGGATCCAGCATCTCCCATACAGCTGCTTTGAACATCTCATTTCCAAAACCCATTCTCTCCCCACAACCCTAAATCCAAAATCCATTTCTGCTCAGCATTACACTCAGTGAATAAATTGTGATCCCAATCTTCGATCCACTTTCTATCATACCTTATTTAAATGTCTACTAATGTCAAACATAAAAAAACAGAAAGTCTTTGGGAGTCTGCAATCTAATGGAGACACTAAGAATTACAGCGGTTTCATTAGAGCCCAAAATAGAAAATATAAAAAGAAGTGTTAAGGTAGTCCAGACGACGAAAGCACTGTTTCTTTCACTTGAAGGTATCAAAGAAGACTTCCACAAAGAGTAACATATTGACTGAATTTTGAAGAGTAGAAGGACTCAATAAGGAGAATGATAGCCACATTCACTCCATCCAATGTCTTTTGTTCAAAATCCCACTATGTACTATGAGCAATACTAACAGCTCAAATGATCTTCTTTTTTCCTGTCTCAGCAAAACTCCAATCTAGCCTCCACTATCAAAATGACTATTAAAAAAAAAGGAAAGTATGGGAGGAGGGAAGAAATGACTATGACCATGTTGTGCTCATGCTTAAAATTCTCCAGTGACTAGGGTAAGGATGAATACAAACTCATTCATACAGCATAAGGTTTTCCCCTTTTTACATAGTGCCTCATCTCCAACCTGTCCCCACGAGTCTTATTTACAGTTTCAGGTTCTTCCATTCACCTTGCACCTTTACTCATGCTCTTTCCTTCAAAGTTTAGTTCCAAAATTACTTCCTCTTTTGAATATTCCACATTCCTCCCGGGTTACAAGAGCTGCCTCTCACTCTATGTTCTTATCTGCACTCCCTCCTATGATACCTTGGGAAACAGCTAAGAATGGAATATACACTCTCCATTTTATCTGTCCCCTCCCCTTCACCTACCTGTGTACTTTTTTAAAAAAACAACAACAAAGTATTATGGCTTGTTTTTTATTCTTTCTTATTATTATTTCTATCCCCTGAATGAAGTACAGAAATCCTGGTGGCACTGTGGTTAAAGCATTCGTTTGCTAACTGGACAGTCAGCAGTTTGAACCCACCAGTCAGTCACTCTGGGAGAAAGGTAAGGCACTCTGGGAGAAAGTTGGCTTCCATAAAGATTGTTGTTGTGGTTAAGTGTAGTCAAGCTGGTTCTGACTTATATAACAACCCTGTATAGGGTTTCTGAGGAGTGGCTGCAGGGTTTGAACTGCCAACCTTGAAGTTATTGTTGTCGTTAAGTGCCATCGAGTTGCTTCTGACTCAAACAGCGACCCTGTATAGGGTTTCCAAGGAGCAGTTAGTGAGTTTGAACCGACGACTTGCAATGCAATTCAAACCGGTGTTTCGGTTCAGTGCTTATCCTACAGCACCCACACCAGAGCTCCAACCCTGAGGTTAGCAGTCCAGATTACTGCCTTGGAAACTCTAACTATAGAGTTGCTATGAATTGGAATCAAGCTGATGGCAGTGGGTTTGGTTTTGGCTTTGGTTTGCATGAAGTACAGTGTTTAACAGAACAGTGAACCCAATACAAGGTAGTTAATTTGAACTTTCTATACAGAATGCATTAGATGAAAATCCATTAGGAAGTTAATATAGATGTCTGATCATGAAGAGATAACAACCTAACAAGAAGCAGCAGCATCTGAGTCGAGGACAGAACACATGGACATCAAGTCCCAGTTGTGTACATGGCCAAAGCTATTGCACTCAGACTGACAAACTTTTTCTACTCTGCTTTTTAAACTATCAAATTTGGCTACACAAGTCTTTTGACGGGAATATCTTTATCAAAACAGTTTATGCAATTACCCAAACTTTCACCCAGCAGTAGCACCTCTACGAATCTATCCAGTAGAAATAGTCTCACAGGTATACAAAGATGTATCTGCAAGGACTTTGAATAAAAAAAAAAAAAATACAGGGAAAGGAAAAACAAAAAACAGCCACATATAAACATACAGCCACTTTAAACAAGAGAACTTAATGAAAAATCTCTATGATACACACTGCTAATTAAAGAGAACATGCCACGTAACAGATACGTGTTTTAAAGATATATAATCACAGAAAATTATTTTCAAGGATGACTTTACAAGGGGGCTTCAAAAAGTTCATTCATGGGAAAACAGAATTAAAAGATAAATTTTCCACTACTTTTTTAAAGTCCCCTCGCATATTAAATTAACAGTTTATCCACTGAGTTCAAACTTCTGTCTTTAACTCACAAAAGGCAGAGAAAAAAAAATATTTTACTGTCATTTCCCAATAAACCTTAATGATACAAGTAAAGAATTCTGAACAAAGCCTACAATCAGAGATTTCTTGAAGATTCTCTTAAGAGATCACATTAGAAGGGGAGAAAAATATGGAACACAACTCAAAATCCTAAAAAGAATAACAGACTCATAGGTCAGAGACAGGCAGAACTCACCGTGGCTATGACCCTTAGAAGCCCTTCAGGTCTGGAACTAAATTCACCCCCATGGCTCAACTTTCAGCCACACAACAGATAGGTATAAAAGAGAAACACAAACACTAGAGAGGTACACACCTCTGAATAATCAATCATTTGAGATCAAAAGACCAGCATTTACCCAATTACAAAATTCAGAAGGATTCGGAAAGGAAGAGGAATGGAAATAAACACAAGGAGGAAGGGGGATAAGTGATGTTACACTGGGATTTCAATCAATAACATGAAATGTGTATGAACTGTTGAATGGAAAACTGATTTGTTCTATAAACCTTCACCCAGTTCACATTCATAAGTAAAAAAAAAAAAAAAAGAAAAAAGTAAATGGATTATTCTTAAGGATTCTTGGCCAAATGCCAGGGCTCTCAGTGAAAGTCACCTTTACTCTAAGAGTATTGAACTAAAGATGTTCTGAAAAATTAAATTTTGTCAGTACCAGGGAAATGTTAAAAATTAATACTAACATCCTTCCCCCTGCATTCTCTCGGGAGGCAAAAGAGAAAACTAGTAGGCAAGCAGGAAATCAGTTATCAGTCCAACTTTTAAGGCGCATCCTAGTTCTCCATGGTGGTATATGAACAATTTAATGATAAAGTTTACAAATAATTCAACTTACCAGACTAAGATTTCTACAAAGCCTCTATGCTGGCAATCGTCAGACATTAATTAGCTTTTTTTTGCCTCTATCCCTTCACACCCTCTGGTGGAGGTGCTAATGAACAGTCACAAAGGCCAAAAAGCAAGTAGCAAGAGAAAGCTGAATATCAGTTCTCAGCAACTTTTGCTTTGACATTCTAACAGCACAATCGTCTTTTTTATTATACATTTACTCTCCAAATGAATTTAACCAGGTCTGACCTTAGCTGCTCCCTTTTTAAAAAGGAATTAAAAGGTGAGGGATCCCATTAAGGTCAATGCCACTCAAGCAATTTTTTCCAAACAAGGCAGAATCTGCTGTACTTAAAAATTCAGTGAGAGCTCATTTTGGATTCCTGGTTAAAGAAACGAGAACCAGAGTTTTTGATAACATTTAGATAAAACTGCACTGAATTTATCTCTATCTTACATTTCCTGACTCTCAAGCTTGGGAAGAACCTACATATACATATACATATACATATACATATATGTGTGTGTGTGTGTGTGTGTGTGTGTGTGTGTGTGTAGCTAACAACAAAATAGATAAATAATTCTCCAATTTTCCCTAACGGTATCTGAAATTGACCCTCTAGAGAGTAAGTGAAAAAGAGGAAGACCTTTAACAAAATCGAATGACACCGTGGCTGCAACAGTAGGCGCAAACACAGCAACAACTGTGAGGACGGTGCAGGACCAGGCAGTGTTGATTTCTGTTGTATGAGTCAGAACCAAGTACAGGACACCTGACACCTACTAATCTGAAAACTGAGGCATTCAAAATTAAAATTCTATGGAGCTGGTTTAAAATGTAGGAAAAGCAAGTCTTAAAAAGGATAGTATTTATTAAACTACTATTTTCCAAATAGTGTTGAACTCAATAGAGAAACAAGAATTTAATCTCCACCCTGAAGGGTTTTTGAGCATAATGGTTTAAAATCATCATACAAAATCTTTAAATGTTTATTTCAGATTGTCCAGGTTTGTTTGTGTTTCGTTGGTAAGTATGAGGGGGGTTTTAAAGAGTTCATGGGAAAATTCCATTACCTTTCCATTCCGTTTTTCCACAAACTTTTTGAAGCCCCTTCATATGAGTCATACATACTTTCTATTTTGGTGAAGTTGGTTTCCTTTTTAACTTTACCTCTATCCTGTAACTTAAAGACAAGAAAACACTTAAGAAACAAAGAAAATAACATCTCCAGCAGTCCTTTTAGAGTCCAGACATTTGGGTAATAAATCACAGCTAACAGTTTGTTTTCTTCTATAAATATTTTATGCTACATCCTCAAAACAGGCACACAGCATAATGCAGGAACAAATGATAGTCAAACCAATAAGTTACCACTTTCCCAACTGGGCACACTGATATTTTCCTATGACTTTTGCTATGACCCAAAATCCTTTGCTCAATCTACAAGTGACACCCAAGAATATCACTTACCTCCTACAACTTATGGCCTTCAAATGTTGAAGGCCTCTATAGCAGTGCAATACTTGCCTTTTCTAACTCATATTATCTCTTCTAACCATACTATGGCTCACCTGAGTTTTGATCTCACATTTCTTATGTAAGAGATTTGTTATGAATCATTAGACTTTGGCAGGGATATTCACTAACTTTTTTTGTGCTAGAGAAAAACATGTAATTTATTAGGATAGAAACTATGATTTAACCATACATATTCAGAAGCAACAAAAAGACACAAAAACTAGTCTTAACACGACTGCCAAACGATAAAGTTCTATTTTAGGGGAAAAGATGGTCCAAGTTCTGTTTGAACTGACACAGTAGGCAAGCCAGGTGTTTGGACTATCTTATTTTATTTGAGACATCTGCAGTGTGCTCCTTTATAAAGTGAACAAGGAGGCACTAGAGTAAAAGATGCTTCCTGAGATGTAGAGCACTAACCAAATCAAGGTAGAAATTTAGTTCAAAAGGAGAAAAGATGCTTTAGACCACATAGTTACTCCCACAAACTCAAAGAAAATTAGTTCCTTTATAGAAAAAGCAATTGGTTAAAAAAAAAAAAAAAAAAAAAACATTATATCTCTCCAGGAAGGAAGTCACTTAATTTGTGTCTTAATGTCCTCACCAAGAGAAGAAAATACATAACCCTTGCCAATCCCTCCCCAAAGAAGTGGAATATGAGGAATAAGCACCCTCTTTAAATGCAGTGTTATCTATAATAACCATTGATTATTGCTGTTAAGTGCCATTGAGTAGTTTCCAACCCACAGTGACTCCTTACAGGGTTTCCCAGGAGTAGATGGTGAGCTTGACCCACCACTGCAGTTCAAACTGACTTTGCAGTCCAGCACATTATCCCACAGCACCACACCAGAACTTTGAAGAATTCAATGTGGAATATTTTGACTTTCTGGAACATTTAAAAAATTATTCTAGTGCAGGTAGTTCCTGGCTAAGAATGAGTTCATTCCTGTGTCTCTCTTTAAGTAGAATTCATGTGCAAGTCAGTCTGAATAATTGGATACACTTTGTATCAAACATTAGTCAAATGCCTGTCTTGTACAAGGGGGCTTCAAAATTTTTGTAGAAATTTTCCTTTATATCATCATTATTCCTTCCTACCTTGAACTTTTTAAAGCCCCCTTGTAAAAAGTAGTTTGTGTATCTTTCCATGCATAAAAAACATTAAAGAAACAATTTCAGATACACTATAACTTCTTTAACTTAAAACAGTAATAATGTTGTTATATGCATTGTAAAGTAGCAAGCACCCGTTTGTTATTAGGAACCACTGGTGTACCTCCTCCAATGTTTAATAGGCTTTACAGGGTGGGTTTGTAACTAGAAGTATGTAAGTTAGAGGTTGGGTTGGTTATCAGGAACTGCCTGTATAACAAATTAAGCTTTACTGCAAAAGAAGCTAACTAGAGTCACTCAACACAAAGTATCTTCTCAACCAGTATCACCAACCACGTAAGAACTATACTTAGAGATTACATGAATCAGGTAATATCACCCAGAACAAGTCTAAAACTTGCTATTAATTTTAAAATACAAATTAGAACCTATGGTCAGTCAACCCAATAAAATCCAGAGGGGTTCCCAGATACTGGTTACAATGTAGCACTACTTGAGATGGAAGAGAAGCTGCAGTGTTTGAAGGAAGAAAAATGGAGTATATAGTTTTCTCCTTTCTTCTCACTGTGAAAAAAGTTCACACTAGTGAACCAAGACTTACTCATTTTCTAACTTCCAGATTTTTCCTCAACAGGTTAAGTCAAGACCCCTAACATCAAAGAGAGTTCTGCAGGTTTAAACCATAGAAATTATCTAGTAGGCAGGAGGATACAAAAGCAGACACAAAAGCACAAAAGTCAAATACTAATGTTCTGAATAAGGCTTTCAGAAAAAGATATATCAACACTTTAAAACACTACCTCAATGAATGAGCTATTCACCTCAACAGATTCAAAGGAGTAGAACGACCAAAAACTCCAGTCTACCTCAAAGGTACTAACTAACACTTAACTGATCACTTCTTTGACTGTTGACACACACATATCAAAAATACCTATAACACACCTACCTAAACGAGGCAGTCATCAGACATCATCATAAAACAGAATTAAGAATACCTTAATTTGTGGTCACAACATCTAATCTTTCCCTTCTAATATTTCAAACTGGAAAAATAAAGTTAACCACCTCAGATTATGAGATCATTAACAAATCTATCAAACATATTTAAGATCAAAGTAATTGCATACTTTGTTGGATAAACTTAATGGAAATCCAATTCAGAATTCCATGACTAAGGGTAGTTATCCCACAGTCACAAAACATTTTTAATTCCCAAGGGTTGAGCATTTTTACCTTGACTTATTTTTAGAACTACACATCACACTGCACACATCACATGACATGATGTAACTGTTAGCAAAGAAAATGGCCCAAACCATTGAAAATATACATGGCAAGAGTAAACAGATCAATGTATACTTAAGTATGACATTTTAAAAAATTGTACTTAGTTCACATCAACAGAGAAATGCACTTTGTATTTTATAAAATGTAAATTTACGCAATTATGGGGAAAATCGACAGTGAAAAAAACAGATAATAGAACAACATTCTTCTAAAGCTATAGGATTAAAACAAAAATCACCGGGACCAAAAAACTCAATACAAATGTTACACCACTGTTAGAAGAAAAACAGTTTGACCTGACAAGACAGACAACTGAAAATTTTTAAATTGGTCAGACCCTAGCACAGACTATAGAAGAGGGGGAGGGGAAACACACACCCACTTAAGCCTTTGTAAGTAGTGGTACTTTAAAAGAACCAAAACGCTGGGAAAATAGAAATTAAAGACCATTCTGTGTTAAGAAACATATTCTAATGGACTACTTTTTATACTTGAAAGTACTCTGCAGATGAAGTTCAGTAACAATCTATAACTATACCATGATTATGCAAGGCAAAGATTATGTAATTTTATCGTTTCTTTAAAAATGTTTCCTTACTCTAAAACTAAAACGTTTTGATCTCTCCAATGGGGAGGAGGAAGGTTCCTCTGGGCTACAATTTAAAAATATAAACGCACACCCCAAAACAAACAAAAAAAACACAATGATTGCTAGCCACGTGACAAAGGAGATGGCAACACCAGGATTGTGAATGGAAGGGAGGGAGGCGAGGCTGCAGGACTAGAGAGATTTCTTGGAACTTTGGGGACCGCGAAATTCGGGTCTCCAGATCTTTGAGATATCAAACGCTGAGCCCATTAGAGATGTATTATTAAAACTCTAAAGTAGTTTTATTAAGAGGCCAAGAAAAATGCTTCAGTGACCTCCAGAATAAAAACGCGGGGGGGGGGGGGGAACGAAGGCGAGGAAAGAGCAATTTAAAGTGGCGCCATCATGTCACCCCTTCTCCCATAAGGCAATCAATAAGCAATAGTTAAGTAACATGTTTCTCTAGAAAAACCACACTAGGATCCCGACAATGGAAAACAAAAGGATTTTTAGGGAAAACCTGGGGGTAGGGTTGTTTGTCGTCTGGAAAACAAACTATTTGTTGAGAATCAAAAGACCGTCACCCGGAAAACAGGCCCCCAAAAGTCAGTAGATTTCAACTCACTTAAAAGCAAATAAATGTCTCTTCCTCTTAGTTTAAAAAAAAAAAAAAAAAACCACGTCCGCCTGAGGGAGACTAGATCTGAAAGCGTCTAAGTGACCTCGATTTACAGGCAACAATAATAAATAAATGAAACAAATAATCGTCTCACTAAACAATCAGAGTTGTGATACAAACCGTAAAACGCGCAAGATGTGTATGTATCGAGCACAGAAAGGCCTTTTGCAGTCAAGAGAAGTTCAAGGCGAGAGCTAGAGTTTGTTTTGTTTTTTCTGTTTTGTTTTGTTTTCTTCTTTTTGACGGGAATAAATCATGCTCTTTAGGCCGCATTTTAAATAGAACGCCAAAGGAAAACCTGGCGAACTAGGCGGCAGCTGGTGAGGAAGGGCCCCCGCACACCCCCGCCCTTGGGGCGACTCCCAGTCCCGGACCCGCAGCGGGGAAGCCCGGAGAGGCCATTTAAAGTTCCGGGGAATTTTCCTCCCCTGCCCTGCCTTTCCAGTTACAACTAACAAAGAGAGGGAGAAATGGGAGCCACAGGGAGAGCGAGGAGAAGGAGAAAGGGCAGCAGGAGGAGGAGGAGAGGAGCAGCAGCAGCAGCACCTACCACGTGATGGAGGAGCGTAGCCCGGGCGGATTCAGCCCCACAAAATGGGCGCAGTTTGCAAACAGCCCCCCGGCCTGGGCGCCGAGGGCCGGC
>NW_006408525.1:32433754-32448593 GCF_000296735.1 Chrysochloris asiatica
GCGCCGCCGCGGCCAGACGAGTCGGCTTCGCTACGGTGCTCGGTTCTCCCGCCGGCTCGGCGAGCGGTGGCGGCAGTGGCGGCGGCACTGGGAAAATGGCGGCCGAGCTCCTTTTCCCTCCCCCCCTTTAATCTGAAGCGGAGGGAGAATGGAGCGAGCAAGCGAGCGGGCGAGCGCCGGGGACACGGGGAGGAGGGACAGCAGCGCCTCCGCCGGCTGCGGCTGCGGCGGTGAAGGGCCGCTCCGCCCCGGCGCGCCGCCAGGGGGCGCCCGCCGCGCCGCCCCCGCGGGCCGCCAGGAGGCGCGGCCGCCGCCGCCTCAGTCATGGCTCCTTGCCGCCGCCGTGCTCCTTGCACCTCCATCTGCGGAGGCCGCAGCACCGGGTCCCAGCTACTTCTGGGACATGCGGAAACGACACGCGGCACTGCGGCAGGCGGGATCGGGGTCCTCGCTCCGGCCGACATGAAGCTAACCTGAGGCACTGACGCCGTCACATTCCCTGGGCACTTAGGCTGGCTGAGCCGCGCGCCGGTATGAGGGGCTAAGCGGGATGGCACAGTGGAGCGAGAGGACGTGAGCGAGGAACTTGTTTGCACTGTGAAGTAAACAGGATAATGCAGTCTGTGCCACACTATTCCGGGGTAAAACGTGCTTTGAATCGGGTAGGAAGCTCCCTGACCAGTGGAACGATTTCTGCTGCTCTTTGTCTTAGCAACCACCTCTGTACACTGCAACACTGATGGGCACTAGCCCCAGTGCCATGCTCCGCAGCCGCCAGAGTTAAAAAAAATAATAAAAATAAAAAACCGCACGTAGTCACTGCGCAGGCGTGGACCCAGGCCCGCGCCGGACCTGCCCGGAAAGGAGCGGCCGGGAGAGAGAGGGGAAGTAAGGGCCCACCACCGCCGGGCCCGCTGGGAACTGTAGTTTTCCTTAGGAAGCACGAGGCGTAGTTGGGGTGTCATGCCTTGGCAGATCAGCCAAAACGCAAATGGCATTACACAATGAGTATTTATGCTTCCTGCCGCCACCAAAAGGAAGTTCACTGCTATGCTAAAAGTTTAACAAAGAACTCCACAGAGAAAACCAAATCTCACAACGTAATGCAAACTTTCCACTCTCCTACCAGCGTTAGTTTAAACTAATGGCCTTTTATTGCTCCTACCCAGATTGTTAGTACAGTATTTTTAAGTCTTTTCCCAATAAAGAAAGTCTTAAAATAATGGACCTTCTCTAGATTTAAAAATGCCAGGACAATAATTCCAAGTGCTACATTTACACAAACTACAACTCCACTATCCTTTAAACCTACTAAAAAAAAAGAGGAGGGGGCTGCCTAAAGATGATATTGGAGTCCTGGTGCTTATCCTGTAGGATAAGCACAAGACCTCAAAGTTGGTTTGAACTCCAGTCTCGTGGGTTCAAACTCACCAGCTGCTCCTTGACAAAGATGAGATTAATCTTTTGAGAATTTAAAAAAAGGAATTCTGGGACTCACAAAATTATTAATTTAAATAACCAGGGAAAGTGGGGGGGCAGAGGGGCTGTTTCTAACAATTAAATCTCAAATTTTATTAAATGAGAAGGGTATGCTCTACTACCAAAAAGGTAGCTAAGAAATGCACATTGCTTTTTCGTGGTTTACCAGAACCGATATCCGGTGGTAAAGTCAGTTCTGCTAGTTATAAACACCCTCACTGTTCTTACAGAGCAGTTTCAGCCCAACCACAAAGTTATACTACCTAACCAGGGCCAACAGCATCTGCACCTGTGTTTCTGTGAGTTTCCACTCATACTCTTAAATCACAATCCCACAGTCCTATTTCTCAAATATCAAAAGCAAACTACTAAGAAAGTCACAGGACCAAATGATACAAGAATAAACTACTTTATAGCACTGGTGTAGTGCTGTAGAATGAGCACGGGATCGCATGGCGATTCAAACCCACAAGACGCTACTTGGAAAGCCTACACAGGGTTGTTATGTGTCAGAATCGACTCGACAGCACTTACCAACAACACAGCACTGGACTGGGAACCACAAGATGGGTGGTTCGAGCCAACTAGACACTCCTTGGGTGAAAGATGAGACTTTCTGCTCCCACAAATCTGTACAGCCTTGAAAACTGTATGTAGAGTTGCTATGAGTCGGAAACAACTCGATGGCACTTAAACACAACAACATATGTATACATGTTGAATGTACATCAAAAATAATTTTTAAAGAACCTTATTGTTGCATTTCTCATTTATAATTCTGGGGGACACTTTTTAAGTTGATTATAAAAACACTACTCAGAAACCCTATACAGGATCTCTAAGAGTTGGAAATGACTCAATGACACACAACCACCACCACTGTACATAAGCAGCAATTACACAAACCATAGCAGAAGGTGTTAAACACACAGTTCCAACACCAATAGATGGCAACCTAGAGCCCTAATCTGTGGATTCTGAAATCTAAATTAGCAGCAGAATGAAAAACACCAAATAAGGCAAAGACCTTTGCAGTGTATACTTAAATATGATGTTCAAAGATACACAACACAAAAATAATTAATCTTACTACTGCTCCAACTTTTTTTTTTCTTAAATGTTTTATTGTGAATTATGGGAGAACATTAGTTTTACATTCATTCTATCGTATATCGTCTCATTGCCATGGTTACAATCCCTCCATGCATCATCAACTAACCAAAGGGTATACCCTGCAATCCTTCTCCCGTACCCCCCAGGTCTTCAGCACTACTGCTCCAACTTTTAACTCAAATGCTAAATTTTAATTAGGCCCTACAAATAGCCAAGATTATCAAATACATTTTTTAAATGGATTAAAAGAAAGGTGGCAAACACTGATTTTAAAACCATATATATTTGGTAGGGAAATAAACTCCAACCTTCCTATTCTCTCACTGCTAAGGCCAAGAGTTCATGGTAGCACTGTGGGTTAATGCGCCAGGCTGCAAAGTCATTTGAACTGCAAGGTCAGCAGTTCAAGCACACCAGTCAGAACCTACTCAATGGCACTCAGCAACAACAGCAGAAAGCATCATCTAATTTGAGCAAAGAATGTAAAAGATTAACTGATTTAAGTGCCATGTTGTTGTTAAGTGCCGTTGAGTAGGTTCCGACCCACAGCAACTCTGTATAGGGTTTCCGAGCAGTGGCTGGTGAGCTTAAACGGCCAACTTGCGGTTCAAATAACTTTGCAGTCCAGCACATTAATCTGCCATTGTGACTAATAAGAGCATTCAAAGACAAGCCACAATAAATATAACATTATTACAGAGAAAACTGTTTGTTTGTTTTTTAAATATCTCCCCGAAAAAGTGGACGTCAAGGCTGACTATAAACACATAAACACACACACACACAGAGGCATAAACCACTCACTTTTCAAATCAACTCTTGGAATGATTATCATTTATCTACTATATCCTAACTGATTAGTACTACCTAACTCATCCTTACCAATGAATAGTAAGGGCAAAGTACCCAATGAGACAAGAGTGAAAGCTCCCAGGAGGACTCTAGAATCTATGAGAAATGCTTCTACCATCCTTTAACAAAGTTGGAGGAAGCCCTTTTCTTCAGACAGTGCTAAAATATAACACCTCAAATTGCTACAATCACAGTGTAACAAGCCTGAAGATGCCACAAACATCAAAGGGGGCAGAATAGGGAGTTGGCAAGAATCTTGGTCCTTGGTGACATATTAAGCCACTCTATCAACTAGTCTTGATATTTGCCAACTTCTGGACTTCCAGCTACCCGTGAGAACAATGTAATAGTAAAGATATGGTTTACCACTTTGTTTTTTATCATTTACTCACTTAACAATAATGTAGCAGGCTGGCACTACATTCGCTGAGGCAATTTCTCTGACATTGTTTCATATACCAGGTTTACCTCAAGAAGTCAGGTCCCAGAACTATGGTTCCTCCAATTTCAGATCTATTACTCTCGTCTATACTGTACAATAAACACAGTCAGTAAGGGTACTCTCCAGTCCCCAGCATATATTTCTGACAAACCAGGAATTCCCAAGCACACTATTCAGTCACAAACTCAGTACTTCATACAGTATGTCCAAACTTATCTCAGAAGGACAAGGAATTACTTAAAATTTTAACATTTAAAAAAAAAAGCTCTACAATTTAGGACAAAGTTCTGAAGCCTAAGCCATTTACGTTTCAAAAGTACTGGGACCTAATTTTTGTTATTTACCAGAGAATCCCTGGGACCTAGTTAGAGCCTGGTACAAAGGAGATGTTGTTGTTAAGAGCTCTGTTGTTAAGTTCCGACTCACAGAGAGACCCTATACAGGGTTTCCAAGACTTTAAATCTTTTGGGGAGCAGAATGCTTCATCTTTCTCCCACTGAACAGTTGGTGGGCTCGAACCACAGACTTTGTGATTCACAGTCCAGTGCTTATTGAACTTATCAAATGGAGCCACTGAGCTCCTTACAAAGGAAATAGTTCAAAAGAATTTGTTGAATAAGTAGAAAAAGATATAATGTGGTAATTAGGGCTCCAGAAAGCCCTAGATCTGTCTCCATAAATTTTGGCAAAGTACTTAACCCATAAACCTCAGTTTCTACTCTGGAAAGTAGAGATAACAGCAGTTAACTACCTCATGAATTTACCTATCAATTATGATTAACTAATGAAGCTGTTTCCCATAGTTCTATAATTGAGAAGTTAAAAATTCAAGTTAAATAAAAGCCAGCACCTCTTTCCTAATCCAAACTTCACCAATCCATCTATTAAAGCAAAACAAAAACTTAACCCATTGCTGTCAAATCATTCCTACTCATAGGAACCCTAAAGGACAGCACAGAACCTTAGCTGGACTCTGGATATGTTGCCAGGATGGACATCAAGCTTGAAAACGGAGAGGGTCAGTGACAAAGAGGAGCTGAATTACCACAGTGGCAGCAACAAGGGACTCAAACTTAACAACTCTGATGCTGGTGCCGGACTGACCCGTGTTTCATCTAACATGATGGCAGGGGGTTTCGTTTTTGGTTTATTTAAGTTCAAGGCCTTATTCCAGATATCACAGAAATGAACACATTAACCTATTTAAAAAAAAAATCTTAAAGTTACATTAAAGCAGAGACACCAAAGATGGAGGCAGAGATGATGACATGGAGAGATAGAACAGCTGAGGACTCCTGACTCATGGAAAGAGAAAGGCTGTGTGCTGACGACCAGAAGGCAGGCTTGCAGAATGTGCCCTTAGGTTGTTTAAATTATTATTTATTCCTGAGTCTTTTTGTGGACACTCAAAAAAAAAAAAAAAACACAAAAAAAAACCGGGAATAGAAGCAAATATGATGATGTGATGATGCATGGAGGGGATTGTAATCATTGCAATGAAATAAAATACGATACAATGAGTGTAAAACCGATGTTCTCCCATGTAAACTATCACTCAATTCATAATAAAAACTTTAAAAAAAAAATTACATCAAGAAAGAACATTGAAACATCTTTAAAATGAAATTAGTGCATTCTGTCAATGTTAGTATTTAACCAGCTAAATATTAAACAAAGTCAAAATATACAGAACTAAAGTTAGAAAAGTGAAATCAAAGAATTTTGGACATCGAAGGACTGTAACAGGCCACCTAGTTCAACCTCCACATTTCATTAGAAGCCAAAGGAGATCAGTTAGAAGACTGCCCAAAGTCTCAGAGCTGAAAAGCACACTAGTCAGGATCTCAATCGGACTCACTTTTCCCACTACCTTCCAGAGTCATATCCTATTCCCCTGATAAATGTGAAATGCAAACATGAGAAAGGAATTACATCCAAATAATACAAGCATTTTCCACTAACTCAAGCAATTGCACCCTGACAAAAGCAGACAACTTGTGAGACCTGGACAAACACGGCAGCCCCATGAATTCCAGCTCTGACAGGCAGCATTGTCATTCTCATACTGATTACCATAACTATAAAGTTCTGAAACAATTATTTTTCATTAAATGGAAGGCTCAATAGATCTAAACTATCAGATATTCCTATGTACTGAGTCTAGTAGCAACACATTTTCAGTAAGATCAAACAAGATAAGGCAGTTGCAAAAGTTTTGTAAATGGTCAAGTATTGTAAAAATGCATGGTATGCCTTAGTTTCAATCTCACTTAAAAACAAAGTAATTTTCTTCCTCATACTAGAGTTACAGACTACAGAATTTACTTCAAGATACTATCTTACCATCTCACCTAGAAGTAAACCAGTAACTAGGGAGAAGAAAGAATTCTCACAAAGCCTCATGATTTAACTATGTCAGCAAAGACTACTGTAACTAATGTTACAAGTTAACTCTGAAGTGCTCAACTCTAGAAATTATCTATCTAGGGATATATCAGAAGATTAACACTAAAGCTCAACTGTACTATGTGAAGAACAAGTCAGGTTCTCTTGGGCCATCCTTTACATCTAACATCCTAGATTGATGGTTTTCTCCTGCAGTCCCAGATTTGAAGGTAGGTACACAAACACTGGCTTCTAGCACATGCAGTTTAACCAGCACTGTATATGGGAAACTTCATTAAAATATCGATATGTTTTTAAAAAGTTTCTCAAGGAGTCAAATTAAACTAATTAAAAAGAAAACTGCACCACTATTTAGTTGGACTTTAATTCATTCTAATGCTTGAAACTTCCACACAGAACATTTTAAAATTCTCAAATAACTAGAATGTGCGAATTAAAAAAAGAAAAAATAATTAAGGTTCATTAACCAAACTAACAGGAGTGATAAAATATACTGATTTTGCAGGTGAGGCATTGTCAAATGACACAATCTGCACAGGAGCTATTAACAGTATATCAGATAATAGATTTACATGTCAGAAGTTAACCCAAAATTTACCAAGAACCTATCTGGCTTCTTTTCCAGATGAAATGCAAAGATCTACATGCAGAAGAACTTCAAGGAGCCCAAAGTCACGGTGCAACTTCTAAAATCTTGCTCTGATGGCACTGGAAACATTGAGATTTTGGAAGAGAGCATGCCTGTTTCTTCCAATGAAGAGGCACACCATTCATGGAAAATAACTTTAATTTTTAATAGACTAATTCCTGGCATCTTGAACTGGGTTCTATATACACTCAGGAGCAATCTAGCTGTGGGCAAGGGAGTAACTGAAACTTTTCAGTAAACAGGAGAGACCTTGTTGGAATGTCAATTTATTAAAAGATTATGGTAAAGAAGCAGGGACACATTTTTGTTAAAATAAACATGAATATCTTACAGAGCGAAATGCAAACTTCTCAAAATTATTTCAAGGTAGAGAAGGAGCATTCAAGTAAGTGTCCTGCCTTATGACAAGCTGTTCCAGCCAACCCCAGACTCAACAGGAAAAGGTAGAAACAAACTGGATTTAATCATTAATAGATAAATACACATGGCCAAAAAACCATAGTCCCCTTATGCAGATAATGGAACTTGAAAACATCTAACATACAAATTATTATGGGTACAGTATTGTAAAGGAGACCATACGATCCTGAGAACATGACTGGAATTCAGGAAATGCTAAAGTCCCTGTTTTATCTCTGTCACTCATTTACTAAGAAATCATAAATAATTTTCTCTACAGCAGTTTTTTGTTTCATTTCTGAATTAAACTGACAAGAATAATAGAATTTAATATTCTATATTTTTAGCCATCTTTCAAATTCATTCCCACAATCAAATTTAGGCACAAATATGTTATCTTTGTCCCAAAAAAACTAGCTTCAACTAACAAAATCAAAAATAAATACATATGATAAAATAGCTAAGGGAACCTATGTTTGTTAAAAAAAGGAGGAAGGAACTTTTATATGCAGATGAAAACAACTCACATTCCAGAATAGCTATGTTCAAAAATACCCACTGCCCTTCAGTCTATCCCAACTCATAGGACACAGCAGAACTGCCCCATAGGGCTCCCAAAGTTGTAAATCTATAGGGAAGCAGATTACAATATCTTTGTTCCATGGAGTGGCTAGTGGGCTCGAATTGCCAACCTTTTGGTTAGCAGCCCAACACCTAACCCAGGTTCTCTTAGGCCATCCTTTACATCTAATGTGCAAACTGCACCACTATTTAGGTGGATTTTAATTCATTCTAATGCTTGAAACTTCGATACAGAACATTTTAAAATTGTTTATGCCACCAAGATTCCTTATATCTACATTGATAATATAAAAATATGACCATGCTGATCATCTTTAAGTTAGGGCATTCAAATACTAATATTTATAACATGACTAAAAATCAGTAGGAGTCCTGCTGAGTTCAAACCCACTAGCCGCTCCTTGGAAACCCTATACAGGGTCTCTATGAGCTGCAATGGACTGGATGGCACTCAAGAACAACAAAAAGTCAGTAATACCTGACTTCAAAGATACTCTTCTCAAAATGATACTAACAGCACATCTCCACTCATTCTATGAAGCCAGCATTAATTACCCTCACACCAATACCAAAGACATCACAGGAGAAGAACACTACAGACGAATGGATCTTGTAAATGTTGCAGTTAAGTACCTTTGAGTAAGTTCTGACTCATAGCAACCTGTATAGGGTTTCCAAGGAGTGGTTAGTGTATTTGAACCACACACCTTGAAGTTAGTAGTCTTGTGCCACACCAGGGTATGTAAAAATTTATAGCAAAATGAAACACACAGAGAGGATAAGCTGTTAACAAGTAAGTGATTCATCCCAGGAATTCAAATTGGTTTAATTCAAATCCAAAAACCAATTAATGCATTATACATTACGTGTGGCACTATAGGCTAACTGCAAGGTTGGCAATTCAAACCCACCAGCTGCTCTTCAGAAACACAGGGTCACTATGAGTCAGAACTTAACAACAACACATCACTAGTAAAGGATAAAATAGGATAAAAATCACATGATTATCTCTGTAGATGGAGAAAATGCATTGGGCAAAATCCAACACACTTTTATGAAAAAAGCATTCAACCTGAACCTGATTTATCTACAAAATCCTCACAGATAGCATCATACTAAATAGAGAAAATCTGGATATTTTCTCCTTAAGATCAGGAATAAAACTAGGCTGTCTGTTCTTATCAGTGTATTCAACCCTGTACTGGAGATTCACTCAGGACAATTAGGCAAGAAAAAGAAATAAGAAACAAACATTCAAATTGGGAATGAAGAGTGAAACTATCTCTTTGCAAAACACATGATCTTGTAAAAGATCCTAAGGAACACAAAATCTATTAAAATTAACAAACGAGTTCATCAAGGTTATAGGACATAAGATCAATATACAAAAAGCAACTGTATTTCTCTATACTTGCAATGAAATAACCAGTGAAATAGCAAAAGCAAAACTGTGAAAATCAAATTAATTTATAATAGCATCAAAAAAAATACTTAGAAATAAACAAGTATGAAATTATACTCTGAATGAATGGTTTGCTGGGTATATTTTCACCAAACATAAAATATTTTAAAAAACATACTCTGAAAACTACCGAAATTGTCACAAAAATTAAAGACATAACATTATGTTGTTTTTGTTGTTAACATTATGAGGACATTCCTCCCTCAATCTGATCTACAAATTCAACACAGTCCCAGAATAGCCAAAACAATTTTGAAAAAGAACCCAGTTGGAGGAGTCACATGTTTTCACCCTTCATTGGACAGTAGAGTAATGAAGAAAGTGAGGCAGTAACAATTAAGGGTAGACATCCACAGATCGGGAGAACAGATGATAAGCTCAGAAACAAACCCTGATCTTAACAGTCAACTGACTTTGACAATGGTGCCAAAACTACTTAACTGGAGAAACAGCTGAAAGAAATATTTTCAACAAATGACATTGGAATCACCGGATAGTTAGATAAAGTAGAATGAAATTGGACCACCATCATCCACTACACACAAAAACTAACTCAAAGTGGATCATAGACTTAAATGTAAGAACTAAAATTAGAAAATCCATACCAAATATATATATATATATATATATGTAAATCTTGTTACACCTTGGATTGGGCAATGGTTTTTAGATACTATATCAAAAGGACTGGACTGCTAACCAAAGGATGAGTAGTTTAAATCCACCAACTGCTCCTTGGAACAAGATGAGTTGGAACCAACTCCACAGCACTTAACAACAACATGTCAAAGGGCACAAGTGACAAAAGAAAATGCAAATAAATTACACAGCATCGTTTTTTTTTTTTTTAAATTTGTCACCATCAAGAAAGTGAAAACAACCTAAAGAATGGAATATTTGCAAATCATATATCTGACAAGAGATCTATATCCAGAATATACAAAGAACTCTAACAAGTCAACAAAAAAAGACAAACAATCCAATTTTAAAAGAAGTAAAGGATTTGAATAGGCATTTTCCATTGAAAATATACAAACAGGCAATAAGCACACGAAAAGACATCAACATCATGAATTATCAGAGTAATGCAAATAAAAACCACAAAGATATTAGTTAAAAGCCACTGGAATGGCTATACCCAAAAAGACAAATGGCAAGGACGTGGAGAAATTACCCTCAAATATTGCTGGAAATGTTGTTTGGTTCCATAGAGTCAGTACCTACCCATAGTGACCCGATGCACAACAGTATGAAACACTGCCCAGTCCTGCGCCAACCTCACAATCATTGCTATGCTTGATTGCTGGTGGGAATGTAAAACAGTGCAGTTGCTCTGGAAGACAGTTTGCCAGGTCTTCACAAAATTGAACAGTGTTATCATGTTGTTATTAACTGTCGTCAAGTCAGTTCCAACTCATAGTAATCCTGTGTAGGGTTTCCAAGGCTGCAAATCTTGCAGAAGCAGAAAGCCTCATCTTTTCCTCCAGTGGAATGGCTGGTGGACTCAAACCGCCGACTTTGTGATTTTCAGTCCAGTACTTATCCTACAGAATAATCACGTTTCCCCAGTGTTATACAGTGGTGGTTTTAATTGTGTGCCATGGAGTCGGTTCCAACTCATAGCAACCCTATACAGCGTTTCAGAGGCTGTAAATCTTTAAGGGAGCAGAGCCTCATCCTTTTCCCTAAGAGCAGCTGGTAGATTCAAACTGCTACCCTAGAAGTTTGCAGCCCAGCTCCTAATCCACTATGGTGTGATACAGCAATTCCACTCCTTGGCACATATCCAAGAACTGAAAACACATGTCCATAGAAAAACTTATACAGAGATATTCATAGCAGCATTATCCATAATTGCCAAAAGGTCGATCAACTGACGTCAATCAACTAATCAAAGGGTAAACAAAATGTGCTGTTATTCATACAAGTGGATATTATTCAACCATAATAAGAATGAAAGACTGATACATGCTACAACACAGATAAACCTTGAAAGCACTGGTGGTGGAGGTGGTAATGTGCCTAAGTTAAAGGAAGTTAGCCTCAAAACGCCACATATTTTATGAAATGTCCAGAATACTGGCAAATCCATAGGGCCAGAAAGTAATTAGTGGTAGCAGAGAGCTGGGGAGGGTGGGAGAGAATGGGTTTCTTTTTAGAAGTGTTGGTCCCAAATCCACTTGTCATCAAGTCCATTCTGACAAATAGCAAGGGTTGTGTCATGACAGAGTAGAACTCCTTAACAGTTTTCAAAGCTGTAGGTCTATGGAAACAGACGGCCACATCTTTCCCCATGGAGCAGCTGGTGAGTTTGAACTACTTATCTTTTGGTTAGTAGCACCTAGCTTTAATCACCAAGCCACCAGGACTCCTAACAGGAGTTGCCTCAAGTTCTAAAATTCTATTGTAATTGATGCCGAACTCTGGGAATATGCTAAAATTTCCCTATGTACATTTTAAGTGGGTAAATTTCATGACATATGAAATGTATCTCAATAAAGCTATAAAAATAAAATTTTAAAAATGAAGACAAAACAAAAACACTTACTTTCTAAAAAATTTCCCTTTCCAAAAAAATTTTGATCCACTTCTGAGAATGTCAGAAAACAGGTAGTAACTTTTCCATTTGTTTCCCTTTAAGAGAGTACTTCTAAACCTAATTTAATTTCAGGTTACAACTGCAAGCTTGGGGCCAACAGTATACTATTGATGTTGTTGTTGTTACGTGTCGGTTCCGACTCATAGCAAGCCTGTATAGAGTTTCCAAGGAGCGACTGGAAAGTTTGAACGGCAAAACTTGTAATTAGCAGTCCAATGCTTATCCTACAGCACCACACAGAGTTTATGTTCTTTCTGTTGTTGATGTTAGGTGCCATCGAGTTGATATCGACTCATAGCAACATTATGCACACGTAATGAAACACTGCCCGGTCCTGTGCCAAACTCACAATTGTTACTACGCCCGAGTCCATTGCTGCCACCATTGTGCCCATCCATCTCATTGGGGATTTTCCTCATTTTCTCCGACCCTCCACTTTAACAAGCATGATATCCTTCTCCGGGGACTGGTTCCTCCTGATAATACAACTGAAGTATGAGAGACAAACTCTGGCCATTCTGGCTTCTAAGGAGCATTCTGGCTGTACTTCTTCAAACACAGCTCTGTTTGTTCTTTCGGCAGTCCATGGTACTTTCAAAATTCTCCTACAACACTGTAACTCAAATACATCAATTCTCTTATGGTCTTTATTCATTATCCAAATTTCACATGCATATGAGGTTACTGAAAATGCCATGGCTTAGGTCAGGTGCACCTTAGACCTCAAACTGACATCTTTGCTCTTAAACATTTTAAAAAGGTCTTGCGAGGCATATTTGCCTAATGCAATACGATGTTTGATTTCTTGACTGCTGCTTCCATGAGTGGTAACGGTGGATCTAAGCAAAATGAAGTCTTTGACAACTTCAATCTTTTCTCTATTTATATTGATGTTATTTATTGGTCCAGTGGTGAAGATTTTGGGTTTATTTTTACATTGAGATGCAACTGATATTGAAGGCAGCAGTCTTTGGTCTTCATCAATAAGTATTTTAAGCCCTCTGCACTTTCAGCAAGCAAGTTTGTATGATCTGCACATCTCAGATTGTTAATGAGTTATCCTCCAACCCTGATGCCATGTTTTTCTTCATAGAACCCAGTTTCTCGCTCAGCATACAGACTGCCACAAATTTCCAAAGCTCTGACCTTCTGGAAACAGATCTCCAGACCTGACTTTCAAAGCTCCTGAGTGGATCTGATCTGCCAACATTTCAGGAATCAAAATCACTTACACACCCAGGGACTACCGCCAACAGTACATGGAAGAAAAAAATAAGTAGACTTCAAACTTAAGTTACTTTAAATTACTCCAAGTGAGAATGAAATTAGAAAGACCCAATATGTGTGTGGCACTTAGGCTAAGCACTGAACTACAAAGTTGGCAGTTTAAATTCACCAGCAACTCCTCGGAAACCCTACACACGATCACTGTGAGTCAGAACCAATGCAACGGTACTTAACAACAACAATATGTGACCAGAGTCCTGATGTGGTGCTGTAAGATAAGCACTGTACTAGCCTTAAGGTGGACAGTTCTAATCCACCAATTGTTGTTGTTGTTAAGTGCCGTCAAGTCGGTTCCGACCCATAGCGACCCTATACAGGGTTTCCGAGGGTGTAAATCTTTACAGGAGTAGAAAGCCTGATCTTTCTCCCGCGGAGCAGCTGGTAGTTTCGAACCACTGACCTTAAGGTTCGCAGCCTGATTCGTAACCACTGCACTACCAGAGCTCCTTGAAAACCCTGTACTACTGAAGATAATCCTTCCAGTAATAAGATTTTGTGTTCCTTATCATTCCTGTCATTACTGGCCAATAGAATCAGTCACATATTATTGTTGCTGTTGTTGTTGTTAAGTGTCATTAAATTGGTTATAGTGACCCTATATAGGGTCACCAAGGAACGACTGGTGGGTTTGAACCGCCATCTTTGACACTAACAATACAGTGCTTATCCTACAGCACCACATCAGTGCTCTGGTCACATATAGTTGTTGTTTAGTGCTGCTGCCACCATTTGTCTGTCAGTTTGTCATACTGTGGTGGCTTGTGAGTTGCTGTGATTCTGGACGCTGTATCACAGGTATTTAAATACCAGCAAGATCACCCACAATAGATAGGTTTCAGATGAGCTTCCAGATGAAAAGACACTAAGAAGAAGGAGAAAGGAGCTACCTCCAAATATTTAGTCACTGACAACTTTTATGAATAACAAACACTCAGAAGAAACAAAAAAACACTATAAACTGTCAGATATAGTGCCAGAAGATGAGCCCCTCAGGTTGGAAGGCACTCAAAATGTGACTGGGGAAGAGCTGCCTCTCCTCAGTAGAGTTGACAGTGATAACGCAAATGGAGTAAAGCCCATGGGACCCTTCAATTGCTGATGGGGCTTCAACTCAAAATCAAGAGAAACAGCTGTAAACATCCATTAATAATTGGAACATAGAATGTACAAAGTAAGAATCTAGGAAAATTGGAAATTATAAAAAATGAAATGGAACGCATAAACATCGATATCTTAGGCATTAGTGAGCTGAAATGGACTGGTATTGGTCATTTTGAATCTGACAACCACATAGTTTACTATGCCGGGAATGACAAATTGAAGGGGAAATGGTGTTGCACTCATCGTCAAAAAGAACATATCAAGATCAGTCATGTGGTACAACACATGGGCAGATTGCTGAACAGACCATCAATTACTCATATGCAAATTCAAACTGAATCTGAAGAAAATGACAAGTCCATGAGAGCCAAAATATGAATAGATTTCATACATTAGACACTAAAGACCAGAAGAGTTGTGGGATGACATCAACAACATTATACAGAAAGAAAGCAAAAAGTCATTAAG
>NW_006408525.1:32449843-32483184 GCF_000296735.1 Chrysochloris asiatica
TGAAGTTTTCAAGGACTTCATTCTTCTTGGATCAACCATCAACACTCATGGAAGCAACAGTCAAGAAATCAAACAACACAGTACATTAAGCAAATCTGCTGCACAAAACCCTTTTAAAGTGCTGAAAAGCAAAGATGTCAGTTTGAGGACGAAGATGCCGCCTGACCCAAGCTATAGTATTTTCAATAACCTCATATGCATGACAAAGCTGGAAAGTGAATAAGGAAGAATGTAGAAGAATTGATGCATTTGAATTATGGTGTTGGAGGAGAATATTGAAAGTACTATAGGCTGCCAAAAGAACAAACAGATCTGTGTTGGAAAAAGTACTGCCAGAGTGCTCCTTGGAGGCCAGCATGGCCAAACTCCATCTCTCATACTTCAGACATATTGTCAGAAGGAACCAGTCGCTGGAGAAGGACATCGTGTTTGGTAAGATGGATGGTCAGAGAACAGAGGAAAACCCCCAGTGAGATGGACTGGCAAAGAGGCAGCATCAATGGGCTCAAGGGTGGCAACAATTGTGAGATTGGCCCAGGACCAGTCGGTGTTTCGTTCTGTTGTACACAGGGTCGCTATGAGTCGGTACCAACTCCATGGTACATAACAACAATAAGTGCAACTGAGTCGGTACTGACTTATAACGATCCTGTAATACAGCTTCTAAGTAGCAACTAGCAAGTTTGAACAGCTGAACTTGCGGTTCAAAACACCTTGCAGGAAATACGACATTGGTGACAGAAACAATGCTGAAGACAGCAAGACAGAATTCTGCAAGATCAACACAAATTCTTCATTGCAAATACCTTTTTTAAATAACATAAAAGACGATTATGGAAGAAGGGGCGAGGCTATTGGAGGAAGATCCTAAAAACTGTCTGGAGGTTTTAATAAAAATTGTGACAGTCTACCTCCAGTGAATAAAGACCAATTCTGTCTTGAATGGCTGTTTGCACAATTTTAAAACGCCAGGCACTGCACAATGAACTAGGAGGTAGAACAGAAGCACTAAACACATTATTACGCCAATTAACTAGAATGTCTCATGACCCTAAGGCTCCAAACCAAGGAACCCAATGACATGAGGTGTTTGGGTGCACATAAGAAGTCTCAACAGCTACTCTTTTTGTTATTGTTGCTATCATTGTTGTAAACATATCACACAACTTTTGCCAATTCAACTTTTTACAGGTGTACAATTTATTTACAGTAAACAATTGACTGTACAACCCTATCTTAATCAATGCAATTTTTACATAACCATTATTTATTCCCCTTTACCCCTCCCTCCTGTCCCTGGTAGCCAGTAATAAATTTTGATCTCTATTCATTTGTCTTTTCATATAAGTCATACAAATTTATCCTTTTGTAACGATTTATTTTATTCAGTATAAAGTCTCCATCAATCTTGTAGCATGTATCAAGAATCCACTTCTCCTTCTAGCTTAGTAGTATTCCATTTTATGTTTGTATCACATTATGTGCATATTTTGTTTATATGAAGAACAAGAACGTGGTGTCAGGATTGAAGGAAGATTCATTAACAACCTGCTAATGTAGACAACACAATCTTGCTTGCAGGAAGAAAAGAGAACTTAAAATACTGATATAGATCAAAGACATCAGCCTTCTTTATGGATTGCTCCTCAATGTAAAGAAAACACAAATCCTTACAACTGGACCAATAAATAACATCATAATAAACGGAAAAAAGATTGACGTCATTACAGAGTTCAATTTGTTTGGATCTACAATCAGTGCTTATAGAAGCAACAGTCAAAAAAATCAAATGATATATGACATTAAGCAAATCTGCTACACAGGACCTCTTTTAAAGTATTAAAGAGAAAAGTTTGAGGACTAAATTGTGTCTGACCATGGTATTTTTTTATAGGAGCTCTGGTAGCGTAGTGGTTACGAATCGGGCTGCGAACCTTAAGGTCAGCAGTTCGAAACTACCAGCCGCTCCGCGGGAGAAAGATGAGGCTTTCTACTCCCGTAAAGATTTACACCCTCGGAAACCCTGTACAGGGTCGCTATGTGTCGGAACCGACTCGACGGCACTTAACAACAACAACATGGTATTTTTAATTGCTTCATATGCATGTGAAAGTTGGACAATGAATCAGGAAGACTGTAGAAGAACTGATGTATTTGAACTATGGTGTTGGAGAAGAATATTAAAAGTACTATGGATTGCCAGAAAAACAAAATCCATCTTGGAAGAAGTGCAGCTAGACTGCTCCTTAGAAGGTAGGATGACGAGACTTCATCTCTCATACCTGTTGCATGTTATCAGGAGGAGTAAGTCCTTGGAAAAGGACATCATCTTGATAAAATGAAGGATCAGCAAAAAATCTGAACACGCCCAATGATATGGATTGACACAATGGCAGCAACAATGGGCTCAAATGCAACAACAGCAGTCAGGATGGGGCAGGGCTGGGCAGTGTCTCACTCTGCTGTGCATGATGAGAGCAAATCAACTTAATGGTACCTCACAATAGCAACACAAATAAACACATTCTGTTTTTCCATTCATTTGTCAATGGGTATTTTGGTTGTGTCAATTATTTTGGCTATTGTGAGTAGTGCTACAACAAATATTCATGTATAAGTCTCTTTTTTAACCTCTGCTTTCAAGCTGTTTGGGTATATACTTAGGAGTAGAATTACTAGGCCATAGTGTAGTTTTATGTTTAGTTATCTGAGGAACTGTCACACTGTTTTTTATAGCAACTGTGCACTCTGCATTCCCACTAGCAAAATATAAGGGTTCCAATTTGCAATATCCTCACCAACATTTATTATTGTCCGGTGTTCTGTTATTGTTGTTGTTATTGTTTTAATCTCAGTCATGATGATGGGAGTATGATGGTACCTCACTGTGGTTCTCATTTCCATCTCTCTGATGGTTAATGATGCATGCTAGTAAAATTTTGCTAAAGATAATCCAAAAATGACAGACAACATTGACAGGGAACTTGCAGAGGTTCAAGCCAGATTCAGATGAGGATGTGGATGTGGAATGAGACTACCAGAGGGATATTTACCTGTGTTTTATTGACTACACAAAGGCCTTCAAATGTGTGGATCATGACAAGCTACGGACAACATTGAGGAGAATGAGTATTAGAGAATATGTGATTGCGCTCATGAGAAACCTGTACAAAGATACCATGTTTGTTAAAGTGGCAGGTCAGAGAAAAAGAAGAAAACCCCAATGAGATGTATCGGCACAGCGGTGGAAGCAATGGGCTCAAACGTAGCAACTATTGTGAGGATGGCGCAGGACTGGTCAGTGTTTCGTTCTGTTGTGCACAGGGTCGCTAAGCGTCGAAACTGACTTGATGGCACCTAACAACAACAATAATTATAATAAATAGCAACAGTATTATACTCAGAAATTTTTTTAAAACTTTTTATTGTGGATTAAGTGAAGGTTTACAGAGCAGATCATCCTTTACACATTCAACAAATCATACACTTAGTTTCATCTCAAAGATTACAATAGCGTCAATGTACATCACTTATCCCATTTCCTTTCTGTTTTCCATTCTTGCTCCTTTCCCACAACCCTTGTGGATTTTGTCCTTGGGTAACTGCTACTCTTTTGATCTTGAATAGTTAAATCATACTATGGTGTTCATACTTCACTAGGTGTTTTTGTCCCTCCCCCAACCCACCCCACATGCATATGTCATTATTTAGCTGAAAATTGAGCCATGGAGTGAGTTCAGTCCAGACTTGAAAGGTGACCAAGGACTACAGTCTTAGGCATCTATGAAATGTAAAAGGGTATTTCAAGAGACAATCTGACATTATCATCCCTAGCACTGTGCAGGGTATAAAGAGGATGCCCTAAGGGCTGAACAGAAGAGAATATACCGATCAATCAACTCCATTTCCAGACCAACTGATCAGTACAATTTTACCCTGCAACGCAAATGTGATTCAAAGAAGGCTGTCCCTCAGTAATCCTTACAGTGATGTCATTAATGCTAGACTGGTAGTCTAGTTCTAGCTCTGCCACTAAGTAACTATGGAACTTTAGTTTCTTCAGGTATAAAACAAGAGAGCAGGGCTTTTTATGAAGATGGTACTGAAAGCAAAGAAGGAAGCCCCTGCCCCATCCAAAACTGATGCCAAAGCAAAGACACTGAAGGCCAAGAAGGCAGTGCTGAAAGGCGTCCACAACCAAAAAGATGTGCACAGCACCCACCTTCCGTCGGCCCAAGACACAGAGGTACTTGAAGGCAGCCCAGATGTCCTCGGCAGTGTGCCCTAGGAGAAGCAAGCTGGACCACTATACTATGACATCAAATTCCCTCTGACTAGTGAGTTAGCCATGAAGAAAACTGAAGATAATAACACACTTGTGTTCACTGTGGATGTCAAGGCCAGACATCCTTCAGCAACCAGGCTGAGAAGAAGCTCTATGACATCGACGTAGCCAAGGTCAACACCTTGATCACCTTGATCAGGCCTGACGGGGTAAAGAAGGCACATGTTCCACTGGCTCCTGACTATGGTGCTTTGGATGCTGCCAACAAAATCGGGATCATCTAAACTGAGTCCTAAGGAGCTCTGGTAGTGTAGCTAATTGGGCTGTGACCCTTAAGGTCAGCAGTTCCAAACTACCAGCTGTTCTGCTGGAGAAAGATGAGGCTTTCTGCTCCCGTAAAGATTTACAGCCTCGAAAACCCTCTACAGGGTCACTATGAGTTGGAACCGACTCCACAGCACATCACCACCACCAAATTGAGTCCTGGTATGGTGCTGTAGGGTAAGCACGGGACTGCGAAATAAACGTCAGCAATTCAAACCCACTAGCTGCTCCTCAGAAACTCTATACAGGGTTACTATGGGTGAGAACTGACTCAATGAATGGCACTTAACAACAACAACGGAGTCCAGGTGGCTAACTCTAAATATGAATTTTTTCAAAAAAAAAAAAGAGAAAGAGAGACTTTCCTTTCAGCAAGATGGCCATGCCGACTCCACCGCTGAGTGCTCCTCCCACCACTCCAGCCCCAGCACCGGCTCCAGCTCCAGCTCCAGCTCTGGCTCCAATCCAAGCCTCAACCCCATCCCCAACCCCAGCTTCAGCCCTGGCCCAGACTTCGGCCCCAGCTCCAGCTCCTGTCGCATCCTTAGACCAGACTGCAGCAGCCGCTGCCGCCTGGCCTGGCTCTCCCAGGGCCCTTCCCTGGGAGCCGTGTGGTCCAGCTATACCTGGTCATTTTAGCCTCCATCATGGACAGCTAAGAGCAACACAATGATTATTGGGACCCTGCTGGGAACTGTTGACAAGCACTCTGTGGAAGTTACCAATTGCTTTTCAATGCCTCACAATGAGTCTGACGATGAGGTGGCCATTGACATGGAATTTGCTAAAAACATGTATGAATTACATAAGAAAGTGTCTCCAAACAAGCTCATCTTGGGCTGGTACACTAAAGGCCATGACATCACCGAGGACTCGGGGCTGATCCATGAGTACTACAGGCGAGAAGCCCCCAAACCCATTCACCTCACTGTGGACACGAGCCTCCAAAATGGTCACATGAGCATTCGGCCTATGTCAGCACTTTAATGGGTGTCCCTGGGAGGACCATGGGGGTGATGTTCACACCTCTGACAGTGAGATATGCGTATTATGACAAGGAACGCATCGGAGTTGACCTGATCATGAAGACCTGTTTTAGCCCCAACTGGGTGATCGGGCTCTCAAGTGACTTGCAGCAAGTTGGAGGGGCGTCAGCCCGCATCCAGGATGCCCTCAGCACAGTACTGCAGTACGCAGAGGATGACATGTTTGGAAAGGTGTCAGCTGACAATACTGTGGTCCGCTTCTTGATGAGGCTGGTTAACTAAGTACCCAAAATTGTTCCTGATGACTTCAAGACCATGCTCAACAGCAATTATCAATGACCTGCTGACGGTGACCTACCTTGCCAATCTTACAGTCACAGACTGCCCTCAATGAGAAACTTGTAAACCTGTGACTGGGCCCCAACCCTGGGATTCAGAATGAAAGAGAAAAGGTTTCCTTGTGTTCTCAAGTCACACTGAAGTAGGATCTAAATAAATAATGACAACAACCTTTTGTAAACCAAAAAAAAGAGAGAGAGTGAAAGTAGGACTACATTAAATTAAGAGTTTATTTCAACTCCAAAGTTCAAAGATTTAGAAACCTAAAAAGTACAATACTAATGTGGGATTCAACAATTTATGTTTAACAGCACACAAGTTCTCTGTGACGCAAATGATAAGTAAAGAATACAGTAAATATTTACTTTCTTCAGAAAAACAAGAAACTAAAACAAACATACAGGCTTGGTTCTAAATTACATTCAGAAATGGGCACATATGATGGACTAGTAATAGAGACCACCACTCGTCTGTCAGTTTGTCACATTACAGTAGCTTATCTGGTGCTATGAGTTGGAAGCTATGTCACCAGTATTTTAAATACCAGCACGGTCATCCATGGTGGACAGGTTTCAGCAGAGTTTCCAGACTAAGACAAGCTAGGATGAAGTAGATTTGGACTACTTTTAAATGGTTAGCCACTGAAAACCTTATAAATAGCAGTGGAACATTGCCAATATAGTTCAGGAAGATGAGGCCCTCAGGTTGGAAGGCATTCAAAATTTAACTGAGGAAAAGCTGCCTCCTTAAAGTAGTTGTTGTTGTTGTTAAGTGCCATCGAGTCGGGTCCGACCCATAGCGACCCTGTACAGGGTTTCCAAGGGTGTAAATCTTTACGGGAGTAGAAAGCCTCATCTTTCTCCCGCAGAGCGGCTGGTAGTTTCGAACCACTGACCTTAGGGCTCGCAGCCCGATTCGTAACCACTACGCTACCAGAGCTCCTCCTTAAAGTAGAGTTGACCATAATTACATGAATAGAGAACAAAGCTTTCAGGACTTTCATTTGCTGATGGAGCAGAACTCAAACTGAGGAGAAATAGCTGCAAACAGCCATTAATGATCAGAACATGCAATGTAGGAAAATTGGAAGTTGTCAAAAATTAAATGAAACTAAATGCATAAATACCAATATCCTAGGCATAAGTGAGGAGTCCTGGTGTGGTGCTGCAGGTTAATGTGCTGAACCACAAGGATGGTTTGAACCACAATGTCAGCAGTTTAAACTCACCAGCTGCTCCTCAGAAATCCTACATAGGGTCACCATGAATCAGAAGCAACTCGACGGCACTTAACATCAACAACAACAGGCATAAGTGAGCTGAAATTGACTGGTATTGGACATTTGATCTACTAAATTGGGAACAACAAATGCAAAAGGAATGCAGTCGCATTTACAGTCAAAAGGAACGTTTCAAGATCTATCTAGAAGACCAATGCTGTCTATGATTGGATAGTATCCATGCACCAACAAGAAGACCAGTTAATGAAACTATTATTCAATTTACACACCAACCAATAAAGTCAGTGATGAAATTGAAGAATTCTACCAACTTCTTCAGTTTGAAATTGATCGAACATGCAATCAAGATGCATTGATAATTACTGGTGATTGGAATACTAATAAGGTTAGAAACAAAGAGGAAGGATTAGTAGTTAGAAATATTGCCTTGATGTTAGAAACAATTTGTTGTTGTTGTTAGGTGTCACTGAGTCAGTACTGACGCATAGTGACCCTATGTAAAACAGAATGAAACACTGCCCGGCCCTGGGCCAACCTCACAATTGTTGCTACGCTTGAGCCCATTGGTGCTGCCACTTGGCCAGTCCATCTCACTGGGGGTCTTCCTCTTTTTCTCTGGCCCTCCACCTCACCAAACATGATATCCTTCTCCAACGACTGGTGATGGAGATCACATAATAGAATTTTGCAAGACCAATAACTTCTGCACTGCAAATACTTTTTAAACAATATAAAAGATAACTATACACAAGGACCTCACCAGATGGAATATACAGAAATCAAATTGACGACATCTGTGAGAAGAGATGCTGGGAAAGCTCCAGATCATCAGGCAAAACAAGGCCAAGGGCTGACTGTGAACAGACCATCAATTACACATATGCAAATTCAGACTTGAAGCTAAGAAAATTAAAACAAGTCTACGAGAGCCAAAATATGACCTTGAATATATCCCACCTGAATTTAGACATCATCTCAAGAACAGATTTGATGCATTAGACTCTAACAACCAAAGACCAGAAGACTTGTGGGACAATCTCAAGAACATTATACAGGAAGAAAGCAAAAGGGCAAAAAAAGACAGGAGAAAAACAAAAGACAAAACTGGATGTCCAGGGAGAACAACACTAGCATGGGAGGCTCACCATGGAATGTTCAATTATTCAAAAGCAAAAGGGCAACATTTTCCTAAGGACAAAGTTAAGAAGGGATAGGAAGGGGGATGGAATGCAAATAAGAACCAGGAGGAGGAGACAGGATAACTGCTGTTGCATGGAGGCGATTGTAGTCATTGAGATGAAACAAAGTGTAGGATTTGTTGGATGTAAAGTTGATGATCTTGTCTGTAATCTTCCACTGAATTCACAATAAAAAGTTAAAAAAAAAAAAAAAAAAGGAATTATCTATGTGCTTCCACAAACAGCAACTCAAAAGGCCAGACTAGATATCATATTTTAAGGTCAATCTGTAATTATTTGAATTATTCTTCTAAGAAAAGTAGGAAATTCTGCATACCCACAAGTCATTATGTAACACTAGTCTAGCCTTGATTTCATGGCAACATATAATTACTAGTAATAAGCTGGGATATAATACTTTTTGGATTGGCCAACAGTATGGCAAGACCTGGGGACTCCTGGGCCCAGAGACAGTGACATAGCCACATAGGACTAGAGTGGGAAGTGAACCATCCAGCTGATAAGTGAGGGGGAAAAAAAGAAGTGAGGGCATATGCACAAGAACACCCACACTTGCAGATAATGCCCACTTGACCTGGCTTCAATGGCTGGATGATCAGCGCTCAACTAGAAGAAGAAAGAAGAGGAAAAAAAAGAGTAATCTGATACAATTTGATGAACTTGACCTGCACCTATGGATACAGTTAACTCAAAAGAGGGAACAAATCCTTACAGCAAGGATCATTCCCACCCCCTGTCTACACAGGGTAGACAAGGATGGGCAACTTTGACACTGGCTGCCCAAAACGGGGGGTTACAAAGGCAAGAAGTAGCTGGTTTATAAACTTTCAAGAGGGAACCTAGATCCAGAGGGCATGGAGGAAGATAGAATCTCCACTAAGTAGTATCCAATCTGTCTGGGCGGGGCTGATGAAAAGAGATGAGGATAGCACTCATGTGGCACAATAGTGAATAATTGTTATCAGGACTGATTGTGAGGGTTGGAATTGTAAAGGTCGATGATTTGTAGCAAAAGGAGGGGAGTGGCTGACTTTGCAGTCTAGGAGCAGAGGTCCCTGGGACCATCAAGGGAGAAGAGCAGAATGCGGGACACTACCCAGAGAAGCAGTGACACCAGAGATGGAGGCAGAGACCACGACATGGAGAGATGGAGCAGCTGGGGACTCTAGACCCACAGAGGGAGAAGGGCTGTGTGCTGATGACCAAGGGGCAGGCTTGCAGGGTATATACCCTATGGCAGTTTGATAATACACGGAGGGGATTGTAATCATGGCAATGAATCGATATACGAGATGATGAATGTAAAGCTAATGTTCTCCCATGTAAATTATGACATAATTCACAATAAAAACTTTTTTAAAAAATAAAAAAAGAGAGAGCAAGGAGATTAGTTTGAGGCCTAAGGTGTGCCTGCCCCTTGTTGTTGTTAAGTTGCCGTCCAGTCAGTTCCATCCCACAGTGACCCTGAATAGGGTTTCCAAGGAGCAGCTGGTGAGTTTGAATCACCAACCGTGCTGTTCAAACTGACCCTGAGGTCGAGTGCTCATCCTACAACATCACACAGGACTCCATGCCTGACCCTAGCTATGATATTTTCAGTTGCCTCATATGCATGTGAAAGTTGGAGATGATGAATAAAGCAGACCGTAAAAGAACTGATGCGTTTGAGTTGTGATGTTGGAGAAGAATATTAAAAATACCATGGACTACCAGGAGAACAAACAAATCTGTGTTACAAGAAGTCCAGCCAGAATGCTCTTAGAAGGCAGGTGGCAAGAACTGGTCTCCCACACTTTGGATACGTTACCAGGAGGGGCCAGTCCCTGGAAAAAGAAATCATGCATGGTAAAGTGGAGGGTCATAGAAAAAGCCGAAGACCCCCAACAAGATGGATTGACAAAGTGACAGCAGCAGTGGGCTCAAACATAACAAAAATTGCAATGATGGTACAGGACTGGGCACTGTGCATAGAGTCAGAACCAACTCAGCAGTACCGAATTCTCAATAGCAGGGATAGGGAACCTTTTCTCTGCCAAAATTTATGACACCATTTATGGGCCACACAAAATTATCAACTTAAAAATTAGCCTGCTGTAGCTGAGGACTCTAGATTCATGGGAAGAGAGGGACTGAAAGATGGCGGCCAGGAGGCAGACTTGCAGAATGTACCCTTTGGTGGTATAAATTATTATACATACCTGTGTGTTTAAAAAAAAAAGCTAAAATGAATAGAAATACTGTTAACTGATGGTACATGGAGGAAATTATAATTATTGTAATGAAACAAGGTGTATGATTTTTTAAATGTAAAACTGGTGATCTGCCCTGTAAACTTTCACTCAATTCACAATAAAAACATTAAAAAAAAAAAAAATTAACCTGTTATATTTGGTCACAGGAGCTCTGGTAGCAGATAACCTCAAGGTCAGTAGTTTGAAACTACCAGCTGTTCCGCAGAAGAAAGATGATGCTTTCTACTCCCATAAAGATTTTACAGCCTCAGAAACTCTATGCAGGGTCACTATGAGTCAGAACCAACTCCACTGCATACCAACAACAACCAACATATTTGGTCAAACATTTAATTAACTCACCCCTAATGTGATAGGAGTCCTGGTATGGAGCTGTGGGTTAAGCGCTAGACTGCAAAGCCGCTTGAGAACTGCATGGTCACCAGTTCAAGCTCACCAGCTGCTCCTCAGAAACTCTATATAGGGTTGCTATGGGTCAGAACCAACTCTATGGCACTTCACAACAACTACAATGTGATAGCTGGAACTGTGGTAGCCTTGGCAGGCCACCCCTGCTCTATAGTCTAGGAATACTAAAAATGTATTATGTTTACTTAATATAGAAAAATAAAATCTAAACTTTAGTTAGAACTACATTGTACTCAAAAAGCAAATGTACAACACAAAGGACTTTAAATACTTTACTGAAAACTAAAGATCAAAAAGTCAGGGACTCAACCCAAAATTTTTATGAATCGGGATGCTAACCTCAAGGTCAGCAGTTCAAAACTGCCAGTGGTTCCACAGGAGAAAGATAAGGCTTTCTGCTCCCATAAAGATTTAGAGCATCTGAAACCCTGTACAGGGTCGCTACAGGTCAGAATCAACTCAATGGCACGTAACAACAAGTAGCAAAGGAAGTCAAGGAAAGAGGAGGAAGGAGAGAGGAAAAACAACTTTTCTCAAAATACAAAGAACACAAATGAGGAAAAGCAATAAAAGACTATAAAGTGGAGCATATTGGGAACCTTAAGACTATAATAATGCCCTCATTATCTAGTGCTGTTTTAACAGCAATACCACAAGTGGAGTAAAATAAATTTATCCTCTCGTAGTTTAGAAGGTTAGAAGGCCAAAATCCAATTGTTGGCTTGAATAAAGGTCCTTGTCTCCTATCAGCACCTGTAGGCCCAGCATTCCTTGGAGAGCTCCATGTGTGTTGCCATCAATCCTTGTCCGGATCTAGCAGTTTCCCAGTACTGGGTCCCCACATCCAAACAATGCACTCCTTGGCTATACTTTCTTGGTGATAGTAGGTCCTCTCTCTGCTCACTTCTCTCTCATTTGTTCTTTGTAATATGTAATATAAAAGATGCTTCAGGCCACACCCCTGGGAAACTCCCTTACAGCCAGTCAAGGTTGCAGCAGAAGGTAAGGGTATTACAGCCCCACCTTAATCTTCTTATTGGTTTATCCCATAAGATCACATCATGGGGAATAATCATATAACTGCCACATTACATCATTACATAACTGTCAGACCACTGAGACTCATGACCCAAACAATTTGACACATATCTTGGGGGGCCGGGGGGAGCACACAATTCAATTCATGACAGTAGGCAAAACATCAATCAAAACCTTGCAAAAGAAAACAAACTACGCCACTGAGAGGTGGTTTCAATATATAAAAAGCCAGAAAGCCAAATACAGAGTGGATGGACCCCTTGAAAAACAGTGATAAAAGGAAGACAGCTGTAATTTTGTTTGTTTTAATTTTACTGAGGAATATTACGAGGAGGGGAACTATTTCTAATCACTGACAGTGAATCAAATTAACCATTAACAAAGATGTTTCCAAACTGATACCTGATGTCAGATAATCATGAGGTCCCTAAATATTCCCTTGCCATTAAAAGAATTTCTATATTGTCTTACATATGTATATATATATATACACACAGAGATTTATCTCAAGAAAATGGCTCACATGATTGTAAAAGCCGGCAAGTCTCCAGTCAGTGGGTCAGATGTCAGACTGAAGGATTCTCCTAACTCATGAAGCTGCAGGCACTGATGAATCCACGAGGAGCAGACCAGATGGCTCTCAGGCTACAGAGGCTGATGAGCGCCAGAAGCAGGAACAAGAGCAAGCAAAGGGCTAGAGTTCCGTAAAAGCTCCACATATGTTGTTGCAGGCCACACCCTCCAGGCAACTCCTCTCAACTGACTGGCTACTCCCATTAGATTTCTTCATGAAAGTGATTATACTATATGAGATTTCAGCATGAAAGTGATTACACTATATAAGATCTCATCATGGGGAATGACTAGATCACTAACGGCTAAACCAGAGAATCATGGGCTGGACAAGGTGACACATGACCTTTATCATCCCATATATAGAACTGCAGGAGGATATAAAAGCTGACCATCATAGTCGAGGAGTAAACTTCTATATATCACTGGAGGATATAGTATGCAGGTATGTTTCCTTTCCAATAACATCCACTCAGCTCCTTGCTAAAGTCTTGGTACATTTAGGCACTCAATAAATGTTTGCTGAACAAAAATGAACCAAAAAACAAAATGCCATCATCAATCTACTTCCATCTACACAAGAGAAGTTTTTGTTGTTAAGTGCCTTCAGGTTGGTTCCAACCCACAGCGACCTGTATAGGGTTTCCAAGGAGCAGCTGGTGAGCTTGAACCGCCGACCTTGCAGTTCAAGGGCTTTCCATGAACCCCAGCGCCACACCAGGACTCCACACAAGAGAAGGGCTCTGGCTAAAAGCTTCAAATCAGTCAAACTGGAATTAACAACATGAATAACCTTCTGAGGAAATCAGATCAGACCAGTCTAGCCAATTCTCTAGGGAAAAGTACAGACATAAATACAACTTTGATGTACGTTCATGAAAGTCTTGATACGATTCTAAACAAAAGGCTATTAAAAAAGTAGAGTGACCATGGGTTACAAGTTGGGTTACTAACTGCATGGTCAGCTATTTGAAGCAACTAGCCACTCCTCAGGAGAAAGACGAGGCTTTCTTCTCCTGTAAAGATTTACAGCCTCAGAAACTCGACACAGGGTACTAGGAGTGAGAGCTGACTCAACAGCATACAACCACCACCATTCAACAGAGATAGAGTACAGCTGGACATAAAAATATATGGATGAGCAGTGAGGCACTTCTCCAAAAGAAAACATATCAGCATAAGACTGATTTTAGGTACGTTTTGGCAATGTTGTATTTCATTTTAATAAATTATGTAAAAGACATAAAGAGAAAAACCTAACAATAGCTTAGTTTACTTAGTAAAAAAAAAGTCTGCCTTAAGCATTATGCTCTTTCTAAGAACTACCTACTGTGGGATTAAATTCATAACAGCAACTTGAAAGATAAGATAGGAACCATAGGGGGTGGTAAGTTAATGTTAATGGGGGAGGAACAACTCAGAAAAGGAAAATGAGAAGGCTGGTACAACTCAGAAACTGTCATCAGTATCACAGAAATGTGCATGTAGAAAGAGTTAAATTAGTGCTATGTATGTTTTAATGTATATATTGCTATTCCCAACAACCACAAAATAAAATTTAAAAAAAGAAAAGTTATACAGGTAACTTCCCATTTTGCCAACTGAATGACAATCTTCAGCATAGTGAAATACACTAATTTAGAAAAATAAAGGAACAGAGATGGGAAGGATTTTTAAGGGTATCAAGTGAGAAATATTTTTAAAAATTGGGATTTTATTTCCAGCTTAGAATATACTTTGCCAAGCATGACAGTTATCTTCAAATATCTGAAGGGTAGTCCAGCAGAAAAAAAACCAGACTTGCTCCAGACAGTTTCTGTATAGACAAAATTAGACCCAAAATAGAAACTCCAAAGGGGTACATTCCAGTTCTAACAACCAGATATGACTAAAAAGGGGATTCTTATTCTGGATTTTAAAAAGCAAAATGTCACTGTAATGACTTAAGTGTGCCTGGCTCAAGCCATGGTCTTTTCATTGTTCAGATCTCCCATCCATATGAGTAACTGAAAGGAAGAGAGAACTGATGCATTCAAATTGTGATGTTGGCAAAGAATACTGAATATGCCAAGGACTGCCAGGAGAATAAACAAATCAGTCTTAGAAGAAATAGAACCAGAATGCTCCTTAGAAGAAAGGTTGGAAGACTTAGGCATGCTTTCCATGGACACGTCATCAGAAAAGACAAATCACTAGAAAAAGACATGGTGACTGATACAGCAGAAGGCCAACGAAACAAGAGTCACAACAACGTCTCAAACACAATCATGAAGATGTGCAGGACTGGCCAATTGTTTGATTCTGTTCTACATAATGATGCCATGAATCCGAGCAACTAACAACAACCCCACCCTGGATTACTTCTAAAAGCCCACTGAGAAGCTAATACATTATGGGCAGGTAAATGGCAGATGTTACAGTATGGACAAATGAAAAGTATGGCACTGACCAGAAACAATAAAGGTTATACTAAAAGACACATGATTTTCAGTCAAGAAAGGAATTTTTAAGTGATAAAAGAATGTTCCCTATAGATAATATAATGATCTATGCAAAAAAGAAAAAATATCAGCAACATCAAGAAAGTAGCTGCAAACAGAACTATCTTCCTATCCTTCGGCCAAATCATACCTGAGCTATGACTGAAATGCAGCTTTGATTGGTTACCATAAATTCAGAAAGGCTAAGCAATGCTGACAAAGATCCACACAAGTGTAAATGGCATGATTATGAGATTGAAGGAAGTTTCACTGGAGACTAAACTTAAAAATCAAGCATCTTCAAATGAGAACATGAAAGTCAATGGCAATATAATCAAAAATTTTTTAAAGTATCAATATGGTACAAATTTATTCAAATAACAGTTTGAAAGGTGGAGTACGTCTTTCCCCAATAAAGATAAACTTGTAAAATGTGTTTCATCAAGAGGTTAAAAACAGGTTCAAGATATGCTTAACTAAAATTTGTATATTAAGTACATTACGGAATATCAGATGATAGAAATAAGGGCATTAAATTTCTGAGATTAACATCTTAATAAAATAACAATGCCTCACTTCACAATGTGTATTGCAACATGGTGAGCTGCCATCTTTGAGCTGGATAGTACTACCTGTATTGTTGTTGTTAGGTGCCATTGAGTCGGTACCGATTCATAGCGACCTTATGCACAGTAGAACAAAAACACTGCCTAATCCTGGGTCAATCTCACTATAGTTGCCACACTTGAGCTCACTGATGTTGCCACTCTGCCAATCCATCTCGCTGAGGTTCTTCCTCTTTTTTTCTGACCCTCCACCTTACCAAATATGATATCCTTCTCCAGCAACTGGTTCCTCCTGACAATATGTCCGAAGTATGAGAGACAAAGTTTGGCCATCCTGGCCTCCAAGGAGCTCTCTGGCTGCACTTCTTCCAACAGATCTGTTGGTGCTTTTGGCAGCCCATGGCACTTTCAATATTCTCCTCCAACACCATAACTCAAATGCATCAATTCTTCTACGATCTTCCTTATTCACTGTCCAGCTTTCACATGCATATGAGGTTATTGAAATACCATGGCTTGGGTCAGGCACACCTTAGTCTTCAAGCTGACATCTTTGTGCAGCAGATTTGCCTAATGCAATACACGTCACTTGATTTCTTGACTGCTGCTTCTATGAGTGTTGATAGTTGATCCAAGAAGAATGAAGTCCTTGACAACTTCATTATTTTCTCCGTTGATAAGAATGTTGTTTATTGGTCCAGTGGTGAGGATTTTTGTTTTCTTTACATTGAGACGCAATCCATATTGAAGGCTGTGCTCTTTGATCTTCATCAGTAAATCTTTTAAGTCTTCTTCACTTTCAGCAAGCAAGGTTGTTTCATCTGCATATTGCAGGTTGTCAATGAGTCCTCCTCCAATCCTGATGCCACGTTTTTCATCATAGAACCCAGCTTCTCAGATTATTTGCTCAGCATACAGCTTGAATAAGTATGGTTAAAGAATACAACCTTGTCGCACACCTTTCTTAATTTTAAACCTTTCAGAGTTCCCATGTATTACTCAGGTCAAAATCCAAAGCCTAAGAGATTTGGTTACTATGCAACATGCATGCTGCCCTTGTTTCAGTTGGCCATGATTGAACCATTTTGAACCAATTTGAAACCCTGCTCTCAGCTCACACCTCAATGTTCATTACTGTCAGACATACATTGTTAATGTGCAAAATATAAAGAATTTTTACAATTATCGCAAATGTGAAATATATTTATTGTATAATACAATAATCGATAAGCAAGGAGTAAGTGTATATGGCTGTGTTTAAGAATGGTCTCAAATGTTAAGTGCCATCGAGTCAGTTCTGACCCATAGCGACCCTGCACAGGGTTTCCAAGGAGTGGCTGATGAGTTTGAACCGCTGACCTTGCGGACCAAACCAATTTTACAGTCCAGCGTATTAACCCACAGCGACGCACCAGGACTCCAATTTAACTATTAATCTTGCCACTACTTAAAGTTCAATCTCACTTCTCATTAATATAAATAAAGCTACAATGGATATCTTTATCCAAAAAACTTTCTATACATCTCTGATTTTTCCACCCTCAAGACAAATTCCTAGCAATGGAATTACTGAGTTAAAGGACTTTTTAAGGTTTATTGATATTTGTTGCCTAAATACATTCTAGAAAAACTGGTCCTATGTGTACGCCCTCTCTCTAGCAGTTTGGAAGATTATCTACAATTTCATAGGTTGGAGGAACGAAAAATAACATCTTATTTTATATGCATTCCTTTGATTACTTGTAAGAATAAAAATGTTTCTAATCTGCCTCTTGGTCATCTGTATTTCTTCTTTATGAACTCTGATCTTTTTCAGTAATGCTTTTCTTATTTTCTCTTGGCTGGGGCAAATTTTTGTTTTTTTTGAAAACCAGCTGCGATGGAATCACACATCAGTAACTTCAGCTCCCCCTGCTGGCCAAAAACTTACCACCACGATCAAGCACCAGATTTAAAAAATGGCTATAATTATAAACTTGCCCATCTTTTGGGTTATTGCTATGATACAATTTACACATAATGAAAAAAAAAGCCATATATCAGAGGTATTATGGAAATTGGAAGAAAGACACCTCATTAATGCACAAGGACTGACATCACAAAGAATTCTAAAATTATAGTCAGTCCACTGCCAAATACTTCCTGGTTGGTATATCACAAAAGCCTAGGTAATATTGACTTCCCTGTGGCACTGTGGACTAATGTGTCAGACTGCAAAGTCATCTGAACTTTAACGTCGGTGGTTCAAGTTTACCAGCTACTCCTTGGAAACACTATAAAGGGTCGCTATGGGTCAGAATCGACTCAACGGCACTGAACAACAACAACAAAACTTTATTCAAGCCTCGACTTGCAATATTTAAGGATTCTGTGGGAAAAACACTGGATGATGCAAGAAGCACCTAAAGAAGATGGAAGATTACAGAGTCACTATACCAAAAAAGAAATGGTCGATGTTCAACCATTTCAAGAGGTAGCTTATGATCAAGAGCCAATAATCCTGATTGATGGAAGAAGTCCAAGGTGCACTGAAGGCATTGGCAAAGACCAAGGCTCTGGGAACTGATGGGATACAAATTGAAGTCTTTCAACAAACTGATGCAACACATGAGGCACTGACTCATCTATGCCAAGAAATTTGGAAGATAGCTACTGGACCAACTGATTGGAAGAGATCCATATTTGTGCCCATTCGAAAGAGAGGTGGCCCAACAGAACGTAGAAATCACCAGACAATACCATTAATATCACATGCAGGTAAACTTTTGCTAAAGGTAATTCAAAACCAGTTGCAATGGTACATTAACAGGGGTTCAAGTAGGATTTGAGGAGGACATAGAATAACAGATATCATTGCTGACATCAGATGGATCTTGGTTGAAAGCAGAGAATATGAAAAAGATTTTGCCTGCACTTTACTGACTACACAAAGGTTTTAAAATGTGTGGATCATGAAAAGCTATGGACAACACTGTGGAGAATGAGTATTCCGGAACATTTAACTGGGCTATACAATGAGGAACCTACACATGGACCAAGAGGCAGTTGTTCAAACAAAACAAAGGAATACCGAATGGTTTAAAATTAGGAAAGGTGTGCTCCAGGGTTGCATTCTTCCCCTAATACTTATTCAATGTGTATGCTGAGTAAATATTCCAAGAAGCTGGATTATATGACAAAAAGTGTGGCATCAGGATTAGAGGAAGACTCCTTTGACATGTAAAAGATAAAACCTCGCTTGCTGAAAGCAAAGAGGACTTAAAATACTTATGATGAAGATTAAAGACTTCAGCCTTTGGTGTGGGTTGCACCTCAATGTAAAGAAAACAAAAATCCTTGCCACTGGATCAAAAAACATCAAGATAAATGGAGAAAAGACTGAAGTCAAAGCCTTCATTTTGTTTGGATCAACCATCAACACTCATGGAAGCAGCAGTCAAGAAATCACACAATGTATTTCATTAGACAAATCTGCTGCACAAAACCTCTTTAAAGCATTCAACAGCAAAAATGGTAGTTTGAGAATTAAGGTGCATCTGACCATGGTATTTTCAATAACCTCATATGCACATGAAAATTGGACAGTGACTACGGAAAACTGCAAAAGAATTGATGCATTTGAATTATGGTGTTGGCGGAGAATATTGAAAGTACCATGCACCACCAAGAGAACAAACATATCTGTGTTGGAAGAAGTACAACCAGAATGCTCCTTAGAAGCCAGGAGAGTCAAACTTCTTCTCTCATACTTCGGACATATTATCAGGAAAGACCAGTCACTGGAGAAGGACATCATGCTTGGTCAAGTGGAGGGTCAACGAAAAAGAGGAAGACATCCCCCCCGCCCCCCAGTGAGATGGATTGGCCGAGTGACAGCAGCTATGGGCCCAAGCATAGCAATGATTGTAAGGTTGGCACAGGACCCAGCAATGTTTCATTCTATTGTGCGTAAGGTCATCATGAGTCAGGACCAACCCAATGGTACCTCACAACAATAGCAAACTTTATTCTAATAATGTAAAAAAACATTCTAGCCACTGGATGACACTGGGTTGTCAGCAATCTGCTTCTCTTTTTCAGAACCAAAAATAAGAAAACAAAAAACACCTGTGCCCATCAGCATTCAATGGGAGAGTTTTTTTAAAACCACTACCACCTCTTAGCAATCTTTATGCCAAAACTGCCAGTTATCACACTGGGCTCTACAGATTTGAAAGATAAGGTCAGGACTGGCAAATGGATATGACAAACTTAAGCTGGACTGTTAAAAACACAAGATTGGCAGTTCAAACCCACCAGCCGCTCCTCATAAACTCTACCACACTTAACAAACAAAACAACAAATGTGTACTTCACAAGCCCAGCAATGCAGTCCTTTGGCCATTCATTCAATATATGCTTATCAAGTGCCATCATATGATAAGCAGTGAAGATAAAAGACAAGACAAAGTCCCTACTCTAAGGAACTTAGAGACTAGCTGGGGTAAGAGAGAAGCAAACCAATCATCAGGGTACACTAGAAGTGCCAGGTGCACGTGCACACATACAAACAATACCTGAGCACACAGGAAGTCCTCAGTGTCGGCTACTCTCATTACCACTGTTTGTATCACCATTATTAAGTTCATTTCCAAAACAGGGTGGAGGCCACTTTAAGCAAAAGCAACTGAGTAAAGGCCCAGAGGCAAGGAACAAGGTGCACAGAAGGAAGGCAGGCAGTTCAGCACCTCTGAGCACAGGCAGTTCAGGAAGGCGTGGACATAGGCCAGGTCACCAAGGGCCTGGACACTTAATGAAAGCGTTTAAACCTCCAAGGGGAGGGGACGGGAGATCATATGATCATACTGATGGGATCCTCATTTTATAAAAGATCACTCTGGCAGCAACATGGAAGACTGTACCGGAGGATGATGAGATGACTGAAAGGCATGCAGGCAGAGGATGATGAAGGCTGCGCTCAGAAGGAAGGAGTGGGGGTAACTAGGGGAACGTTGTGAACTAGGATCTCAAGAACATGGCGACTAACATGACACAAAAAGCAATGCAGGGGTCTCCTAATCTGAAGACCCTGACTTGAGTGATAGTGGTGCCAAACACTGGGATATGGAAAGAGGAGAAGGTTGGACTTGGGAAGTACATGGTGGTCAGGTCATTTTGATATGTCCAGAGGACCTCCAAGTGGAGATGTTCAGGAGAGCTGTATATATGGGATTGGAGATCGGGAGACCATTCATAGCTGGAAAAAACACATTTGAAAATCATGAGCAAACTGGCCCTTAAACATGCCACGTGTCTTTGCTCTTAGGTCAAGAATCACTGCACTAATAGGAATTGTTACCTTTTTTTGCCCTGCCCACCTAGATATGTGTTATTTTTTCAGTTAACCAGAACCTGATTGGAACTTAATTCAACAGCATTGTAGGAGGTTGTGGAACAATATACACTTGTCTGTGGATATTCATCAGCTACATGCTCAAATTTCTGATATAAGTAATTCTCAAGTTGAGAACTGAGTGGCTACTAATTTGCTACCTCGGCCAGAGATTAAGTTCCCCTGTGAACTTGGTTGAACCTCAGCATAGTGATCCTGCTTGGTCGTCTTAGAGCAGGTGGTGGTCTGGCAATATCTTGCGTGTGGTGTCCCCAGCTGGTCTCCTTCCTCCCTGCCTTCTTCGGATGGTGGCTGTTTACGGTGGACGTGTGGCCAGAGACGGGCAAGGATCACGTGGAACCTCGGCAACCTAAGACAGAGCCATTGCCATGCTGCAATGAGTTTCGATGACGGGTAAGACTGAGGAATTCGCACTGACTGCCTAAGACAGGCAGCGTCCCTTAAACAAATAATAAATAAGGGGGAATCTGATGCAGACCGTGCAGACCCGGTCAGGAGTTCAAGTCCCTGTGGGCCCAAGCGTTGCTGACCGTCCAAACCATAGGCTCTGAGGATCAGACTTTAGCCACCTAGCAGACATAACAAAATGTCCCTTATCTGATTATTCAGTTATGCTGGTTAGTAATTCCATACATGAGCCCTGGATACCCACAGATAAATGTAAAAACCTTCCCTAAAAGCCGAGACTGTAAATTCCAAAAAGGCAAAGTTTTTACCCCCCCAAAAAAGCTAAAAAGGATATAGAGAAACTCTGTTAACTGATGGTATGTGGAGGGGATTATAATCAATGTAATGAAACAAGGTATATAAATATTTGAATGTGAAACTGATGATGTGCCCTGAAAACTTTCACTCAATCCACAATAAAAACCTTAAAAAAAAAAAAAAAAAAAACAATAAAAGGATAAATATGTAAAAAAGAAAATCATGAGCACATCCACAAAATTGGATGAAGTTGCCCAGGAACTACACAAGTAAGAGGAGAGAGGGCTCAAGTAGAACAAACACCAGTGTTTTAACGGAGCAAAAGGAATAAAGTCTCTGCAGAAACCCCAGAAAGAGCAGCCAGATGACGATGAAGGAAACAGCAAGCCTTCAGATCCCACTTCACTGTTCGGCCGGCCAGCCTTCTACCTGCTTTACATGTGCTACCTCATTTCCTCCTCACAACAGCCCTCAGAAGTAGGTGCCACATGTTCCCCATTGAACAGATGAGTTAACTAAGGCACAAAGAGGTTAAATGACTTTCCCAAGGTTACACACTAAGTGGCAGATCTGGAGTTTGAATCCATGAGTCTGGCTCCAGAGTCCATGTTCTGAATCCTGAGCTACAACACCTCTCCAAAATGAAGGCAGGAGGCCAGAGGGACCATTACCATTACTACTGAGGCTGAAATTTTTCCTAAAATGATTTCTAAGGAAGAAAAAAACATCTAGCAAAAACTAAAATCACTAGACTATTAATTTTTTTTTTTTTAATTTCTTCAATATCTGAATAACGTTGGGTTACTCCCAACAATGCCCAGAGCTGGTCCCTCCTGACTGCTACTGGACCCCTTGCCCACTCCATCTCCATCCACTACCACCACACTGCTACTAAACTGGGCCTGGTCTGCACTCTCTCTCTAGCTCATCAAATGGCCCTCCTCCCACAGCCAATTATCCAACATAATCAATGCTTTCACTTCAGGGCAGGAAAACAGGAGAAGGAATTTGGGACTAGCCTCTGATGACAGCTGACAAAGCAACTTCAGAACACGTGTTTATCTACAGCACTACCTGAAGACAGTAAAAGTCTCATGACAGCAACAAACCCTTCCTCACCACAAAATGCACCCAAACCAAGACACTTCATTTTGCACTGTACAAGGCCCTCCAGACAACACTAAAGGTCTGTTTGCTCTGGCAAAGACTTTATACAAGCTTCTATCTTTATGGAAGCAGAATGCCACATCTTTTTCTTGCAGAGTGGCTGGTGGGTCCAAAACCTTTCAGTTAACAGCCTAGTGCTTTAACCACTGTGCCACCACAGCTCCTTTGTGTATCTAGCCTGTATATGCTGCTATCCTAGCCTAGCACAGAAACAAAGTATTAAGCTAGAAGGGAGAGCTGTTAGAAATAGGCCCAAGGACAGTAATAGCCTGGTACGAAGGCAGCAGATCCTGAAAATAAAGAGTAACAGGCAAAGATACAGGCAAAACACTGAAAGTATATGACGTTATTGTTGTTATGTGCTGTGGAGTCAGTTCCAACTCACAGCGACCCTGTACAGGATTTCTGAGGCTATAAATCTTTATAGTAGCAGAAAGCCTCATCTTTCTTCCACAAACAGCTGGTAGTTTCGAACTGCTGACTGTGAGATGAGCAACCCGATTCATAACCATAGGTACATACTAATCCATTAATACAATATATTTGTATACTGCCACTGAGTTGATTCGACTCACAGCAACCCTGTTGTTGTTGTTAAGTGCCGTCGAGTTGATTCCGACACATAGCGACCCTGTACAGGGTTTCCAAGGCTGTAAATCTTGACGGGAGTAGGAAGCCTCATCTTTCTCCCACAAAGCGGCTAGCAGTTTCGAACTGCTGACCTTAAGGTTTGCAGCCCGGTTCATAACCACTACGCTACCAGAGCTCCTATATGGGCTTTAAACCACATAAGGCATAGTCCAACAGGGCTCCAAAGGCACATTATAGTCAACAGAGTATAGTGACTGATGGATATAATGAATTTTGAATTATTATTAAAAGGTCAAATTTCTAAGCAAGGTATTTTCTTTAAAGAGGCAGGGAATCATGCAATAACCTTTAGAAAGCTTTTCACTGAAAAAATAATAACTCTTTAAAGTCATAACACCTGATTTTAGAGAGAAGACTTTCAAACGAAGGTCCAAACAGGCCACTGGACAAAGATAGGTTTTAAAAATAAAGCAGAAAAGATCCTCTATATTAAATAGTTTAAACTTTGCCCTAAAAGTCAATGGGAGCCACCAAAAGGGGAAAAGAAGTAGAGGCCGACCAAATCAGTCCAAATAGGAGGGGAATATCCTCAAGGTCTTGCTGTTTTGGGGGTGGCCAGTGTTGTCTACCCCAAAAATGACAGTTTGAAGCCAAGTGTCTGGGAATAACCATGCCAGCTTCTTCATTTATTGTCATCCAACTGAATACAAAACACCTTTCTATTCTGTCCTCTTGCTGGTGGAAACATACTTTTGACTTATTTTCATTATAGTTCAGCAGCCCCTAAGAGCAACCTGAGGATGGACCACATCACACACCAAAGACCACACACCTCTTTCTCTACTTCTCCCCATTTTCACTGATCCTTCTTCTCCCACTCCTCTCCCAGTCTCATCCATACCCTAACACCTGAAAACTGGATCTGGAAGCATCATAGGTAGTGCTTGGTCATGACTGCCAATATGCAGGCTCTACAAATATGCAGATCTATGCTATACAGACAAAAAACAAGGAATCATTTCCATGGGAACTTCTCATTTACAAGAGTGCCTTAACTGAGAATTTTTGGGTTTGGAGTTTTTTTCCTTTGATTCTGATGTTTCCTTTGATAACTTTGATTTGTGATGAAAGCGAGTATAGGCACAACTTTCTATGAGTATGGAAATAAGCACGTAACTCTAGTTTAACATTTAACTGGACTTCTGGTGTGATGCTGTAGGATCAGCGCTGAACTGTGAACCGCAAGGTCAGCAGTTCAAACCCATCAGCTGCTCCTCGGAAATCCTATGTACAGAATCGCTATGACTAGGAATCAACTCAATAGCACTTAAGAACAATGACGTTTAACTAATGCCTTAGAAAAACACAAAGTTAGTTAAATATCCTGAAATCAAAACAAAGCTGAACAACTACAGACACTGAGCATTTTTGACTCCTAAGTATACATTTTTATTAACCTATCATATTTCTTTTCACTTAAAAATAGCTCCTCCAAAATGTTTTAACAGCATTCACAACAAAAATAAAGAATAAAATCCACTTTTTCTCCAAATTCAATATTATCCTCCCCCAACAAAAAACAAACGTTTTTTCCCCCTGTACAGATCAATCATTACAATGTTTTTAGGCTTTTTAAGTAATAAAAGTAGTTGGAAAATATTAGCAAATAAAAGCTTTGTTTACACTCAGATGTCTTCCACTGGTCAAACCATTGGTAAAGAACATAAAATTAAGACAGCCACAGAACTACCTTCTTACATAGTTAACAGGTAGTAATTCACACAGCAGAAAAACACTGATTTACCTTTTGTATTCCTGCCATGCCACAAGTCTTTCGTACAGCTTCAGGGTACTGGGAAACTATGTTAGAACACTCCAAATGTAGATAGGTTTAGATGTACAATCTCAAACATCATTGTGTCTTGTTAAGTGCTATCAAGTCGGTTCCGACCCATAACAACCCTGTATAGGGTTTCCGAGGAGTGGCTGGTAAGCTCGAAATGCCGACCTTGTGGTTCAAACCAACTTGTAGTCACAGTGCCACACCAGGACTCAAACATCATATGTACCTTAAAAAGGCAGGCCTCTGCATTAACTAAGGTCAAAGTGACTAACATGAATTCAATATATTGATCCCAATGTTTTTGAGTTTCTAGGGAACTAGTTATGAGTCATGGTGGCACAATGTTTAAAGACTGCTGCTAACCAAAAGGCTGGCTGTTCAAATCCACCAGCTGGTCCACAGAAGAAACATGTGGCAGTCTGCTTCCATAAAGATTTACAGCCTTGGAAGCCCTGTGAGGCGGTTCTACTCTAGCCTACAGGGTTCTCTAGGAGTCAGAATTAAGTAGACTTCGGAAGTGAATTTGGTTGTTGTTGTTGTTTTTAAAGTATCCACTGGTAACCCCCTTTCCTTACAGATGCCACCAGGTACTAAGCACATGAGAGCCAAGAGAAATATCCTTGGATAATAATATCCTTCAATTCCTACGGTTCAGGCTCACTGGCTGGACTCCCCATGCAACTCTTCCAACTCTACAGGGAGAATGGCTCAAAAAACTGTCACTCTGGCTTCCTTCATACTAATATAAGCACTCATTAGCCAATAATAGCAGCTGGAACATACATGAAGATGAGAATTCAAGTCTATGTTACCTAAAAATTTCCCACCAAGACCAACTACTTAGGTTACAGAGACTACCTTCTCCTCTAGTTTACCTAGTCCATCAACCTGGGATTCCACAGGGATTACTGCACATATCTTTTTTACTTTTTTTTAATGATCTTTATTGTTGCTTTCTGATAGTCTTCCCCCACCCCCACACTCTTAAACTAAACTTCCTCTTGAAAACTTGTAAGCCAGTCACTTCGTGCCTTTATCACCCCCTCATTTTAGGTAGCCAATGTTTAAGTTGCAGTTGCCTGTCCCTATCTGCCTTGTATATAGAGAGGATAGAATTGATACTTGATGTGAAGACTCCTTCCCTCTCAGTTGGTACTTTGAGCTCCTACATCCATAAGTATAGGTCAAGTTCATCAAACTGCAGCAATTTATACTCATTTATCAAAAATTGTTTTTTATCTTCCTCTAGTCGAGTTCTGATGATCAAGCTATCAAAGCTAGGTGAAATGGGTACTACCTGCAAGTTTGGGCGTTCTTTGCACATAATCTGAATTACCAAACTCTAGAAAAGGCAATCTGGTAGAGGGTTTCCATCACTCCTTATCATTATTTCTCAGTCCTTCTCCCAAAGTCTTAAGCTTTGCCCTCTGCTTAGACCAAATTGGGAGTACTTTGACGATCTTTGCACAAGGGGCAAGAAAGACTAGAGAACCACCACACCAACAAGAGCTTTTTCATCTACACATCATTATGTCCACACTATCCAAATGACATTTATCCCATGAGATGAAACCTGACCCAAAATGCTACCTCTGCTACCTGTTGAGAAAATCTCATGCAGAAAACTAGGGAGCAGAAGGGTTGCTCTTCAACAGAGCTGTTCATGTAGACCGGCAAGTCTTAGAATGTTCCAATATACTGTATGAAGTTTCAGAATAAACAAATGGTTAATGACACATCTTTTGTAACACATGAATCAGCTACTGATTTGCAAGAGTGAGGCACACCCTAGTACCTATGACTCTCAAGTACCTGTTTGAAAGTGGACCTTGATGTCTGAGTTGCCAATCCATCCTACTGGGATTGGAACAGAATTCTCCAGTTATGTGGGATGTTATAATTTAAGTAAAAAAAAAAAAACTGAACAAATCATTATAATGGAAATTAATTTGAGAACTTGGTTAACATTTCAACACCAATATTCAAGAATAACAAAAACCAAGTGAGAATTGACCAATCAGCTACTAGGAAGCAAAAACAATAGTAATTTTTGAGGGGAGAGGAGTGCCAGGTAAGGAGTTAAATAGCAAAAATCAAGAATCTGAATATTGTCAATTCTAAAGAAAAATTAAATAAAGCAGTAATGAAAAAAATCATGTCTTACCTTAAGAGGCATCCAAATAGCATTCATAGTGTCAGGAATAGTTCCAACAATACTCAGAAATGAGCAAGAAGGGAATCTCAGAAATTCCCTCGGAGTCACCAAGTATGAGTAGGTAGGAAAATGTTTTGTTTCAAGAAGGTATCTGAAAGAGATAACTTTCTTTTAGACTAAAAATAATAATAATCAAGAGGAAACAAATAGTTAAAGATACCAGGGTAGAGATCTGAAGTACTATTTTCCTCACCATGCTAAAAAAATGTACAAAAGTCAGACCCATTTTGAAAAAAAGGCAAATGTCTATATATGCATTTATGTATCTATCTGGTGCTATAGGATGAGCGCCGGGCTACTAATTTTAAGTTCAAACCCACCAACTGCTCCTCAAAAATCCTATACAGGGTCACTGTGAGCTGGAAGCAGCTCAAGAGCACTTTACAACAAGAAGTATAAACGAGGGGAGTTTCAAAAGTTCATGGAACAATCAAATGAAAAAATATTGGAATTTCTCCAAGAACTTCTTGAAGTCTCCTCATATAAAATATTCTAGATAAGAAGAATTAATAGAACATTTTCATATTTGGTGGTTGTTGTTATCAAGAATTAGAATATCAAAATCCCTGTGAGAAAAAATTATTATCTAGAACACTTCATAAACACTATTGAAAGGTGATTTCTGTGATGGCATTATTTTTTGTTTTTTGTTTTTGACCCTCACCACAATTTTATTAAGCAAATTAAAACCACTCTTGATAGTTCTGATTGTCCTAAGTTTCATTCATTAGGCTTACGTTTTAAAGCTGATTCTACTGAAAAATAAAATCTAGTCTTGACTAAAGTACTACAATTAAATAATGGACCCTTCCTTCCCTAGAGATCTTTAAAAACCGACCAAAACAACTCAACTGTGAGGATGGGAGGGAAGTTAGTTTTCCTGGAGACAGGAGGATGGACTAAATGACCTCTTGCAGGATCCTTGTTTAAGTCCTAGGCCTAAATGTGACTCTAGCTTAACCAGTTACCACTTCGTTGAAAATGGAGGCCTGCCAGAGTAGGGACAAAAATGACAGCACCCACCTATTCAAAAATAGATTTTGAAAAATCAAAGGATCCTCATTTTTAAATAAAAATAAAATTAAAACCTCTGGAAAGGATTCGTTCTTGATTTGAGTTTGTCACTCTGGCTTTGGAGACTTGGCATCACTTTCCTATCCTTTATAGGATTTTTTTTTTTTTTAGGTGGGGGTGTAGTTTGACTTCTGGACCCAAGTTTAATATGCCCCTTCAAGATTCCTACCTCTGAAGCCTGGGGGGTTAGAAGAGGGAGAGCCGAGTTCCCACCCCTCCCCCCTCCTTGGACCCTTGTCCCAAACCTAACCCCCACTCCCGAGTGGGGCGGCGACTCCTGCTCCATTCCCATTGTTGGGGTGGGGGCACAAGAAGGAGTGGGCTCAGGGTGGGGGGCGACGGCGACCGTGGCACTAGCCCGCTTCTGAAGGGGCGGCCCAAGGGATGCAGCTTCCCTTCCTCTCCGCGTCGGTCCGTCCCACCTCGGCTCGGCCTGGCGCCCCGGGTTCTGCTCGGCGCCCCTGGTCCCGGCTCTGGCCCACCCCTCGGACAGTCAGGCCCCTGTGCCACTTGGCCGGCGACCCGCGGCCCAGTATTGCGGGTGGGTGCAGGCCGGGGGTCTCTGTGCCCCACACACGCGTCCCCACTCCCCCAGCCCAGCCGCTTCCAGGGCCCTCGGCGGCGCCCGCTCCTCGGGCCCCTCTGCTCCCCGCCTCCCGGCCGGGCCGCCCCCTCGGGCTCTTCCCCTCGGGGCGGCTTCCCCTTCCCCACCATCACCCCTACCCACTTGTGCCCCCACCCCCCGGGGCACCAGTGCCAACGGCGACTCCCCCAGCCCCGGACCTACCTGCACGGCTCAACCAAGCCTAGAAGTGAGGGCGGGGAATCTTCCTCCCTCCTCCGTCTCTCATTGGCCCTTCCGGGACATATCGTGAGAGCCATTGGTTGATGACGGATGTCCGTCAGGGCGGCGGGGCTGGACGGAAGGGGGAGAGGGATGCTGGTGCCTCGGCGTCTCTGTCTCTGTGTATCTCTCTGTCTCTGTCTCTGCCTCGGCTCTTGGAAACGGGTGGCGTTTGGACTAGAGTACTGGAAGGGAGCCTGAGGTGGAAGAAATAGGCTAATGGAATCCTGGACGAGCTTCCCAACAGTCTGACCCCCTACCTAAGTCCCCTTTCGGTCCTCTTCTCCATCACCCCAGCCCCTTCCCCCCCACCCCTGGAGGTTTTTCATCCAGGAAGCGACGTGGTGAAAACTCGAGGCCGGAAAGCCGCAGGGAGAGATTTTATATATATATGTATATGTATAGATATGTATAGATATACACACACACATATAAATACTATATCCATGTATATGGTCACCTAGACATAAGGTTATGAGGGCCTGGAGAGGAAAGGACACACACTCAGAGTGAGAAGGGCTTGAGGTACAGCCACTACTACAACAAGAAGGAATCCAAAAAGCAGTGGTTACCTTCCAGGAGGGGGACTGAGTGCAGGGAGCTTGGAACCAGGTGGGAGAACGACTTCACATTTGGCGGCATACCCTTTATACGTTTTGATTTTTGAATCATTCACAGAGATTAACCATTCCTAAAACTTGTTTTAAATGTTTAAATAATTATAAGGTCTTAAAATCAGGGGAATAGACAAGATGGTTGTCCAGGAAATTTGGGACAACATGCATATTTGAAGAGGAATCTTCCTTTTTGATATATTCAGTTCTAGATATGGATTGTAAAAACAGGTGGAGGTGTTCCAGAAGCAATTAGAGTTAAGGAATTTAAAAAAGGGTGAGCAATCTGAACTACAGAAGATTGAGCGTTCTCTGTCTAAATATGGTGGTCTAAATAATAAACTCACCCAAGAAGTGTAAAAAGATACCCACAGTTAATCTGGTGGATGAAAAAGAAACAAAGGGTTCAGTGAGGTAAGAGAAACAAAATATTAGAGTCGTGAAAAGAAAGAGTCTCCAGAAAAACAGGAAAATAAATCTGTGAGAGCCTTCCAGTTCTTGAGGCTCTTCAGTGATCTTCATTTTTCTTTAGGCACTGGTGACCATGTGACAATAAGAATGAAAACCAAGAAAATACTCATAAAGCAGAGGTTCTTAACTTTTTTATCCCATGGGCCTCTTTGGCAATCTGGTGAAGCATGTAGACCCCTTCTCTGAATAACGTTTTCAAGTGCATAAAAAACATACATAAAAATTCAAAACACTCAAAGGAGTAACATTTGCCCACGGATAGAGCTCAGAAAGCAGGAAGGGATAGGTAAGAAGGGCAAAGGGAAATGGTAAACAAAATGTGTATGAATTGTTGAATGGAAAACCAATTTGCTATGTAAACTTTCACCCAAAGCAAAAAGTTTGGGAAAAAAAAAAAAAAAATTCAGAAGACACCAAATATGTTGGGAAAAAAATAAAATATTTTCAAAGTGTGACGTAGTAGTATATGGGAGTCCATAGTATAAGCACTGGACTGCTGATCAGAAGGTTGGCGGTTCAAATCATATAGAGGCTCGCTATTAGTTAGAACCAACTAAAAGGCTCTGGTAGCATAGTGGTTACGAATCAGGCTGCGAACTGCAAGTTCAGCAGAGTTTGAAACTCCCAGCTGCTCCACGGGACAAAGAGAAGGCTTTCTGCTCCCGTAAAGATTTAGAGCCTCGGAAACCCTGTTCAGGGTCGCTATGGGTCGGAACCGACTCGACAGCACTTAACAACAAAAGGCACTTAACAACCACATTTAGATGAACTTCTATTAATATATTAAATAATAAAATCTTACGGCAAAGCTAATGACCACCATAATTTTGAGGGAACAAACAAATGTAAATATTATTTCAATATATCTAAAACATTTGAGTTATGATATTGGAGGAGAATGTTAAAAGTATGGACTGCCAGAAGAACCAACAAATCTGTGTTGGAAGAAGTACAACAAGAATGCTCCTTAGAAGTCAAGATGGCCAGACTTCATCTCTCATACTTCCGACATATTATCAGGGCGGACCAGTCCCATGCTTGGTAAAGTGGAGGGTCAGTGAAAAAGAGGAAGACCCCCCAACCAGCTGGATTAGCACAGTGGTAGTAACAATGGGCTTAAGCATAGCAAAAATTGTGGGGTTGGCGCAGGATCGGGCAGTGTTTCCTTCTGTTGTGCATAAGGTCACTATGAGTCAGAACCAACTCCGCAGCACCTAACAACGGCAACAAAACAACTGCCATATAGTATGAAAAGATCTGTGAGTTAGATTAGTGACAAGATTACAGGTATTGCTAATAATACTATTGTGATTTGTTGTCTACACTCGTATTTGAAGGAAATGCTAAATTTCTTTAGTGTAAATGAGCCTTTTTCCTCCTGTTCAAATTCATAGGCTCCCTAATCTATACACCACAGGCTAAGAAACCCTACCCTTAAAAGATCACCTCCCCACCCTTCACACACCCATACCAAGCAGCCCTCACCTTCATCCATTATTCCTGTCTCTCTCCCCATCCCCCACAGGTTCTAGGTCCTCTCAGATTCCCAGCCCTGCCTATGGAAGTCTGACATCCCAGTGACAGCGAGGACAAAGGATCATGAGGGACGGTTGGAGGAAAGATACTTAGACCTTGTTTTCCTTCAAAGAAAAAAGAGAAAATTATGAGGTATATTGTAGGTCCAAGATAATGGGGAAAAGAAACCCAGGAAAAGGTAACATTCATTACTTTAAAGGAAAACAAATTATAAAAAGAAAATATCTTTACAATTTCAGGTCTTTCTGAGTTTTTAAATCCTGCTTTAATCATATTTAGAAAACACCTTCAACCTAGTTCCTGCTCTCATATATCTATAAAATGGAGCAAAAAATAGTACTTGTCTCCTAAGATTGTTGTAAGGATTAAATGAGTTAATTCATATAATAGACTTAACAGACTAAACAATCAATTGTTGATTATCATGATTATATTTGGCATCTTATATTCCAGAGTATCCATGAATATTGTTGGTTTGATTATTCATACTAGAGACTATATATAATAGCAAATTAGGAGCAGTACTATTAACTCAGAACACTTGTTTTTTACTTAAATTCTTCAAAATTGGAATCCTTCCCTTTATTCCATTTACATTTTCAGTCCTCCAGGAAGGCAAACATCAATACCTTTTAAAAAGGATTATAAAATACCGAGAAAAGTATGTTTGCTATTCGGGCACTCTAAGATAAGCACTGGGCTGCTAACTGCAAGATTTGTGGTTCAAATCCACCAACTGCTTCTCAGAAGCCCTGTACAGCCCTAAACTGATATGAACCTAAACCAACTTCACAGCACTTAACAACAACATTCATACTTTAAAGGGTTAATTTCCATAATGTTGCCTATAAAGACCTCCTACAGATCAGTTAACAAGAAACTACAATCCTCATACATGGTTGGTAGAAATACAAACTGGGACTGCCACTTTGGAAAAGACTTAGATATGATCTAATAAAATTTAGGATATGCATTTTTTTTAAGTGTCAGGGTTACTATATAAGAATATTTATAGCAGCTCTACTCACGGCAAACTGGAAATACCTCAAATTTTTAGTTAAGAGTAAAAGGAATAAATTGTGGTATACAGTACGATAAACATTAACAAACTATATTTATATTCAACAACATGTTAATTTTTCAAAAGTAGTATTGAATACATAAAATACAAAATAATATCTATATAGTCCTGGTGTGAC
>NW_006408525.1:32484634-32490024 GCF_000296735.1 Chrysochloris asiatica
CCAACCTCACAATCATTGTTCTGTTTGAGCCTATTGCTGCTGCCACTGTGCCAACCATCTCATTGGGGGTCTGCCTCTTTTTCTCTGACCCTCCATTTTACCAATCTATATGGTATCCTTCTCCAGGGACTATTCTCTCCTGATAATATGTCCAAAGTATGAAATTCGAAGTTTGGCCATCCCTGCCTCCAGGAGCACTCTGGCTGTACTTCTCCCAAAACAGATTTGTTTGTTCTTTTGGTAATCAATGGTACTTTTAATATTCTTCTCCAACACCAAAACTCAAATATATCAATTCTTTTGAAGTTATTCTTATTCACTGTCCAACTTTCAAATACATATGCGGTTACTGAAAATACCACTGTCAGGCGCAACCTAGTCCTCAAACTGACAACTTTGTTCTTGAACACTTTAAAGAGGTCTTATGTATATTGGGAAACATGATTACGGAAAGCTTGTAAGCCCATCTTCAACCTAAAACTCATTGGAATACCTAAAAGGGGTTCTAGAACTTTCCCAGTGAAACAGGTTTCTTACAGAGCCTTTGTAGTCTATAGGACCTTAGGTGGAATCCTGAGCCCCATCCAGAACCTTCTGAGGTGATACATTTCCACTTGAAAAGACAAGCAAACCAGACTGGAATAGCTAGAGAAACAGAAGATACTTCTTTAAAGAAAGACCAGCAGGAAAATCTAAAGCAAAAATGGTAGTCTGATTGTCTACTACAAGAACAAGTTGTTCACCAGGGAGCCATCAAGGCAAGCAATCAAGTCCTTTCAGGACAAACCCTCCTCCAAGACTGAAACTCAAAGGGAACAAATAAGCAGGCAGGGAAGTAACATTGCTGGTGACCATGTTGGTCAACAGGTGAGTGGAAGAGAAGGAAAGGCAGCAACAAAGATAGGGACCGAGTTTGACCACATTCCATTGACTCCCATTGACCTGGAGATGAGAGAGAAGAGGAAGGACTAGTTGGTCTGAAATGTGGTGAGACCTGGGGACTCCTAAGCCCATAGACAAGGACATGGCCATGGACGGCTAGAGCTGATAGTGAAGCATCCAGCCGATATGAAATGAGGGGGGATGCACAAGTGCTCCCAAACTTGTAGATAGTACCCATTTGACCTACCCTCGATAGCTTGATGATCAGAACTTGACTAAAGGAAAATAAAAAAAACAATTTTTGACAAAGGAAACAAGTGTAAATTTCTACAAGCAAGGTTGTATCATCTGCGTATCGCAGGTTGTTAATGAGTCTTCCTCCAATCCTGATGTCACGTTTTTCTTCATCTAATCCAGTTTCTCGGATTATTTGCTCAGCATACAGGTTGAATAAGTATGGTGAAAGAATACAACACTGTTGCACACCTTTACTAATTTTAAACTATTTGGTGTTCCCTTTTTCTGTTCAAACAACTGTCTCTTGGTGTTTGTGTTCCTCATGAGCACAAATGAGTGTTCCCGAATAATCATTCTCCACAATGTTGTTCATAGTTTGTCATGATCCATACATTCTAAAGTCTTTGCGTAATCAATAAAGCACAGGTAAACATCTTTCTGATATTCTCTGCTTTCAACCAAGATCCATCTGACATCAGCAATGATATCTCTCATTCCACATCCTCTTCTGAATCTAGCTTGAACCTCTAGAAGTTCTATGTCAGTGCATGGTTGCAGCTGTTTTTGAACTATCTTTAACAAAATTTTACTTGCATGTGATATTGATGATATTGCCCAATGATTTCCACATTCTGTTAGGTCACCTCTCTTTGGAACGGGCACAAATACAGATCTTTTCCAGTCAGTTGGCCAGGTAGTTGTCTTTCAAATATCTTGGCATAGATGAGTAAGTGCCTCAAGTGCCACTTCATTGTGTTGAAAGATTTCGATTTGTATTCCATCAATTCTTGGTGCCTTGTTCTTTGCCAATGATTTCAATGCCCCTTGGACTTCTTCCTTTAGGATTATTGGCTCTTGATTATATGCTACCTCTTGAAATGGTTGGACATTGACCAAATTGTACCATTTTGGTACAATGACTTTGCGTATTCCTTCCACCTTTTTTTCTGATGCTTTCTGCATCATTCAATATTTTGCGAATAGAATCCTTCAATATTGCAACTCTAGATTTGGATTTTTCTTTAGTTCCCTCAGCTTGAGAAATACTGAGTGTGGGCTTCCTTTTGGGTGTCTAACTCCAGGTCTTTGTACATTTTGTTATATTTGGCTTTGTCTTCTCTAGTTGCCCTTTGAAATTTTCTATTTAGCTCTTTTATCTCCTCATCTTTTCCGTTTGTTTTAGCATCTGTATGCTGGAGAAAAAGTTTCAGAGTCTCTTCTGGCATCCAGTTTTATATATATATATCTGTTCCAGCTCATAGTGAGTGTCTCTGTATAGGATTTCTGAGGCTTTAAATCTTTGGAGTATAAATCCTCATCTTTCAGAGCAGCTGGTGGGCTTCAACCTGGACTTTGTGGTTTGAACTCCAGTGCTTATATGGAGTTACGGCACATATATATATATATGGAGCTCTGGTAGCGTAGTGGCTACGAATCGGGCTGTGAACCGCAAGGTCAGCAGTTCAAAACTACCAGCGGTTCCGCGGGAGAAAGATGAGGCGTTCTGCTCCCATAAAGATTTACAGCCTCGGAAACCCTGTGCAGGGTCACTATGAGTCGGAACCGACTCCACGGCACTTAACAACAACAACAACAATATATATAAATATGCTATTGTTGTCAAGTATTGTCAAGTAGGTTCCAACTCATAGTGACCCTGTATAGGGTTTCTGAGACGCAACTTGTGGGTTTGAACTGCTGACCCTGTGGTTCACATTGCAGTGCTTATCCTATAGTGCCACACCAAGAGCATGTATATATGTGTGTGTATGTGTATTTATATTTATATGGTGCTCTGGTGTGGCGCTGCAGGATAATGCAAGGTTGGTTTGAATGGCAAGGTTGGCAGTTCAAATCCGTCAGCTGCTCTTTGGCAATCCTATACAGGGTGTGGTGCTGTGGGTTAATGCCCAGACTGCAAAGCTGTTCGAACTGCAAGGTTGGTGGTTCAAGCTCACCAGCTGCTCCTCAGAAACCCTAAACGGGTCACTATGGGTCGGAACTGACTTGATGGCACTTCACATCAACAGCAACATATAGGTATGTGTATTTATATTTATATGGTGTCCTGGTGTGGCACTGCAGGATAATGCAAGGTTGGTTTGAACAGTAAGGTTGGCAGTTCAAATCTGTCAGCTGCTCTTTGGAAATCCCATACAGGGTTGCTATTAGTCAGAACTGACTTGACAGCACTTAATGACAACATATGTATATAAAGGAACTCTTGGTGTGGCGCTGTAAGATAAGCATTGGACGTAAGGTTGGTGGTTCAAACCCACCAGCTGCTTCTTGGAAACCCTATATAGAGTCTCTATGAATTTGAACTGACTCTATGGCTTTTAACAACACATATATATTAATGGCACTGTAGGATCAGCATTGAGCTTCAAACCACAAGATCAGCACTTCATCTCTACCAGCTGTTCCTTGGATTCCTATACAAGGTCGCTATGAGTCAGAAACGACTCTACGGCACTTAACAACAACAATCTACATATCTATATAAACTATAATAAAACTATACACACACGAGGGGGTTTCAAAAAGTCCATTATATTGGGAGCAAGCAACACCCTCAAGGAAGCAGCCCTTCAATTGATTGGCTGCTCACAGTTGCTCATCCTAGAGCTAACTATGTCTGTATTAGGTTTCATCACCATGGGAACAAGCACATTCCAACTACTAAACCTCTGGAAATCCTGACCAATCAAGTTGACAGAAAACCCTAACAATTATTACAGTAATATTCTCTGCTTTCAGCCCAGAATCACCTGATGTCAGCAATGAGATCCCTAGTTCAACATCTTCTTCTGACTCTGGCTTGAATTTTTGACAGTTATCTATCGATGCATTCTTACAACCATTTTTAAATTATACTCAGCAAAATTTTACTTGCATGTGGTGTTGATAATACTGCTAGATGATTTCTGCATTGATGCGTCACTTTTCTTTGGAATGAGCACAAATATGTATTTCTTCCAGTTGGTTTCTTGGCATAGATAAGTGAGGGCTTCTAATGCCATATCAGTTTGTTGAAAGATTTCCATTTGTGTGATGTCAACTTCTGGAGCCGTGTTTTTTTCTAATGCCCTCCTTCAGTGCAGCTTGAACTTTTTGCTTCAGTACCATAGCTCCTTGATCAAGTTTAATTGTAAAACTATTAAAACATATACAAGAGTAAAAATAACAGTGTAAAGAAACCCCATGAATGAGGGGGCTTCAAAAAGTTCATGGAAAATGGAATTAGAAGATAATGGGGGCTCTGGGATACAGAGATTGGGACATGGTTGCAATGGGGAAAAGGGGGCAAATAATGTTAAGATGCTTGGCTGTCTTTTGAATCTTGTTTTCCCTGGCATACCATTATAAAATAGACACTTGGGGGGGAGAGAAATATCACCATGGAAAGCTTGTAAGTCCATCTTCTGCCTATAACTGATTGGAATACCTAAAATGGGGCTACAACATGCCCAGTGAAGGAGGCTTCCTGCAGAGCCTCTGCATTACATAAGACCATAGGTGGAATCCTAAACTCCATCCAGAATCTTCTCAGGTGGGAAATTTCCACTTGAAAGGACAAGCAGACCAGCCTGGAGCATCTAGAAGAACAGAAGATACTTCTTGAAAGAAAGACTGACAGGAAAAATACAAAACAATAACAGCAGTCTGACTGATTACTACAAGAACAAGCAAGTTGCTCACCCAGGAGACATCAAGGCAAGTGGTCAGGTTCCCTCAGGGCAAACCCCCTTCCAAGACTAAGACTCAATGAGAATACATGCTCTGATTGGTGACCAAGTTCATCACCGATAAGGACAAGTGAGGAAAAAACATCAATGAAGCTGCAAGTTAAGCCCTACTACGTTCAATAGAACCCGGGTGGAGACCTGGTTGGCCAGCAGTGTGGCAAGACCTAGGGACTCCTGGGCCCAGAGTCAGTGACATAGCCACAGAGGACTAGAGTGCAGAGTGAAGTGTGCAGCTGATACAAAGAGAGGGCATATGCACAAGAACACCCACATTTGCAGATAATACCCACTTGACCTGGCTTCAATGACTGGATCATCAGAGCTCAACTAGAAGAAGAAAGAAGAGGGAAAAAAAGAGTAATTTGATAAAATCTGATGAACTTGACCTACACCTATGGGTGCAGTAGCTCAAAAGAGGGAATAAATCCTTACAGCAAGGATCATTACCACCCCCTCCATACACAGAGTAGACAGGGATGGGTAACTTGGATATTGGCTACCCAAAATGGGGGTAGGGGAAGC
>NW_006408525.1:32490204-32491435 GCF_000296735.1 Chrysochloris asiatica
GTAAAGGTAGACGTTTTGTAGCAAGGAGGGGAGTGACTAACTCTTCAACCTAGGAGCGGAGGTCCCTGGGACCATCAAGGGAGAAGAGCAGAGAGCGTGACCCTACCCAGAGAAGCAGTGATGCCAGAGATGGAGGCAGAGATGATGACATAGAGAGATGGAGCAGTTGGGGACTTTAGACCCAGAAAGGGAGAGGTACTGTGTGCTGACAACCAGGGGGCAGGCTTGCAGGGTATACCCTTTGGTTGGTTGATGATGCAGGGAGGGGACTGTAACCATGGCATTAAAAAAAAAACATTAATCATTAAAAAAAAAACCCTGATGTTCTGCTCTGTAAACCTTCACTTAATTTATAATAAAAAGTTTCCAAATAAAAAAAATTTTTTTTAAGACAATGGGATTTTCCCACGAACTTTTTAAAGCCCCCCTTATAGTTATCACTGCTCTAGAGCAGATTCTAACTCATAGAGACCCTATAGGGCAGTTTCCAAGGCTGTAAATCTTTACAGAAGCAGACTGGCCACATCTTTTTCCTGTGGAGCACAAAATAGAGTTATTAGTTTTTAAAAACTTTTCGAGGACCCACTGGGGGTGAATGCTATGTTTTTGAAATTTAGACTAGAAACTACAGAGTTCCCAAAGGGCAATCCTGTAGGCCTTTTCTATCCTAATATTTCTATTATCAGTCAGTGTCTAAGGGGGGCTAGGCCACTCTGAAATGTGCTTAAGATGAGAGTCAGAAAGGAGAGGTACCCCCTGAAAAGAACAGTCCTTTTTTTTTTTTTTTTTCTCTATTCATTTTAGTTTTTTTTTTTTTTTTTTTTAAATAGAAATCCGACTGCATTAAAATTGCAGTTATGCAAAATGAAGTCAGAAAATTGTGATCAATTGTTGTTGTTAGGTGCCACCAAGTTAGTACCAACTCATAGCAACCCTATGTACAACAGAATGAAACATCAACTGGTCCTGGGTAGCCTCACAATTGTTGCCATACTTGAGCCTATTGATGCTGCCACTTTGCCAATCCATCTTGCTAGGGGTCTTCCTCTTTTTCTATGACCCTAAGATGTCAGCTTGAGGACTAAGGTATGCCTGACCCAGGCCATGGTATTTTCAATAGCCTCATATGGTTGCGAAAGCTGGACAGTGAATAAGGAGGATCGTAGAAGAATTGATGCCTTTGAATTGTGGTGTTGGAGGAGAATACTAAAAGTGCCATGGACTGCCAAAA
>NW_006408525.1:32495280-32496831 GCF_000296735.1 Chrysochloris asiatica
TGTTTTGGAAGAAGTGCAACCAGAGTGCTCCTTGGAGGCCAAGATGGCTAAGCTTCGTCTCTCATACTTTGGACACATTGTCCGGAGAGAACAGTCGCTGGAGAAGGATATCATGCTGGGTAAGGTGGAGGGTCAGAGAAAAAGAGGAAGACCCCCAACGAGATGGATCAGCCAGGTGACATCATTGATGGCGTCAAGTATGGTAGCGGTAGTGAGGTTGGTCCAGAATCGGACATTGTTTCGTTCTGCTGTTCATGGGGTTGTTGTGAGTCAGTTCTGACTCGATGGCACCTGACAACAACAACAACATATGCATGCAAAAATTGGATAGTGAATAAGGAAGACTGTAGGAGAACTGATGCATTTCAGTTATGGTGTTGGAGATTATTGAAAATACCATGGACTGCCAAAAGAACAAATAGATCTGTGTTGGAAGAAATATAGCCAGAGTGCTCCTTGGAAGCCAGGCTGACAATATTTTGCTCCTTATACTTGGAACATATTGTCAGGTGGGACCAGTTCCTGGAGAAGGATATCATGTTTGATGAAGTGGAGGGTCAGAGAATAAAAGGAAGACCCCAGCAAAATGGATTGGCAGAGTGGCAGCATCAATGGCCTTTCACGTAGCAACAATTGTGAGGCTGGCCTAGGATCAGGCAGTGTTTTTTTTCTGTTGTGCATAGGGTTGTTATGGCACCTAACAACAGCAACAACATCTTTATTGTAGAGGGTCTGTCTGTGTAGTGCATCTGCCTTCCACTATCTTGTCAGAAATCTCCAAGATGAACATGGGAACACTGAATGGTTTAAAATTAAGAAAGGGGTGTGACAGGTTTGTATTCTTTCACCGTACTTCAATCTGTATGCTGAGCAAATAATCCGAGAAGCTGGATTATATGAAGAAAAATGTGGCATCAGGATTGGAAGAAGTCTCATTAACAACCTGCGATATGTAGATGATACAACCTTGCTTGCTGAAAGTGAAGAAGACTTAAAATATTTAGTGATAAAGATCAAAGAGCACAGCCTTAGGTATGGATTGCATCTCAATATAAAAAAACAAACAAAAATCCTCACCACTGAACAAATAAACAACATTCTTATCAACGGAGAAAAGATTGAAGTTGTCAAGGACTTCATTCTTCTTCTTGGATCAGCTATCAACACTCATGGAAGCAGCAGTCAAGAAATCAAATGACATATTGCATTAGGCAAGTCTGCTGCACAAGACCCTTTTAAAGTGCTGAAGACCACAGATGTCATCTTGAAGACTAAAGTGTGCTTGACCCAAGCCATGGTATTTTCAATAACCTCATATGCATGTGAAAGCTGGACAGTAAATAAGGAAGACTGTAGAAGAACTGATGCATTTGAGTTATGGTGTTGGAGGAGAATATTGAAAGTGCTGTGGGCTGCCAAAAGAACCAACAGATCCGTGTTGGAAGAAGTGCAGTCAGAGTGCTCCTTGGAGGCCAGGATGGCCAAACTTCGTCTCTCATACTTCAGACATATTGTCAGGAGGGACCAGTTGCTGGAGAAGGATATCTTGTT
>NW_006408525.1:32497641-32511629 GCF_000296735.1 Chrysochloris asiatica
AAGGCTTGACCTTGCAACCTTTACAGTCTTCGGCTTTAGGAAAATATTACATTTATTTGTGTATATCAAGGGCTTCTTGTCTGCAATTAATAAGTATAACTGAACACTAAGATGAAAAACAATTTGCTATTGACTGCCAGCAGCCTCATTTGTTACACTCGGGCCTATAGGGCCTCGAACCTCTGACCAAGCTTACACGGTCTGCAACAGTTCTGCTGTGCATAATGTTGCTATGAGTTGGTACCAACTCGATGGCACCTAACAACAACAACAACTGGTGAATGCCACATTCAGGATGGTGCAGCTTTCTTCTTAGGTCTCCAGTTCAACTGTTTTAATTGCATAGACAAGTTTTCTTGTAGTCTTTGCACTTGTTTATTTGAAGCTTCATATGCCCTCTTCAGTTGAAACATTGCCATCTCGACATGTATTTGAACTATGGTGTTGGCATATAATCAGAAGTATCATGGACTGCCAGAAGAACAAACATCTCTCTCTTGGAAGAAGTACAGCCAGAATGGAAGTACGTTGGATATGTTGTCAGGAGGGGCCAGTTCCTGGAGGGCCAGTGAAAAAGAGAAAGATCCTCAACGCACCTGATTGGCAGCAACAATGGACATTATCGTGAGGCTGGTACAGGACCCAGCAATGTTTCATTCTGTTGTACACAGGGTACATAGGGTGAGTTGGATGTGAACGACACCACCTAACAATTTTCTCTTCATTCTAAGTTTTAGTGCAAGCTCCACAGATTCTCTCTTCAGACAACAGAAAAGTCTATCTTCTTTAAGATATCCTTGATTATCTTTGTAAAGCTTGACCTGAAATTCTACTTGAGGATTTTGCATAATACCAAATTTGGGCATGGGTTGTATACATTCACCCACTGTAATGCCTGGAGGCCAAACAGACACGTATTTGTATTTCAGTCTTCTTCTACATCATGTAACCATCCCTGTTTGCACCCCCTCCAGTCTTTCTGGGCTCTGTGAGCCTGTGGACTTTTCTCTGTGGAGGTCCCCCTGTGTTACTAGCGTTGGTATTTTGTACGGTTGTAGAAGAGTTGGACCATTCCATCATTAGGGAAGTCATATTTCAGTGATCTTGTCCATTCTCTGCAGGACTCTTCCTGGGGGTTGCCATTTGGGGTTTATGTGCAATTCGTCCATCCGCAATCGTTCACCAAATGCTTTATTCCCATTTAAGTTGTTGCAGCTCAGGTTTCCGACCTAGGGCAGGGCAGTGAAGTGTCCAAGAGCATGCTGGAGCAGAGCGGAGACAAGGTGAGGTATGCACCCTGGCTGCCTCCCCAACCCTGGGCAGCCCCAGGTTGCTAGGCTACCTGCCTGTAGCACCACTTCCTCATCCTGGGCCCCTCGCAGATGCTCATGCACCATAGCTGCTGCCAGGGAGCCTGAGGTGAGCGCAGCACTCATGACAAGAAATGACTTCCAGGTGAAGCTGAAGTCGCAGTGGTGCACACGTCATCGTGACTTCTAGCCTATAATTGTCGGACCCTGCACAGGGGTTGATAAGAGCCCTGGTGGCACAGTGGGTTAAGCGTTGGGCTGATAACCTCGAAGGTTCAAATCTTCCAGTTGCTTTTGTTGTTAAGAGCTGTTGATGGCTTCTGACTAATAGCGACTTTGTATAGGGTTCCTGAAGCACAGTGGTGGGTTTGGACTCGGGTCCAGTGTTTATCCTACAGAACCACACCAGTTGAAGCTATCTGTTCTGTAAAGATTTATTATCTTGGAAACTAACAGAGCAGTTCTACTCTGCCTTACAGGGCTGCTCACTCTGCCCTATTGGGTTGCTCTGTCAGAATCAATTCCCGCAGTTAAGCGCTTGATGTGTAGCTGATGGTTCTGGGGTTGAATACACAGAGGCCTGTGTATGGGAGGACATGCCTGGCCATGCTTTCAATGGCATAGTCTTTGAAGATCTATGGAGCAGTTTCACGCTGCAGAAAGGGTTGCCATGGGTCAGAATTGACGTAATCGGCAAATACCAGGTGAGGTTCATGTCTTGGATCTGCCTAGCTCAACCTCACTTCATGTTATTCTGACCATACTCACAGGAGAGCAGGAGAAACATGAGACTTCCTGCTCCCTCTAAGATTTAAAGCCTTGACCCTACACAGGGTTGCTTAGTAACAGCAACAGCCACCCAAAGGATAAGGAATCCTGGTGTGGCACTAGTAAGATAAACACTAGACGGCTAACCTCAAGGTCAGTGGTTCAAGCCACCAGCCGCTCCACAGGAATAAGATGAAACTTTCTGCTCCTGCAAAGATTAAAAAAGTCTCAAATCCTATACATGGTCGCTATGAGTCTGAACCTACTCAACAGCAGTAACAATAATCTAGTCTTCTAAGGAGCCCGGTGGCACTTTAGGATAAGCACTGGGCTGTTACCTGAAGGTCAGCAGCTGCTCCGTAGGAGAAAGATGAGGCTTTCTGTTGCCATACAGATTTACAGCCTTAGAAACCTGATGCAGTGTCAGTATGAATTGGAATTCATGAGATGGCAATGGGTTTTTACTCTTTAAGTCTGAAACAAAGTCAGCTCTCTATACCTTCTCCTGGTGGCACTGTAGAGTTAAGTACTAGACTGTGAACCACAGGTTGGTGGTTCAAACCTACTAGCTGCTCCTCAGAAACCCTGGATATGGTTGTTGAGTTGGAATTGACTAGATAACACTTAACAACAACAGACTTTATCCAAGATGGCAAAAAGTAAAAGATTTTCAAACTAGAATAAAATTTAGTTTATTCTATATTTTATCTTTTATATCATGATTTAAAATAGATTCCAATTGGAACATAAAAAGCTTTGTGTCCTTTTTAAAAAAAGTCAGCAATTACAAGATCAAAGAAAAAGCAGTTGACTTGACAAGCCACAGCTGCTGGCAAGGAGCTTCTGTAGTTTGCAAAGAATATATTCTAGAAATTATTACTCTTAGTCACAGTATTTATTTTGAAATTCTAAATAATACTAAAAGAGGGTGTGAGTTAAAAAAAAAAATATATATATATATACATATATATGTTATAAGAGGGCATGAGTAAAAAAAAACAATTAGAGACACATTGCCCTAAGACTTCTGTGGAACATAAACCTGCACTTGTTCTTCTTTTGCTGTGCCTTACTATAAAAATACAGATGGCACAGACCTTATATAGTTTTAACAACTTGATTATAAATTGTTTTCAAAAGTAATTTATTTGGATTTTCCATATCCTTTAATGAATTGCAAATATATTAACAGAAAAGACTCCCCCCCCCCAAGACTGTACAATTTCTGAAATAAGTCAGGAAAAGCAAAAAGAAGACATAAAATTACATTGTTTCAATGCAAATAGAATACACACATCACACCCACACTTGCATTTTCCTAGGTTTTCACAAAGAAAAAGTTGACCATATTTCTCAGTGAAGACCCATACTATACTCTGGCTAATCAGAGACTTCCAAACGTTTTTCTTCAAAAAGAGCATTTTTAATAGACTAAATACTGGTTTATCACTGAGTTTTTGTTTAAAGTACAACAGCAGCATGGTTCAAATGTTACTTGCAGTTCTTGGAAAAAAAAATTAAAATTTTAAAGAATGAAATACAGAAAAATTAGGGACTGCCTTTCATTATTGTACCATAGTTCTCTTGAAAAAATATTTTCAACCTTCTAAAATCCCAGAGTTACGAACCATTTCTAAAGGGGGTAAAAAAATCCAACTCTATATCATAACTTCTGAACAAAAGTGTGTGTGTGTGTGTGTGTGTGTGTGTGTGTGTGAAAAGCTTAAAGAGAAAAAAGGATGTCAATGTACTTAGTATTTTTAATTTCTTTCAAAGTAACTTCTGAAATTTGAAGCAAATATTTTGCTTGACTGATCAAAATGTATTTCTTCTTCTGGTTGTTTGATCCCCATTCCATGCAAAACAAAGCAGCCTGAAATAGTTACTAGCTGAGTAACAAAGCTCCCTAGACCTAAAGGACTGAAAGTGAAGTGTGAGGAAAAAAAAGAAATTAGGCCAAGATTGGGCTAGGAGTATCCCTCAACTGCCAGTCATTGCCATAGTATGCTTTCTACAACGATCCTTTTACCCTTGGTCTCAGAATCAGTACTAGAAATACTCTCACCTCTACCACAGGACAGAAATTCTTCTATACTTCAGCAAATCATCTTAGGAGTTAGCTTTCTCCAGGCTTTGTAACACGCAGCTCAGGTGGGAAGCTTTCTATGAACCTCTAGATTTGAGAGCTGACTACGATTTGCCAATTAAAAAAAAAACAAGCTAAAATGAAATATTACAGAACTAATGGATGATAAAATGGAATACTTGTTAGAAATCCAAACCTTTGGGAATTTTTAATGATACTCATTTACTTCCAACCTGCCCTTATAAGCGATTTTCTTTCTAAGGCAGCACGTATACATAAATTTAGGAAAGAACTTTTGTTAAACACCTCTCTGGCACCCAATACCTGAGCTAGGACTTTGACTTGAATTCATTTATAATGTTATCTAACCCATGTAAAAAAATGAGCAGATTAACAGCAAAGGAAAGAAATTTACTAAGTCTATAGGTGAACCATTTTTTCAAATCTTTTGTAATCCACCTTATTCTCACAGTTTGACTAACAAATATAGGTAACCAGTATGTAAATTTGCCCTTCATCAAATAATAACTGTAGCCTGTTATTTATTAAGAAACTATAATTTTTTATATTCTGTAATTGGCACTTAATAAAATGTTAACAACTAAAGTTTCTCTAAAATTTCCAAGAATTAAAATAAAGGAGATACACAATTTAAGACTGTTTAAATGTTACTGTGAAATTCCAATAATTCTCAATTTATTATGCATAATTAGATCTTTAAAATTGTGGCCATTTGCAAAGACACCAACTCAGGAGAGAACTTCTATATCTCCTTTATAAGAGTGCTTCCCTCCCCCACCCCCACACCCAACTACTGAAATTTTCCCAAAACTTAAACCCAATCACTCTTAGTAATAAACATTTTGGTGACCCATACTTCAGAAAATAATCAAAGCAGAGCTGAAAAGAATGGATATGACCTTAACCAAGGTAACTGCACATTCTTGCACCCTGCAAACACTTAGAGAAGTCAAAGGGATACTGTTTGGAACAAATGCAGATTCCAGTCATGGTGCAATTATGATTGTATTAAGGCTTTCACTGTCATGATCTCTTACAGTCTTCTCCACTCTAGTGTTCTCAGACTGATTCCAATGGTGAACTTTAATGGTTATTAAGGGCCTTATTTTGGCTTTTCAGTGGGCAATCACTCTAACATTTCTGAATGTTAAAGGTAATCCCACAGAGTTCAAAGAGAAGAGACAATATGGTAAGGATCAACTTTAAGTTTTCAATACCAAGACAATGATCAACACTTTTGAAGCAACATGAATAAATTAAATTCTTGGTTAGACATGAAAGTATTCTTGCCAAGAATAAGTGTACACTGTGTATGGAAGGATATTTGATTCCTACTCATGAGTCCCAATATTCCCATTATACCTGTTTATAGGAGACACTGCAAATTGAAGGTAATTTACATTCCTTGGCAATCAAGTTACTGTTATAGGCAATGTCTTTTATTGTTCCATCTGGCACTTGCTAACACCATTCTTGAAGAACCTAGAAATGAAGGTCAGTCACTCTGTTTATCAAGAACAGAACTAAATAAAAACAAATTTTTGGAAAAAAGGCCAAGAAATTCTCGTTCATCACTATTTTCCCTATCCAATGGTACTTTCAAGATAAAGCGTAACTCTTCCTTCCATGATAGTTTGCCAACAAAGGGAGCTTAAAGGAAATAAGAAGACTGTCTCCCACCCTATCCCCCTCAATTGTCATTCATACTGGTGAAAGAGCCAGTTCTGTTAGCAGCTGAATATTGCACTGCCTTTCATTCTGTGTACAGTCAGGGTCCATGAAAGTGGCACACTCATGGTGTTAAGTCATGGATGAGGATACTGCTGGCTCTAGAGTGAAGACTCAGTATATATGGAGGGACAAGAAACAGGTCAGCACTAGTCACACATCCAGTTGCAAATGTCTGATTTCCAGAAATTAAAATTCATCACTTTCAGCTGCATGAAGTTGTGTGTCATCCGCATCTGTCATGCTGCTTTCCTGGGATTCATCTGTTCCCACTTTAAAAAAAACACACAAGTCAATGGTAAGGTATCTGATAAGTATTTCTTTTTCACTCATGCAAACAAGTAAGGAAAACTATTATAGTCAGAGAAATGAGAATGTAAATGAAAACTCTTTAAAAGATATATTGATTTTTAATGAAATGCAACTCAAGTTTTTTATTATACAGCATGTCTGATATTTTCTTGTATTTAACCTTTTAAGGGTTAAAACTACCCAAAATGCTTCTCCCTAGTACATTTTTTATTCTTGTCCTAGGTGCTTGAGCATCAGTTTTACATGTTAAATAGAAAGAACATTCTACATACTATTAAAATGAGTTTTTTCTAAGACAAAAGTCCTGGTGTAGTGCTGTGGGTTAATGTGCTAGACTGCAAGGCCAGTTTGAACCACGAGGTCAGTGGTTCAAGCTCACTAGCCACTCCTTGGAAACCCTATGCAGGGACGCTAAGTGTCAGAACCAACTCAATGGCACTAACAACCACAAGACATTAAAGATCATGACCTCCAGAATAAAAAGGGTCATTGGGGCTATGTTGTTGCAGAGAACCTTACACTACATTTTCTAAATAAAGGCATTTTAGTTTATCTTAGAAGTTTCTAAATTACTATTAAAAAAATATTGATACACTGAATCTTGATTCTCATTAACTACTTTAGGACACACAATCAAGTTTAGCAATAGAGTACTTACTACTCCATCTATAATATTTTGTTTCCACTTCTTTTCCTGACTCCTGGACCACATGGTCAGTTTGAACAATAAGGCAGGCGGTTCACACTTACCAGCTACTCCTTACAAACTCTATACAGGGTAGCTATGAGCCAGAACGGATTCGATCACAATTAATGATAACAAATTTAAATATGGGGACTTTTAGTGTGGTGCTGCAGGATAAGCACTTGACTGCTAACCACAAGGACAGCAGTTCAAATCCACCAGCTGCTCCTTTGGAACCCTATACAGGATTGCTATGAGTCGAAACTGACTCCATGGCACACAACAACAAATTTTAAATACGAGCACTTTAGCCATATATTTGGATTTTGTATTTGCTAGGGTTTCAAAGAATTAAATAGCCACCGCTACAGATCTATTCATCTATTTAACACTCATAATGTCTTTAGCATACCTTCATATCTATCATCTTTTTACATTCAAATGTAAATTGAGGCCTAGGTGAAAATCATCCATGGATTTGTCAAAGTCATACATGAAACTAGATCTTAACTGAGACAATTATCTGAGTCTATAGCATACTGTTTTCGCTATTCAATTTCCCCAATGGTATTAAGACTATATACCACAATTAGAAAAATAAAAACAGCCCACAAATTCTTAAGCAAAAGGTAGCTTCTGAATATTCAAATATTTCTGCATTTATACTGTCTTAACAAAAATTTGTTCCATTTTACCTAATTTTGATGTGGCATTTTACTAGATATCTGGGGAGAATAAACACATAGAAGTCTAATACATAAAGATGATACTCACTGATCTGTTCTTCTTGAGTTATTGGTTCCTCATCATCTGGTAGGTAGCGCTTATCAATTGCCTCTTTAATCTGGTTATTGGCTCCTTTAGGATCTAAATCCATAGCCCAAGAGAAATTCATCAGGGCAAGGTGCGTTTGACCTAACTTCTTGTAAACCTAAAAATAAACAGCAGCACTACATTTTTCATTAAGTTGTGAGCTTCAACTATAAAATCCTACACATTTATAATTCAAATTAGGCTCCTGATATATGTGCTCTAAAGTCATTCTAGACTTCCCGGAATGGCTGACACACATAGTTCACCATTTGGCTACTAAAAGTTGGTAATTCATCTTACAATCTGTAAGATCATAATCTTTGAAAACCCTATGAAACACAGGTTCTGGAGTTCTTGGGTTACACAAATGCTTAAACGCTCAACTATGAACCAAAAGGTGGTGGCTAAACCCACCAGAGGTGCTTCAGAAGAATGGGCTGGCAATTTGCTTTCAGAAGGCCACAACCTTGAATGCACTAGGGAACATACTTCTACTCTGCACATATGGGATAGCCATGAACTGGAATCAACTTGATGATAACTGGTTTTATATGTGCTCTATAAAGCATCCAATAAATTGACTCGGACACTAGAACAATGATTATGGGCAGAAGTGGGCTATATGCTGCTCTATTAGAATTCACTGATATTCGTTTTAAATGCACTTACATCACCTCTGCATTTTAAACCAGTGTGAGCTGTGCTCCATCAACAAATGAAGGTCCCAAGAAGTTTGCTCCAACTCCATTGGCACCATCATGGTCAACTCTACTTTAAGGAGGCAGCTCTTCCCCAGTCATTTTCGAAGCGCCTTCTAACCTGAAGGGTTCATCTTCTGGCACTGTATCTGACAGTGTTCTGGTACACTTTATGTTCCAATATTCAGTATTCTGGTGTTATCTGACCAGAATAGTGTTGCACTGCTACTCATAAGGATTTCAGTGACTAAACATTCAGTAGTCCCCTACTTCTTTTTCCTAGTCTTTCTTAGTACGGAAGCTCAGCTTCTACCCATACTCATTGTTATATCAATGCAGTTATATCAATTCTTGTAGTCCTGGCACAGTGCTGTAGGATCAAAGTTAGTTTGAACAGAAAAGTAGGTAGTTCAAACCCACCAGCCGCTCCTCAGACACCCTATATGGGTACTATGAGTCAGAACTGAATTGACAGCACTTAATTACAACATAGCAACTCTTAACATCCATCCACTGTTCCCAGCTGCCTCAAACAGTTGGCATTTGGAGGCCTACTCTATAATATTCTGGTCTTGGAAATCATAGAAGCCTTTTCTTCTATCAAGACAACAAATTGCCACTAACGCTCTTCTTGAAGATTTCTAAGTATCTTATTGTGATTTGGAAACTAACAGTGAGCTGAGGTCGTCTCACTTATGAACTCATTATTGGGCTTGGGCTACCAGTGCTAACCTACTACCAGTACCATAGTAGAGTTAGGAGTTGGTGGTATATATTTTTATTCCTTTATTAGGATATCAACTTCTTAAATATGAAAACTAAATCCATTCTGTATTAAGTTAGTTCAGCACACTTAGTTCAGAGATCTAGTTTAATCTGCTCGATAAATGTTCTATAATAAGCATATTTACTCCTTCAAAAGTTAATATTGGCTATGAAAATCAAGTTTAGGACCATGGCTCCAATCTTTACCTTTCCTATTAAGAAGTAAACAAGAGATTCTTTGGGAACAATTTGTTTCAATTCTTCAAGTTCTTGTAAAGCAGACTGAAAACAAACAAAAAAGAAAAAACTTAGAATAGAAAAAAATTTAAAGGTTTGATAGATTTCCTAATTTATTCACTCTCAATCAATGTACTTCCTTATTTTATTAATTCTTTTTGTGAAAACAGAATGCATGAAAAGTATTTAGAGCACAGACTACAAATGGCAGGCAATCACTAGAAGTACAATGAATACACAATCTGTGAAATATACGTATACGTGTTGATAATTCTTGCTGTTGCCACTATTTTATTTAAAAATAACAATAATCCATCACACTGTGTATAGAAGTGCTTTGAAAACTAAGTTGCAGAACAAAAGAACCCTGAAGTGCCCAGATACAAGCACTAAGCTTTGAAAAAGAACCTGCCATTTTAATTACTGATAGACTACAAATGTAACCTTCCAAGTTGAGTAAAACCTGTGTAGTCATCTGTTAACCATTCATTGCTAAGGGCAGGGGGAATGAGAGAAAATACAGGAGAAAGAATTAGACTTGAATTTAAAGGAGAGAGATCATCATCATAATAAAACTAGCCTCAAAAAATGAGACACTGAGCACACCACAGGGCCACAACAGGGCTCATACAATAAGGAGCACTGCATGACTGCCTTCCTTTCTGGAGAGAATCTGTTTCCTGGCCTTTCCCAGCTTCTAGAGGCTCTCTGCAGAGTCCTGGTATGGCACTGAAGGATAAGCACTGGACTACTAATTGCAAGATCAGCAGTTAGAACCCACCAGCCACTCCTCAGAAACCCTTTGCAGGGTGGCTATGAATCAAAACCGACTCAGTGGCATTTAACAACAACAGAGGCTGCCTGCAATCCTTGCTGTAACACTCTTCTCAAGATGCTGTGAATCACTGATTCTCAGCATGGAACCACAGATGGAAAGGCCCTCCACTTTTAGGTCTTTTATGATTAGGCTGGGCTCACAAGATAATCCAGGATAAATGTCTTCTCTCAAGGCACATATCCTTGGGCACCTGCAAAGACACTTCAATAAGATGTATTTACAGGTACCGACGACTAGGATGTGGACATCTTTGGGGGGCCATTATTCCACTTACCATAGTAATCAAAGGTAAGCAGTTAGACCCCACCAGCAGCTCCATGGGAGAAAAGATCAGATGACCTGCTCCCATAACGATTATACCCTATGAAACTCTATGAGGCAGTTCTATCTACACTCTGTCCTATTGGCGACTAGGAGTTGGAATGGAGTTGAGAGCAACGTAACAACAGTGTGCAGAGCAGCTGGGTAGTTGGCACATGGAGACTCATTACATTCTCACCAACAAAAGTGATATTTGAAATGTTCTGTAGAAGTGGGATAAAAACAGTGAATGTAACAAACACTCACACTTTCATAGCCAGTATACCTATTAATAAGTCTACAGGTTTTCTCTGGTAGTGTAGTGGTTACGAATCGGGCTGTGAACCTCAGGGCCAACAGTTCAAAACTACCAGCTGTTCCGTGAGAGAAAGATGAGGCTTTCTGCTCCCATAAAGATTTACAGCCTCAGAAACCCTGTACAGGGTCGCTATGAGTCAGCACTGACTTCATGGCACATAACAACAACAACATGTAAGTTTGTAGGGAGCTAATACAGTGTACCTCTAATATCCCACTCCCTTCCTAATTACTGACAATCCAAGAGATACTGATTCAAAGGAACTGATGAGCTAAATTGTCCAAGAATCAGCTATGTATGTCTGAGAATTATTAGATACAATAATTCCATGAGGTAGACCACTCATCTGTCAGTTTGTTGTACTATGGTGTCTTGTGTGTTGCTGTGATTTGGGAAGCTATGCCACCAGTATATTTAAAATACCAGTAGGGTCACCCATGGTGGACAGTTTTCAGATGAGCTTACAAAGATAGACGAGGAAGAAGGAGAGATGAACTACTTCTGAATATGAAGTCAATGAAAACCTTATGAATAGCAGGACAACACTGTCAGCACCAGATTACTGAATATTGAAACATGATGAAGAGCACCAGAGTACTGTCAGATATAGTGGCAGAAGATGAGCCCCTCAGGTTGGAAGGCCCTCAAACTACTGTGGAACAGCTACCTCCTCAAAGAAGAGTTGACTGTGATGATGCAAATGGAGTAAAGCGCTCAGGACCTTCATTTGCTGATGGGGCACAATTCAAAATGAAGAAAAACAGCTGTAAAAATCCATTAATAATGAGAACATGGAATGTACAAAGTATAAATCTAAGAAAATTGGAAATTGTCAAAAATGAAATGGAACGTATAAACATCGATATCCTAGGCATTAGTGATCTGAAATGGACTGGTATTGGCCATTCTGAATCTGACAATCACACAGTTTACTACGCATGCAGGGAATGACAAATTGAGGAGGAATGGTGTCACATTCACCAAGAACATATCAAGATCAGTCATGAGGTACAACACTGTCTGTGATAGGATAATATCCATGTGCCTACAGGGAAGACCAGTTAATACCACTATTATTCAAATTTACGCACCAACCACTAAAGCCAGTGAGGATGAAACTGGAAAATTTTACCAATTTCTTTACTCTGAAACTGATCAAACATGCAATCAAGATGCATTGATAATTACAGGTGAATGGAAGGCAAAGGTTGGAAATAAAAAGGAAGGATCAGTAGTTGAAAAATATGGCCTTGGTGATAGATATTTTGCTGGAGATCGCACAATAGAATTCTGCAAGACCAAGGAATTTTTCATTGCAAATACCTTTTTTTTTTGGTACCAAAAGAGACCTATGCCCATCTCCTTTCATCTGCTCCACCCAGACAGACTGGATACTACTCAGTGGAGATTCTACTTTCTGCGCTCTCTAGATCTAGGCTCCCTCTTTAAAGCTTGTTAGCCAGTCACTTCTTACCTTTGTAGCTCCCCCATTTTGGGTATCCAATGTCCAAGTTGCCCATCCCTGTCTACTCTGTGTATGGAGGGGGTGGGAATGATTCTCACTGTAAAGATTTGTCCCCTCTTTTGAGTTACTGCAAACATAGGTGTAGGTCAAGTTCAACAAATTGTATCAGATTACTCTTTTTTTCCTCTTCTTTCTTCTCTAGTTTGAGCTCTGATCATCCAGTTATTGAAGCCAGGGCAAGTGGGTATTATCTGCAAGTGTGGGTGTTCTTATGCATATGCCCTCTCTTCTTATTAGCTGGACGCTTCACTCTCCACTCTAGTTCTCTGTAGTTATGTCACTGATTCTGGGCCCAGGTCTTGCCACACTGCTGGCCAACCAGGTCTCCACCCGGGTTCACAGGAGTCTACAGAACATTGCAGGGCTTAGCTCACAGCTTCATTGCTGTTTTTCCCTCACTTCCCCTATCAGTGACCAACGTGGTCACCAGTCAGAGTGCATGATTGCTCATGTATTCCCATTGAGTTTTAGTCTTGGAAGGGGGCTTGCCCTGAAGGGACCCTACCACTTGCCTTGATGTCTCCTGGGCAAGCAACTTGCTTGTTCTTGTAGTAATCAGACTGCCATTATTGTTTTGTATTTTTCCTGTCGGTCTTTCTTTCAAGACGTATCTTCTGTTCTTCTAGATGCTCCAGGCTGGTCTGCTTGTTCTTTCAAGTGGAAATTTCCCACCTGAGAAGATTCTGGACGGAGTTCAGAGTTCAGAATGCCACCTATGGTCTTATGTAATGCAGAGGCTCTGCAGGAAGCCTCCTTCACTGGGCACGCTGTAGCCCCCATTTTAGGTATTTCAATCAGTTATAGCAGAAGACGGACTTACATGCTTTCTATGGTGTTATTTCTGGCTATTCCTTTCTTTCTCCCTCCAGTGTCTATTTTATAATGGTAAGCCAGGGAAAGCAAAATTCAAAAGATAGCCAAGCATCTTAACATTATTTCCCACTTTTGTCACTCCAACCATGTCTCAATCCCTGTAGCCCTGTTGTTCCAAGGTTGTGCATACATCATTATTTACCTGTCCCACTTAGCCCATGCAAACCTGCCTAACTGTTTTCCCATCCGCCTTGTTCTTTCATTCCTCTTCCCCTTCTTGTATATTGCTCCCGTTCCTGCACCCAAATTATCCTGTCTTTTCCCTACACTGTGCTCCACCTTCCCCTCCATCACCTCACCCCACATCCTGGTAACTAGCAAAGAATTCCCTCCCCCCTTTAGTATGGGTTCTTTTTAGTCATTTACAGTAGTGGTCCTAAGCAGTATTTCTCCTTTTGTGACTAATTTCACACAACATAATGTCCTCAAGGTTCATCCGTGTTATGCGGTGGCTTGCAGCTTCCTTGTTATTCTTCAAGGTAGCATAATATTCTATTGTGTGCATGTACCACAGTTTATCCATTCTTCAGTTGATGGGCACTTAGGCCGTCTCCATCTTTTTTGCTATTGCAAATAAGTGCTACGATAAACATTGGTGTGCATACATCCACTCATGTATGGCTCATATTTCTTGTGGGTAAATACCAAGTAGAGGAATTGCTGGATCATAAGGTATTTCTATTTCCAACCTTCTGAGGAAGTGCCATATT
>NW_006408525.1:32513269-32514781 GCF_000296735.1 Chrysochloris asiatica
ACTGAATGTTTCAAAATTAAGAAAGGTGTGCGACAGGGTTTTATTAGTTTGCCACACTCATTTAATCTGCACGCTGAACAAATAATGAGAGAAGCTGGGTTATAAGAAAAATGTGGCATCAGGATTGGAGGAAGACTCATTAACAACCTACGATATGCAGATGATACAACCTTGCTTGCCGAAAGTAAAATACTTACTTAAAGAGATTAAAGACCACAGCCTTCAGTATGGGTTGCAGCACCACGTAAGGAAAGCAAAAATCCTCACCACTGAACCAATAAATAACATCCATATCAATGGAGAAAAGATTGAAGTTGTCAATGACTTCATTTTGCTTGGATCAACTGTTAACACTCATGGATGCAGCAGTCAAGAAATCAAATGATGTATTGCATTAGGCAAATGTGCTGCACAAGACCTTTTTATAGTATTGAAGAGCAAAGGTGTCAGCTTGATGACTAAGGTGCGTCTGATGAAAGGCATGGTATTTTAAATTCATGTGAAAGTTGGATAGTAAATAAAGAAGATTGTAGAAGAATTGATGCATTTGAGTTATAGTGTTGGAGGAGAATACTGAAAATACCATGGAATGCTAAAAGAACAAATAGATCTGTGTTGAAAGAAGCGCAGCCAGAGAGCTCCTTGGAGGCCAAAATGGCCAAACTTCGTCTCTCATACTTTGGACATATTGTCAGGAGGGACCAGTCAATGGAGATGAATATCGTGTTTGGTAAAGTGGAGGTCAGAGAAACAAAGACTTCCAACGAGATGGATTTGAACAGTGGCAGCATCAATGGGTGTAAACGTAGCAACAATTGTGAGGTTGGTACAGGATCTGGTAGTGTTTCTTTCTGTCGTGCACAGGGTCACTATGAAGTAGCACTGACTCGATGGCACCTAAGAACAAAATCAATGAGGTAGACTGTTCCTTATTCCTTTCAGTATTAAATTTTGTAGAATATACACAGAATGGAATAGCAAACTGAACTATCTATGTGCATGGATATTACTTGTTAAACATTACTGACAATGACTAATAAAGCCTATATCACTACAATGAAAAGATCTGAGGTTGATATTTAATTCTTGAGGGTAGTGATTCTCACACTTCTTGGTCTGAAGACCTGTTTTACACCCTTAAGGCTTATTGCAGAATCAGTTTTGTTAATGTAGGTTATAGATAGTAACACTTAACATCAGAAATTACAACTGGGAAGTTAAAAAAAAATGTTTATTCACTAATCTAAAAGTAACAAAAATAAACGGAATGTTTCAACAAAATGCATTTTATGAAAATCTGTATTTTCTAGAACAACAACAGAAATCACTGAGCAGAGTGGCATTGTTTAGCCGTTTGCATCTTCTTTCATTTGCTAAATAAGATGAGGCTAGATTCTTCTATCTGCTTTTGCATTCAATTTGTTGTAACACAGCTTCTGGACAACTCCATTGTATATTTATGAAAGCGAAAATGGCAAATAAGGTCTCCGTATTATATATATATTTTATTTT
>NW_006408525.1:32516036-32596510 GCF_000296735.1 Chrysochloris asiatica
GTAACGGGCAATAAAACCTACGATGGTTGATGAACGATTGCAAAGTCAGTAACATCTATTAACTCCCCATTCCCCCCGCCCGACAGGCAAAGCAGCAGAAAGTCTCTGGAGTTTAACCAGTTCTCTAAGGGTTAAACAGTTCTTAAAGTCTTCTCTGCTGTGGAAATGGCTGGCTGGCTCATTGGTGCTCTTGTCTCTGTATTATTTTGAAAATAGTTTTGATTTCATGGACCTCTTGAAAAGCTTATGGGGAAACCTAGAGTCCCTGGCACTACACCCTGAGAAAAGCGGCTTTACAAATGTTTTCATCTGGACGACTCATTCCAACTCCTCTGCAATGTTATATAATTCAGAACTGATATGCTTTCTATGACTACATTTAACAACTGTTACCAAATTTCATGAAAGTATCATTCCATTGGTAGTCTAATTAAAAACTCATTACGTAATAGTATCTAACATAGCATCTGAATTCTTACATTTGCCTCAAAAAAACTTAAATGACTGTGTTGTTAAGTGCCATCAGTCAGTTCCAATGCAAAGCGAACCTGTATAGGGTTTCTAAGGAGTGGCTGGTGTATTTGAACCGCTGACCTAGCAGTTAGCAGTAAAGTGCTTGTCCTACAGTACCACACCAGGACTCTCCTGATATTAAAAAAAAAAAAAGATTTCAAGCCCATTTTCCAAATAAAAGTGAGACTGATCGTGTGCTCTAAAAAAAAAAAAAAAAAAAATAGGGTGGGGATTAGCAATGCTTAGCCACAGGGAGGTTGAAATGTACCTTTATCAGCATTTGATTTCTATTTTGGAACCAAGGTATTTCAGAAGCAGTTGATAAAGACATCCTCCACAACTGTTGTCTGAACCCACTGTTGCTGCCACTGTGTCAATCCATCCTGTTGGGAGTATTGAATGTTTTTGCTGACCCTCCACTTTTTCAAGCATGATGGCCTTCTCTGAAAACAGGTCCCTCCTGATAACGTCCTAAGTACGAGAGATGAAGTCATGCCATCCTTGCTTTTAAGGAACACTCTGGCTGCACTTCTTCCAATACAGAAGTCCATAGAATCTTCAGTGTTGTTTGTAAACACCATAATTCACATCCATCAATTCTTCCTTACTCATTGTGTAACTTTCAAATGTTATGAGGCAATTAAAACATGATGGTTTGGCACACCTTAGTTCTCAAACGGACATCTTGCTCTTGAACACTTGAAAGAGGTTTTATGTAGTAGATATGCCTAATGCAGTATGCAGTTGATTTCTTGAATGTTGCTTCCACGAGCATCGATTGTGGATCCAAGCAAACTGAAATCTTTGTCAACTTCAATCTTTTCTCCATTTATTTTGATGTTATTTATTGGTCCAGTTTTGAGGATGTTTGTTTTCTTTACATTGTGGTGCAATCACACTGAAGGTTGTATTTTCATCAGTAAATCTTTCAAGTCCTCTATTCACTTTCAGCAAGCAAGTAACCTGCATATCACAGGTTGTTATTGAGTCTTCTTCAATCCTGATACCCAGGTTCTTCTTCATATAATCCAGTTTCTTAGACTATGTGCTTGGCATACAGATTGAATAAGTATGGTGCACACCATTCTTGATTTTAAACCATTCAGTATCCCCTTGCTCTAAGGACTACCTCCTGGTATATGTACAGGTTCCTCATGAATACAATGAAATGTTCTGGAACACTCATTCTTCACAAAGCTATCATAGTTTGTTATGATTTACATAGTTAACAGAAGCACAAAGCAAGCATCTTTCCAGGAGCACTAGTAGTGTAGTGGTTACAAGTTGGGCTGCTAACTGCAAGGTCAGCAATTCAATTCTATCAGCTGCTCTTTGAGAGAAAAATTAGTCTTTCTGCTACTGTAAAGATTCACAGTTTCGGAAAACCTATACAGAGTCACTGAGTTGGAACTGATTTCACAGCATACCACATGTCCATCTTTCTGGTTTTAGCCACAATCTATTTAGCATTGATAGCCCTCATTTCAAATCCTCTTCTGACACTGGCTTGAATTTCTGGCAGCTCTCTGTTGATGTACTACTGCAATCATTTTTAAATTACCTTCAGCAAAATTTTACTTCCATGTGATATAACTGGAAGTGATATTATTATGATACTGTTCTATAATTTCTGCATTCCATTTCTTTTGAAAGGACATAAATATGGATCTCTTCACATCAGCTGGCCCAGGTAGCTGTCCTCCAAACTTCTTAGTATATAGACAAGTGAGTGCCTCCAGTGCTGAATGATTTTGTTGAAAGATTTCAATTTGTATCCTGTCAATTCCTGGAAACTTATTTTTCGCCACTGCCTTCAGTGCTGCTAGGACTTTTTCCTTCAGTACCAATGGTTCTTGATCAGATGCTGAAATGGCTGAATACAGACCAATTCTTTTTGTTACAATGACTCTATTTCTTCCATCATCTTTTGATGTTTCCAGTGCCATCAACATTTTGTCTATAGAATCCTTTAATATTGCAACCCGATGCTGGAAATTTTTTTCAGTTCTTTCAACTTGAGAGATACTGAGCAGATTCTTCCCCTTAGTTTTTTAACTCCATGTTTTTGCACATTTGACTTTGTGTTCTCCTGCTGCCCTTTCAAATTTTCTGTTCAATTTCTTCCTTCCTATTGCTTTCACTTCACTATGCTCAAGGGCAAGTGTCAGATTCTCTTCTGACACCCACATTGGTCTCTGCTTTTTTCCCCTGTCTTTGTAATGGCCTTTTGCTTTCTTTATGTATTATGTTCTTGATCTTATCCCACAACTCAAAGATCTGTCTCATCTTTGGTCATTAATGGCTAATGCATTAAATCTGTCCTTCATATGTTCTTCAAATTCAGGTGGGATATATTCAAGGTCATATTTCAGCTCTTGTGGACTTGTTTTAATTTTCTCCAGCTTCAGCCTGAACTTACATATGAGCCTTGTTTTGGCTAATGAGATGGAGCTTTTCCACTATCTTTCTCCACACATGTAGTCAATGTGATTCCTGTGTATTCCATCTGGTGAGGTCCAGATGTATAGCTGCCTTTTAGTTGTTGAAAAATGTATTTGGAATGAATAAGTCACTGGTCTTGCAAAATTCTATCATGTGATCTTCAGCATCATTTATATCATGAAGATCGCACATTCCAATTACTGATTCTTTCTCTGTTTTCCACTTTTGCATTCCAATCCCCAGTAATGATCAATCTTTACTGCATGTTTGATCAATTTCACACTGAAGAAATTGGTGTTTGCTGTTTGTTCTTGTTTAAGTGCTGTCAAGTTGGTTTTGACTCACAGTGATCCTGTATAACGTTTGAGGCTATCTTTGTGGGAGCAGAAAAATCTTATCTTTCTCCCACAGAGCAGTTGGTGGGCTTGAACCACCAACTTTGTGGTTTGCAGTCCAGTGCTTATCCTATAGCGTGACTGCTTTACTGGTTGGTTTGTAAATGTTAATAATAGTGGTATTAACTGGTCCTCCTTGTAGACGTATGGATGGTATTCTATTACAGACAGTACTACATTTCAAGACAGATCTTGAAATGTTCTTTTTGAACATGATTGCAATGCTATTTCTCTTGAATTTATCATTCCTGGAGTAGTAAATCAAATGACTGTCTGATTCTAAATGTCCAATACAGTCCATTTTGGCACACTAATGTCTAGAATATCAATCTTTATGTGCTCCGTTTCTAACGATTTCCAATTTTCCTAGATTCATGTTTTGTACATTCCACGTTCTGAATATTAATGGTTTTTCTTCTCATTTTGAGTTATATCACGTGCGCAAATGATGGTCTGGAAAGCTTACCTTCATCCACATTATTAAGGTTAATGGTACCTTAAGGAGGCAGTTCTTCCCGAGTTGCATTCTGAGTACCTTCTAACCTGAGGGGCTCATCTTCTGGCACTATATAACACAATGTTTCACTGCTGTTCATAAAGTTTTCAGTGGCTAACCATTCAAAAGTAGTCTGTCTCTCCTTACTCATCTGTCTCAGTCTGGAGGCTCTGCTGAAAGCTGTGCACCACAGGTGACTCTACTGGTATTTACAACACTGGTGGCATCACAGTAACATAAAAGCAACCACAGTATGACAAGTTGACAAATGAGCGGTGGATACATGCAGGCCTTATAAGTTAAACAAGCTGAGCTGATACCAAAATATGGGGCTAATCACTACAGTATGGACACTATATCATATTAGAACCTAAGCAACTTGAAGCAAGTATAGGCTGATTTATATGGAAAGCTGAGAGATGTGTTGGTATTAAAGCAGCTTTAAAGAACAATAAATTGAATAAAATCCACCAAATGAAGAACCTGACTACATACTTAAAAATGTACAATGAAGCAAAACCATGAAAACAAATGGTGAATTACAATTACGAAACCTTATAGAGCAAGTTAAAAGTTGAAAAATGTTAGATTTAAAAGCTTTTTTACAAGAATCAAAACAGAACTAGAAATTCTTTATCATAAAGAAAAATGGCATAAGACTCGAAGAATTACTAAATAAATCACGAAGAACAAATTATATCATATTTAATCTCCTTATACAAGGGGCCTTCAAAAGATTTGTGGAAAAATTTCATTATTTTTCAATTCTATTTTCCATCAACATTTGGAAGCCCCTTCATGTCTCTTTACTTGTTTGAAAAATGTTATAAGCTTATAACTGGCTTTGTATGTTAAATTTTGCAAATTTGCATCTAAAGACCAGATTTCTAAGGGGAGGAGTCTACTAAAAATAGATTATTCGACCCAAGTTTCCTATGCATTAAAATTTTATTTTAAAATTTTTTACCTTTTTTTAGTATGAAAAACCTGTATTTCCCAAAAAATGGCCTGAACTTCACAACAGAAACTCTGATTCCTGGTTTATGACTACGTAAACTATAACACACATCCCTACCACATTATGCCTTTCATCTCTTTATCAATTGTCCTCACTAGTTTTCAGATTGTTGTTGTTGTGAAGTACCACTGAGTTGATTCTGACTTAGTGACCTTGTACAGGGTTTCCAAGGAGCAGCTGGTGGGTTCAAAACACCAACCTTATGGTTGGAAATCCAGTACTTATTCTACAGCATCACACCCAGACTCCATTTTTCAGGTTATATATATGCAATTTGGAAAACAGAGTGAAGTAAAGAGATAAATATAAGACAGCTTCAAAAAATTTATGGAAGATAGACAGGTAATGGGTTTTTTTCATGAACTTTTGAAGCCGCTTCATACACTATCTGCTCTTCTTGTGATAGGCCATACGTTTCCTTTAAGCATTAGTTTTGAGACTATTTGATCAACGTCTGCTGACCCTCTAGAGGGACACTATTTAATAAGCTCCCCAAAGGTAAGAACTGCGGTAGATTTGCTTGCTACTACACTACTAGTGGAGTCTTGGTGTGGCACTGTGGGATAATACTCTGGATTGCAAGGCAGTTTGAATTGCAAGGTTGGCAGTTCAAATTCACCAGCCGTACCTTGGAAACCAAAGTCAGTATGAGTTGGAACCGACTTGACGGAACTGACAACAACACATTCCTTGTAGGTGTTCATGTTACACATCAACATTTGTTGAATAAATACCTATACGCACACAAGTCACTTGTTCCTTTGTCACTGTGCTCTTAATTCGGTCCTATGAAGACGGTTTTATACCTTTATGATAACTCCTTTATGGAGAAACACCTTTCTGTATACTGAATCTTTACAAAGGATAACCATATCCATTCTCCTAGATATCCATGTATTCATACTTCCTATCGTTATTTAATAAAGAGATAAAATCACAAAAGAAAATAAAAGAGCTTATTTTTTGAAAATGGGGTAAATGAGCCGTCTCAGATAAAAATTAATATATTTTTAGTTTATTAGAACACGGGGCACAAAATCACAATACAATATTATAATAGCAATATAATTCAGAAGACCATTAAAAAATGTAACTTACCTTATATTTTTCATTTGCAAATAAAACTGAGGCTCTGTGAAATTTGCATAGAGGGTTCTTGGGGTCAATAATAATGGCTTTGTTGAGGGTATCCAAAGCCTTCTCAGATTTTTTCAGGGCATGCTGAACCTATAAGAAATAAAGATTCTATTAATGTTTCTACTTGAGAGTTAAGAAGACAGGTAAGAAACCAATAGTTTGACTCAAAGTTAACATAAACATAACAAAATGTCAGAAACAAGCCTGTAGGGTTCATAGCTATACTGTCCTTTGGGATAAATGGACTTAGTAACTGATTATCAAACTAGTAATAGATTATCACTGAAATCTCTTCCAATTCTCCATTAATTGCTTCTCTTTATCCTTTGGGTGGCTATTGTAATGGTATTGCTTTCCTAATTTCTTTTTCAGCACTATCATTATTAGTCTAGAGGAATTAATTGCTTCACTTTAAAGATGACAGACTGAAGTTCAGAAATGTCAAACAACTGGCTCTGGGATCCAAATCCAGGTCCTCTAGTTCCCAATGCAGTACTCTCTGTCCCCAGTGGAATCCATAATGATAGTCATGATTTTATCACTAGAGCAGATATGTGTGGTGACCTTCCAGTTTAAAAGGCTTCACAGAAAAAAACCCTGTTCTACTTAACTTAGCTAAATACATTTCAACAGGTCTGCTGCAGTCCTCTACATGACAATTGTTAAACCTGTGTTCAAAATATCTAAAGGATCTGGCTTTAAACTTTACCAACCCTGTTTTACTCAGAATAAGGTTACTTTTTACCTATAGGAATTTATTTAAAAAATAAACAAATTCTTCTGATTTCTACATTTGAAAACTACTAATTTGTAATACTAACAAGGAGCTCTGGTGGTACTGTAGGATAAGCAATGGACTGTGAACCACAAGTCCACTAGTCTCTCTGAAGGAGAAAGATGAGGTCTGTTCCCATAAAGGCTCATAGTCTTGGAAACCCTATACAGAGCTGCTATGAGTTGGAATTGACTCAGTGACAGTGTGCTTGGTTTGGCTCAGTACCTGAAATACTGAGAAATAAATTATACCCATCCCTCACTTATTGACATGGTTAGGTTCCAAAGACCAGATCTTATGTGAAAAATAAGATTTTGCAAATGTGGAGGAGGACATGTCATTTTCATTCCCTCACCTTGACTGTCAATATCTCACCAGGCCCCTGTTAAGGTCACCTATCACTCTGACTCCCTTTTCCCATGTTGCCTCAGGAGAGCTCAGCCCACACTGCTGTTCAGAGGAAGGCTAACCATCATCCAGAGTCAGGTTGACCAAGCACTGCCACCCTCCTCTCCCTATGGTCTCCTCTCTCCTACCCTGTTTTCAGGATAAGTGGCCCTGGCTCAGTCCCTCAATGACCCCAAAATACCCTTGCTAGCTTTGTCAGGGGCAGGTGGCTCCCTCTCTATGGGTGGGAGGGCCTAGATGCCACAGACAAGTTATATGTTGTCAGCGGGGGAATACAGCTCACCCAGAAAGCCAACATCTTTCTTCGCTTCTTTTTACTATGCATCAAGTGAAAGTTTATAGATAAGATCATCAGCTTTACATTCAACAAATCATACGCTATGTTTCATTTTAATGACTGCAATCTCCTTCACGCAAAAACAGTTATCCTGCTTCCTCCCTGTGGTGCCCATTTGCATTCCACTGTCTTTCCCATCCCATCCCTTCCCAACTTTGTCCTTATGTACATGTTGCCCTTTTGCTTCTGAACAATTATCAGTCTGGAAGGTCCGCTGTTGTCTCCACTACATTATCTATCTACTACTTGGCTTAAAGTTGGGCCACAAGGGTGAGTTCCTTTTTAGACCTGAAGGGTAGCTGAGGACCATAGCCTCAGGTTCTTCCAGTCTCTTTCTGATCAATAAACCTGGTCTTCTTTTAAAAATAAATTTTGAGTTTTGTTCCAATTTTATCCCACTCTATTTGGGACCCTCTAATGTGATCCCTGCAAGAAGCTCTGGTAGTGCAGTGGTTACGAATTGGGCTGCGAACCTTAAGGTCAGCAGCTCAAAACTACCAGCTGTTCCATGGGAGACAGATGAGGCTTTCTGCTCCTGTAAAGATTTATTGGAAACCCTGTACAGGGTCGCTCTGGGTCAGAACTGACTTGACGGCACTTAACAATAACAATGTGATCCCTTTTAGAACAGATTGATAGCAGTAGCTGGGCACATTCCAATTCTTCTGGTCTCAGTGTCATGGAGACTGATCAAACGGTCCCCAGCTTTCACCAGGTGATCCCGACTCTTCTGCCACCAAGTTTCTATGAGAATTGACAACACAGGACCTTCTCTCCAAGGCTGAGACCCAGGTCAGCCTCTGCCCTTGACTTTAACTGTGTTGCCTTTGACCACTCATCTGCTGACCTCATCCCACCCAGATACTTTGTCTCAACTTCACTTGTACTTGTCCAGGATGGGGCATGGAGGAAGCATAAAAGACTGCACAGGTGCTGGTCACCAGATGTGGGGTCACTCAAGTGCCCTGTCTCAGGGCTTCTTTTAACCACAGCACAGCCCATCCCTGTTAGCCCCTGGAGTTGGGAGCTGGGTCCAGATCCCAGGGTCCCACTTCTTCCTTGACCCTGAGGATGGCCCACCTTCAGGACAGTGGTTACACTGTTCTGATCTAAGCTCACTGTGGGTACCTAGGACTCACTGGGCAACAGCCCATCCCTGCCAGCCCCACTCTAGCCCCACTTCTGCTTGGCCCTGCACTTTTCTCCTCTCCTGTGCAGTGAAATACTATTTGAGTTCTCTGGTTAGGGACCTCAGTGGTTCATTACACTCAGATGTGCACTGTTAATTAATGTGCAAAATAGTCAGATAGTAACATTTTTACTATTGTTGCAAATGTTGGATAAGGAGATAGTAAATAAAGGAAGAGTCAAATCCAAACCAAATCCACTGCCACTGAGATTCCAACTCTAAGCGATCTTATAGAGGACCAAGTAGAACTGCTCCTTAGGGATTTCAAAATGGTTCAATCTTTTCTTTTTCCTTTTATTTTTACAATTCTCTCATCAGTAACTCTTTTCTTTCTTATTATCTAGTTGGTCCGTGTATCTGTCCCTGTATCTACTCATGTTGTTGTTAAGTGCCAACGAGTTGTTTCTGACTCATAGGGATCTTGTACAGGGTTTCCAATGAGCAGCTGGTGAGCTTGAACCAGACCTTGCAGTTCAAACTGACTTTAGTCCAGAACATTAATCCACAGAGCCACACAGGACTCCCATATCTACCCACAGATAGTGGTTATTGCAAGATTGTGTATATAACAGTATTTACCTCACCAACTGCTCCTCGGAAACCCTATACAGGGTCACTATGGGTCAGAATCGACTCCACGGCACTTAACAACAACAAACCTCCATTCCTATTAACTTTTTTCCCCCCATTAACTTTTGCTCTCCTCTCTGCGTCTTCCCATCTTCATCATTCTTCTGCCAACCTCCCACTTGTTGTATACTGCCTTCCCATCACCGAAGTTAATAGGTGTTTATCCTCTAACCAGTGAATTACTCTCTCTTCCCTCCCAATCCCTGGTAACCATCAAAGAATGTTTCTTTTAACATGAAAGCCTTTTCTTAATTTTTTACAATAATGGTCTCATACAAGAGCCCACTATTTGTCCTTTTGTGATTGACTAATTTCACTCAACATGCCTTCCAAGTTCATCCATATTAGGAAAATTTTCAGATTCTTCATTATTCTTTAAAGTTGCTTAGTGTTCTGTTGTATATTTGTACCAAAGTTTGTTTATCTATTCTTCTGCTGATGGGCATTTAAGCTGTCTCCATTTTTCTTTGCTGTTGCGAATAGTGCCACAATGAATATGAGTTTGCATGTATCTACTCGTGCCATGGCTATTTCTTGAAGACATATACCAAGTAGAGGGATTGCTGGATCATATGGTATTTCTACTCCCAACTTTTTGAAAAAAAGTGCCATACTGTTTTCAACAGTGGTTGCACCATTTTACAGTTCGACCAGCAGTGTGGGTGGGTCCTAGTTTCTATACACACACACCAGGATTGGTTGTTTTCTGTGCTTTTGACCTTTGCTATTAATGCTAAGGTAAAATGATATCTCACTACTGTCTTAACACTGGTTCAAACTCAACCAGCCGCCCCCTAGGTTGCTATGAGTTGGAAATGATGCAATGGTACTTAACATAACAATGGCTAATGATCATGAATATTTCTATTTCTTCATGTTTATTGTTCAACCGAGACTGCCTTCTTCGGTGAAGGATCTGTTCATGTCCTCTGTCCATTTTTAAAATGGATTATTTGTCTTTTTTTTGTTGCAGTGTTAGAAGTTTTCTACAAATTTTAGAGAGTAGTCCCTTGTCTGATATGTCACTGCCAAAATTGATTTCCCTGTTTGTTGGTTTTCTTTTTACTCTTGGTGAAATCTTTTTATGCATGTTAAGTAATTTTTAGAGGTTCCACTCATGTATATTGTCTTTTGTTGTTCATGTGTTTTCAGTTATGTTTGATAGCGTTATTTATGCCTCTTAATTTGTCCATGTTTTCCATTGATGATCTTTAGAGTTCTAGGTTTTAGGTTTAGGTGTTTCATCTATGTTGAGTTCATTTTTGTATATGGTGTGAGATATGGGTCTTGATTCATTCTTCTGCAAAGCTTTGCAAGCACTGTTTGCTTAAGAGACTATTTCTTTCCCATTTAATATGTTTTGGTCCTTTGTCAAAGATCAGCTGACTATGGTAAATGGCTTTATTTCTGCATTCTTAATTCTGTTCTATTGATCTATGTGGCTTTCATTGCACTAGTACCAGACTGTTTTGACCACCGAGGTTGTGTAGTAGGTTTTGAGATCAAGAAGCGACAGGCCTCCTACTCTGTGTTTTAAAGACTATAAGTTCTTGCGGGGACAGACAGCCTCATCTTTCTCACATGGAGCTGCTGGTGAGTTTGAACCACTGACCTGGTGGTTAGCAGCTCAAGCTTAGCTCACAGTGCCACCAGGCCTTCTTAAATGAGGAGTCTCTAAATTTTAAACAACTTAAAATTTTAAAGATTTAAAAAATTAGCAAGCCTCACTATTCATTCAGAAGCTCTAGGTTGTGCCAAGAGTTAAGTAGTACTACACTGCTAATTCAAAATAAAAATAAATTCAGAGGTGTCTAGGAAAAAAGGCCTGGTGACCAACCTACTTCCAAAAGGCCCCAGTCATTGAATACCAGATGGAGCAAAGTTCTACTCTGACATGCATGGGCTGGGTCTCCATGAGTCAGAATCAGTTATATTCATTCACATATATGTACAAGTAGACCCTGTATTATGACATATTTGAGTTATGATGAACCAAACTTATGGCCTTAAAAACAAAAACAAAACAAAACACCTCACTAGTAATGTGTCCTACATACAGAGTTGCAGTATGTAATCTGATGCTATCATTCTCAGATACTCACTCCCAGATATTCAATATTATGATTTAATGATCAAAACATGGCCATATAACAGGTTAAGACCTGGTCTGTAATGAAGTCTGTGTCTGTGTAGTGAGTCTTCATGAGTAGAAACTTGGGCAGTGTTCTAATGTAATGACATATGACAAATGAACTGCACATACACCTAACAGCTATTATGACTCAGACTTCATTGTTACAACACTGACACTGACAAATAAAGCTTATATTCATAAAGATACTGAAAATAAACGGTAGTAATAATGAAAAGTTAAACAAAAAAAAAGACATTTGACTTACATCAGAACCAACTTATGATGGAATCATTGGCATGTAACCTGTCCTAAGTTGGGGACTACCTATACTCACATTGTTAAGTTCCTACACTAGGTAAATTATATGGTAAAAATGAAATATGGTGAGCAGATGAAGCTAAAGAACTTTAACAAATACTACTGTTATAAGAACACTGCTTGCTAAACTCATTTATGCAATGATGATATTACTACACATGGCCAAGTAACTTTGTCCATAGAACAGACACTAAATACTGGTGTGGCGCTGCAGGATAATGCACTGGGCCACAAGGTTAGTTTGAGCTACAAGGTCAGTGGTTCAAACCCACCAGCTGCTCCTTGGAAACCTATATAAACTTGCTATGAGCTGGAGCTGACTCGACAACACTTAACAACAAACGAGAAAAGCACATTCTCTTATTTGAAAGTTTCTCAAAAGAGCAACTCAGAACGCAAAAACAATCTGTTCCAAAATAACTTTTAAAAATGTGGAACTTGAATAAAGTATTTCAAGAGTTACTCAAGTTTGATATGCTTATCTTAAAGTAATGACAAAACAAAATTAACTTACGTCAATATACTTTTTCTTTACTGTTTGTATAGTATATAAAAAACAATAATTTACCATGTCAAATTTTAAGAAAATTATCATGTCTGACTTCAGCATAGTCAATAAAGAACTAAGATTCTTCCCCCAAAATAAACAGGGAAATTCCAAAATATCCTAATTTCCTCATATTATATGCCTATTCCCACAAAAGCCAAAGCTGTTGTGTGTGTGTGTGTGTGTATGAATGGGAGAAAGAAAGAAGTCAGAATAAGAAGGAGAGCTTAATATATATTTACAGAAAACTAATAAGTGAGTTTAGAAAACACACACACAGACTTTTTCTCCTATTAAAGCACAATGTGTTATAATCATTCCTTACTTATCAACATGATACCGAAAAAAGGCGTTATATAAAAATCAGCATAGTGTAAAACTGGAGGATGATCACATCATACCACAAAAAATAATGGCAACATCATTACATAACTACTCAACCACTGAGAATCATGGCCGAGCCTAGCTGACACATAACCTTAACCATCAGAATCAACACTGCTCTCACTCACCTCTATGCCTTCATTCCTGCCACACGTTACCCTCATTAATGGACAAAATAGTTCTGATAGTGTTTTTACTTTTGTCATAAATTTGAATTTCAGATAACAAAATAGTCGATGAGTGAGGAGTAGGTGTATTATATTTAAAAGATGTAAACAAATAATGGTGATCCTTGTTGCCTTGTCGAAATTTTAATTTGTTCTGATATATCTGGATCGCTCATGCTTAAACACCGGCAATCGCTTGCTTTGAAATATTAACTACTTAATTTAAAAGCTAAATATTAATATACAGAATGTGTTTTCAAAAACATTAAGTATCTCCCTTAGGTCTCATAACAACCTTATGAAATAGTAAAGCAAGCATTACTGATTTTAATAAAATAGAAACTCAGAGAAAATTGAATGGCTTGTTCCCTGGATGTTGGTACTCCAGTGTTCTTTCCTTTAAGCCAAGTAAAAAGGTGATGCTTTGCGCCATAAAAGACTACAGAGTACTGTTTTAACAACAACAATTAGCTAATGATTTTCATGATAGCAATTGAGTCAATAGTGAGCACATTTCAAAATAAAGTTCAAAAAAGGACATAATGTTTGATAAAGTAGGAAGGTCAGTGAAAACAAGGGAAACCCTCACTGAGATGGACTGACACAGTAGCTACAACAATGGGCTCAAACGTACCAGCGTCTGTGAAGACAGCTCAGGATGAGGCAACAGTTTATTCTGTTATGAATAAGGTCGCCATGAACCAGTGTTGGCTCAACAACAACTAACAACAATGTTAGGAAAGCTACTTACTACTCCAATGTGGCAAAGTAAAACTGAACTTTGAGGGTTGATATCAAGTGCTTTTTGGAAATGCATTTCTGCAAGGCTGAATTTTTCTTGCTTGTAATAAATCATTCCCAAACCATACCTGAAAGCATAGAAAGTATAATTTTAGGGATATGAACTTCTGGTTGTTACTTTAGTTAAGCTATTAATAGGATGCATCTGGAATTTGATAGTCCTAGAAGGAAGGCAAAAAATATCTGTCATGATAGAGAACATGAAATGCTAATCACAATGCTGTTTCTAAATTCTTTGTCCAAATGTGTGTATACTTTTTATAACTGTAACAGACACAGAATCATATTTGGTTTCCCTTTTCTCTCACTTACTGTTACCAAATACACATTCCTAAATTTATAGACTTCAAAATTACAAATTGTAAAGTCTATGTGGTAATATAGGAGCTCTGGTAGCATAGTGGTTATGAATCGGGCTGCGAACCTTAAGGTCCGCAGTTCGAAACTACCAGCTACTCTGCGGGAGAAAGATGAGGCTTTGTGCTCCCATAAAGATTTACAGCCTCAGAAATCCTGCACAGGGTCACTATGGGTTGGAACCGACTTGAAGGCACTTAACAACAGCTATTTCTCATAAAATCCCAAATCATCAAAAGAAGACAGTGTGACTAATCTACATTTGAGCCTTGGTGTGGAGCTGTAGGACAAGCACTGGACTGATAACTGAAAGATCAGCAGTTTAAACCCACATCAGCGGCTTTCAGAAACCCCATACAGGGTTGCTATGCATCAGAATCGACTTGAAAACACACAACAACACAATTTAAGAATCCCTTTCTTATGCAAGAACTATACCCACCTCCTCCACACAACGTAGACAGGGATGGGCAACTTGGACATTGGCTACCCAAAATGGGGGGAGGGATACAAAGGCAAGAAGTGACTACTGGCTTACAAGCTTTCAAGAGGGAACCTAGATCCAGAGGGCGTGGAGGAAGGTAGAGAGTCTCCAGTGAGTGGTGTCCAGCCTGTCCAGGAAGGGCTGATGAAACGAAATATAGATGGGTCTCTTGTGATGCAATGGTGAATAATTGTTATCAGGACTGATTGTGAGGGCTGAAAATCTAAACATGGACATTTTGTAGCAAAGAGGGGAGTAATTAACTTATCAGTCTAGGAGCGGAGGACCCTGGGACCATCAATGGAGAAGAGTGAAGAGTGGAATCTTACCCAGAGAGGTGGTGAGGCCTGGGATAGAGGCAGAGAAGACAACGTCAAGAGATGGTGGGGCTGGGGTCTCGGGATCAGGAGATGGAAAGGTGCTGAGGACTGTGGTGGTGGTGCAGGCTTACAGGGTACACCCCTTGATTGGGTGAGGATGCATGGACAGGATGATAACTATGCCAATGAAATTATGGCTGATGGAATGAATGTAAAGTTGATGTTCTCCCATGTAGACTATCACACACAATTCACAATAAAACATTAAAAAAAAAAAAAGAAAAAGAAAAAAGAATCCCTTTCTTGGCCATGACTAGATGATGATGATGAGTGAACACCAAAGGTATAAGAAAAGAGGCATACTGTGTCTGTTTTGACAGTGGCCTTCTTTATCGTTATAATGGTGTTATAGGTGATGGGGAAGGGAGGGATACCTAAAGAAAGGCTACTTATTCTGGAGGTCTAGAAAAATAAATTTGCTTTAGTTAGATAACTTGTTGTTAAATGCCATGGAGTTGATTCCAACTCACAGTGATTATTGGATTTCCGAAGAACAGCTGATGGGTTTGAATAGCTGATTTTAACTGTGGCCAACAGTCCAGTGTTTATCTACTACACCACACCATCTTAGCAGATACTTAGAGCTAACCACATCCAGGCAGATCTAAGAGATATTGGGGGTTCAATTCCAGAGTACAATAAAGCAAATACCACGATAAAGTCAATCACACAAATTTTGAGATGGGGGTTCCTAGTGCTTAAAATAGTTATGTTTGCACTATACTTCAGCCAATTAAAGGAGCCCTAGTGGTGCAGTAAGGTAAGTACTGGACTGCTAACTGGAAGGTTCACAGTTCAAACCCACCAGCCACTACTCAGAAACCGAACACAGGGTGGCCATGAGTTGGAGCCAACTTCATGGCACTTAACAACAAAGTGGTACAGTAAGGCTAGAGCTCGCTCTAGTGCTGCTGTAGGATACACTCTGGACTGCTCACTTCAAGACTGCTAGTTCAAACTCACTAGCAACTCTGCAGAAAAAAGATGAGATAAAGAGCATGGTTTCAGAAATCCTAAGTAAGGTTCATTATGAACTGGAATCCACATGATAGCAGTGGGTTTGGTTTTGATTTCTACTCTATTTAAAGTGTGCAATTGTAGCTGTTAAGTGCTGTTGAGTCAGTTCTAACTCATAGCGACTCTATATAGTTTCTGAGGCTGCAAGTCTTTACGGGAGCAGAAAGTCTCATCTTTCTTCTGAGGAGTGGCTGGTGAGCTTGAACCATTAACCTTGTGGTTTGCAGTCCAATGCTTATCCTACAGAGCCACCATGCTTCCCATCATAAAAAGCTTGACATACTGTGAGAATTACCAAAATGTGACAGAGACACGAAGTAGGTAAGCACATGCTATTGGAAAATGCTGCCTCTAGACTTACTCACACAGGATTGCCACAAACCTTCAATTTATAAAAAAGAAAAAAAAAGGGCAGTCTCTGCTAAGCTCAACAAATCGAAGTGCAATGAAACGAGGTATGCCTGTTCCTCAAAAACCTTACTTATGGTTTCCTAGTAAAAGTTAGCCAGTCTGAATTTTCCTCTTTTCCTCCAATTAAAATATTTTTTATAACATAATTTTTGACTGCGCAATACCAGAACAGGTATAGGTTTAAAACCAAATACAGGTTCTGAGTCCTTAAAATATTAGAGAACTTCTATCTATATGAAGTTTGTTGCCAATGTCAGCAATAGCTCAGTAGCAATTATCAGGCAATCTAACTGCTTAAAATTGAATCCACTGGGGACCATACACACAAATCCAGAAGATACACTAGTTATCTAGTGTTCTGTTTAGTTACAAACAGATTATGATGTAACTCAACCATTACAATAAAGTCCAAAAGTTAAAAAAAAAAAAAAAGTCTGACATACAGACTACAAATTAGAATCATAGTTATGACTTCAGAATTGCATGTCATCTTAATCTTTAACTGTCAAGTAAAAAAAAACAAAACAAAAATGATAAAATGTCAATGTGGTATTAAAATTTAAGTAGGAACAAGTTTCTGATGTCTTCTTCATCTTATAACAAACAATATAAGCCAGGTAGCAAATTTTCGATATGCCTACCTGTGTACAGATACAAAAAATAAGAGAGACAACTTAATAAAGTGGAACATAAAACTGAAATATATTATTCATGATTTATGTCAAAGAGCAAAATCGAATGGATATTCTAAAATGTTTATTCTCCATTATCATAGGTGAATTAAGACTGTTTGCTTTCCCTTCACTTTTACAAACATTATTTATCCTAACGTTTCAGTATCAAAAGAAAAAGTAACAAAACAAGTAACAAAACTATCCACCACCAAAGCTTGGTAGTGAAAAGGCTGAATCTATTGAGTATATGGGTCGGGTATGTAACAATCATTAGTTAAGAGTTGGTAAAAGCATAAATTTCACACACAAATGTTATGGTCAGAAGTTCTCAACCAGTAGCATCCTTAAGTATTACTCAACAAATTCATTATAATAAAGAGAAATCTAAAAAACTACCTAGTTCCGAGCTCATGAATCAGATTTTGACTTTGGACTTACCATGCATTATAATGTCTGGGATTGACTCTGATAGCATTTCGAAAACAAGCTAATGCTTTGTCTAGTTCTTCAGTCAATACAAACTCATGACCTAATAGAGTATAGGCGTATGCATAATTTGGGTCAACTTGGATAGCTCTCTGGAAGAATTTAATTGCAATATCATGTTCCCGTTGCAAACTGAAACAGTTCCCTGCAGCACACCAGGCCTTAAAAAAGGAAGCAAAAAACAAACACACAATTAAAATTTTATCTTTTCTAATTACCAAAAGTCTATCTATGACTGAACTCAAGCCTTGGACTCCTCTTAGGACATAAAGGTAAAAACCAAAGCATTTTAATTAATATTTTAACCTTAACTATACTGTGGAAAGTGGTATGTATCACTATACACTTCTTGTCTGATACACACTGAAATAGTTCCTAAAGGAGTGAAACATTTAAATTTACTGTGCCTACTTGATGACCCTTAACAACACTGGTTTATAATGAAATCCTGGTGTGGCTCTGTAGTGTAAGCACTGAACTGCTAACCGCAGGGTCGACAGTGCAAACCCAACAACTGTGCCTCGGAAACTCTATACAGGGTCACTGTGAGTTGAAACTGACTCAACAGCACTAACTTTTGAAATGGTTTAAAATGACAATTTAAATTACTAATTTAAAATCAGAACTTCTTTCAATCTACACAACTCTTTAATGAACTTATTAATCTTGGTGATTAACAGCAATTCTTTTTACAATGATCTACTATATTTATTTTGTGAGAGTGGTGGCTCCACACAATAAGCACTGGACTGCAAATCACAAGGTCTGTGCAGAGAGCCTGTCAATGGCTCCACATGAGAAACATGAGGCGTTCTGCTTCCATAGAGATTTTTAAAAGCCTCAGAAATCTTATACAGGGGCGCTATGAGTTGGAACTGACTCAGTGGTACTTTACAGCAACATACTGAATTTACGTGCTTTAATTAGTTGTCCACTCAATAATTCATGTACACATTGTTCTGTGATAGTGACTGCAATCTTGGCAACATGTCAGTGCTCTCCCTGTTTCTACCTCCTGGGCTCCCCATTTCCATTTGACGGGTTTCTCTGCCCCTTTCTGTGGTCTCATCTTTCCTTTTGGACAAATGTTGCCTTTTTGGTCTCTTACAGTTGACTGGTTTAAGGACATCCTTCATGGTATTACTATTTTGATGTTTGAATTATTTGGTTGATTTCCATTTGAAAAGGGTGATCAAATGGTAACTACAGAAGCAAAGTGTTTCAGTCAACTTACCTCTGGTGAATTTTTATCCATGTCTGTTAAATCTTTAGAAAGAACTGAAAGAGCAACATCTTTCTGAAGATGCCAAAGTGTTGTAGAGTAGATCTCCATGCCTTCAACTCTATAATTCTCAATCCTTCTAACCTCTGAGAATACTCTTTCAGCCTGAAATAGAAAAACCAGAAACAGGAAAATAAGCTGATATAACTTGATATACAGATGGAAAATTGGGCACTGGCTTCCCAGGACTTAAATGCTGCCTTGTTAATATGGTTTTTAAGCAGGAATGTAAGTAGTAACACAAGGTCAAATTAAGCAACCTAGAACTGTGCTATTATTTATTACTTATAAAAGACAAGGCAAGTCCCAAAGTTCCTAGCAACAAACGAAAACAAAATCACAACATATCAAAATCTCTGGGACACGGTGACAGCAGTGTTGAGAGGACAATTTATTGCAAAAAATGCACATATCCAAAACGAAGAACCAAAATTAACAAATTAACACAGTATCTACAACAATTAGAAACTGACCAACAGAGGGAAACTACAGCCACCAAAAGAAAAGCAATAATAAAGATTAGAGCAGAAATAAATGAGATAGAAAACAGAAAAACTAAAGAAAGAATCAATAGGACAAGAAGCTGGTTCTTTGAAAGGATTAACAAAATTGACAGACCACTGGCAAACCTAACAAAAGAAAAGAGGGAGAAGACACAAATAACATGCATCAGAAACCACATGGGTGATGTTGCAACTGAACCAAAGGAAATCAAAAGGATAATAACAAAAAACTATGAAAAGTTGTACTCCAACAAATTTGAAAACTTAAACCTGAACAGACCCATAACAAAAGAAGAAATTAATCAGATCAAAAAACTCCCCAAAAAAGAAGTCCAGGCCCAGATGGCTTCACTGGTGAGTTCTACCAAACATTCAGGGAAAAGCTGTCACCAATTATACTCCAATTATTCCAGAAGATAGAGGAGGATGGAAAACTTCCTAATACATTTTATGAAGCAAGCATAACCCTCATACCAAAACCAGGGAAGGACATCACTAAGAAAGAAAATTATAGACCAATATCCTCATGAACACAGATGCAAAAATTCTCAACAAAATCCTAGCCATTAGAGAGATACAAATCAAAACAAAAATGAGATATCATCTTACACCAGCAATAATAGCAAAGATCTAAAAAGTAGAGGACAATAAATGCTGGTGAGGATGTGGAGACTGGGACGCTCCTGCATTACTGATAGGATTGCAAAATGGTCCAACATCTCTGGAAAGCAATATAGTGCTTCCTTAGAAGGTTGGAAATACAAATATCTTATGATCCAGCAATTCCTCTACTTGGTATTTACCCACAAGAAATACGAGCCATAAAATGAGTAGATATATGTACACCAACGTTCACTGCAGCACTATTTACAATAGCAAAAAGATGGAGACAGCCTAAGTGCCCATCAACGGAAGAATGGATAAACTGTGGTACATACACACACAATGGAATATTATGCAACCTTGAAGAACAAGGAAGCTGTAAGCTATCACGCAAATGGATGAACCTTGAGGACATTATATTGAGTGAAATTAGTCATTCACAAAAGAAGAAATACTGCATAGGACCACTATTGTAAAAGACTAAGAAAAAGAACCCATACTAAAGGGGGATAGGGGAGATTCTTTGCTGGTTACCAGGCTGTGGGGGTTAGGGAATAGACACAGGATAGTTTGGGTGCTAGGGATGGGGGCAAAACACAAGAAGGGGGCGGGGAATGGAAGAACAAGGCAGATGGGAAAAGAATTAGGCAGGTTTGCAAGGGCTAAGTGGGACAGAGGTAAATAATGATGTATGCACAAACTTGGAACAATAGGACTCTGGGATACAGGGATTGAGACACAGTTGGAACGGGCAAAAGGGGGATATAATGTTAAGATGCTTGGCTGTCTTTGAATCTTGGTTTCCCTTGCATAAAATAGACACTTGAGGGAGAGAGAATGGAATAGCCAGAAATATCACCATAGAAAGCTTGTAAGTCCATCTTCTGCCTATAATTGACTGGAATAACTAAAATGGGGCTACAACGTGCTCAGCGAAGGAGGCTTCCTGCAGAGCCTCTACATTACATAAGACCGTAGGTAGAATCCTGAACTCCATCCGGAATCTTCTCAGGTGGGAAATTTTCACTTGAAAGGACAAGCAGACCAGCCTGGAGCGGCTAGAAGAACAGAAGATACTTCTTGAAAGAACGACCAACAGGAAAAATACAAAACAATAGCAACAGTCTGACTGATTACTACAAGAACAAGCAAATTGCTCACCCAGGAGACAACAAGGCAAGTGGTCGGGTCCCCTCAGGGCAAACCCCCTTCCAAGACTGAGACTCAATGGGAATACACGAGCAGACACATACTCTGACTGGTGACCACGTCACTGATAAGGGGAAGTGAGGGAAAAACAGCAATGAAGCTGAGAGCTAAGCCATACAAGGTTCAATAGACTCCTGTGAAACCGGGTGGAGACTTGGTTGGCCAGCAGTTTGGCAAGACCTAGTGACTGCTAGGCTCAGAGTCAGTGACAAAGCCACAGAGGACTAGAGTGGAGAGTGAAGTGTCCAGCTGATAAGAAGAGAGGGCATAAGCACAATAACACCCACACTTACAGAAAATAACCACCTGACCTGTCTTTAATGGCTGGATGATCAGAGTTCAACTAAAAGAAGAAAGAAAAGGAAAAAAAAAACAAGAGTAATCTGGTATAATCTGATGAACTTGACCTACACCTATGTATGCAGTAACTCAAAAGAGGGAACAAATCTTTACAGCGAGGATCATTCCCAACCCCTCAATACACAAGGTAGACAGGGATGGGCAACTTGGACATTGGCTACGTAAAATGGGGGTGGGGGGGGAAGTACAGAGGCAAGAAGTGATTGGCTTATAAGCTTTCAAGAGAGAGCCTAGATCCAGAGGGTGCAGAGTAAAATAGAATCCCCACTGAGTAGTATCCAATCTGTCTGCGTGGGACTGACCAAAGGAGATGTGGATAGCACTCATGTGGTAAAATAGTGAATAATAACTATCAGGACTGACTGAGAGGGTTGGAAATGTAAAGGAAGACACTTTGTAGCAAAAAGAGGGAAGTGGTTGACTTTGCAGTCCAGGAGCGGATGTCCCTGGGACCATCAAGGGAGAAGAGCAGAGTGCAGGACCCTACCCAGAGAAACAGTGATGCCAGAAATGGAGGCAGTGATGACGACGTGGAGAGATGGAGTGGCTGGGAACTCTAGACCCAGAGAGGGAGAGGGGCTGTATGCTGATAACTGAGGGACAGGCTTGTGGGGTGTACCTTTTGGTTCATTGATGATGCATGGAGGGATTGTAACCAAGGCAATGTAACACTATATGGTAGGATGAATATTGTAAAGCTAATGTTCTCCTATGTAAATTATCACATAATTCATAATAAAACATTTATAAAAAACAAAAAAACCCAACAAAACAAAACACCCCAATGCAAGCTAAGGATAAGAAAAGATAGCCACAGAGAAAAGCAGAGTGCGAGACCCCTATCCAGAAAAGCAGCAACGCCAGAGATGGAGGCAGAGATGATGACGTGGAGAGATGGAGAGACTGGGGACTCGGGACTCAAGGAGGGAGAGGGGTTGTGTGCTGGTGACCAGGGACAGGTTTGCAGGGTATACCCTTTGGTTGTTTGAATGGTTATATATTCCTGAGTGCTTCGGTGTACATCCAAAACAAAAAAAACCAGAGGGAATGGAAGCAAGTGCTGTTGAATGATGATGCATGGAGGGGATTATATGTCATCACTGCAACGAAATGAAATACGATAGGATGAACCATCAAGGAAGAAGAGCGGAGAGCGGGACCCTACCCAGAGAAGCAGTGACACCAGAGATGGTGATGTGGAGAGATGCAGCAGCTGGGGACTTTAGACCCAGAGAGGAAGAGGGGGCTGTGTGCTGATGACCAGGGAGCAAGCCTTAGGTTGATGATGCATAGAGGGGATTGTAATCATGGCAATGAAAATGATACACAAGAGGATGAATGTAAAACTAATGTTCTCCCATGTAAACTATGACATAATTCACAATAAAACACTTAAAAATATAAATAAAAATGAAATATGATAGGATTAGAATATAAAGCTGATGTTCTCTCATGTAAATGATCACTCAATTCACAAGAAAAGATACTCAATTCATAGTAAAAGAAAGAAAGAAGAAAAAAAAAAGTCAAGGTAACAATGTGAACTCTGGGAGAAAAAATAGTTCCCAACTGAAAAGACAGATGAGAAATCTATACAAAATTACAATTTAAAAAGGACACATCAATATTTTATTAAAAAAAAAAAAAAAACAAGTCCTAGCTTTCATATGATGACATCTGTAACACAAAATCTACTTTCCCACTGATTTTGATTAAGGCAATGAGTTAAAAACTTTAGGGCAGGAACAGGTTAAAATGGCCCATGCGGTATCTAGGATAAGATGGACAATTTATAATTTCCCTGCAATCTCTTAAAAATTTATAATGATAAGTTTTTCAAATAGTCAATTAAGTCATTATTGGTTACAAGACAGCAGATCCATCCACTAATCAAATACAGAGATACTTTTTGGTTTCAAATTTTTCAGACTCTGTTGCTTCCCTTAAAAATTACTAAGGCAGGGTGCTAGACTGAATAGTCAGTTTGAACCACAAGGTTGGCAGTTTAAACTCACCAGCATCTTCTTGGGAACCCTATACAGTGTTGCTATTAAAACTGACTCAGTGTCACTTAACAACAATATAGTCAGGAGAGGAAAAAAAAAATCAAAACTCATTAAATTAAAATGGCAACAAAAGCTTTAAAAAAAATATTTGGGTCATTGCTCTCTAACTGGGGTAAACAACAAAATTATATTTTAGAGTATCTGTGAAATAAGAAACTAGAAACAATTTTGAAAAGGGCTTATTAAATGAATGTTCTTATCCAATATGGATTAGGTCCGTGCTTGGTAGAAACGGTTTGTACTAGGTTGTGCATTGAAGTAGATTGCTGTACCTTTTTTACATGGCACTTGCGTTTACTAACATTTATATTGTTATTATTTTTATGTGCTGTGGAGTCAGTTCCAACTCATAGTGACTCTGCATAGGGTTTCTGAGGCTATAAATCTTTATAGGAGCAGAAAGCCTCATCTTTCTTCCGCAGAATAGCTGGTAGTTTTGAACTTCTGACCGTGAGATTAGCAGCCCGATTCGTAACCGCTCGGCTACCAGAGCTCCTCACTAACATTTATAGACACTGGAAACCCTACATAGAGTTCTACTCTCAAACAGGTAGGACTGCCATGAGTCCCAATCGGCTCAGTGGCTACAGGTTTGGTTTTGAGCAATGAATAAGACTTTCCAACTACAACTGTTTTTTCTTTACTAAGCACATTTCCAAGAATAGGTATCCTCTGCATTTATTCTCTGCCTGGAAAAACAGTTTCTCCTGTATCACTGCATGGCTCATAAAGGGGAGGAGAGGAACTTTTCTTCTCTGAGCACCACAGTTCCTGTCCTGCAATAATCTTTACCATGATGTATTTTTCTGCATACGATTTAGAGAACCACATGTCCTTATACAAGGAGCTCTGGTAGCGTAGTGGTTACGAATCGGGCTGCGAACCTTAAGGTCAGCGGTTCGAAACTACCAGCCGCTCCGCGGGAGAAAGATGAGGCTTTCTACTCCCGTAAGGATTTACACCCTCGGAAACCCTGTACAGGGTCGCTATGGGTCGGAACCGACTCGACGGCACTTAACAACAACAACATGTCCTTATACATTTATTGTTTTTCTTTTTTTTTTTTCCACTGGAATGTAAACTCCAGGAATTAAGAAATCTTGTCTAGCTGTGTTTCGGATTCTAGAAAACAGCCTAGCACATAATTAGTACTTAAATCTAAGTTGAACAACTGAAAATGACTACAGCAGAAAGTAACCTATTAGCAATGATAAAAAATCCATGTTAGAGAAACTTCATTAACATACAGGTTTGTTAGAAGGGGTGTTTTATTTTAGTTTTAGAAGTAAGGGGGAGAAAGTACCTTGGTAAGGAGAAACAGAGAGGTTATTTATATTCAGAATTAGACTTTTCTTTGGCTCTAGGTTAACTAAGGAGCCCTGGTAATGTAGTGGATTATGAGCTGGGCTGCTAACGTCAAGGTGAGCAGTGTAAATCTATCGGTTGCTCCATGAGAGAAAGATGAGGGTTTGTGCTCCTGTAAAGACTTACAGCCTCAGAAACCCTATACAGGGTCACTATGAGTCAGAACCAACTCGGTGGCACACAACCACCACCACCAACTTAGGTTAATTATCCTCAACTTTTCTGTCACAAACAACAAATAACTTAAACAATGAATGTAATTAAAATGAAAAGGATAAGGGCATTGTATCCTTAATTAAATACAACTTTCTTCATAGCATTTTTTAAGTTTTTAAAACCTATTAAGTGCCAAAACTTCATCCTAGTAGATAATACAATGTACAGTAGAAAGGCTTTAGACTATAGCTATAGCAAAAGGAGCTCTGGTAGTGTAGTGGTTACAAATCGGGCTGCTAACTTCAAGGTCAGCAGTTCGAAACTACCAGAGGATCCGCGGGATAAAGATGAGGTTTTCTGCTCCCGTGAAGATTTACAGCCTCGGAAATCCTGTGCAGGGTCCCTGTGAGTTGGAACCGACTCCACGGTACTTAACAACAACAACAATTCATAAACATGAATTTCAGTTCCAAGTAAGTAGAGTACAAGTTATCACATAAGAATATACTTATAATTGGTTTACTACAATACTATCTCATGTAATTTTATAGAATTTAAATTGCTCACCCTTTACCACAAGAAATAATTGCATTTTTTTGAATAGAGGTAAATACTGTTAACTGATAGTACACAGAGGGAATTGCAAATCACTGTTATGAAGCAAAATACATGATTTTATGAATGCAAAACTGATGATCTGCTCTGTAAACCTTTGCTCAATTCACAATAAAAAGCTTAAAATTTTAAAAAAAGGAAAAGAATTGTATTTATAAATGACAAAATTAGACAAAATTAAGCATGAAGATTGTTGTTAAGTGTTGTCGAGTTAGTTCTGACTCATAGGGACTCTGTATAGGGTTTCTGAGGAGCAGCTGGTATTACATAATAAACATTACCTTTTTAGACCTAATTTTCCCAAGCATGAAAAAAGTTAATTATCTCTAGATTGGCATGGATAGATATACTGTTCCATACTTACTTGCATGTACTCTGAAAGTTCAAAATAGGCCCTTCCAATTTGGCACAGCACCCAACCCGTATTGTAGTGGTGAGAAGGTAGGTGGCTCAGGATGTTTATAGCTTCTTTACAGTTGTATGAACACAAAGCTAGATAACCTTTGCCCATTTCACGAAGAAGGCTCATCAAACCTTCTAGGAGAAAACAATATAGTAAACAAAGGAGAAAACACACAAAACAGCTTCCTTTCCCAGAAAGACTAATTATCAAATAACTCATTAAAAAATCCAACATCTTATAAAGAAAATGTTAAAGGCATTATAATGGACATTAAGAGGCTCACTTAAAATACGTGAGTAATTAAATAAAAGAAGCTACTAAGCAGTAGAAACAGACCTGAAGCTGCTCTCTGTAGAGTCAAAGCCTGGATCTGAGGCGTGATCGTAGGCATTTTCCCTTCTGAAATGATGGAAGAGTCCAATTTGGTAATTTCCAGGCTATCATTGATGTTAGGTTGACTTATTCCTCCTTTATTAGTTTTACTTTTTGTTTTTCTGTTTGGGATTTTAGGTGGAAACTTCATTTTTAATTTTTTACTATTCTCCTGCAAGAAGCGGGGAGAGGAGTCCCACACTGGTCATATTCATGTATTTCAGATTTTTTTTCTCAACCCCTTCTCAAGTATTATATACAAATCAGTGTCCAATCTTAATCTATCTTTTTCTCAGAAAAATTTTCATAAAAACAAAGGTTTTCAAGGTAATTTAATTTTAAATACAACAGCTCAGAAAATTGACTGCACTACCTAACAAGCTAGCGCATCAGGTGAGAGTCAGCACGAAGTGTTGCTCTTTTCTGAAAGCACATCACACTGTCATTTAGTATTTAAAAACATGAATATAAGGATATGTAATCCAACCTAAGTATCTCAGAACCATTATAACTGATGTCATACAGTGTTGATCTGTACAAGTCAAAGTTCAAGGTAGCCTATAATATGTGCAATGGGGGGTCAAGGAAACTTGCAAAAGGATAAGGAGGCCCTTAACAACTTATGATTTTGAAATAATTTTGATCTATCAAAAATAATATAGAGAATTCTTCATCCAACTCCCCTCTGACATAATTATACTACATCATCAAACCTAGGAAACTGGCACGGGTCCAATACTATGTATGCACTGAAATACAAACCTTAGTCAGATTTCATTAGTTTTACATGCATTCTTCTCTTGTTCTTTGGTATGGTTCTATGAAACTGTATCACACATATGGATTTGTGTAATTAACCATTTGTTATTAAGTGTCGTTGAGTCAGTTCCGACTCATAGCGACCCTACATAGGGTTTCCAAGGAGCAGCTGGTGGGTTTGAACTGCTGATCTTGTGATTCGCAGTCCACTGCTGATCCTACAGCACCACACCAGAAGCCTGCAACTAACCACTACGATTAAGAACTATTCCATCACATCAGAGAAATTTCCTTGTGCTATCCTTTACTAGTCATATGCCCCCAACCCTATTACCTGGGAGTTCCCCAACCTGTTCTCCAACAATAGGATTTTGCGACTATGATATTCATCAAAGGACTAAAACAATTATAAAATGTATAGGCCATCCAAGTAAAAATACATTTTTTTTTTACATTGTAAATTTAAGGACACTTATTTATAAGAACAAACTGAAGGGAAGTTATTTATAATAGATAGAGGCACTGATGAAGGAAATTCTGGGGAGGGGAAGTACTGAGTATGTGTGACTTTTAAACATCTTTAAATTACCTTGGTTGTGGAGCTGTCACTAGTAAAAAGTCGTGAACTTCTTCGAGGCAGTGCGTTGGGGGGAGATGTGATAGTGGGACTCAATACCTGAGGTGTTGTACTAAAAAACAATGATAAAAGAAGACATTTCTTTTGCATTCTGCTTATGACGATTGATTTTGTTTCAATTCAGATATATGAAAGATATTCAATTATCGCATTTGTACTCTAAAGTTGATGAGTTTGTTGGTTCTATCTTTTCCCCCACGAAAGCTGAAAATTTAAAAGCTATCTATGTTACCATAAAATGGTAAAGATTACACCATAGCTCTTCATTCTATCTAAAACTGCTGATATGAATTCAGAACAACCTACATAAAAATTTGGTGCCAATAAATGGTAAACAATAAATATCTAAGGCCAATTATCTCTAGCCCTCATCTGCAACTACAGCAAGTAAGGAAAAACGAAAGAGAGAGCTGGCCATGGACATTCCAAATGTGGCATTATTAGCTAACAAATATATACAAATCCACTAGGAAATATAATACTTGAGGAGTTATTTACCTGTATATTTGAACAGCCTTATCAAGGTTTACTCTGTTTATGGTAAAAGGATTCTGATAAAAATAAAATCTGGACACAATTTTTACTTTAAAGACAAACCCTAAGATTTAAGAACTTCATCCTTAGAAAGCAAACACCATAAGAACCTGAAGTCATCTAATTGAGAGTGGTTTAGTTTATGGACTCAAAGCTGGCAACAAGTGTGAGGTTAGCCCAGGACCAGGTAGTGTTTCGTTGTGTTGTGCATAGGGTTGCTGTGAGTCAGTACTGACTCTATGACACTTAACAATAACAAGTTTATGGACTAAACTGCCTACTACTTTACACAGTTTATGGGAAATCCTACTAGTTACCCGAACAAGTATCTAAAAATAAAAAAACAGATGCTATCCCGTGAGTAAAAACTGCCAAAGGCTGTTCTTGATCATTCAAAAGTAAAAATTTTGGCAAGTGAGGTCATTTGGATAAAGCATTTTATTTAAAAAAAGTATATGATCCTTTATTTAAGAGGGAGAACTATGTGTCATTTATATTATAAATTACATTTTGTTAATATTTGTCAGCCATTAATTTGAACTCATAATGACAGTACAAAGAGAAGAGAGCACCGTACAGGGTTTCCAAAGCTGCCAGTTACTTTCTTCTGCAGAGCAGCTGGTGGGTTCAAATCGTCAAGCTTCTAATAAGTGGCTGAGCACTTCACCACTGTACCACCAGGGCTCTTCATTTCACTAATAAGATTGCCTACTTAAGAGAAGCAGACTGTCCTGGGTTCTTACACTAAGTCTTCTACTTACCAGGTAGGTGGTGGTGGTGGTGATAATGTGCTGAGGAGTCGGTTCCGACCCATAGCGACCCTGTACAGGGTTTCCGAGGCTGTAAATCTTTATGGGAGCAGAAAGCCTCATCTTTCTCCTGCAGAACAGTTGGTAGTTTCGAACTTCTGACCTTCAGGTTCGCAGCCCGATTCGTAACCACTACGCTACCAGAGCTCAGCGCTGTGGGTTAATGCGCCAGACTGCAAAGCTGCTTGAACTGCAAGGTTGGCAGTTCAAACTCACCAGCTGCTCCTTGGAAACCCTGTGGGTAACTATGGGTCGGAACTGACTGACTTAACAGCACTTAACAACAACAACTTAGAGAAAAGTGTTTTACCTGACAAGTGGGAAAGAATAACTTCACAGCATGGGCAGCCTGAGAACGGTACTGAGATTACCTTAAGTCAGGGGTAGGGAACGTGTGGCCCTGGCCTTCTAAGTAAGGCCTGAGAAATCGTTTGGTCGGGGCCTACCAAGGCAATCGCAATTCTAGCCATTACACTGTTGCTGCTGTTAATGCCATCGAATTGGTTCCAACTCATAACTACCCTACACAGGGTTTCCAAAGAGTGGCTTAAGGGTGAATTAATGAAATGTTTGACCAAATATAGCAGGTAACTCTGAAGTTGATAATTTTGTGTGGCCTGTGAATGATGTACAAACTTTGGCAGAAAAAAGGTTCCCCACCATATCCCTGCCTTAAATAGACAGAAGTCTGCATGAGAATAATGTAAATTACGTGGGGTAGGAGTAAAATAATAAAAAGAAGTTTTCCCAATTGTTAGCAGCATTAGACAGGTATACAGGGGGGCGGACAACACTGGTAAGGTATGCTCACAATGGAATGGTCAATCATTCCAAATCACAAAGTAACATTTATCCAGGACAAAGCTGAGCTAGAATGGAAAAGGGGGTGGAATGGAAACAGGAAGCACAGAGAGGAAGTGGATCACTATTGCTGCACAGAAGGGATTGCAATCATTGAGATGAGTGTAGATTTGTTAAACAGAAACCAAATGATCGTGTGTAAATCTAGACTCAATTCACAATAAAAAGTAAAAAAAAAGTAAAAGGTTCTAGGGCTGGGAGGGTGGAGAAAACAAATGATTCCTATATTACCATTTGGTTTTGTGTTGTATTAGCCCCAAAGACTGACATGACACAAGGGAAAAAAATGCCCCCAATATGATAAGCATCCCCAAAAAGAAGCAGGATACTGTGCAATTTTGAAACATTGGTCACATAATATGAAATATTTCTATAGTAAGCATTACAACTTACATTTGTTTAACTAGGAGTTTGACAGTGAAAAGACTGTGCTATGGGATCAGACTGCATAGGCTCAGAATCAGGCTCCACCACTTACAAGCTATGTGAATATGTGTCAATGATTTTTAAATAATTTTTTGTAAAGTCTGTAAGTACCATCGCTGTTTTATGGTATTCTCATAAAGTATAAAGTATCCTGGTAGTAATAAATACAAATAGTATGGAAATCTATAAACAGTACTTTTAGAGGAAAATTTACATAGAGAAAATGTCTAACGGTTTGATAATTTAGCTAAGAGTACTGTATCATTCTAATAAAAAAAAACAAACAAAAAAAACCAACATCTTTCCAGATACAAAGACAGATTTCTGTTGCAAGCCATATCCTTCCACCTTAAACAACTACAACACCTAACAAAGTACATGAAATAATGGTTTTCAGACACTGGACAATAGGCAGCACACGCTTAAGAAGAATTGACACTGAAGGGAAGGGAACACATAGAGAGAGCTCAATGATCTACCTGAAATGGTCTTAAGAAAATGTGGAGAATTTGAGGCCAAGGGAGCGAGAATTTGCAGAACAAAGAACTCCAAAGATTTGCAAGGGAATTTCCCTTCAGTGTTTAGCTGAAAACATTATTGCAGGAATAAGAGAAAACACCCAGAAATTGGGGAAAAGAATTATTGGGAAGGAGAAGAAGATTAATTCTTAGAACCAATACCAAGAGCTGGAAGCAGTTAGAAATGGTTCACATTTCTAACAGCAAGAGTGGAGAAACTCCATAATAAATGCGTCACTGGGCAGAGTACTCACAGGGTATTCCCTCAATAGTGGGGTAACATTAGTCTAGACTGAAAGCTGCTCTCTCGTGCCTAAAATCAAGACTTAGAAGGATCAAAATGTTTCCAAGTAGCTAAATATGGCATCCCAGAACATGTCTTAAAAACACTTAAAAGAATGAGGTATAATAATAATCCAGCAATGTAGAATTCATAACAATTGGCATCCAATGAAAAACAAAAACCAGTCATGTGAAGACAGGAAAATATGGCCTACAATAAAGACATAAACCAATCAATACAGACCCAGATATGATGTAGTTAGCAGAATTAGACATCATTGTTGTTGTTGTTGTTAGGTGCCATCAAGTCGGTACCGACTCATAGTGACCTTATGCACAGCAGAACGAAACACTGCCCGATCCTGGGCCAACCTCACTACTGTTGCCACGCTTTGAGTCCATCGATGCTGCCACTTGGCCAATTCATCTCATTGGGGGTCTTTCACTTTTTCTCTGACCCTCCACCTTACCAAACATGAGAGCCTTCTCCAGCAACAGGTCCCTCCTGACAGTATGTCCTAAGTATGAGAGACGCAGTTTGGCCATCTTGGCCTCAAGGAGCACTCTGGCCGCACTTCTTCCAAAACTGATCTATTGGTTCTTTTGGCAGTAGATAACAATATGACAAGAGCCATTATAAATATGCTGTCTATATTCAAAACGGAGTACTAGTGTGGTGCTATAGGATAAGCAAGGGAGTGCTAACCGCAAGCTAACTGCAGGTCGTAGGTACAAACCCACCAGCTGCTTCTGTGAACCCCTATACAGGGTCACTGTTGTCAGAACCAGCTTGATGGCACTAAACAATAATGTATTAAAAAAGGTAGAAGAAAGCATGAGTGTGTTAAGGAAAAATCCAAACCAAGTTTCTAAAGATGAAAAATAAAATGTCGTTGGAAAATATGGCCTTGGTGATAAAAATGATTCTCGAGATCACATGATAGAATTTTGCAAGACCAATGACTTCTTCAATGCAAATACCTTTTTTAAACCACATAAAAGATGACTATACACATGGACCTCACCAGATGGAATACACAGAAATACAATTGACTACCTCTGGGAAAGAGATGGTGGAAAAGCTCCATATCAGCCAAAACAAGGTTAGGAGCTGACTATGGAACAGACCATCAACTGCTCATACGCAAGTTCAGAGTCTACGAGAGTCAAAATGTGACCTTGAACATGTCCCACCTGAATTTAGAGATCATCTGAAGAACAGATATGATGAATTAATTAGACATTAATTACTGAAGACCAGAAGAGTTGTGAGAAGACATCAAGAACATCATACAGGAAGAAAGTAAAAGGTCATTAAGAAGACAAGGAGGAGGAAAAGACCAAAATGGATCTCAGAAAAGACACTGAAGTTTGCTCTCCAGCGTAGCGATGCTAAAGCAAATGGAAGAAATGAGAAGGTAAAACACCTAAACAGAGTATCTCAAAGGGTAGCTCAAAAAGTTAAAATCAAATATTATAATAAATTGTGCAAACACCTGGAGTTACAACATCAGAGGGAAGAACACTCTCAGTATTTCTCAAGCTGAAATAACTGAGGAAAAAACTCAAGCATTGATTTTAATATTGAAAGATTCTACGGGCAAAATATTGAACGATGCAGAAAGCATCAAAAGAAGATGTAAAGAATACACAGTCATTGTACCAGAAAGAAATGGTTGATTGATGTTCAACCATTTCAAGAGGTAGCATATGATCAAGAGTCAATGATACTGAAGGAGGAAGTCCAAGGTGCACTGAAAGCATTGGCAAAGATCAAGGCGCTGGGAACTGATGGAATGAATTCAAATTGAACTCTTTACATTAACAAAAGAAATATATGACAATGAAAAAGACACGGGAAGAGCATGGATGCACACTGTTGTTAGGTTTTATACTGTAGGCCAAGTGGTATAGTATTACTTGAAGGTAGACTTTGATGAATTAGATGTATACAATAAACTTAAAAAGTGTGGCAATGTAAGATCAGTACTGGACTGCGAACCACAAGGTTGGCAGATAAAACCCACCAGCTGCTCCTTGGAAACCCTGTTCAGGGTTGCTATGAGTTAAAACTGACTCTAAGGTACTTAACAACATAAACCTAAAACCACCTCTAAAAAGACAAAACCAAGAGTGATTGCTAATAAGGCAATAAAGGAAAGAAAATGTAATAACCACACAAAGGATATAAGTTGTTAATTGTTGTTAAGTGCCCTCATGAAATGGTTCCAAATCACAGCAACCTTGTATAGGGTTTTCCAAGGAGCGGCTGGCGAGTTTGAACTTACGACTATGCAATTCAAAGCAACCTCATGGTCTACTGCTTATCCTACAGCACCACACCAGGACTCCAAAGTTATTAATAGTTGAAGCTTATTATAGTTACAATTCAGTAGTTATGGTCACATAATCTTTAGGATTAGCATTTACTACTGCTAACTACATTTAGACAATCATAGTTACCTCATGTGACAGAGTAGAATTACCCCACAAGCCTTTCTAGGCAGATTTTTCAGGTATTCTCCTGTAGAACCACTAGCATACACTCTGTCTATATAATTTTGCTAAGCAGGAATTCTCAGTATTCTTCTCATAACAGAGTACCTGGCAATTACTGTCACCTGTCTGAAGCTGACAGTCAAGATGAGACTGACTTAGCATGCCCAACCTTACAGAAATAATGAGACCGTTAATACCCTTAAGGGTATATGCAAATTATGTTGATTTTAATTATTAATGGTACATGTTCACTCATTTAGAAGAAGACAGAGGGGAATCTTTTGTAATATGAGTTATAATTTATTTTTGAATCTCTGAACAGGAAAAGAAATTCCATGTAACACCCTTTCTGTGTAAAATAAATTCACTAATTGAGGAGTTGAAAATTAATTTTATGATCTGATTATAGACATGCATGTTGGGGGAGGAATGAAAATAATTTATACTTGACATACAGATACAGTAACAGGTATATGAAGAAAAATATTTTGGAATAGTGCTTAGAATATTTAGTTTAAACAGATTCATGAGACAGTAAATTAAAAAAATACTTTAGTTAATTCTTGTCTTGATTTACATTATAATATTAAACTGAAAATAGCACTAGTCTTTCACTGAGTTAGGAATTTCAAATTTACATATTTATAATTTATAGCAGGTATTCCAACATTCTTGGGGAATGGGTTAAAATCCTATCTAAATTAAAGAAATATAAAGAATTATATTTTACAGCAAGAAAAGAAAGGAAAAATGTAGTTGAGCAACATCCACTAATAATAGCATAACAAATACCTTGTTTGTGGGCCAGAACTTTGTGTTTGTGCTACAAGAACTGGAGTTACCTCTCGACTATTTCCACTCTGAGAGAAGACAGACTTTGTTCCAGTTTGACCAATTCTGGCAACAGACTGTAAAACACAAAAAGTCTAAGGTTTGTGAATTATAAACTGCATTGTAAATGATAAAAGATACAACTAGTCCATTTGCATCCTCCTAATCAAAGATTTTCTAAAGTGTAACAGCATTTAACAACAACTACCATCATCTTAAAAGGACTGAACTGCTACTAAATCATTATTTATCTAATATGAAGAGTCTGAAGCCTCATTTTAACCTCAGAGTGTTTTTATTTCTATATTACCAGTTCCTTTTTTTCTTTAGTTTCAAAGGCAAGGCTCCAAATTCCCAGAAGTTATTATTTTTATCTGAGTGTGGTGTCTTCCATTTATTATAAATCTTCTCTGTTTGGAGCTAAGTACTGGGCGTTAGAGATAAAAAAAAGTTTAAAAACATACTATATCAAGATTTATGATAAAGTTTACTATATTAAAAAATAACAGCAAGATTTTATTTTGCTTCTTTGGCACTTAGTACAAACAGTAAGATTTAGAAGAAAAGATAAAAATATCCAATTATTTTCCAAATTCCAAGGATATTATTGCTCTTAGACTCTAATCCCCTTTCTGGTTTTCTAATCTTTCATTAATTCATCTCCCTTGGAGAAAAAGCTACTCTTTGCTTGGTCTTTTTGTTTCCTCTCATTTATAATCATATTTGTATTCATTTTCATCATCTAGCTTCTTTACAAAGTGATCTAAGAGTATTGTCAGTAGATGATTTTTAAATCACTAAATAATTTCTTTCTAAACTTACTGCTACTCTATATGCTATAGACAATTCTCAAATCGTTCACTACAAAATCACTGATAATCATGGTCTCACCAGATCTGAAAATCTTATTTTAGCCTATTCTGCATTCTACATCAGTGATCATCCCTTCTTATTTGAAACTTCATATGCAGGGAACAGGGGCAGAAGATGATGAGACAAGTGGCTTGTACCTGTTCCACTGCCTAATTTATCCTTGGTAGGTATGGCTCTCTCCTGATTTTAGCCTACTTCACCTGTCATGCTAACAATCCTACCACGTATAGCTATAATAGACAACTAAGAAACAACTAATTTCCACTCCCATAACAATAGCAGGTAATTCCCAACTTTAAGCAATTCATGCATAAACTACTTTGCAATCCCTTATTACTACTCTTGGAGATTTTATGATCATTTGCTAAGAAGCTATTAAAGCAATTGGTGGGGGGAATTCTGAGGTTTTACAGCAAAAGAAGAAATGTTAAAAAGAACTACATTATAAACATGTCTCTAGGAGAGGAAAGGTACTACTCCTCAGTCATTCATATATTTGTATGTCTTATTTAGCTTCCATTTCTTGAACTTTCATTAGGCTGTAGGTATGACGTGTGGTGCTGTAGGATATGCACTGGACTGCAAGGTCAGTTTGAACCACAAGGTCGGTGGTTCTAACTCACCAGCTGTTTCTTGGACACAGGGTCACTAAGAGTCCAAATCGACTTAGCAACAACAACAGGCCTGACAAAAGGCATTTTACATACATAAACAAATTTTATTCTAATAGGAGATAGACTAACTTATATACTTAACCAAATGGCACCTTGGCCTCAACTATCAACAAACTGTCGTTGTTGTTATGTGCCATGGAGTCCATTCTGACTCACAGTGACCCTGTACAGGGTTTCCGAGGCTGTAAATCTTTACGGAAGCAGAAAGCCTCATCTTTCTCCCACATAAAGGAACATTATAAAACATTAATTTTGTTAAAGAAAAGTTAACATCTGAATGTTTATTTGATTTAACCTAAATGAACTAGACTTGTGAGCTATAATCTTACTTAAACAAAAGAACTACCAGCTTTATGTAACCTGTAATAAACAAGATGCTCTGACAACAATGACTAACATTCAGTTCAATGTAACGCTAGGACAAAAGAAATTACAAAGTGAGATTTCTCTGAAATGATCTTTTGTTGCTGTGAGTTGCCCTTGAGTTGAGTTTGACTTAAGGCACCCCCATGTGTGCAGAGTACAGCTGCCCCATAGGATTTCAAAACTGACATTTGGGAAGCAGACTGCAGGTCTGTTGTCCAAGAGGACCTCTGGGTAGGTTCACATGGCTAATAGCTGAGTGTTTAACCATCTGCACTTGCCAAGACGCCTATAATGACCTTAGACTGGAACAGATTGGAATTTTCAATACAATTCTTTCCCTAACACTAAGCTGCATTTTGCATGGAAAGTACCTTTTTTGAAGGGGCTCCGGTGGACGGCACATCAATTACAGAAGTTGTGTGAGTGTAGTTTTGTAAATAGGATCCATCTCCAGGACTTGGGGTTTCTAATGGCAAAATCCCAAAACTGAGAAGAGGTTGAAATCAAGGTGTCAAAAAGTCATCAAGGCATATATAAAGCAGCAGTATACTTAAATTAGAAGGTCTAAAAGGAAGAGAATGGCAAATCAGTTTTGGGGGCAGTGAAGATCTGAGGGGCAGATTAAAAATAAGCTGTGAATGTAGACTATTCCACCCACCATAATGAAGATTTTAAAAAATCAAACAAGGAACTAAGGTAAGCTACCGATTCCAGAAGAATTAAAAGAAACAACGAAGAGGGGCTTTATAAAAATCTAAGATTCAAAGGATTGTTGTTGTTGTTAAGTGCCATTGAGTCGGTGCCAACTCATAGCGACCTTATGCACAGCAGAACGAAACGCTGCCCGATCCTGGGCCAACCTCACTATTGTTGCCATGCTTGAGCCCAATGATGCTGCCACTTGGTCAATCCATCTTGCTGGGGTTCAAATGATAGTTACTTAAAATTTTTGGAATTTATGGAATTTAGACATGATTACAGAGGGAAATGCATCTAGAGAAAATGAAATGTCTCTTTCATATTTTAAACTGATAGACAGAAATTCTTCCTCTGTGTTTTAGTGAACACTTTAACAAAAGCCATTGCTGATTCCATCACAAGTATACCAATGTTTCAAGCGCGAGGGGCAGTACTCTCCACTGCTGCAGAGCTACAAGGGAACTATCTTTTAATATGCACCCTGCTGAATAAGACATATCTAACAGTTTAAAACTGTCTCCAATAGTTAATATTATTTTATTCCAAGCAGTGTACTTCTCTCATTTTCTGAAAGCAGGATCTGTCCATTATTGATTTATTAAATGCCTTCATTTCCATAGTGGTTTAGGAATATGCTGTTCAGCCTAATTTACATTGCTCATTAATATAAAATACATTTACTTTTCTTTATTGATTCTTTTTTGAAACGTCTTATTGTGAACTGAATGAAGGTTTACAGAGAAGAGCACCAGTTTTACACTCAACGAATCCTACACTTTGTTCATCTCAATGATTGCAATCCCCTCCTTGCAACAACAGTTAGCCCACTTCTTTCCTATGGTTCTTATTTTCATTCCACCCTCCTTCCCAACCCTTCTGAACTTTATTCTTAGGTAAATGTTGCCCTTTTGATCTTGAATGGCTGACCATTCCATGTTGAGTATACTTTACAAGTGTTGCTGTGCCCCCTATACATGTATATCAGGTGCAAATTGGGTCACAAGGGTGAGCTCTGTTTCAGACCTGTAGGGTGTATGAGGGCCACAATCTCTATAATCTTTTTCTGACCTTTTAAGCCCAATCGTTTTAATAATTTTAAGTTTTGTTCCACATGGCCTTCCACTCTATTTGGGAACTTCTAATGTGATTCTTTTCAGAGCAGTTGGTAGTAGTAGCTGGGCATCATCTAGTTCTTCTAAGATCATTCACTATTACAGTATCTATTTTTCTTACCTTGGGGTTAATGGGCTAAGAGCAGCTGGTCCTCCTAGTAAACTCCGACCAGTTTTTGGTTTATTTTGAACCTGTTTCGATAATATGGAAGTTCCCGTTCCAAGAGAGACTGTGTCTGGTGAAATTACAGCTGAATCAATGTAAGACATCGAGGAATCTGTATTCAAGGAGTACTTGGGATTGGAAGATTCTAAATTCAGTCTGTTTAACTCCTGAAATAGAAATTTTTCTACCATGTCATTTACATTACATTTGGTTCAGAACATGCTTTCTACATTTCATAACATTCTGAACACTAACGTATGATACACTTACAATTGTGTCTTGGGGTGTTTCCGTAAGAACTGTCTCAGGCTGTCTGTGAGATAAACTATGATTTGATACTAGTGTTGTACAAGAGTTGGGTAGACAGTTGCTAAAGTTATGTAAAGATGTTAGTTTAAATGTTTGGTCAGGATCTGGCTTTTCACCTGGGAAGAACAAGAAAAAAAGGAAATGAGGATTGTTTCTCATATATGAATAAATCAGTGGAAATTATGCCTTATACAGAATTTCAAAATTCTCTTATTTCTGCTAATCAAATTTAGCTCCCAAAAGTCCATCCATCATGTTATATTCCCAAGATAAAGCTATACATCTAGGGAAAAATTTAAACTGCAAGAATACTGATTTTAAACATAATACATTTCAGGAAAGTGCATTTTTAAGTTTGTTTTAAAACAGAATGCAGCTACAGCTTTCTTTTTTCAAGGCAAAAGGCAAGGATGGGAGTAAAAACTAGTGTAGATATTACAATTTTAACTCATTTGTGTATACAGATAGAACACTGCTTTAAAATGGTTCATTTATACACACCTCAGAGCATATATTCTGACACATCCCCCATACTACCCAGGTCTAGTCACATAACAGTTTCGGCCCCAGGTATTCTATTAGTTTCACTTGAACATTCTTATCTAGAAAGTCATTCTGCATAGTGTTAAACTAGTACTACAACATTCTAAAGGATACAGATATTTAAGCTAAATTGGCTCAACAGAAGAGATTTCATCCTTGGGATAATAAAAGGCCACATTCCTGAAACATGAGTCTAATTGTTATTTTCAATTTCAACAACGCTTAGAGCTTTGAAACATCTTTTTCTACTGGATAGATGATTTGTATTACTCTGCAAAAATTAATCAAGGAAAAGAAGAGGAAATGAGATTAAAGCAACCCTCCCCAACCAACTCTACAAACCTACCTATTTCACATAATGATTCAAAGGGGGACCAGAGGAAAGGATTTAAACTAAGGCTCTTTTGGTAACATTCAGATCCTTTGGCAAGCCGATCTGTCTTGCTGTAGAGAGAAACAAATAGATTAAACAAGCTAGAAAACCCAAAACATTTAAATAGGAATGTTTATATATCTTCTTACATAAATCTTATATATGTTTTAAGAGCACAGTTCTTCCTTCATTAATTTTTAAAAATTTTTATTATAAAGACCCTTTATGAAAGTCTTAAATGGGAGTAAACATAAAACAAAGACAATCATAGGTAACCCAGGTGAGGGAAATCAGAAACACAATGATGAGCTGCCAAAGTTCTGTCTCCATGTAGTGACCTTTTATAGGGCACAGAGAACAAAGGAATCACCTCAGACAACCAGGACTGATGGCAGCAGCCATGCGTCACATATGCATGCCGGGCCTAGGGAAAGAAGGAAGGGGACTATTTAAGCGTATTCTTCTTGATGCTTTTCTAAATCATCAGTTTTCCCTTTTTACCATGCTCCAACCATTGTAAATTAGGGTGGAGTCAAAAGTTAAGTGAAAGTACAAAGAACATGAACTAATGAATGAAATCATCAGTGCCAGTGCACTGAATATACCATCAGGATTATATAACTAGAAAAGAGGTAGATAAACATTGGCTTAAGCAAAGATAAATTAATCCAAGGGAAGATACTCTGGAAGGGTAAGATGTGATCCTATTCATTATAATTTAAATAATCATTGTATTTCCTTCTAATTTTAGCAAAAGGAAAATTCTCTCAAGACACTTTGATAAATTAAGAAAGGCTGATTTTTATTATGTGTCATCATCATATGACTGACAGGCAACAGAATAAAATTTTATATAAAAGTTTCTGAAAAGGGAGTAGAAACATATACACCTATATAGTGGTAGTGGTGGTTGTGTGCCACTGAGTTGGTTCCAACTTATAGTGACACTGTGTAGTTTCCTAGGAGCAGTAAGTCTCATATTTCGCCCAAGGAGTGACTGTTAGGTACAAACCTCTGACCTTGTAGTTAGCAATCCAACTGGTAATCCAATATACTACCAGGGTTCCTTATACACCTAGAGTGCTGTTGACATTAAGTGCTGTTGTTGTAATGTGCTGTGGAGTTGGTTCCGACTCAGTGACCCTGCGTATGGTTTTTACAGGAGCAGAAAGCCTCATTTTTCTCCTGTGGAACAGCTGGTAGTTTCGAACTGCTGACCTTGTGGCTCGCAGCCCAATTTGTAACCACTACGCTATCAGAGCTCCTTGAGTCAGTTCCAATTCACAGTGACCCTGCATAGGGTTTTCAAGGAGCAGCTGGTACATTTGAACTGACAACCTTGCAGTTCAAGCTGACCTTGCGATTCAGTGTCTATCCTACAGCTCCACACCAGGGTCCATATATCTAGATTGTTGTTTTTAAGTGCCATGGAGTCGATTCCCACCCATAGCGACTTTGTAAAGGGTTTCCAAGGAACAGCTGGTGAGCTTGAACCGCTGACCTTACAGTTCGAATGGCTTTGCAGTCTGGCGCATTAACCCACATTGCCACACCAAGACTCCTATATCTAGATGGTGGTTATGTGCCGTGGAGTCGGTTCTGACTCATAGCGACCCTGTACAGGGTTTCCAAGGCTGTAAATCTTTATGGGAGCAGAAAGCCTCAATTCTCCCATGAAACAGCTTGTAGTTTCGATCTGCTGACCTTAAGGTTCGCAGACCGATTCATAACCACTACGCTACCAGAGCTGGGAGATGTAAATGTATAAATGAAGTTAAGAGCAAATAGGTAAGAAGCCAGAAGTGGAACTACAAAAGTCTGGGAGGTAAATTCTCAAATTATTCAATAGAGAAATTAAAGGGGAAAAAAAAGACCTAAGAAAATTAAACAGGTAGGGGAGCGCAAATTTAATTTGGGCCAGGGTTGTCCTCCTTAGGAAACTCAACCTTTTTATCTTGATGTTGAATAAAATTTATATATTCTTTTTCCTCTCAAGAAGAAAAAAATTATTTCACCATCTTCTTTATGGTTAGGAAGTGCCTTATGATAACACACACATGCACATACACCTTTCTATGAACCAGATTCAACCGTACCTTCAAAATCTTAAAAAAAAATATTAGCTAAAAATAATTAATAATACATACATGGCATTTTATGACTTCATTTTTAAAACATTATTTTGAAATAATTTTAGACTCACATAGAAGTTAAAAATAGAGTACAGAGTTCCCATGTGCTGTACTCTACTACTGTTACTACCGTATGCTACTACTGTACGTACAGGACAATGACACAGCCAAAGTACAATGACCAACGAGGGAAGCTGACATCATCGGTACACTACTATGAACTAAACTCCACCATTCGTCTAACAGTTAGCCATACTGCGGTGGCTTGCATGTTGCCATGATTCTGGAAGGTACGCCACCAATATTTTAAATAACAATAGGATCAACCATGGTGGACAGGTTTCAGTTGAAATTCCAGACTAAGACTAGGAAGAAGGAGAGACTGACTACTTCCAAATATTTAGCCACTCAAAACCCTATGAACAGCACCAGAACACTGTATGTTGAAACATGATGAAGAGCACCAAAGTACTGTCAGATATAGTGCCAGAAGATGAGCCCCTCAGGTTGGAAGGCACTCAAAATGTGACTGGGTAAGAGCTGCCTCCTCAAAGTAGATTTGACTGTGATGATGCAAATGGAGTAAAGCTTTCAGGACCTTCTTTACTGATGGGACATAACTCAAAATGTAGAGAAACAGATGTAAACATCTATTAATAATCAGAACATGGAATGCACAAAGTATGAATTTAGGAAAATTGGAAGTTGTCAAAAAATGAAATACATAAAGTGTTCAAGACCAAAGATGTCAGTTTGAAGACGAAGGTGTGCCTGACCCAAACCATGCTAGTTCCAATAACTTCATATGCATGTGAAACATGGACCGTGAATAACGAAGACCATAGAAGAATTTTGAGTTATGGTGTTGAAGGAGAATATTAAAAGTACCACAGAACAAACAAATCCGTGTTGGAAGAAGTACAGCCAGAATGCTCCTTAGAAGCCAGGATGGCCAGACTTCATCCCTCATACTTTTGATATATTATCAGGGAAGACCAGTACCTGGAGAAGGACATAATGCTTGGTAAAGTGGAGGGTCAGTGAAAAAGAGGAAGACCTCCAGTGAGCTGGATTGACACAGTGGCAGCAGCAATGGGCTCGAGCATAGCAATGATTGTAGGTTGGCACAGGACTGGGTAGTGTTTCATTATGTTGTGCATAAGGTTGCTATGAGTCAGTATCGACTCGACGGCACCTTAACAACAATAAATGAACTAAACTACATTCTTTACTCAGATTTTTATATGTACTCATTTGTGTGTGTGTGTATTGTATGTGTTTAGTTTTATAAAATTTTATAACATGTCTAGGATTTGCATCATTATTACCACAAGCAGGATCTAGAACTGTTGCAATATCCCAAAGAAATTCCTTCAGGTTCCCCTTTATAATTACACACTTGCCCCAATCCTAACCCCTTAATAACCATAAACGTACTCTTCTTCACTATACTTGACATTTTAAGAATGTTACATAAATGTTTATATATATATATACACACACATACACACACACATAAACTTTTTAATATATATATATATATATACACACACACACTTTTGAAACAGCCTTTTCTCACTTGCTAGAATTTCCTCGTTACACATATATATTGTTTGTCCTTATTTAATGCTGAGCATATGGATGTAACAGTGTATATCCATTGTACCCATCAAATGCAATTTGAATTATTTCCAGTTTTTTGCTTTCAGAAATAAAGCTGCTATGACCAGGAACCAGTTTACCTTCCCACCAGCAAATTCTGAGGAATTCTTCTGCTCTGCACCCTGCATGTCAGGAGCTTTATTTCAGTCATTCTAGTACAAGTGTGAAAACTACATCCATTGCTGTTAATCAATTCTGACTCATAGCAAGCCCAGAGCAGAACTGCTCCATAGGGTGTCCAAGGCTGTAAATCTCTACAAAAAACAGACTGCCACAGCTTTCTCCCACACAGTGGCTGACAGGTTAAAACCACCAATTTTTTTGTTTAGTACCCTAGCATTTTAACCTCTATGCCACCAGAGCTCCCTAGTAGGAGGAGTGTTGTTGCTATGTGCTGTCATGTCAGTGCTGACTCATAGCAACCCTGTATAGGGGTTGCAAAGTTCTAAATCTCTACAGGAGCAGAAAGCCTCATCTTTCTTCTGTGGAACAGCTGGTGGACTGGAACTGCCAAACCTGCAGTTAACAGAACTCACTATACCACCAGGATTTCCATTCCAGTAGGAGTGTTGTTGTTCTTGTTGTTACGTGCTGTCTAGTTAGTTACAACTCATAGCAACCCTGGAATAGGGTTTCCAAGGACTGTCTGGTGAGTATGAACTTCCGAACTCGCAGTCCAGTGCTTATCCTACAGCGCCACACCAGAACTCCAGTAGGAATACTGTTATTAAGTGCTGTCGAGTTGGTTCTAACTCATAGGGATCTCTGAGGAGCGGCTGGTGGGTTTGAACCTCCAACCTTATGGCCAGTGCATTATTATACAGCACCACATCAGGACTCCAGTAGGAGTGGTGTTGGTGTTGGTGTTAAGTGCCATCGAGTCAATTCCAACCCATAGTGACCCTCTACAGGGTTTCCGAGGAGTGGCTGGAGGTTTGCAGTCCAGTGCTGATCCTACAACACCACACCAGGAGTCCAGTAGGAGTGTGTAGGGGCATATGATACAAGCATTTGGCGCTAAAAATTTCCCTCTAAGCACTCTTTAGTTACATCCCACAGTTTTTAATATTTTGTATTTTTCTTTTCATTCAATTCAATATATTTTTTAATTTCCTGTGAGACTTTCTCTCCAATCTATGAATTATTTAGAACTGCACTGTTTAGTTTTCAAATGTTTAGACATTTTCCTGTCTGTGAATGGCTTTTTATCAGCTTACCCAACTCCTTTAACCAAAGAATAACTATTTATAATACTTTTCAAAAGTCAATATTCTAAAAGCAAAAGGAGATGGTACTCTTATTTAAGAATTAATATTTCTACAACATTTCACCCATAAAATTTTGCCAACATCTCTTGTCATTTCCCCTCCCCCATTTTATATTATAATTCTTCTTAAATAATTCATGGTCCTCAATCTTTCCTTTGGAAGTCACTCGATATGAAATGTCTGATATTTTATTTTCCAGTGAATCTTTCTTAGTTATCCTCTTATCTTATCTAGGTACACTGATATTCATCTCATTTGAGTCTCTCCAACTACTGTTCAAATATTATTGCAGAACTTTTATTGTAATGGTAAAAACATAGAAATATAGTCTACTGCTTCTTATTCTATTATAAACCCTAAAGGGCAGGAACTGTACAAAATTGATATTTCCAGTGTCAACCACCATATCTAGCCAAAGATTTCAAACAAATGACAAGAAGGATCATAGTAGCATGACCCAAATTCATCACTCTCAGTCCTTTTCTCAAAGTTCTGGTGTGGTGCTGTAGGATAAGCACTGGACTGCTAACAAATCAAACCCGTCAGCCATTCCTTGGAAACCCTACACAGGGTCGCTAGGAGTCTGAACTGACTTGATGGCACTTAACAAGTCCTTTTCTTAAGATATGTGAAGACACTGATACTGTATTCAAACTCACTTTAAAGTGTTAGTAGCTACATGTACTTCTACTACATCTGAAAATGAGTCCCAGAATTCAGCCAAATAATTTCATCTGTTCAAAAAGACTCTTTCAAGGTTTCTTTAACAACCATTATTCAAATTGGTCTCAATCTATTTAAAAAGATAGATAGGAATCACTAATCTGCTTCTTTAGACAAGCAGTCCTCAATCATTTTCCCCAAGATAAGGAGCTCTGGTAGCGTAGTGGTTACGAATCGGGCTGCGAACCTTAAGGTCAGCGGTTCGAAACTACCAGCCGCTCCGCGGGAGAAAGATGAGGCTTTCTACTCCCGTAAAGATTTACACCCTCGGAAACCCTGTACAGGGTCGCTATGGGTCGGACCCGACTCGATGGCACTTAACAACAACAATAGCACAGATATACATACTATATCCTCCCATGGGCGGAGTTAAGGAATAGTTCATCTTATGCTAATTGTTACCCTCTACTCCCCTAACTCATTAAGTATTTCAGAAAGAAAATGAATGAGAACATTACTACAGTGAAAACAAACTTTGAATTCACTCTCACATACTTTTTTAAAATGTTAACTTAGGTGCAAAAATACCTTATTTCAACTCTCATTGTAAGGAATTTGTGACATACTGCAAAATCATTATGACCTACCAGATAAGAACTACTATTACTGACACTTGTATTCAAATCTCTTACTATAGAGTAATGGTGATATTTAATAATAAAAACAAAAACTTCACTCTTCTATACTTTTTCTTTAGTGGGACATATGAAGATATTTTCCTTATCCAGGGTGTAAATACAATATTATGTGCATTCAATAGTTAGACAGTGCTGCTGCAGCTATTATCATTGAGGTTAATGGAAAGTGAAAAATGGGACCAAAATCTCTATGACAGGTTTCACAAGGGCATGTTGTTTGTTCTGGTGTGGCGCTGTAGGACCGCAAGGTCAACAGGTCAAACTCACCAGTGTCTCCTTGGAAACCCTATGCAGGGTCACTTTGAGGCAGACCCGACTCCACGGCACTTGAATGGGAACAAACAACAATAAACACCACTTACCTTGTGCTACTGAACAAACACAGACCAACACAAACTACTAACATGCTAACAGTAGAAACAAATTTTTGTCAGTTTGTACCATTTTTACTTACCAATATACATGTCCCAACAATGAAAGAGTAAAGCAAGCGGAATCACCAAACTCAGTAACAAGATCATCATGGCTTTTCTGTTTATTTAACACGCCACCAGATAAGATCTGCTCCCCTTCTGCAAGCCTTGAAAACACAAATTTGCTTATTTAAAATAATCAATATAAAGCACTATGTGTAAAGATTATCAATAAAGTACCCTGGACTTCTAGTTATGGAGGTTAAAAAATATGTATGAAAAACTTTTTTTTTCCTCCCCCATGAGACTTGTAAGAGCTGCAAACATGCATTTAGGAGGTTGGAAATTTATTAACTTAAGTAATAAATTGGAAATTTATTAACTTAAAAATTTTCTATTTATAAATCTAGTCTGAGAAGCATTTTCATTACTCATGTCAAAAAAATGGAATACTATTACACTGGAGGGAAAGATATAAATGTTTTTTCATTTTAAAATGCAGTCCTTCTATAATTTCTTGAAATAGGAATCTGTAAGCACATTATAAAAGACTAACATCTTAATTAAAAATTACATACTCAATGGACTCAGTCACTTCAAGATTTTTATAAATAAAACTTGACTAGCACTCCATTTCTTTTTATCTGTCAGTTACCTTTTCTTGATACAGAAAATCCTAACTTTGCTCCAAAAATATATTTTTTTAAATGTGCCTGATTATATACTTGAAGTCCATCAGAAGTTGTAATGGTTTGTGTCTGAAAACAGTTTCAGAAGAATATGTCTATTTTTCTAGTTGCTTCTATTTTGGAATAGGCACCACTAAATTGGTTTACTTGTAATGTACAACAGAGATGCTCTCCTACAACTGTCCCATTGCTTCAAAGATGTACAGATACAGTAGTTCTCAAACTGAATGCTCTAAAAGGAAATAACTATGCAACCATCTTGACACTACCAAACCGTCAAAAAACCACTGATGTTAAATCAATCCAACTCAGAGACCTGATAGGACAAAACAGAACTGCTCCACAGAGTTTCAAAAGTTGTAACTCTTAACGGAAGCAAACTGCCACATCTTTCTCCCTTGGGATGGCTGATGGATTCAAGATGCCAACATTTGAGTTAGCAGCAGAGCACTTTAACCAGTGTGCCACCATGCCTCTTTAGACAGTCAAGGGCGCATCAATTTTAGATGACCTTGCAGGTAACACAGGCTTATTTCAACCAGTTAACACTGAAATGATAACCATTTTAATTTTAGGGATGGATGGAAATTAGTTGTAAATTTCTCTAGGGCACAATTCTTTTATTATTATAACAATGAAATCTCTCCATAATAAACATGCCATAAGGAACAGTGTAAACATTCCAAATGTTACAGAAATAGACAAATCCCTACTACCAAAATTTTTAAAAAAAGAGGAGGGACGAGGGGAGTCAATTGGAGTCAATTTAATCTGTCAAAAAGTTTTATCTAAAATTCTAAAGTGTAAGTAGGACAAAATTACCTAGAAAAGATGAAAAACTTACTTGCTGAGATCAACGCAACACTTTGCAAGCAGGTATTTACATTGCGGTGTAGTACAACTGTGTCCTTTCAAGAGTCTATATGCTTTATATGCCTTTCCTGAGCGGTAATAACAGGTTGCCAATAAAAACAAGGCTTCTTCAGAGTGTACTAAGAACATGTATATATAAAAAGGAAAGTTGGCTATTATTTAGTATGCTGGTGACAATCATAAATTATCCAACAACTTTAACAACAAAAGAAAATTAAGCATCTTATTTAACACAAAACTATAATTTATTAATTCAAATTTGAAGAAATACTTTGTTGATACAAAAGTGAGTGACTTAACTCTTGATTACCTGCTCCCTACAAGGAACCAAGGAAATAACAGTCAGATAAGTCTATGCAAATCCTTAAAAAACAACAACAACAACAAAAGGAAGCCACATACATCTTTAAATAGATTTAAAAACATAGTTTATTAAGCAAATTCTAACTCATAGCAACTCTAAAGGGCAGAGCAGAACTATCCAATAAGGTTTCCTTTACGGAAGTAGATTGCCACATCTTAATCTCATAGAGTGGCTGTGGGATTAGAACTGTCACCCTTTCAGTTCGAAGCAGAGTGCTTACCAAGTGCACCACCAGTGTGCCTTTTAAACAGATTACTAATAAAGCATCTGAGTTTTTATGTGCTAACCACAGGTCGGTGGTTCAAACCCACCAGCTGCTCCTCGAAAACTTTAGCCAGGGTCACTTTGAGTTGGAACAGACTTGACGGCACCTAAGTATCCTGATTTTTAATGTAATGTTGTTTTGATTGAGACTTTGGCAGGCTAAGTTAAATTTTATTAGAGCGGGAAACTGAGAATTCTAAACCTCATTACCAATTTGAAATAATTTCTAATTCATAGAAAAGGCTAGATTTAAAAGATAAAAACAAAAATAAACACTTATTTTCTCGAATATCCAATATACATTAAATTACATTCAAGATAATTTAGGGTAAGGGGAATACTCATATGACATTAACACTCAGTTGACAGACTTGCCGCTTTCATAATAAAAAATGGTTCCCCATTGGCAGAATCACCACACTTCCTAAAATGTTAACTTCATTCAAAAGATTGATTCTAAAACAGTAATTTAAAAATTTGTTCTTAAACCTTTTTGTCATAAAGATGTTCAAATAAAAACCATTTCTTCTACTCTTACTCATCTTATAACTTTTCATAAACTTTAGTATAAAGCATGTTAATATGCAGTAAGTGGTAAGAAATCTTGGTTCGTGTGTTAATGGTGTAAACAACAGTATCTATGTATATGCTGCAGACACAAAAAATAAACAGAAAGCTCTACTGCAGTAGGAAGACCTCATTTAGTTCTTCAACTGAATCTATGAGGAAAATTTAATTTCCCCTATTTTATACATAAAAAATCTGAATTACTCAGAACTTAAGTAACTTGTACAGTTTTCTAGTTGTACAATTAAGTGACCAGGTGAGGATTTGGACTGAGGCCACAAGACTCCCAAATCCATGCTCTTAGTCATACAACATAAACTTTGTTCTAATGAAAAACTTGAGAAAAAAATTGGAAAATAAGTAAGCAAATTCTAGTTATTTAAAGTAACATACAAGGGAGCTACAAGTATAAGCTTTTCGGAGCTAATGGCAATCATAAAGAAAAAACAAAACAAAATGAATAAACATTCAATTATAACCAATGAAGGTGGGGATCTCAACAGAATACCCAAGGATCTTGTTACAGTCTTAAAACCTGATGAAACTCCATATTTTATTCTCCGTTTATAATGAATAGTTCTAATGCAATGAATAGATTGCATACCTTCTGCATACAGTCTTTCTGCGAGGAAAACTGCATCTCGGTATGCATAGTGGTTTAGTGCTTGCCATATAGCAGCCTGTAAGGAAGAAAAAAGAACGTTAAAAAAAAAAGAAAAAAGAATGTAAGCATGTTGTTATTTGCCATAGAGTTGATTCTGACTCACAGTGGCCCTACAGGACAAAGTAGAATTGCCTTATAGGGTTTCCTAGGCGATAATTTGCTGTGGCATTGTAGGATCAGCACTGGATCAGCAGTTCAAACTCACCAGCTGCTCCTCGGAAACCCTATACAGGATTCCTATGAGTAGAAACCAACACAGCAGCACTTAACAACAACAACAATCTTTATGGGAGCAGATGGCCAGACCTTTTCTCCCATGGAGCCACTAGTGGGTTTGAACCACTGACCCTATGGTTAGAAGACGAGCACTTAACTATTGTGCCACCAGAGCTCCTTGAACATGAATATACAGACATATATATTTTCAAGGTAATTCCTAGCACAGACTCTTACATATCTCAATTCAAGTGATAAAACCCTCATGTCCACAGTACAAAATCCTAAGTGTGTCAGATAAGGTTCTTCACCAGATGCCTCCAAACATGATCTCAACAGACTCACTCAACTTTCAAGCTTCTGTGCCTTTATACCGGCACAGAAGCCTCTTTTGAGGAATGTCTGCTTATAAACTGCTCATCCCTGAAAGATCCAGTTTAAATAACATCTACTCTATAACATTTTCTTGGGTGATCTCTAGTCATTTTTCATAAAACATACCTCTAGTGGAACATTTATATGATACTGCAATTATTTCTTTGTGACTCTGCCTACCTCATTAAACCACAGGATCTAACAGCATCTCTCATGACACACACAAAGGATACCTTCAAGGGTACATCATCCTCTCACACAAACTTTCCCATCTATTAGCTTTAATGCCACCTTACTGCTATCCACTTAAGGATGCAAAATGTAATACACAATGAGTGAAATTACAAAATCAATGCGTAATCTACTCCAATATATTTTTCTTTTTGTAAATTATGAAACATATCTCACAAAGCACACATCGAATGAGAAGTATTTTTTAAAGTAATAGTAAGTGGAAGAAAGATGTGGCAGTCTTCTTTCTGGAATATCTTCATATAGATTAATTTCATGATGCCACTCAATCTTAAAGATGAATACTAAAATATACCACACTAAAAAATTTCATTGAGAATCTAAGGGTCCCTCTCTATTGCGAATAAAGGACACGAGAACAGGGGGAAAAAAGTACTACTAAACACCTACATAAGGCCTGTAGGATAAGCACTAGACTGCAAGGTAGATTTGAACCACAAGGTCGGCGGTTCAAGCTCACCGGCTACTCCTTGCAAACCCTATACAGGATGGCTATGAGTCAGAACCAACTCTACAGCACTTAACAACCACCACCTCCACACCTCCAGGACCTGTTAGGAAGGAGTCACTTACATAAAATGGGGATCACATGAGCTGTGCTAAAGAGCCAGAACCTCCAATACAGTGTTCCCTCATATTTGCTGCTGCTAACTCTTTCACAGGCCATTAGCTAAAGAATCTGAGGTTCTTATTCCTTAACTACAAATCATGGTTTGTTGGCTACCTGTGATACCATTGTTTGTGGTGGAGAGCAACAACATACATAGCTACTAGTTAGAGTATGTGTGTTAAATGCTATCAAGTCAGTTCCAGATCATAGCAACCCTGTCTAGGATTTCTGAGGAGCTGATGGTGGGTTTGAATCGCAGACCTTATGGTTGGCAGTCCAGTGCTTACCCTACAGCGGCAACCAGGACTCCATTTAGAGTATAAAGATATACAATTAATGATGAATGACTTGCCATGAATGATTAATAAATAGGCAATGGGGAGGGAGGACTGCCTATTATTTTTAACTGAAGGACTCTAGTACTCATTCAGTCAATAAATGTTTACTGTGCTTACTCTGTTCCAGGCCCTTTCTAGACACTAAAAGTACAGCAATGACAATAGCTTCTGCTCTCCTGAAGTACATGTTAATGTTACTCCCAACCTTGTGGTGGCTTGTGGTGCTTTACCCCACATCCCCTGAAATAGAATTCCTGGACTGTGATTAAGGATGTTTAAATATTTCCACTGGTGATAGAGAAGCATTCCAGATTCAGAACTATATATATATTTTTAAGCTTTTAAGTTGTTATTGTGAATTGAGTGGTAGTTTATATGGGAAAACATCAATTTTACACTCATCCTATTGTATTTTGTTTCACTGCAGTGATTACAATCCCCTCCACGCATCATCATTCAACACTATTTGCTTATATTTTCTCGGTTTTTTTGTTTTGAATGTACACAAAAACACTGAGGAATATATAATCATTTAAACAATGAAAGGACACATTCTGTAATCCTGCCTCCTGGCCGTCAGCACACAGCCTTTCTCTTTCCATGAGTCTGGAGTCCTTAACTGCTCTATTTCTCCATGTCATCATTTCTGCCTCCATCTCTAGTGTCGCTGCTTCTCTGGATAGAGAAGCCCCACTTGGGCTCTTCTCCCTTGATGGTCCTAGTGTCCTCTATTCCTGGATTTTAAGAGTAACTATTCCCCACTTTTTGTTACAAAACTTTTACCTTTACAGTTATGAAGATCATAATTAATCATGATAACAATTACTAACTACTGAATCATAAAAATCTTATCCTTATCTCCTTTCAACATATCCATCTAGACAAGATGAAAACTATTCAGTGGAGTTCTAACTTCTCCCTAACTAAACTCCCTCTTGAAAACTTGTAAGCCAGTCACTACAAGCCTTTACTGCCCCCCCCCCCCCCCCCCCATTTTAGGCAGCCAATGTCTAAGATGCCTGTCCCTATTAACCTTGTGCACAGAGGGGATAGGAATTGATACTTGATATGAAGACTCCTTCCCTCTCGGTTGGTATTTTGAGCTACTACATCCATAAGTGGAGTCCTGGTGTGGTGCTGTGGGCTAAGGCATCAGACTGCAAAGTTGTTTGAACTGCAAGGTCAGTGGTTCAAGCTCACCAGCTGCTCCTTGGAAACCCTATACAGGGTCACTATGGGCCGTAATCGACTCAATGGCACTTAACAACAACATTCATTAAGTATAGGTCAAGCAGAACCATTCTTTTACTTATCTAGACATATTTTACTTTCCCCACATATCTAGGAAAATTTGAAAAACTTACGAATGCAATGGATCCCTTCCAAAGAAAAAGATACACTTGCATATACGTTAAAAGAAAATTTATCTACAGTCTTAGGGGTTCACTGATACTCTGCTTCATTAGAATCACTCACTGGCTTAGTTATATATATGCGATCAAGTATTAGACCCTGATAGGCAATCAATGTTCAATAAATACCTGTGAAATTGAATTTAGATACTTAAAAGAAAAGGAGATACAGACAAGTTATTGACCAAGAAAAATATGTCTCTTTTGCATTAAACAACCTCTGATAGTGCAAAGGTTAAGTCCTATAGGGCCATTCTACTCTGTGTATGGAAATACAGGTTTTCTTCTGTTACCTTAATTAAGTCATGACAAGACAGGAGGGGCCCTAAACCTAATCACTTCTAAGTCTTAGAAAAAAGCAAACCGCTACAAGACACACAGGGGGAAGACAGGTGCCACGTGAGACTATGTCTTATAAGTAAAGGAATACCAAGGACTGCCAACGGGCATAAGAAATGAGGAGAGAGGGCACAAAGGAATCGACAACGCTAAGACCCTGATTTGGACCTTTACAATTAGGAATAAAAGAAAACATTAATGTTGACAATGTAAAACAATACATAATAAAACCCAGTTGGTTCTTCTTTGTCACAATAGTCAAAAACATTAAAAAGCAAAAGAAGCAAGCATTTGATACGTAGATTGGCCAAAGTCTGACAGAAGGGTTGGAATAGAAAAAAGCTTTTGGGCAATGAAATCTCTTACACGTGTGTTCTATAAACACTTGGAAGATGATCCGATTTTTCTGGTGAACAGTAACTATTGTATGGTAATGGCGGCAATGTGCCACAGTGGCCCTGTCAGTGGTGGAGGTGGTGGTTGTGTGCCACCAAGTCAGTTCTAACTCACAGCGATCATGGGTAGGTTTTCCAAGGCTATAAATCTTTATGGGAACAGAAAGCCTTGGCTTTCTCCCAAGGAGCAGATGACAGTTTAGAACTGCTGACCTTGTGATTTGCAGCCCAACTTTAACCCACTACACTTCCAGGGGTCCTTAGAGCGTGTTATATACTTCCCTCCATATTAGTCTGATGATTTACCCTATCACCTTACTTGATAAATCTACAACTTTTGAAAAACATTCACTCATTCAGTATACATTTATTGAGAACCTACTTTGCTTGCTATGTGATCCTGATTTTAGTGAAAAACAAACAAAAACCCTAGCAAACTTTAGAAAATCAAGTTTTTCAGGTATGCGTTACCAAGCCTTAATATTTTGGACTTTCAGGTCTTTACTGACAATAAGAGGAGTCCTGGTGTGGTGCTGTGGGGTTAATGTGTTGGACTGCAAGTTCAATTTGAACAGCAAGGTTGGCGGTTCAAGCTCATCAGTCACTCCTTGGAAACCCTATACAGCAAGTTCAATTTGAACAGCAAGGTTGGCGGTTCAAGCTCATCAGTCACTCCTTGGAAACCCTATACAGGGTCACTATGAGTCAGAACTGACACGATGGCACTTAACAACAACTGACAATAAGAAGGAGCCCTGGTAGCATAGTGGGTTACAAGCTGGGCTGCTAACTGCAAGGTCAAGAAATCTACCAGTCGCTCCAAGGACAAGGTCAGTAGGTTGAGAAATCTACCAGTCGCTCCAAGGAAGAAAGGTGAGGCTTTCTGCTTCTGTAAAGATTTACAGCCTTGGAAAACCTATACAGGATCACTGTGAGTCAGAACCAACCCGGGGACACATAATCACCACCACCACTGACAATAAGAAATTATGAATAAGCCAGGCATTATTCTATAGACACCTATTTGATTTCTGTCATTATAGGTGCTTCTGCTTTATGTCCATGGATGGCATTGGGAAGCTGGACCTTAGAACAAAAATATGTGGGATTGGCAAGTGAATGCAAGAGCAGGTTTTAAAATATGCTACAGAATCACTGCTATTTAGCCTACATCTCCTCCACACCACAGTAAGATGAGAAAAGGTATATGGTACACTACAGCTGTTCTCTTCGAGGAATTTCAACATTTGAATTGCATTAACAATTTAGGGGAAAATATCTTTCAGAAAACAACAGACTAACAGTTTTTCAAACTGAATTTGATTCTACAATAAATCTCTTGAATGCCTAGTATGATCTCCATATACCAGTTCAGAACAGCTAAAAGTTCCTCTGATACTAATCAATTATTACTTCGGTTGCTTAATTTAAATATGCATGACTCCAGGTCTTTTCTGGTCTTGTGGTATTTTAAGTGTCTTGGAGGGTATTTATGGTGGTGGTGGTGGTTGTGTGCCATCGAGTTGGTTCTGACTCACAGCAACCCTTATTAGGGTTTCCTATAGGAGCTGCTGGTGGGTTTGAACTGTCGACCTTGTGGTTCGTAGTCCAGTGCTTACCCTACAGCACCATACCAGGATTGGAAGGGTGCTCATAGCGACCCCATATATGGTTCCCAAGGAACTGCTAGTGGGTTTGAACTCCCAAACTCGCTGTTAGCAGGTCAGTGCTTATCCTACAGCACCATACCAGGATTGGAAGGGTGCTCATAGCGACCCCATATATGGTTCCCAAGGAACTGCTAGTGGGTTTGAACTCCCAAACTCGCTGTTAGCAGGTCAGTGCTTATCCTACAGCACCACACCAGAATGCCTCTGGTCTGGTGGTGGTCATGGTGTGCTGTGGAGTGGGTTCCAACTCATAGTGACCCTGCATAAGGTTTCCGAGGCTGTAAATCTTTACAGGAGCAGAAAGCCTCATCTTTCTTCCGCAGAATGGCTGCTAGTTTCAAACTGCTGACCCAATTCGTAATCGCTATGCTACTAGAGCTCCTTTCTGGTCTTGCAGAATCCCAGAAAACCAGTTCTGTTTTTACAGCCAAGTCACTTTTCTTAACTTTGGTTTCACAATCTATAAAACAAGGATGTTGTTGTTAATTAAGTGCCATCGAGTTGGTTCTGACCCATAGTGACCCACAGGGTTTCCAAGGAGCAGTTGGTGAGCTTAAACTGCCGACCATGCAGTTCAAACGGCTTTGCAGTCTGACGCATTAATCCATAGCACCACACCAGGACTCATAAAATAAGGATAAAAACACCTATTTCCTAGATAGGTGTGAGACAGTCTAGCCCAATGCCTGACTTAATTCTACACTCCCACAAAAACTGAACTGATTTTCTGGGGTTCTACCAGACCAGAGGAGTCCTGGGTGTGGCGCTGTGGGTTAATGCATCAGACTGCAAAGCCGTTTGAATTGCAAGGTCGGCGGTTCAAGCTCACCAGCTGCTCCCTGGAAACCCTATACAGGGTCGCTATGGGTCAGAATCGACTCGACGGCACTAACAACAACAACCAGACCAGAGGAGTCCTGGCGTGGTGCTATAGGATAAGCACTGGACTGCTAACTGCAGGGTTGGTGGTTCAAACCCACCAGCCACTCCTCGGAAACCCAATACAGGGGCCTCTGTGAGTGGAAACTGACTTGACGGCACTTAGCAGTAACAACATGAGTTCCCTCCACAGCCTTCACACCAACAGCAGACCAGGGAAGACCTAGAGTTTTGAAATCATGCATATTTAAATTAAGCAACTGAAGTTAATAATGAAAGGAAGATACTTAATATACACTTACATTTCTATAGAAGGTCCATAGCAACCCTGTGGTGGTGGTGGTGGTGGTGGTGGTGGTGTGCTGTGGAGTGGGTTTCTGAGAAGTGGCTGGTGGGTTTGAGCTGCCGACCTCGTGGTTACTAGTCCAGTGCTTATCCTACAGTGCCCTGGCAGTGGTGGTGTGCTGTGGAGTTAGTTTGGACTCAGCGACCCTGCATACGGTTTCTGAAGCTGTAAATCTTTATGGGAGTAGAAAGCCTCATCTTTTGGTAGTTTCAAACTGCTGACCTTAATGCTAGCAGCCCGTCTCGTAACCACTAAGCTACCAGAGCTCCCACACAGTGTCATACTAGGACTCAATTGTTGTTGTTGTGTGCCATGGAGTCAGTTCCGACTCATAGCGACCCTGTACAGGGTTTCCGAGGCTGTAAATCTTTATGGGAGCAGAAAGCCTCATCTTTCTCCCGTGGAACAGCTGGTAGTTTCGAACTGCTGACCCTAATGTTAGCAGCTTGATTTGTAACCACTACGCTACCAGAGCTCCTTAGGACCCAATCAGTCTCCCTGAATTCTTTTTCATCCAATAATCTATTCTTTCTCTGTGATCTTTTCACAAATCAAATCTGATCATATCATGCCTTTGTTTGAAATCCATCAAACAAAGAATAACACCCAAAGTCACCAAACTGTGTGATGTAGCCCATGCCTACCTCTCAAATATTGTCTCATATCACAGTCTCTTTTGCTTTCTTTGCTAGTGCCACAGTGGCCGAGCCTCCAGCCCCAAGCTCTCTATACATGCAGTTCACTCTACCTGGTACACTGAAACGATGCAGTCTAGTCATCTCTAGGATCTCTGCCTCTGGGAAGCCCAGATGAGGTTTGTCGTTGATAAGTGCTGACTGGTCAGTTCCGACTCATTGAGACCCTGTACAGGGTTTCCAAGGAGTGACTGGTGAGTTTTGAACTGCTGACCTTGTGATTCAAACCAACCTTGCAGTCCAGTGCTTTATCCCACACAGATGAGGTTGTTGTTATTAGGTGCCATTGAGTCGGTACCGGCCCACAGCGACTTTATGCAGAGCAGAACAAAACACTGCCCGATCCTGGGCCAACCTCACTATTGTTGCCACACTTGAGTCCATTGATGCTGCCACTTGGCCAATCCATCTCATTGGGGGTCTTCCTCTTTTTCTCTGACCCTCCACCTTACCAAACATGATATCCTTCTCCAGTGACTGGTCCCTCCTGACAATATGTCCAAAGTATGAAAGACGAAGTTTGGCAATCTTGGCCTCCAAGGAGCACTCTGGCTGCACTTCTTCCAACACAGATCTGTTGGTTCTTTTGGCAGCCCATGGCACTTTCAATATTCTCCTCTAACACCTTAACTCAAAGGCATCAATTCTTCTACGGTCTTCCTTATTCACTGTCCAACTTTCACATGCATATGAGGTTACTGAAAATACCATGGCTTGGGTCAGGCGCACCTTAGGCCTCAAGCTGACATCTTTGCTCTTCAACACTTTAAAAAGGTCTTGTGCAGCAGATCTGCCTAATGCAATACGTCGTTTGATCTCTTGACTGCTGCTTCCGTGAATGTTGATAGTTGATCCAAGAAGAATGAAGTCCTTGACAACTTCAATCTTTTCTCCGTTGATAAAAATGTTGTTTATTGGTCCAGTGGTGAGGATTTTTGTTTTCTTTAAATTGAGATGTAATCCATACCAAAGGCTGTGCTCTTTGATCTTCATCAGATGAGGTTAGGTATCTTTATTATGCGCTAAGCATCAAGTTCCTTTCCACAGTAATACTTCTCACAGTTGTAATTTTATCTTCAGGGAAGCATTTAAATAATGCCTTCCTCGGTATAAATTCCATAAAAGCAGTTTACGTAGTGATCAAGAGTCAGGTGGCTAACCTCAAGGTCAGCAGTTTGAAATTGTCAGCCAGTCCGGAGGAGAAAGATGAGGCTTTCTCCTCCCATAAAGATTTATAGCCTCAGAAACGCTTTACAGGGTCACTATGAGTCGGGACCAATGCCACAGTACATAGCCACCATCACCATTATATATTATACTCTCAGCAACTATTATATGCTTTTTAGTAAATGCTTAAAGTATGTTGAGTGAGTAACCAAACAAATGTCCATTTCTTACACTATACCCATTGTTGGCATCTTTATATGTCAGTCTTAGGCTTGTTTCTCTGTATTCTTATGTATCTAGGGATCTTTGAGTCTCTTAACTCAAAGAAACTCTGTGGTGAATAGAATTATAATTCAAACAGTCACCATCTAACTACTCCTTTATAAAATCTTAAGATTTCCTACAAAACCTACTTGTTTAGTTTTGTTGTAAGTGAAAACATAGTGATTAGAAAAACTATACCTAGAATTTGATGTTGGAGAACTAAGTGCAAATTTGTGTGCTAGCACTTCCAGCAGTGTGACTCTGTAATTCATAACTCTGCTTAGTCTGTTTCTTCAGCTGAATGACTGGGGTCTATTTCTTGAGGTTATGAGTCCTGGTGTGGTTCTGCAGGATAAGCACTGGACTGCTAACTACAAGGTCAGCAGTCCAAAACCTACTAGTTGCTCCTCGGAAATCCTATACAAGCTCACTATGAGTCAGAACCAACACGATGGCACATAACATTTCTTGGGGTTGGGAGACCCCGGGTTGTGCAGATGGTTAATGCGCTTGGCTATGTACTGGAAACTTGGAAATTAAAGTCCATCCAGGGGTGCCTTGGAGGAAAGGCCTGGAGATCTACTTCTGAGAAGTCAGCCACTATGCTGCACAGTTCTACTCTGACACACATGGAGTTACCATGAGCCAGAATAAAATCGATGGCAACTGGTGGCTATTTCTTGGGGTTGATATGTGCATGATTTTGAAATCCCATTTTTCCACAAACTTTTTGAAGTTCCCTTGTAGACAGATGTACCATTTCACTCTGTTGTTGTCGTTCCCAAGCGCAGTCGAGTTAGTTCCGACTCACAGCGACCTGTATAGGGTTTCTGAAGAGTGGCTGGTGAGTTTGAACTGCCGACCTCACTGTTCAAACCAACCTTTTGGTCCAGTGCTTATCCTACAGCACCACACCAGGACTCCCACCATTTCACTTAATTCACACAAAACCCCCAAGAAATAACTAACAGTTGCCATCCAGCTGACTGTAACTCATGCCAGCCCAAAGTAAAAAGTAACATAATTTTCCCATGAACTTTTTGAAGCTCCCTACCTATCTGTAGTCCTGATGTGGTGTTGTGGGTTAATGCACTGGGCTGCAAAGTTGGTATGAACTGCAAGGTCAGCAGTTCAAGCTCACCAGCCCCTCCTAGGAAACCCCATATAGGTCGCTATGACTCAGAACCGACTCAATTGGCACTTAACAGCAATAACAACCTATCTATCATCTATCCATCTATCACACTCCTACTATACTGACTGGCACATTAGGCATTTAAAAGTGTTTCTTTTCACCTCTCTTAATTCAATCAAAATAGTTCATAGTTTTCCTTATATAACATCTCCCTGGCATATCTGCATTAAAATTTTATTTAACTGTGGTAAAACTACATATAGGAGTCCTGGTGTGGTACTATAGGATAGGTACTGGATTGCTAACCATTAAGGTTGGCAGTTCAAACCTACCAGCTGCTCCTCAGAAACGCTATACAGGGCCACTATGAGTTGGAAACAACTCCACAGTACTTGACAACAACAAGAAGTAGAAATAACATTTGCCAATTCAACAAGTTTTGTAAGTCTAATGAATTAATTCAATGTTACTGACTGTGCTCTACATTTATTCCACTGCCATTAACAGAAATTCAGTGTCCCTTATACAACTGCTTACTCTGTAACACAAAAGCCACAAAAGACTCAAATGACTCACAAGTTACCTTAGTATTACCAATTACTAGGAAAATTTGATACATACATAATAAAAATTTGAATTTTTTTCCTGACTTTTTTTTTAAACTTAAGAACAAGAGGGAAAGAAAGAGTTACATTCAAGGGACAGACAGGCTTTGCTCAGGACAACATTGTTTCTTAATTCTTATGAGAATTAGAAGGATAGTGACAGTGGCTAGCTGCAACTCCTCTGAATCCCAGATGTAAAACTTGTCACTTAGAAAACACTACGTATGGCTTCCATCACCACTCTGCTCAAACATCTTCAAGTTCCTAAGTGACGTTGTCCTCTGTGGAGGTGTGGAGGGTTACAGATTATTCTCTAAGGCACTACAATTGGCAGCTGATGACAAACAGGGTTAAAATCAGCCCCCTAGTTAATCACTTACGTCTGTCCAACTGCTAAGTGGGCCTCACCATAAATTAGCAGCACTCAGTGTTTCAAAACCCAAACCCACTGCAGTCTCATGAATCCAGGACTCCTCTTGCAATTCACAGCAACCCTATAGGACAGAGGGAACTGTCCCACAGGGTTTCCAAAGCTGTAGCCTTCATGGAAGCAGACTGCCATATTGTTTTTTCCAAGGAGCACCTAGTGAGTTTGAACCACCAACCTTTCAGTTAGCAATGGAATGCTTACTGCTGAGCCATCAGGGATCCTCGCATGACTTACAAATCAGAGTTCTAGACAAAAAAAACAGTCAGATGGTTGAAACGCTGCTAAAAGGAAGTAATGCCTCTCCTTACAAAAAAGTTTAAAAGAAAAACCCTACTGATTAGAAGTTCCCCGGTGGCTAAACTCTCAGCCAGCTCACCCAGAGGCACTCTAGGAGATGGGCTCCTGAAAGGTCACGGCCTTGGAAACCCTCTGGGCAGTTCTACTCTGCACACATGGGGTTGTCTTGATCGGAACCCAATGGACAGGCCTAACAGCTGATTACATTAACAGGTTAGCTCCAGGTTGTGTTTATTTCAAAGATTATTCAGCAACATAAAAATTAAATTGCAAAGTTCTTAACTTGAAAGCTCTTCCAAGATAGGAAATCGTATTAAGTATAAACAAATTTCTCTAAGTTGTACAACTAGTTCAGACTTAAATGTGACTACTATAAATTTGGTTTTGTTGTTCTTCAAAAGAAAAGAGTTGTCTTTTTTTTTTTTTTTTTTTAAGATTATAAAAATAGGTGATAAAAACTTTAAAATATATGAGAAGGTACAAGAAAAAAAAAATAGTGGAAATTTCCTATTGCAAATTATAACCTAATTCCTAGAACTGTAAGTGAGTTTTATATCAATGGCTCTCAAACTTCATATCTGGCAATGTCTGAGGACTTTTCTGGTTGTCACAAATGGGGGAGGGAGAGAGGGGCAGTGCTACTGGCATCTCATGGGTAGAGGCCAGGGTTGCAATAAAACAGAGCCCCTCACAACAACAAAATTAGCTTGCCCAAAATGTCAATAGTGCTAAAGGTTGAGAAATTCTGGTCTACATTACCAAGTAACTGGATTTTCCTACTAGCCTGTATGTCTTCCTGTCTTTCTCTCTTTTCCAATAGGCCCTGATGAACCTTCCTAGATTAATCACACAATTCTTCGCTCAAAAAACCTATAATGGCTATATATTACCGGTACATTAAATCCAAACTCCTCAGCCTGGATGTTAAGCCCCTATAACCTGACTCTTCCCAACTAACAAAACCTTAACTCCCACTTTACAATTCCCATGCTAGTGAAAGCTCTAGTTTTACTCCTCTCTTCTTACACACCATCCTCATTTTCAACACCGGACTTTACTTATATCATTCCATGCCAGGAATATTCTTTCTCACCTCTACTAAGTCAAATCCTTAACATCTTCTAAGGCTTTAATATAAATTCTACTTCTTCAAGAAGCCTTTCCTACTTTTTTAGTCTACAAGAATCTCTCTCTTTACCGAATTCCTTATTATCTGTTCAAACATATATTGACTTGTAGCATTATCCAATTGTTTCTGTTTAGCATTATTTTTCCCAGTTCTGACCCATAGAAATCCTGTATAGGGTTTCCAAGGAGCAAGTGAACCTTGGAGATTTTCAAGGAGAGTTTGAACCTTGCAGTTTAAATGGCTTTGCAGTCTGGTGCATTAACCCATAGTGGCACACCAGGACGCCCCAACAAGATTAGATCCCTCAAAAGATTATGAGTCATATCTCCATATTTCTACTTGGTGATCCTACAAATACCTGCAACTTAATTTGCTCAAAACAAAATTTTAATTGCCTGCCCCCTCCCTTTTAAATCTGCCTCTCATTCCCATCCCACTAAAGGATTCTTCATATTAAAAATGATCTCACCAAAATAAAATCCAGGAAGGTATTCTTGATTTCCTCTCACAAACATGTCTGACCAATTTCAAAGTCTCAATAGCTCTACCTTCCAAACATTTCTTGAATTTCTACCTTCAAAACACCTTTCATAGTCATCCACTTCTCTCCTGCATTTCCTACTCCACTGCTACTACTTTAATTTTATTTATTTATTGTGCTTTGGGTGAGAGTTTACAGAGAAAATTGGTTCAATTCAATAATTCATATATTTTGTTTTGTGACACTGACTGCAATTCCCACAATGAAACAGCACTCTTCCCACTTCCTCCCTGTGTTTCCATTGGTCCTTCTTTCCTATCCCTTCCTGCCTTCTGAGCTTTATCCCTGGGCAAATACTGCCCTTTTGATCTCGTATGGTTGATTGTTCTAAGGAGTGCACATCTCCCAAGAGTAACCCAAGAGTAACCGTTCACCTTATTGTTGTTGCTAAGTGCCATCGAGTTGGTTCTGACTCATATTGAGTCTGTATAAGGTTTCCAAGGGGTTTCTGGTGTGTTTGAACTGCCAACCTTGTGGTTCACAGTCCAGTGCTAATCCCACAGTGCCACACCAGGAGTACATTCACCTTATAGGCCTGTTGGAGTGCTGGTGTGGCACTGTGGGTTAATGTTTCAGACTGCAAAGTTGTTTCAACTGCAAGGCCAGTGGTTCAAGCTTACCAGCTGCTCCTTGGAAACCCTATACAGGGTCGCTATGGGTCAGAAACGACTGCACTGCAATTAACAACAACAACATAGGCCTATTATTGGACTGAAAGTTGAGCCATGAGGTGAGTTCAGTTGCAGGCCCTGATGGGTGTTTAAGGACTTTAGTCTCAAAGTACTAACTCCATTTTAGTCTAGTTTATCATCTCTAAGACTGCTGCTTTTATTCTTGCCCCTAACCCTACCCCACATTATATTCCTTACTGAGTAGTCAGAGAGATCGCGTAACATACAAATCAGATCATATCAAGTTTTTGCTGAAAATCCTCCAGTGTTTCTCATTTATTACACTTAGAACAGGAACCCTGATGGCATAGTTAGTTACACATTGGGCTGTTAACCACAGGGTCAGTGGTTTAAATCTACCAGTCACTCCTCAGGAGAAAGATTTCTGTTTCTGCAGAGATTCAGAGCCTCAGAAATCCTACACAGGGTCACTATGAGGACGGACCGACTTGATGGCAAACACCACCACCACCACTTAAAATAAAAACCGACTTCCTAACTCTGGCCCTCATCTTTGACTAATCCTTTCTCCCTTACTCTGAAGCTCTAATCACACTGCTCTTCCTTCAGTTCTTTCAATAACAAGCTTTGCTTTATGTCTAAGGAATTGCACATGCTATTTTCTCTACTCATAATGCTCTTCAAATTACTGTTTCCTTCTAAACCTCCAGCTCTTAGCTTAAATGTCATTTCCTCAAAAAGGACTTTCCTAACACCCTTTTTAGAGATTTCAAAATGTCTCCTCTGCACTTAGCATATGTGGTTATTAAGTGTCATGGAGTTAGTTTTGGCTCATAGCAACCCTGTACAGGGTTTCTGAGGAGCAGCTAGTGGACTTGAACTACCAATCTTGCAGTTAGCAGTCCAGTGCTTATCCTACAGTGCCCCACCAGGACTCCATACAGTAGGTACCTAATATATGCCTTCATATTTGTTTTTTCATTGAAGTTGCTTCTTCAATCTTTCTACTTTGTAGTACTTTCAAACTGGTCACTTGCAGCTTTGATATCAGTATCATAAGAGTCACTAGTAATCTAACACAACCTACTACAATCCTAATTTACGTGAAAGATGCCACTCTTTGTATCCATGTTAGCTGCTACCCATGGACATTTATCTTAAGTTAAAAGTATTCCTACACTATCCACTGATCTCTGCATTGGTAGTGTAAACATAGCACCTATGTATGACATGGCTTATCCAAATGATTTTTAAGGCTTGTTTAAACTACACCTGACACTTCTAACTATTAAGTGCTCCTCCAGAAATAATTGTTACATCTATGTCTTTGCCTTTTTATGAAAAACTTATTTCAACAGGCAACCTTCATAAATTTCTAACTGAAGTCATTTAGGCTCATGTGTCTTCCCCAGATAGTTACTATTAAAAATAATGCCTCATAATATGAGAGATTTTTCTAAAGACTCAAATACAAAGTAACACTTTTCTGTGTGAGGTGTTCTGGGCACATATGCTCTATCAGACTGGCTCTTCCAAGGTAAAACTTTAAAGGGAAAAAACAAAAGCAGAAAGCATTGCTCATCTTTCCTTTCCAGTTTTTCCTATCTGAGAAACACTGTGAACCCTCAGGCATCTCCAAGAAAGGAAACAAAGTAATTTTTCAACTTATTTCCATTTCTTTCTAAAAGCATACCAAACAGCTCTCATAGTTTAAAAACATATTTATAAAAATAAATCATATTCATTTGTCCTATTTTTAGGCTGTTCCTTTGTAATTCTTTCCCATTTTCAGCACTCTCCCTCATCATTTGATGGGTTTGAACTGCCGACTTTGTGGTTAGTAGTCCACTGTTTTTATCCTATAGAGCCACACCAGGGCTCAATTTCATGTTAGGCCTTAAAAAAAAAAAAAGAAAAGAAAAAACTCAAGAGGAATTCTTTACTGGTAAGATAAATTCTGGATGGAAAGAAAACACTTTTGGAAACACTGGTACAAGTAACTTGTAAACAGGTTAATTTCCTAAAACAGAATCTCACCATATATCAGTATATCCCAGAATGGATGCAACAAACCAAACTTATGCCATTGAGTTGATTCTGATTTATAGGACAGAATGGATTAGGTTAGCAAAACTGTAAATCTTTACGGGAGCAAACAGCCTTATTTTTCTCCCTCAAGAGTGGCTGGAGGGTTTAAACTGCTCACTCTTCAGTTAGAAGCCCAATGCCTAAGTCACAACATCATCAGGATTCCTCATAAGACACCATATAATTTAAATATGGGAACTCTGTATGCATTAATTCTTCGGTATGAACAAAGCAATCAGGATTGCATGGTGGTGGTGGTTGTGTGCCTTTAATCTGTAAATTTGAAATTGTAAATCTTCACTGGGATGGAAAGCCTCATCTTTCTCCCAGGGAGTGGCTGGTGGGTTCCAACTGCCCACCCTTCAGCTAGCAGCCCAATGTGTAACCCAGTATGCCACCAGGGCTCCTTAACTGGGGAGCATATAGTAGCTGTAGCTAGAGTCCTGGCATGGTACTGTAGGATAAGCACTGCACTGCTAACCACAAGGTTGGAGGTTCAAATCCACCAGTCGCTCCTTGGAAACCCTATACAGGGTCACTATGAGTCAGAACCAACTTAATAATAACGACAGTAACTATTATATATGTAAATAGCTAGAGAAGGAGAGATGACTACTTTGCGCTGTGACGAAAAATTAGGAATTATGGAAGTAGTGATGTATTCAAATATTTACTGTTAGACATCTCAGGCCTATTAGTGACGATATGAAGTAACTTTTAAAAATCAATTCATGTTTATAACTTCAAAATAAAGAAAATCCACCACTCAATGACAACAGTTGATAGAGGTCAACTTTACTGATCAAGTCAAAGATCAAATAGTGGGTTTAAAGTCCCCCAGACCTGGTCCATCACCAAGAGACACAGGATTCAGTTTCTTCCGATGACAGGTGAGAAATGACTTGGCACTGCATCACATACTTAAAATCCAATAGGGTTTCTTTGATGCCCACAGAGCACTGTGCGCCAAGCATACCTTGGTATGGTAAGGACAGTGAAATGGATGGAAGAGCCATTATTAGTCTTTTGCGTCCCAAACACCTTGAATACATTCACAATAAAATACTCCTGACCTCAATCACAGGTAAGGCGGGTAGGAACCCCCAGATTTGCCATTCCTGCCCTCACCCCCTTTTGGATAGGTGCTAGCACCTCACTGCTGTGCCTCTTCTCAGACAATTGTCCTGTGGGAAATTCACTGATTAAGAGCAACGTAGGCTAGAAAGTCTATTACCAAAATAGAAATTAGTATTAAAAATACCTCTTACCCTCCCCCTCCCATAAAACAAAAACAAACCCCCTCCCCCCGCAAACTTGCCCCACCATTAGGAAGCTCACAGAAGCTCTAATCAAATGTGCTCCTCCACCACCCTGCAGGCAGCAGAGCACCTGGGGCGAGTTTTCTGCCCCTCATCTCTCACCCCCGGCCCGGCCAGGGCCCTGGACTGACAGGAGGGGCTGGCCCAGACGCTGGATCCGAGGGGCAAGGCGGTCTGATGGCCGCGGCTCGCTCAGATGGGGGTAGAAGTCACGTAGGACCCGGGTATCACGGCTCAGGTTGTGGGCAAGGCCGCCGGACGGAGGAAAAGACAGGTAGGACCCGGCATAAGGAGAGGCGGGAGAAGCAGCCCGACCTAGGCCGCACCAGGCCGCGGAGTGGCCATACGCGGCTTCCCGGCCGAGGCTACGAGCCAAGCCTCCGAGAAGGAGTTCTCATTACCTGGACGGGTTCCTGCAGCACCGTCATCCTTGAGGCTCAGGCCCACTTTCTGCAGTGCCTCAGGCCCCCCCCGTAGCGGCTCCGGCCCGGCCAACCCCGGCTCATTTAAACTCACCAGCGACCGTTACCGGGGAATGGGGGAGGCCGAGCAATTGCCGAGTTCATCCGAGCGGGATACGGAAATACCCGAAGTGGAAACCTACGAGCGGGAGCTAGACGGAAAGGCCCGAAAGAGGTCGGAAATATCCGAAGTGAAGTGGCGGAGGAGGAGACCGTTGCCGGAAACTGCCGAGGATTACCGGAGACTACGGAATCTGACCCAGAGCGTAGGTTTCTTTTTTCAGCCATGCCTTCACCCACGCACACCACGCCCCATTGGCCGCTAGGAGGCCGGGCCACACCCATCGGCAATCAGCAGGCTGGGCGTGGCCTGGGGAAGCGGAAGGAGAGCGTTACGTGGCAGCGCTGCAGTCTCTATTCGCTGCTCAGTTCTTCTTAATTAATTGGTGCGCGGTAGTTTTAAGTAAAGAGGTAGTTAGTTTTAAGTAAAGAGGAAACCGAGCGTTTGGAGCTGACGTTAATTAATCAAGAAGTACTATTTGTTGAGTTTCGGTAACCGTCCATTCCATAAGTATTCCTTCTGTCCCAAATAAGAGGGAAATCGGAGGAAATTTGAAAGTATCGCCAACCCCAAAGCTTTTAGCACGGCCCCTATCCTCAAGGAAATTACGGTCTGCTTAACAAAGAGCGCTAAAGTTATACGGTGCTCATTATAAGTGATGTAAAAATTCAGAGTCCAGGGAATTAACAGGAATTGTAAGTGATGTAAAAATTCGGAGGAGAGGGAATTAATACATGAAGGTTTAGTGGAAGGACAAAATGAGATTTAAATTGGACTTAGAAGAATGAGATAGTGTTAGGACTGGGCAGTGTTACATTCCGTTGTGCATAGGGGTCGTTGTGAATCGGAGCCGACTCTGGTGGTGGTGGTGTGCTGTGGAGTCGATTCCAACTCATAGCGAGTCTGTACAGGGTTTCCCAGACTAAATTTTTGCAGGAGCAGAAAGCCTCATCTTTCTCATGCTAACAGCTGGTGGTTTCTAACTGCTGATTTGAGATTAGCAGCCCAATTTGTAACCACTATGCTACCAGATATCTAAGAAGAATATTAGAAGAAAGTGTAAATTAAGGAAAGCAGAGATGCTATCAGTCTGGTAAGAGTTCAGGTATTAACAGGAAATAGTTACGGAGGTGACCAGATCGTGGAGAATCTCAAAAGGTAAGCAGAGGTTTTTTCTTCTTGATTGTTGTTGTTATGTGCCGTGGAGTCGGTTCCGACTCATAGTGACCCTGTACAGGGTTTCCGAGGCTGAAAATCTTTACGGGAGCAGAAAGCCTCATCTTTCTCCCGCGGAACAGCCGGTAGTTTCAAACTGCTGACCCTGAGGTTCACAGCCCGATTCATAACCACTACGCTACCAGAGCTCCTTCTTGATAGGAGAGGTTAAATGGAAATTCAGTGTTTTGGAATTTCATTTCAGGTAGTAAGTAGTCCTGGTGGTTTGACTGGGTCCGGAAGATCAGAGGTGGTTTCACTTGTATGGGATCTTGGTGCTTAGCTGTTGGCTGAGGCACATGACCTCTCTTTCCACATGGACACTCATTGGTCAGTAGTCTAATCCCAGCTTTTTAACTTGGTTGGCTGACAGGCAAGAGGACAAAAATAGAATCTGCTGACCCTAAGGCCTGGGCTTATTAGTCAAACTCCATCTCCTTTTTGTTGGTTAAAATAAATCACAGAACCACTCTGGATTCGCTGGGAGGAGATACAGATTTCACCTTGTGATTCAAGGACTGACATAGAGGGATTGTTGGGCCAGTTTTGGAAACACCAGATATGAGATGAGACCACCTGGTAGTAGGAATGGAAAGAAAGGGATGGATAACCCTTTTAAAATTTGACCTTTTACCTAAACAAAAAAATACCTTTGGATGGACCAAAAGGTTACTCATTCATCTACCAGCTGAAAGGTTGACAGTTCAACTCACCCAGAGGCTCTTCAGAGACAGGCCTAGAGATTTGCTTTGAAAGGTCTATGTTGCTGTTCTTTGTTGCTAAATGCCATCAAGTTGTTCAGATTCATAGCAACTCTGTATAGCGTTTCCAAGGAGTGGCTGGGGAGCTTGAACCACCAACCATGCAGTTCAAACCAACTTTGCAGTTCAGTGTATTAACCCACAGTGCCACACCATGGAGTAGTTCTATTTTTCACATGTGGAGTCATCCTGATTTGAAATCAAGTTCACACTAACAATAACAATTAATCATGATGGCAACCAACAATAGTAACAACAATGAAACACTCCAGGTTTGTTCTAATCAATTCAGAATACAGCAGGACTATTACTTTTATTATTTGGACACTTCTGTTAAAGGAGACTAAAGGTGGATTTGCATTTTTTTAGCAGCTATATCACACTGTTTGCTCATGCTAAACTTGGGGTCATTTTTTAAAGCCAGCTCTTTCCCGTACATCATGCTGCCAACCTTGGTCTTGTACTTGTGCAATGGATTTTTTGCAAATGTAAATATAGAATCTTACCACACAGGATACATAAAGATGGTTCTTTATGTAAAAATGTGTATCTAGAGTCAGCATTTAAAGAGTCTGTCACGCTTGCAATTCTGCCTGTAAAGCTTAGAAATTGCCTAAAGCCTTTTTTCCTAAAACAAAACAAACAAAAATATCAATTCTTTTCTAACTGTTGTCAGAAAACACATCTGTTGTGGATTTCTAATCATCCACAGTCCACATTATTTGAAACTGTGTTTTGATGGGATCTTTTAGAGCACTTTTGCTTCTTTTTCTGTTTTTTTAAAGAAAGCATTTTCCCTTCTATTCTGAAACTCACCACTTAGAAGCCACTAGAACATCTGCTATCAACCATTATCCACACATGCTAGTTGGTGAGTGAAGTTGGGTTGCCATAAACATTATCCCCCAAATGGTAAACTAGTCTTGGTGTGGCACTGTAAGATTAGTACTGGACTGCTAATCACAGGGTCAGTGGTTCTAACCCACCAGCTCCTTGGAAACCCTATACAAGATCTCCTATGAGTTGAAACAACTCAATGGGACTTAACAACAATAATGTCTCTTCGCCTAAGTCTGCTTCCTGATTTATTAGATAGTCAGATTAGAAAACTGTGTAGGCATTTAGGGAACTATCAGCAGCTAGACTTGGCATCACTGAAGAAAGTGTGCTCTTTCTCTGAATTCCTTCATGTTTTCCCTATTGCATCCTCCTATGTTACTTACCTAAGGACATTTTTTTCCCTTCTTTACTTCCTCCTGGTCAAATCTACCCCTGTCTTGGACTTCTCTCGCAGCATAGTCTCCAGGTTTTCCTCCGGTCGTCAACACACAGCCCGTCTCCCTCTCTGGGTCTAGAGTTCCCAACCGCTCCATCTCAATGTGTCATCATCTCTGCCTCCATCTCTGGCATCACTGTTTTTCTGGGTAGGGTCCGGCACTCCATTCTTCCCAGGGTCCTCTGCTCCAGGACTGCAAAGTCAACCACTCCCCTCTTTTGGCTACAAAATGTCCACCTTTACATTTCCAACCCTCACAATCAGCCCTGATAGTAATTATTTATTCACTATTGTACCACAAGAGACCCACCCCATCTCCTTTCATCAGCCCCTCCCAGACAGATTGGATACTACTCAGTGGAGATTCTACCTTCCTCAGCGCCCTCTGGATCTAGGCTCCCTCTTGAAAGCTCGTAAGCCAGTCACTTCTTGCCTTTGTAGCCCTCCCCCACCCCCATTTTGGATAGCCCTTGTCCAAGTTGCCCATCCCTGTCTACCCTGTGTACCGAGGGGGTGCTCTTTTTTTTAAACCTACTATCTAGTCACAAAGACTTAACAGTTCTGTTGTTGTTGTTAAGTGTTGTTGAGTCTGTTTGGACTAGGTGGTGGTGGTGGTTATGTGCTGTGGAATGTGGACTCATAGCAACCCTGTATAGGCTTTCTGAAGAGCAGCTGGCGAGTTTGAACCACCAACTTTGCAGTTCAAACTGACTTGCAGTCAAGTTCTTATCCTATAGTGCCACACCAAGACTTCGTAGTGGTTATGAGTCAGCAGTGCAAAACTACCAGCCATTCCACAGTAGAAAGATGAGGCATTCTGCTCCCGTTAATATTTATAACCTCAGAAACCCTATATAGGGTTGCTATGAGGCACACCACCACCATCATCACATAAACATTCTTCTTATCTCTGTCTCTAGTCTTACCTTTGTCCTCCAGAAACAATTCTGATCATGCCAGGACTCTCATACCCCCACCCCACTCCACCCCCCTGCTTCAGGGCTTTCCATTTGTTGTTTTTGTTATTAGGTGCTGTGTTGATTCTGACCCTTAGCGATCCTGTGCACAACAGAATGAAACACTGCCTGGTCCTGGGCTAGCCTCACAATCATTGTTGCGCTTGAGCCCATAGCTGCTGCCACTGTGCCAATCCATCTCATTGGGGGTCTTCCTCTTTTTCACTGATCCTCCACTCGACCAAGCATGATATCCTTCTCCAAGGACTGGTCCCTCCTGATAATATGCCCAAAGTATAAGAGACAAAGTTTGGCCATCCTGGTTTCTAAAGAGCAGTCTGGTGCTATTTTGTCCAACACATTTGTTTGTTCTTTTGGCAGTCCATGGTACTTTTAATATTCTTCTCCAATGCTATTACTCAAATTCATCAATTCTCTTGTGGTCTTCCTTATTCACAGTCCAACTTTCACATGCATATGAGGCTATTGAAAATACCATGGCTTGGGTGGTGGTGGTGGTTATGTGCCATAGAGTCAGTTTGAACTCATAGTGACCCTGTACAGGGTTTCTGAGGCTGTAAGTCTTTTTGGGAGCAGAAAGCCTCATCTTTCTCCTGCAGAACAGCTGGTAGTTTTAAACTGCTGGCATTAAGGTTTGCAGCCTGATTTGTAACCACTATGCTACCAGAGCTCCTTTAGTCCTCAAACTAACATCTTTGTTACTGAACACTTTGAAGAGATCTTGTGCAACAAATTTGCCTAATGCAATATGTCATTTGATTTCTTGACTGCTGCTTCATGACTGTTGATGGTAGATTCAGGCAAAATGGAGTCTTTGACAACTTCCATCTTTTTCCATTTATCATGATGTTATTTCTTGATCCAGTGGTGAGGAGGATGTTTTGTTTTGTTTTATATTGAGGTGCAGCCCATACTGAAAGCTGTGGTCTTTGATTTTCATAAGTATTTTAAGACCTCTTTACTCTCAGCAAGCAAGGTTGTATCATCTGCATACTGCAGGTTGTTAATGAGGCTTCCTTCAATCCTGATTTTACCTTCTTCTTCATCCAATTCAGCTTTTCAGATTACTTATTCAGCATACAGACTGAATAAGTATGGTGAAAGAATACAACTCTAACACACATTTCCTGATTTTAAACCATTCAGTTTCCCCTTATTCTGTTAAAACGACTGCCTCTTAGTCTATGTATAGGTTCCTTGTAAGTACATTTAAGTGTTCTGGAATACCCATTCTTTACAATGGTGTCCATAGCTTATCATGACAACCTTTTGACACAATTAAAAGCCTTTGCATAGTCAATAAAGTACAGGTAAGCATCTTTCTGGTATTCTCTACTTTCAGTCAAGATCCAGCTGACATCAGTAATTATATCCCTCATTCCATGTCCTCATCTGAATCCAACTTGAACCTCTAGCAGTTCCCTGTCAATGTACTGTTGCAGCAATTTTTGAATTGTCTTTAGAAAAAGTCTACTTGTATGTGATATTAATGATATTGTCTAATGATTTTGCATTCTTTTGACTCACCACTCTTTGGAATGGGTACAAATACAGATCTCTTCCCATTGGTTAGCCAGGTAGCTATTTTTCAAATTTCTTGGCATAGATGAGTGAATGCCTTCAATATAGCATCAGTTTGTTGAAAGATTTCACTTTTTATGTTACATCAATACCTGGAGCCTTGTTCTTTGCCAATGCCTTCAATGTACCTTGGACTTCTTCCTTTAGTACCATTGGTTCTTGATCATATGCTACCTCTGGTTGAATGTTGACCATTTCTTTTTGGTACAATGACTCTATGTATTCCTTCTATCTTCTTTTGATGCTTCCTGCATCATTCAGTATTTTGTCCATAGAATCCTTCAATATTCAATTTGAGACTTGAATGTTTTCTTCAGTTCTTTCAGCTTGAAAAATGCTGAATGTGTTCTTCCCTTTTGGTTTTCTAACTCCAGATCTTTGCACAGTTTAATGTTTGTCTCTGTCTTCTCAAACTGCCCTTTTAAAATTTCTTTTCAGTTCTTTTACCTCCTCATGTCTTCTGTGTGCTTTAGCATCTCTACGCTGTAGAGTAAGTTTCAGAGATTCTTCTGACATATATTTTGGTATTTTCCTTCTTCCTTGATTTTTAATGACCTTTTACTTTCTTCCTGTATGATGTTCTTGATGTGATCCCACAACTCTTCTGATCTTCGGTCATTAATTCTAATGCATCACGTACGTTCTTGAGATGATCTCTAAATTTCAATTGGGATATATTCAAGGTTCTATTTTGGCTCTCGTGGACTTGTTTTAATTTTCTTCAGCTTCAGCCTGAACTTGCAAATGAGCAATTAATGGTCTATTCCACAGTCTGCCCCTGTCCTTGTTTTGGCTGATGATATGGAGCTTTTTAACCCTATCTTCCCACAGATGTAGTCAATTAGATTTCTGTATATTCCACCTGGTGAGGTTCATATGTATAATTGTATTTGATATTGTTTAGAAAAGGTATTTGCAATGAAGAAGTCACTGGTCTTTCAGAATTCTATCATGAGATCTCCAGCAGCATTTCTATCACCAAGACCAGATTTTCCAACTACTGGTCCTTCCTCTTTATTTCCAACCTTCACATTCCAATCACCAGTAATTGTCAGTAATTTTGAGGGTCCTCCATAGCCTACTGGATTTAATTCCAACCCATTAACTTGTCTTAGAAGACCCTCCAAGGTCTGGTACTTGCCTCTGTATTCAGCTTTGTCTCACCCCATTTCTTCCTTTGTTGTTGTTTAGGTACCATCAAGTTGATATCGGCTTATAGCGACCCTGTGCATAACAGAACAAATCACTGCCTGGTCCTGCACCAATCTCACAATCATTGCTATGCCTAAGCCTATAGCTGTCACCACTGTGCCAGTCCATCTCACTGGGGGCTTGCTTCTTTTTCTCCAACCCTCCACTTTATCAAACATGATATTCTTCTCCAGTAACTGGTCCTTCCTGATAATATGTCCAAAGTATGAGAGATGAAGTCTGGCCATCCTGGCTTCCAAGGAGCACTCTGGATGTACTTTTTCCAACACAAATTGGTTTGTTCTTTTGGCAGTCCATGGTACTTTCAATATTCTCCTCCAACACCATAACTCAAATTTCTTCCTTAGACTCTGCATTTCTGCCACATGGAACTTCCTGACCCATTCTCTTGCCTCAGAGTCTGCAGATGCTTCTCTCTCTGCCCAGAGCATCCTTACTTCCACTCTTTACCTGACTGTCTTTGCTCCTCCTCCAAATAAATCTCTTACAGCTCTTTTCTAATTCACTGAAATAAGTTGGCTGTCCCTGATATTGCCCCAGTGCTACCATACCTGTCATTACTTTCATTACCCTTTATTGGAATTTCTTCTTTAATTGTCCATTTTGTCATCTATTCTAGAAACTCAATGAGGTTAGAAGCCCTATCTGTCTTGTTCCTAGATGTATTTTCCAAATCTAGTCAGAATCTTGTACATAATGGGTACTTAACTCTTATTTGCATGTGTGTATCTGTGTATGCATTTTTTATTGTGTTTTCAGTCTAGATTTCCATTCTCATCTTTATTTTAACATAATTATTGAAAATTTGTTTCATATGTTGGTGATGTTATGTGCTGTTGAGTCAGTTCCAACTCATAACAACCCTGTATAGTGTTTCTAGAGTGGCTGATGGGTTTGAACTGCCAACCCTGCGGTTACCATTCTAGTGCTTATCCTATAGGACCACACCAGAACTCTTGGTCTCATATAGGTGATTTTAAAAAATTCTTGCTTGTTTAGTAAATGAATATAATAAACTCATTTTGTTCCTATTATGATTTTCTGCTTATTTATTGATTTTTTCGTCTTGTGTCACTAAAGAGGGGCCAATCTTAGACTGCTCTATATTATTTTGTGAACTTCACCACACATTTATTATATGCTTAAAAAATTATAAGGAATCCTGGTATGGTGTTACAGGATAAGCACTGGAGTGCTAACTGCAAGGTCAGTGGTTAAAACCCACCTGCCACACCTTTGAAACCCTCTACAGGATCACTATCAGTTGGAACTGATTCAACGGCACTTAACAATAAGAACAACACCAACAATAAGTAATAACCAAGTCATTAAGGTATAAGCTTTTACACATACTATTCCTTCTTCCTAAAAACACTTTGCCCTTATTCTTTAGCCAGCTAAATTCTACAGATTGTTCAGGCCTGAGGTTCAATATCACATCCTCAGAATATTTTCTGTTGTACATAATGTAAGTGAATATTGTTGTTTTTAAGTGACATCAAGTCGGTTCCAACTCATAGAGACCCTGTATAAGATTTCTGAGGGGCAGCTGGTAGATTTGAACCAGCGACCTTGTGCTTCAGACCAACCTTGAGGTGGAGTGCTTATTCTACAGCGCTCCACCAGGACTCCATTTAAATGATTAGCCTCACCTTTTCTCTCTCATAGCTTCTTTGTTCATTTTCTTCATAGCATGGATGGTAATTTTAATTTGTTTACTATAAACTCCATAAAGGTAGTGACTTTGACTCCATATTTAACACAATGTCTTATAAAAATATTATTAAAAGGTATTAAAATATTATAAACATATTTTGGAATATATGATGATTGATAACCTGATTAATAATGTTGTGTCTTGTTGATCTAAGCTTGAGGCTTTTTTTGGTTTCTCCCTTTCTCAATTCACAGGACATGCTGATCTCATATACAAGTCCTCATGGCCTTCAAAGTTAAGGAAGTGTCGTCTAGTGTTAAGGCTGTTTAGAAAATGTGTCTTGGTTTGAGGTGAGCTCTGAGATGTGCTACTCAATCTGAGGAGTAGGAGGGCTAAGGCAGCCTAAAAGACGCAGGAACAGAAATAAACTAGTAGTGGCAAATGAGATTTATGGAAAAAGAGGTGATAAAAGCTTGGTTGAAATGGTGGTGTTGAAAAGAGTTGATAAAAGACTTTGTCTTGGACTTCTGTCAAGATGGTGGACTAGGCAGATATGCTACACAGACCCTCTACAACAAAGATATGGAAGACAAAATGAAACAGACACAGAGGACAATCCTGGAACCCTGAACTTCGGAAAAAAGGGCAGAGAAGTAGATTAAGTGCCTCCTGGGAGGAGATGTTGAACAGCGGTGAAGAAAGGAGGAGAATGACTGGTGATTGGTCTGCCTGCCAGATGTGGTATGACCATCTTTGAACTTTTGCGAGTAGCTCTGGAAAGACAGACAGATGATGGGCCACAGATTGACACAGGCGATTGCTTCTTGCTCTGCACACTCACCTGGATAACAGAGGTGAGGCCAGCCCGCACCCTCATCATGCCAAATAACAATTATATATCCAGCAAAGTTATCCCTCAAATACAATGGTGAAATTAAAACATTTTCAGATAAACAGAAATTAAAGTAATGTTTAATAACTAGACTAATTTTACAAAAAGTATTAAAGGGTATTTTTTGGATTGAGAACAAAGACCAACAGACAACAACCTGAGATTACTACATATGATAACACCACTCAGAACTCATTCCAGAAACAGAAGTATTTAAAGTAAAACAATCTTACAAAATTGAAAATAGGGACCAGAGGTATTAATTTAAAAGGGAGACAACTACAAAGCAAAAAGGGAATAGTGCAGATGCAGAACTCCCAAATGGTGAGGAAGTCAAGTAGATTTTGAGGTAAAACAGACTGTTTTAAATGGGGAAAAATTAATAAATTACAGGATAACCTCAGAGAAAATGAAATACACCTTCAAACCAAAATTAAAAAAGAAGAAAATCAGAAAGAATTAGTAAACACTAAAACAACAGTAATGAAGACAATGAAAAGAAATTCCACAAACAAAAATGAACTCAGAACAGAAACTTATGTGAAACAAAGAAACTAGTAACACCACACACACACAAAAAAACCACATAGCAAAATGATAGCAATCAATTTGTACTTATTGATAATTACACTGAATATCGATGGATTAAACACACCAGTCAAGTGAAAGAGAATATAGCAGAATGGATAAGGAAATAAGATCCTTCAATATGCTGTCTACAAGAGACATACCTTAAACACAAACACAAAAATAGACTAAAAATGAAAGTTTTTAAAAAAAGAAATCTAGCCAATGGCAATAAAAACTATCATTTAAAAACTGACAATTTTAATCTCTGATAAAATAAACTTTAAAGGAAAAATCAGCATAAGGACATTATATCATTAAAGGGTCAATTGAACAGGAGGATATAACCATAATAAATATCTATTCTTCTAATGAAAGAGCCTCAAAATTCATATACTCCAATAGAACTAAAGGAAAAAGTGGACAACTCTACAATAATAACAGGATTGGGCAGTGTTTTGTTCTGCTGTGCATAACGTTGCTATGAGTCGGTACTGACTCGATGGCACCTAACAACAACCAATAATTATACTCTAATAAATGTGAAAATCTAGAAGAAATGGACAATTTAATAGAAACACTTAACTTACCTAAAGTACCACAGATTGCAGTAGAAAACTTGAACAGACTTATAACAAAAAAAGAAATTGATCAAGTCATTAAAAGACTCCCTACTAAAAAATGCCGTGCTGAGATGAAAAACAAGCAACATAATCTACCACATAGATAAAAGAAAGGAAAAAAAAAAAGGTTCAATATTAGAAAAACAAGCAACATAATCCACCACATAGATAAAAGAAAGGAAAAAAAAAAAGGTTCAATATTAGAAAAGCAAGCAACATAATCCACCACATAGATAAAAGAAAGGAAAAAAAAAAAGGTTCAATATTAGAAAAGCAAGCAACATAATCCACCACATGATAAGACACATGATTATATCTGTTGATGTAGAAAAAACATTTGACAAAATCCAACATCCATTCCTGATAAAAACACTCAACAGGAACACTCAATAGGAACAGATGGAAAATTTCACAACATAATTAAAGATATATATATAAACCAATAGCCAGCATCACTCTGAATGGATAGAAGCTGAAAGCATTCACCTTTTGAACAAGAACTAGACAAAGATGCCCTTAATCACCACTCCTATTCAATATTTACTGGAAATCTTAGCTAGAGCTATAAAGAAAGAAAGGGAAATGAAAGCCATCCAAATTGGCAAAGAAGAAGTAAAACTATCTGTAGATGACATGATTCTATACTTAAAAAATCCTAAAGACTCAGCAAGAAAATTATTGGAACTCATTGAAAGATTTAGTAAAGTGGCAGGGTGCAAGATCAGCATCCAAGAATCAGTTACCTTCCTTTACATGAATAAAGAAAGCTCTGAAAAGGAAATCAGGAAAACAATACCATTTACAGTAGCCATCCTAAAGATGAAATGCTTAGGAATAAATCTAACCAGAGACACAAAAGACCCATACTAAGAAAACTACAAAATACTACTATAAGAAACCATGTTGTTGTTGTTACGTGCCATCTATTTGTTTCCAACTCATAGCAACCCTGTTTAGAGTTTCTGAGGAATGACTAATGAGTTTGAACTGCTGACCTTGAGGTTCAAACCAACGTTTTGGTCTAGTGCTTACTTATCTTACAGCACCACACCAGGACTTGATAAGAGATCTACAAAAATGTAAGACTATATCATGCTTATGGATAGTAAGACTTAACATTTTGAAAATGTCAATACTACCCAAAGCAATCTATAGCATACTGCAATTCCAATCCAGATCCCAGCATCATTTTTTTTTAAACTTTATTTATTTAATGTTTTATTGTGAATTATGTGATAGTTTACATGGGAGAACATTAGCTTTACATTCATCCTATCATATATCGTTTCATTGCCAACATCATTCTTTAAAGAGATAGAAAAACTTATCACTAACTTTATATGGAAAGGAAAGAGACATTGGATAAGCAAATCATTATAAAAAAAGAACAAAGTAGGAGGGCTCTCACTTTTCAATTTCAAAACTTACTGTACAGCCATAGTAGTCAAAACAGCCTGTTACCTGTTCAATAAAAGACACATAGATCAGTGGAACAGATTTGAGAATCCAGAAGTAATAAATCTATCTATCTACCTTCAGTTTATCTTTGACAAAGGGCCAAACATATTAAATGGGAGAAGAATTAGTCTCTTCAACAAATGGTGCTGGCAAAACTGGAAATCGATATGCAGAAGAATGAAATGAGACCCATATCTCTCACCATATGCAAAAATGAACTCAATGTTGCTTAAAGGGCTAAATGTGTAACCTAGAACTATAAATAAAGTTCATCAATGAAAAATAGGAACAAACTAAGGGATTCTGATATCTGGCATAAATACACTATAACACGGTGGACAACACACAAATGTCAGAGGACTAAATAGATGACTGGGAGCTCCTAAAAATTAGATACTTGTGTGCATCAAAAGATTTCACCAAAAGAGCAAAAAGAGAACCCACGGACTGGGAAACTTTTTTGGCAATGACATATCAGTCAATGAATGTTTATAGAATACTTCAACACCTCAACCAGAAAAAAAATAATCCAATAAAAAAAATGGACAGAGTACATGCATAGATATTCACCAAAGAAGACATTCAGGCAGCCAAGAAACACATGAAGGAATGCTCATGATCATTAGATATCATCTTA